>NC_134357.1:299551619-300151619 GCF_048569485.1 Anomaloglossus baeobatrachus | reverse complement strand
GAAAGTTGGCGTTGTGCTTCCTCCAGATATAACTTCACAGGCCATAGAACAATATTTCCCCCCTTGTCTGCCTCCTTAATTATCAAATCTCCATTTTTCCTCAGACGTTGTAATGCCCCTCTTTCCACAGTTGAAATATTGTCCTGTTTGTTTTTGTCCAGTTTTAAGGACCGAATATCCCTACATATGGCATCGAAAAAAACCTGAACTACTGGAAATAGTGAGAGGTTAGGGGTAGCCTGTGAGGGTAATCTACCCGGGAACTTTCTCTTACCAAGGGTAGCTTGTTCGTCCATCAGATCCAACAGAGTTTGGAAAGCCAATCTCTCATCCTGGGGGAGGGTGTCAATCAATTGGGGTTTGTGGTATAAGAGCCTGAAGGTAATCTGTCTACAAAACAAATAAACATCCTTAATAAAAGTGAACTTATCTAGAGTGTTCATGGGGGAAAAGGACAGGCCCTTAGAAAGGACCCTCCTTTCTACCTCATCCAATACATGGTCTGAAAGATTAATAACGTTCAGATTACCTCCAAGCTCCCGATCTCCACCTATTTCTTCCTCCAATTGCTCCCCTTGTGGCGGGGTGACCATCCCGTTCTCCTTAGTCCGCTTCTCAGGAATCGGCCGTTTCCTCCTGCCCCTCCTGCATCGCTTTCTTGATCGCTTGGATCTGATGATAAAAAATCCTCCCCAGAGGATACTTGGTTCTCTCCATTGGAATTAGTTGGTTGGGGCATTTGAGGTCTATTTTTCACATTCTGTTTAGATCTTATATTACCCCTATGATTCCATCTAAAGGTTTCCCCCATCTGGAAATCCTTTTTGTCTCTAAGGAGTTTATTACGTTTACGTTTAATAATCTCCTTCTCAAAGAGATCAATGATTCCCTTTAATCTGGTCTGAAATGGCGCTACCTCCCGGGTTTGATCAAAGTCTTTCAATTTGGACTCCATTTCTTTAATTTCATCCCTGGTGGTTATAAGTAACTCCCGGTCATGTGCCAACAACATATCCAAAATAATCGATGAACATTTTAGTAAACCAGTTTCCCAAGTTTTTTTAAAAACTGGGTCAACCTCCCATGCGGGAAAGATTTGAACTCGCAATCCTCTTGGTACAATACCCAGTTTTTTATACTGCTCCAGACTTTTTATATTGTACCATATTTTAGTTAAATTTTTATGTAGCTTAATAAGATCTGTACTCATTTTTTCAAAACCATTACTCCCCTCAGTACCTCCATCTGATTGTATCATAGTGGGAAGATCAAATACATCCACAGCCTGGTTAGACCAGGCATTCTCCCTCTCTTCTAAATTCATCACAGCTGACAAAGAATTAACCTTAAACAAATTACCACAAATAATTAATACTAAATATATAGAAGGTATGCCCCAACCAACTAATTCCAATGGAGAGAACCAAGTATCCTCTGGGGAGGATTTTTTATCATCAGATCCAAGCGATCAAGAAAGCGATGCAGGAGGGGCAGGAGGAAACGGCCGATTCCTGAGAAGCGGACTAAGGAGAACAGGATGGTCACCCCGCCACAAGGGGAGCAATTGGAGGAAGAAATAGGTGGAGATCGGGAGCTTGGAGGTAATCTGAACGTTATTAATCTTTCAGACCATGTATTGGATGAGGTAGAAAGGAGGGTCCTTTCTAAGGGCCTGTCCTTTTCCCCCATGAACACTCTAGATAAGTTCACTTTTATTAAGGATGTTTATTTGTTTTGTAGACAGATTACCTTCAGGCTCTTATACCACAAACCCCAATTGATTGACACCCTCCCCCAGGATGAGAGATTGGCTTTCCAAACTCTGTTGGATCTGATGGACGAACAAGCTACCCTTGGTAAGAGAAAGTTCCCGGGTAGATTACCCTCACAGGCTACCCCTAACCTCTCACTATTTCCAGTAGTTCAGGTTTTTTTCGATGCCATATGTAGGGATATTCGGTCCTTAAAACTGGACAAAAACAAACAGGACAATATTTCAACTGTGGAAAGAGGGGCATTACAACGTCTGAGGAAAAATGGAGATTTGATAATTAAGGAGGCAGACAAGGGGGGAAATATTGTTCTATGGCCTGTGAAGTTATATCTGGAGGAAGCACAACGCCAACTTTCTAATAGGGCAGTATACCAGCCCCTCCCCTCCGATCCCACAAGTATCTTTAAATCTAAGGTTGATCGTCTATTGACGGATGCACATCTGAAGGGGATTATCACTAAAAAAGAACTGGAGTTTCTTACGGTAAAAAACCCAGTTGTGCCTACATTCTATATGCTCCCGAAGGTGCACAAGTCTCTCCTAAAACCACCTGGGAGACCAATTGTGGCTGGGATCGGGAGCATATTTGAACAGCTATGCTCTTACCTGGACTTTTATTTGCAGCCCTTTGCTCTTCGCCTTGAATCGTATGTCAGAGACTCCACGGACCTTATTTTACAACTTGAGGAATTGAACATCCCTGAAGGTACCATTTTAGTCACCATGGATATAGAATCTCTGTATACTAATATATCGCATGACCTAGGTATGGGGGCGGTTTCCTACTTCCTGTCTGGACAGAGTACAGGTACTAGAGACCATGATGAATTTCTTTTGAATTTGCTCTCCCTGGTCCTCAACCTGAATTATTTTGTTTTTGACAGAATTTTTTACAAACAGGTGTCAGGAACTGCAATGGGGGCACGCTGTGCCCCATCTTATGCCAACATTTATTTGGGCTGGTGGGAGGAGACCAAAGTGAGAAATATGCTCGCCTACCAAAAACATGTCTTTAAATGGTTTCGATATCTGGACGATGTTCTAATGCTGTGGACAGGTTCGTGGGAAGAATGTGAGGAGTTTATCTCCGAACTTAATAACAATATGTTCAACATCTACCTAACATCATTCTTGTCACTTACCTCAGTAGATTTTTTGGATTTAAAACTCTCTCTGGAGGACTCAAGGATTGCCACGGACCTGTTTAGAAAGCCGACCTCAACGAACAGCTTATTACACTACAGCAGTTTCCATCCAGAACACCTTCGAAAGGGGATTCCGAAAGGCCAATTTTTGCGTCTTCGAAGAAACTGTAGCAACAATGTGGAATTTCGTGAACAATCAAGGGAGTTGACGAGACGGTTCCAAGCAAGGGGATACCCTAAAAAGGTAATTTCTCGGGCCTTCCAATCTGCAACTGTGAGGGAGAGAAAGGAGATTCTGACCAAGGGTAGAGAGCAGAAGACCACGTATAGTGATATTGGAGTGGTCACAACCTTCAACAACCAATGGTCAGATCTAAGAGGGATCTTGAAGAGAAATTGGGGAATTCTGCGGAGTGAATTGGCTCTACAGCCACACATTGCGGAGGCTCCTCGGATAATTGCCAGGCGAGCTAAAAATCTCAGGGATGTATTATCATCCAGTCATTTTTATAGACCCTCTAGAAGAACGGAGGGGGGTGGCTCTATGGAAGGGTCTTTCCCCTGTGGTAACTGTAACATCTGTCCTCTGATGTTGGCAAAAGATCCTATTTTTCATAATATGTTCTCATCTTCACAGAAACCTAGAGGATATTTCAATTGCCGGACAAAAAATCTAATTTATGGCTTAATTTGCAGTTGCCCTAAAATATACGTGGGACAGACTGGACAAGAACTGAGGAGACGAACGCAACAGCACATCTCCACTATTAATACAGCCAGAACGGACCTTGAGAAAGGCAGAACTCTCTCCTCGGTAGCAGCACATTTCTTGCAACATCATAATGGAAGAACATCTGGGATAAAGATTCTTGGACTGGAAGGGTTAAGGACTAATGTTAGAGGAGGAAATTTGACATTGGACTTACTTAGACGGGAATCCACTTGGATTTATAATCTAAATAGTCTGGCACCAGGGGGATTAAATGAGGAGCTGCTGTTTACCGGTTTCTATAAACAGAGATAGTGCCTGTATGGGCACCCCCCCCCCCCCCCCCGACTTGTCGGGTGGGTGGGGGTGGGTGGGTGATGTGCTTCAGTTATCCACATATGAATATTGTGGGACCCTAAGATAGGGGGCTATGTTTGCTCATTGGGGTATACATGTGTGTCTACCATGGGGCCTCTAGGGCTAGGTAATCTGGCGTTGTATGGGATACTCGGGGTTGTACTCCTTAGTGGTATATGATCCCTATTTATGGGTGAGGTGACAGGTGTGTTGCCCTGTGTGTGACATATGTGTGGGTATGTGCATTTTTGTATGTGCACACACATGGGTGCACATGCATATATGTATAGCTCCCTACATGGACTCCTAGGAGGTACAGCTTGTGGAATATGAACTGCCTCCTTGTCTCTATCCACCTCGATCCTTTAATGATGCACTCTTAGTGAACCTATTGTGACCTTAGGGATGTGCCCTATTATGGGTAAAATGAAGAGTATGCTGCTCTGAGCGATATATATATATATATATGTACGTGCTGCGGTATGTGCATAAGCGTATGGATGCATTTGTATATATATTTGCAGTTCCTTATGTGGACCCTTAAGAAGTATGATTTGTGGAGGATGGACTGTCCTCTTGTTTTAGCCAGTTTCCGATACATCTATATCAAATCTATTACGACTTCCAAAATATGTCTCTCTCCATGGCGGCCGCCATTTTTTCGGAGTCCCGCGCATGCGCGGTACTCCGTTTTCTAACACTTCCTCTCTGTACTATCTCGTGCATGCGCAGTAGCTATTTCCGGGACGCCGGGTGCTTCTGAGGCGCGCACTTTGGAAAAAAAAATCACAGCTGATATTCATATTTCCAGGTATTTATAATCTGCATCTTGTGGATACAGGGAACCCACCCCTGATGAAGTCACCCTAGTAGGTGACGATACGCGTGGGGACCATACCCACTGCTACCTTTATTTTCATGGTAATTTGACAATGGCTGGTGTTTAGATACTTACAGGCTATCTATTTGGGAAACCTTGGTTGGGGATTTTCTCCGGAGCCCCATGTGGTTTTTTATTGTGGCTCTATACTATGTAACCACATATATATATATGGGAAATATGCTTTGGGTACTAATTTCATCTTGCAATTGTATATGATCTTGCAAATTATAATATGTTCCCTATACCATTTATGTGGTCTTGTATGGTATACATGTATATTGTTATCTAAACTGTGTGGCGGTTTCCTTATATACACTGTAATACCCTGTGTCACACCATTGTTTTTCCCTTGGGTAGCAGGGGTTTCCAAAACCTCAACGGAGGATTGGATCAGTAGTTGTACATGGCTGTTTGCCTTTTAATTGTTTTTAATAGTGTGTATTCCTGTATCCATTTGTAATAAAGATAACCTTTCTATATTAATTGGAGTATCCCTCTTGCTTGCACACTTCTGTTTTCTCCTCCATAAATGCTCATTAAGTGTGCTGAGGTGAACCCATCTACCCATTTAGGGTATTATTAAAATTGTTAGGTGGTGCCCTCCCCACCTTTTAGTACAAAACACAGAAGAGGTGTCAGTCTTTCAATTATAGTTCTTCTCTGTAAGTTCCACTCCTGGTTTTGGCATCCAAACACTGATGGAACACTGATGCAAAATACTGACGTGTGAAAGAGGCCTTAGTCTATACTCAACTCCTCCACTTGTCCTGTCAGGTTCGGTGAAGAGAGGAATGCAAGTTCACGATACCCGACAGCACTCTGCCCTCACCCGCCCTAAGACATGGGATGGCTGGGAAACGGCTGGGAGTAGCCCTTTAATCTCTCCATTTTGGAGTACTTATGTAGAAGAAGAAAAAAAAAATACTTTTTGTGGGAGCCTGGAAGAGAAGATAAGTTTTTACTTTTTTTTTGTGATGTTAAAGAAGGGAATTTTGTTTACTTACCGTAAATTCCTTTTCTTCTAGCTCTAATTGGGAGACCCAGACAATTGGGTGTATAGCTACTGCCTCCGGAGGCCACACAAAGTATTACACTTAAAAGTGTAAGGCCCCTCCCCTACTGCCTATACACCCCCCGTGGGATCACGGGTTCCTCAGTTTTAGTGCAAAAGCAAGAAGGAGGAAAGCCAATAAACTGGTTTAAGCAAATTCAATCCGAAGAAATATCGGAGAACTGAAACCATTCAACCTGAACAACATGTGTATACAAAAAAACAGGGGCGGGAGCTGGGTCTCCCAATTAGAGCTAGAAGAAAAGGAATTTACGGTAAGTAAACAAAATTCCCTTCTTCTTTGTCGCTCTATTGGGAGACCCAGACAATTGGGATGTTTAAAAGCAATCCCTGGGTGGGTAAACTAATACCTCTTGATAGGGCCGTAAAAACGGCCCCTTTTCTACAGGTGGGCAATTGCCGCCTGAAGGACTTGTCTACCTAGGCTGGCGTCCGCCGAAGCATAGGTATGCACCTGATAATGTTTGGTAAAAGTGTGCAGACTCGACCAGGTAGCCGCCTGGCACACCTGCTGAGCCGTAGCCTGGTGCCGTAATGCCCAGGACGCACCCACGGCTCTGGTAGAATGGGCTCTCAGCCCTGAGGGAACCGGAAGCCCCGCAGAACGGTAGGCTTCAAGAATTGGTTCCTTGATCCACCGAGCCAAGGTTGACTTGGAAGCCTGCGACCCTTTACGCTGGCCAGCGACAAGGACAAAGAGTGCATCCGAGCGGCGCAGAGGTGCCGTGCGGGAAATGTAGATTCTGAGTGCTCTCACCAGATCCAACAAATGCAAATCCTTTTCACATTGATGAACTGGACGAGGACACAAAGAAGGTAAGGAGATATCCTGATTGAGATGAAAGGAGGATACCACCTTAGGGAGAAACTCCGGAATCGGGCGCAGAACTACCTTGTCCTGGTGAAACACCAGGAAGGGAGATTTGCATGACAGCGCTGCTAGCTCGGACACTCTCCGAAGAGACGTGACCGCTACTAGAAAGGCCAATTTCTGTGAAAGGCGAGAAAGGGAAACATCCCTCATAGGCTCGAAAGGCGGCTTCTGGAGAGCAATTAGAACCCTGTTCAGATCCCAGGGCTCTAACGGCCGCTTGTAAGGAGGGACGATATGACAAACCCCTTGCAGGAACGTGCGTACCTGAGGAAGTCGTGCTAGGCGCTTCTGAAAAAATACAGATAGCGCTGAGACTTGTCCCTTGAGGGAGCCGAGCGACAAACCTTTTTCCAATCCGGATTGCAGGAAGGAAAGAAAAGTAGGCAATGCAAATGGCCAGGGAGAAGCTTCCTGAGCAGAGCACCAAGATAAGAATATCTTCCACGTTCTGTGGTAGATCTTGGCAGAGGATAGTTTCCTAGCCTGTCTCATGGTGGCAATGACCCCTTGAGATAATCCTGAAGACGCTAGGATCCAGGACTCAATGGCCACACAGTCATGTTGAGGGCCGCAGAATTCTGATGGAAAAACGGCCCTTGAGACAGCAAGTCTGGCCGGTCTGGTAGCGCCCACGGTTGTCCTACCGTGAGATGCCACAGATCCGGGTACCACGACCTCCTTGGCCAGTCTGGAGCGACGAGGATGGCGCGGTGGCAGTCGGACCTGATCTTGCGTAGCACTCTGGGCAACAGTGCCAGAGGAGGAAACACATAAGGGAGTTGAAACTGCGACCAATCCTGAACTAAGGCGTCCGCCGCCAGAGCTCTGAGATCGTGAGACCGTGCCATGAAGGCCGGAACCTTGTTGTTGTGCCGGGACGCCATTAGGTCGACGTCCGGCATCCCCCAGCGGCGACAAATTTCCTGAAACACGTCCGGGTGAAGAGACCATTCCCCTGCGTCCATACCCTGGCGACTGAGGAAGTCTGCTTCCCAGTTTTCTACGCCCGGGATGTGAACTGCGGATATGGTGGATGCCGTGCCTTCCACCCACGTCAGAATCCGCCGGACTTCCTGGAAGGCTTGCCGACTGCGTGTCCCTCCTTGGTGGTTGATGTATGCCACCGCTGTGGAGTTGTCCGACTGAATTCGGATCTGCTTGCCTTCCAGCCACTGCTGGAAGGCTTGTAGGGCAAGATACACTGCTCTGATTTCCAGAACATTGATCTGAAGGGTGGACTCTTGCTGAGTCCACGTACCTTGAGCCCTGTGGTGGAGAAACACTGCTCCCCACCCTGATAGACTCGCGTCCGTTGTGACCACCGCCCAGGATGGGGGTAGGAAAGACTTTCCTATTGACAATGAGGTGGG
The DNA here is from genome assembly GCF_048569485.1 of Anomaloglossus baeobatrachus. Lineage (NCBI taxonomy): Eukaryota > Metazoa > Chordata > Amphibia > Anura > Aromobatidae > Anomaloglossus > Anomaloglossus baeobatrachus. Next base: position 300,143,435 of record NC_134357.1, on the reverse strand, counting down.
AAGAAGCCACCACTGAAGAGAATCCTTGGCCGCCTGAGAAAGGGAGAAGTTCCTGTCTAGGGACGTCGACTTCCCGTCCCATTGGCGGAGAATGTCCCATTGTAGTGGACGCAGATGAAACTGCGCAAAAGGGACTGCCTCCATTGCTGCTACCATCTTCCCTAGGAAGTGCATGAGGCGTCTCAAGGGGTGTGACTGGCCTTTAAGGAGAGATTGCACCCCTGTCTGTAGTGAACGCTGTTTGTCCAGCGGAAGCATCACTATCGCTGAGAGAGTATGAAACTCCATGCCAAGGTATGTTAACGATTGGGTCGGGGTGAGATTTGACTTGGAAAAGTTGATGATCCACCCGAAACTCTGGAGAGTCTCCAGCGCAACGTTCAGGCTGTGTTGGCATGCCTCTTGAGAGGGGCATACCTTGACAAGTAGATCGTCCAAGTAAGGGATCACGGAGTGACCCTGAGAGTGCAGGACAGCTACTACTGCTGCCATGACCTTGGTGAAGACCCTTGGGGCTGTCGCCAGACCGAAAGGCAGGGCTACGAACTGAAGGTGTTCGTCTCCTATAACGAAGCGTAGAAAACGCTGGTGCTCTGGAGCAATCGGCACGTGGAGATAAGCATCTTTGATGTCTATTGATGCTAGGAAATCTCCTTGAGACATTGAGGCGATGACGGAGCGGAGGGATTCCATCCGGAACCGCCTGGTTTTCACATGCTTGTTGAGCAGTTTTAGGTCCAGAACAGGACGGAAAGACCCGTCCTTTTTTGGCACCACAAACAAATTGGAGTAAAAACCGTGACCTTGCTCCTGAAGAGGAACAGGGATCACAACTCCTTCTGCCTTTAGAGAGCACACCGCCTGCAGAAGAGCATCGGCTCGGTCGGGAGGTGGAGAAGTTCTGAAGAATCGAGTTGGAGGACGAGAACTGAACTCTATCCTGTACCCGTGAGACAAAATGTCTCTCACCCAACGGTCTTTGACCTGTGGCAGCCAAATGTCGCAAAAGCGGGAGAGTCTGCCACCGACCGAGGATGCGGAGAGAGGAGGCCGAAAGTCATGAGGAAGCCGCCTTGGTAGCGGTTCCTCCGGCTGCTTTCTTTGGGCGTGACTGAGCTCGCCAAGAATCTGAACTCCTCTGATCCTTTTGAGTCCTTTTGGACGAGAATTGGGACCTGCCCGAGCCTCGAAAGGACCGAAACCTCGACTGTCCCCTCCTCTGTTGGGGTTTATTTGGTCTGGGCTGAGGTAAGGATGAATCCTTACCCTTGGATTGTTTAATGATTTCATCCAATCTCTCACCAAACAGTCTGTCACCAGCAAATGGCAAACTGGTTAAGCACTTTTTGGAAGCAGAATCTGCTTTCCATTCCCTTAACCACAATGCTCTGCGTAAAACCACGGAGTTGGCGGACGCCACTGCCGTACGGCTCGTAGAGTCCAGGACAGCATTGATAGCGTAAGACGCAAATGCAGTCATTTGAGAGGTTAAGGACGCTACTTGCGGAACAGATGTACGCGTGACAATGTCAATTTGCGCAAGACCCGCTGAAATAGCTTGGAGTGCCCATACAGCTGCGAATGCAGGAGCATAGGACGCGCCGATAGCTTCATAGATGGATTTCAGCCAGAGCTCCATCTGTCTATCAGTGGCATCTTTAAGTGAAGCCCCATCTTCCACCGCAACTATGGATCTAGCAGCAAGCCTGGAGATTGGAGGATCCACCTTTGGACACTGGGTCCAGCTCTTGACCACGTCAGGGGGAAAGGGATAGCGTGTATCCTTAAGCCGTTTGGAAAAACGCTTATCTGGATAAGCGTAGTGTTTCTGAACTGCTTCTCTGAAGTCAGAGTGGTCCAGAAAAGCACTCAATTTACGTTTGGGATACCTAAAATGGAATTTCTCCTGCTGTGAAGCTGACTCCTCCACCGGAGGAGCTGGGGGAGAAATATCCAACATTTTATTGATGGACGCTATGAGATCATTCACTATGGCGTCACCATCAGGTGTATCTAGATTGAGAGCGGTCTCAGGATCAGAATCCTGATCAGCTACCTCTGCCTCGTCGTACAGAGAGTCCTCCTGTTGGGACCCTGACCAGTGTGATGAAGCCGAGGGCCGCTCATAGCGAGCTCGCTTAGGCTGTCTGGGACTGTCGTCCGTGTCAGAGCCGTCACCCTGGAATGCATGGGACACCTCCGGAGCCCGGAGCTGTTCCAACTGAGGGGGACCAGGGGACAGTGATTCAACCGTGCCCATGGTCTGAGTTACTGGTCTAGACTGCAAAGTTTCTAGGATTTTAGTCATAGTCACAGACAATCTATCAGCAAAAGCTGCAAACTCTGTCCCCGTCACCTGGACAGAATTCACAGGTGGTTCTCCCTGGGTCACCTCTGGCAGAGGCCCCGGCCGAACAAGTGCCACAGGGGCCGAGCACTGCACACAATGGGGGTCAGTGGAACCTGCCGGTAGAGTAGCCCCACATGCGGTACAGGCAGCATAGAAAGCCTGTGCCTTGGCACCCTTGCTTTTTGCGGACGACATGCTGTTGTCTCAGAGCAATCTAGGAGGGAATATAGTGAGGAATTACCAGCGCCCGTACAGTGCAATTGCAAGCATAAAAATACAATTGTACACTTCGGCACTAGTGGGGTAAGCACCAGAGGTGCCGCTTACCGCCCGCTGAAAGCGGGTGTGTGGTCGCTAGAATCCCGTGCCTGGGTCTCCCATCACTTGTCTCCCCTTCTCCAGCTCAAACTGCCCGCAGGAATGGCTGCCGGCGTTCTGTGAAGAGGGGCGGACCGTGGGCGTGCCTCAGACGAAGAGCGGGAAACCAGCGTCCCACTGTGCTCAATGTGAGGGCTGGAGTATGTAAAGTAGACTCCAGCCCTCGGCGCTGACGTTCTGCACAGCGTCCCGCCCCCACCCTGACTGGCAGGCCTGGGGGCGGGAACGAAACGAACTAGGCCGCAAAAAGCCGGGGACTGTAGTAGTAAGCGCGGCCGTCAAATATGCACGGCCAGCGCGGAAGTCCCCGGCGCACCACAAGTCCCAGCCGCGCCGCAGTTAAAACTGACAGCAGCGGCCGGCGCGACCGTTTCCAACCATTAACTCCTTCAGCAAGCTGAAGATAGTGTGGCACAAGCGCGCAGCGCTGTTGTCCCGGGCGCACTAACACACCCAGCAATGCTGGTGTGTGTGTGCGCGATTTGCACGGGGACACAGAGTACCTTAATGTAGCAGGGCCCTGTCCCTGACGATACTCAGCTCCATGTCCAGCAGATCCCAGGGGCTGTGGATGGAGCACGGCCTCCTGTGCCTGGAGACCGGTAAGATCCCACTTCACCCAGAGCCCTAAGGGGATGGGGAAGGAAAGCAGCATGTGGGCTCCAGCCTCCGTACCCGCAATGGGTACCTCAACCTTAACAACACCGCCGACAAAGAGTGGGGTGAGAAGGGAGCATGCTGGGGGCCCTATATGGGCCCTCTTTTCTTCCATCCGACATAGTCAGCAGCTGCTGCTGACTAAATAGTGGAGCTATGCGTGGATGTCTGACCTCCTTCGCACAAAGCTTGAAAACTGAGGAACCCGTGATCCCACGGGGGGTGTATAGGCAGTAGGGGAGGGGCCTTACACTTTTAAGTGTAATACTTTGTGTGGCCTCCGGAGGCAGTAGCTATACACCCAATTGTCTGGGTCTCCCAATAGAGCGACAAAGAAATGAGTCTATGTTCTCACTACTTCTACACAGAAAGACTATAAAAATAAAAACAACAATTTGCCTTCATATCACTATACACTAAGGTTTTAGATTGTTCTTAATTTAACAGCAATAGAGTAGCATAAGAGCCTGATTTTCAGTTATTTGGCAGATTTAAAAAGAAGGGAAAAAAAAAAAAAAAAGACCAACAGATCCGATGTTGTCACTCAATCACCACTTGGAAAGCATTGGAGCATCAGTGCTGGAACGGAGGGAATCTACCAGGTAAGTAATTCTCCTTTCATTTTTTTAGGATTTTTTGTTGTACGGTTTTTCTGTTGATCATAGACAAATTGGACAGCTGCATCAGACACGGGCTGTACGATTTCAGCCACTTCTCTCCCTACGTGCATGTATAGGGCGAGCCCACATCAAAGGAAGGGACATGACCTAGGACATACCAGTATATCAAAAGGTCATGAAGGGGTTTATATATTTTTCTTTTAAATAATACTTCTAGCTTGCAGTACTTTACATTTTTTAGGTTTTACTACTTTTGAACAATCATCCTGAAATATGAATCTGCAAAATGGGGTTACTGGTTTGGCCTCTTATCCCAAGTCATGTGGCAAAGTCGACATTGACTTTTAGGGTTACTACGGTCAAAAGAGGGTATTAGAGTTCCAGTCCTTTCCCTCTGAAGAGGCTTTTAAATTCCCAGGAGAGCAAGGCATGGCCTATAATCTCCCTATAGCAATTTTGCACTCTCCCCAAGGAGAAATTTTACTCTTTAGGCCTAATTTCTAAGCATTTTGTAAAAGAGTAAGATTTTGATTACTTTTTAGGCTACGTTTGGGGATGCAGAATTAAAAAGCAAAAAACAAATAAAACTGCCATTGGGGATTTTTTTTACGACAATCATTTTATAGTTGAAATTATATGTAGGATTTTGTTTAATTGTTTTCTCTCCTACCAGAAAACAAAACGACCGCTCGTGCAGGCCCTGCCCACCTCTTGCAGCCCGCTCCTGGCTCCATCCTGTTCTTGTACACCGAAGGAAGAGAGTCTCCGGTGTCTTCAATCAAGGCAGGTAAGTATACAGATCGCACCGAATAATCCGCAGGAATAATTGACATGCAGTTCTTTGCGGCTGCGGGAAATCCGCAGCAGTTCCCACAGGTGCAAAATCCGCAGCATTGAAACAGCACTCCCCAAATTCCATAGGATAACATGGGGAGTGTCTGTACTTGCGCAAACCTGCAGATTTTCTGTATTTTCCAGACAAAGCCGCAGGTTTGTGCAAAATCCACATGAATTTTGTCCCGGGGGCACAGGGCGTTAAGGCCCCGTCACACACAGATAAATCTTTGGCAGATCTGTGGTTTGCAGTGAAATCATGGACGTATTGTTCCATTTGTACACAGCCACAAACCTGGCACTGATTGTCCACAATTTCAGTGCAACCACAGATCTGCCGCAGATTGGTCTCTGTGTGTGACAGGGCCTTTAGACTACATGATGGCACACAATAAGGTTTTACGTTGTCTTTTGGGAACAAACAGGTTACTTAATGGTAGATGCAGTATTATGAAGTACTGCATCAGATTTTTTTTTTTCCATGTAGCATATTATAGCACAATTAAAAAAAAAATAAAAAAAAAAAATATAATAACCACACACACAGTAAACCCTTACAACAAACATCCACATTAATGGTCCTGCCAGTGACATCTTCAGTTCTTTATTACACTTACCTCTTAGCATCGTCTAGAAAAGTAGACTGAGCAATAATCGTAACTTGGTCTAAAACAGAAGCTGGATGAAACAATAAGAAATATATTTAATGTGTCATTATCAACATTATAAATAGCAAGACGCAGAGTGACAGGAATAAAATCATAGCCCAGAAAATCCTGTTTCTTTCTAAAAATTTAACATTATTTAATCTAGACAACAGTCTTAAATCTGGGCCTGACACTGGCTTTGATGACGCAGTGGGCTTAGGGCATTTGACCAATGCACGGTAACGTATTAAAAGAAAGACCCCTCATATAAGTATTAAAAAATTAGGGAGATCTACATATTGCAAAAACGTACCTGTAGATTTCACATGCCCCGGTGTCAGCAGTGGTCTGACCGTACTTGACCACAGATGTGCTGGCCTCTCCCTGTGACTTTGACGTTCTCTCTCTTGTAGGATCTTTTTATATTCACTCCAGTTTCTGCAGTTCTTTATTTTAGGGTCAGCATTGATGCTGATTTTGTACTTCCGTTCCCAGTCCAATTGCTCTTGTTCTTTTCTGGAGAACTTTTCCGGACGCAAGTTTAATTTCTCTAACCAATGAGATATATTCACTTGTCGCCCAACCACATTTTCAGGAAGAAAGGCAGGCTCAGGATCTGGCAGCTGAACGAAGGGCTGATCATACGCACAGTTAGGAAAGCAGAATTTTGAGAAATCCCATCTGTATTGATTTTTTGATTTCTTAAGAGCCTCGTCTTCATGGTCATGAGAAGTTTCATTGATGGCATCTTCATCAATTTTCACATTTTTTACTACAACAGGAACAGATGCAATTGGTTCTGGGGTAAAGGAATCAACTGCCCCTGGGTAATGAGTAATCTTTAGTTTTGAAGACTTATTTTCTTCTCTGCTATTATTTCCTGATGTTTCCAACTCATTTGGAGTTAGTAAACTGCAAAATTAAAAAGAAATAAAAAGGAAAAAAAAAAAAAAAAAAAAAAAAAAAGGACACAAAAATCAAATGTGGGCTGCAATCAACCATTATCTTTACTTTTTCTAAGTTTGTGGCCTGCACAGCCTTGCTATTCTGTAGGAAGTAGGCGGCTTAAGAGCTTTGGTCCAGCACCGTGGACTACAGATGAGGGTGCTGGACCAAGGTCCTGAGAATCTGTTTGCTCAAAGCTATTAATGTGATTTTTGGGGGCTTTACAACTGCTCATTAGCAGCACAGATGTTGGTCCAGGCACCGTGACATTCAAACAAGGGTTGCTGTACTGCAGATCATGTTGGTACTGGTTGTACAACACTTGATCACACATGGATGTCCATCATAACGAGAGGTTGTATCTTGTAAAGCTAATGGAAATCCTTTAAAAGGACTATACTTCTGACCTTGTGAATGGATGTGTTACATAATACAGACAGACAATTTTTGAAGATCTATCCCATCCAAATCATTATTCACAACCCAACTCAACAATTATACTGTAGGAAACATGGATCTTTACCTTGTCCTTGAACTCCTCTTACGTTTCCTATTTGATACTGTAGGCCTCTCCAAATTTATCTGTCTTTCATAAGGTAACTGAATGGAGCTAAAGAAAAAAAAAAAAAATAAGAAAGCAGAGAAATTAATGTTTCTGTGGAAGGACAACAGATTCCATAATCAGAATATTACTCCCAACAATAAAGCAATATCAGAAAGGCTGAATTCACACATACATAAAATACAGACCGTGGTTAAATCAGGATACCCAGCCCAACCTATAGGTCTCCTACCCTGAGGTAATTGCCCCATAGGCATATATGAAGCAGTCAGCCAAGGTCAGGAGATCGGACCGAATATTATGATCTCAGCACAGTCCATGTCTCATGGAAGCAATTTCTTCCTAAGTACAAGAAGTCATATGATGATTGGGCAGAGTTCACATCAGAGGTCAGAAGTTCCTTTCAGAATCTGGCGTTGATTTTGTAATATTTCCAATAAAAAAAAAAAAAAAAAGCCTGTAGCAATTTTTTTCATAACACAAAGGACACCACCATGATGCAACCAGATGGACATCATTAGATGTCATTGGAGTCCATTTGGTGTCTCCCGTCATGTGATGGATCAGGCACTCAATTTTTTCTTTGTTCTTATGACAGAATATAAAGAAGGGAATTTTGTTTACTTACCGTAAATTCCTTTTCTTCTAGCTCCAATTGGGAGACCCAGACAATTGGGTGTATAGCTATGCCTCCGGAGGCCACACAAAGTATTACACTAAAAGTGTAAAGCCCCTCCCCTTCAGCCTATACACCCCCCGTGCTGCCACGGGCTCATCAGTTTTGGTGCAAAAGCCAGAAGGAGGAAAAAATTATAAACTGGTTTAAAGTAAATTCAATCCAAAGGAATATCGGAGAACTGAAACCATTTAACATGAACAACATGTGTATACAAAAAAGGGGCGGGTGCTGGGTCTCCCAATTGGAGCTAGAAGAAAAGGAATTTACGGTAAGTAAACAAAATTCCCTTCTTCTTTGTCGCTCCTTATTGGGAGACCCAGACAATTGGGACGTCCAAAAGCAGTCCCTGGGTGGGTAAATAATACCTCATAATAGAGCCGTAACGGCTCCGTCCTACAGGTGGGCAACCGCCGCCTGAAGGACTTGCCTACCTAGGCTGGCATCTGCCGAAGCATAGGTATGCACCTGATAGTGTTTCGTGAAAGTGTGCAGGCTCGACCAGGTAGCTGCCTGACACACCTGCTGAGCCGTAGCCTGGTGTCACAAAGCCCAGGACGCTCCCACGGCCCTGGTAGAATGGGCCTTCAGTCCTGAGGGAACCGGAAGCCCCGAGGAACGGTAAGCTTCGAGAATTGGTTCCTTGATCCATCGAGCCAGGGTGGATTTGGAAGCTTGTGTCCCTTTACGCTGGCCAGCGACAAGGACAAAGAGTGCATCCGAGCGGCGCAGGGGCGCCGTACGAGAAATGTATAGTCTGAGTGCTCTCACCAGATCTAACAAGTGCAAATCCTTTTCACATTGGTGAACTGGATGAGGACAAAACGAGGGTAAGGAGATGTCCTGATTGAGATGAAAAGGTGATACCACCTTAGGGAGGAATTCCGGAACCGGGCGCAGAACCACCTTGTCCTGGTGAAACACCAGGAAAGGAGCTTTGCATGATAATGCTGCCAACTCAGACACTCTCCGAAGTGAGGTGACTGCTACAAGAAAAACCACTTTCTGCGAAAGGCGTGCGAGCGAAATATCCCTCATTGGCTCGAACGGTGGTTTCTGAAGAACCATCAGCACCCTGTTCAGATCCCAGGGTTCTAACGGACGCTTGTAAGGAGGGACGATGTGACAAACCCCTTGCAGGAACGTGCGTACCTGTGGGAGTCTGGCCAGGCGCTTCTGAAAAAACACAGAGAGCGCAGAGACTTGTCCCTTAAGGGAGCCTAGCGACAAACCCTTTTCCAATCCGGATTGAAGAAAGGACAGAAAAGTGGGCAAGGCAAATGGCCAGGGAGAAAACCCCTGAGCAGAGCACCACGACAGGAATATTTTCCACGTCCTGTGGTAGATCTTGGCGGACGTTGGTTTCCTAGCCTGTCTCATAGTGGCAATGACCTCTTGAGATAATCCTGAAGACGCTAGGATCCAGGACTCAATGGCCACACAGTCAGGTTGAGGGCCGCAGAATTCAGATGGAAAAACGGCCCTTGAGACAGCAAATCTAGTCGGTCTGGCAGTGCCCACGGTTGGCCGACCGTGAGATGCCACAGATCCGGGTAAAGGGACCATTCCCCTGCGTCCATGCCCTGGCGACTGAGAAAGTCTGCTTCCCAGTTTTCTACGCCCGGGATGTGAACTGCGGATATGGTGGATGCTGTGGCTTCCACCCACAGCAGAATCCGCCGGACTTCCAAGAAGGCTTGCCGACTGCGTGTCCCACCTTGGTGGTTGATGTAAGCCACCGCTGTGGAGTTGTCCGACTGAATTCGGATCTGCTTGCCTTCCAGCCACTGCTGGAACGCTTTTAGGGCAAGATACACTGCCCTGATCTCCAGAACATTGATCTGAAGTGAGGACTCTTGCTGAGTCCACGTACCCTGAGCCCTGTGGTGGAGAAAAACTGCTCCCCACCCTGACAGACTCGCGTCCTTCGTGACCACCGCCCCAGATGGGGGTAGGAAGGATTTCCCCTTCGATAATGAGGTGGTAAGAAGCCACCACCGAAGGGAAGCTTTGGTTGCCTGAGAGAGGGAGACGTTCCTGTCTAGGGACGTCGGCATCCTGTCCCACTTGCGTAGGATGTCCCATTGAAGAGGACGCAGGTGAAACTGCGCGAAAGGGACTGCTTCCATTGCTGCCACCATCTTCCCCAGGAAGTGCATGAGGCGCCTCAAGGGGAGTGACCGACCTTGAAGGAGAGATTGCACCCCTGTCTGTAGTGAACGCTGTTTGTCCAGCGGAAGCTTCACTATCGCTGGAAGAGTATGAAACTCCATGCCAAGATATGTCAGCGATTGGACCGGTGTCAGATTTGACTTTGGAAAATTGATGATCCACCCAAAACTCTGGAGAATCTCCAGAGTAACGTTGAGGCTGTGTTGGCATGCCTCTTGAGAGGGTGCCTTGACCAGCAGATCGTCTAAGTACGGTATCACTGAGTGACCCTGAGAGTGGAGGACCGCAACTACTGTAGCCATGACCTTGGTGAAAACCCTTGGGGCTGTCGCCAGGCCGAACGGCAGTGCCGCGAACTGAAGATGTTCGTCTCCTATGGCGAAGCGCAAGAAGCGCTGATGCTCTGGAGCAATCGGTACGTGGAGATAAGCATCCTTGATATCGATCGATGCTAGGAAATCTCCTTGGGACATTGAGGCGATGATGGAGCGGAGGGATTCCATCCGGAACCCCCTGGTCCTTACGTGTTTGTTGAGCAGTTTTAGGTCCAAAACAGGACGGAAGGACCCGTCCTTCTTTGGAACCACAAACAGGTTGGAGTAGAAACCGTGGCCCTGTTACTGAAGAGGAACCGGGACCACCACTCCTTCTGCCTTCAGAATGCCCACCGCCTGCAGAAGAGCCTCGGCTCGCTCGGGAGGCGGAGATGTTCTGAAGAATCGAGTCGGAGGACGAGAGCTGAACTCTATCCTGTAACCGTGAGACAAAATGTCTCTCACCCAACGGTCTTTTACTTGTGGCAGCCAGGTGTCGCAAAAGCGGGAGAGCCTGCCACCGACCGAGGATGCGGTGTGAGGAGGCCGTAAGTCATGAGGAAGCCGCCTTGGTAGCGGCACCTCCGGCGTTCTTTATAGGGCGTGATTTAGACCGCCATGCGTCGGAGTTCCTCTGATCCTTCTGAGGCCTTTTGGACGAGGAGAATTGGGACCTGCCCGCACCCCGAAAGGACCGAAACCTCGACTGTCCCCTCCTCTGTTGGGGTGTTTTTGGTTTGGCCTGGGGTAAGGATGTTTCCTTTCCCTTGGATTGTTTGATGATTTCATCCAATCTCTCACCAAACAAACGGTCGCCAGAAAATGGCAATCCAGTTAAGCACTTTTTTGGAAGCCGAATCTGCCTTCCATTCCCGCAGCCACAAGGCCCTGCGTATTGCCACCGAATTGGCGGCTGCAACCGCCGTACGGCTCGCAGAGTCCAGGACTGCATTAATAGCGTAGGACGCAAATGCCGACGTTTGAGAGGTTATGGACGCCACCTGCGGCGCAGACGTACGTGTGAGTGCGTCAATTTGCGCCTGACCAGCTGAGATAGCTTGGAGTGCCCATACGGCTGCGAATGCTGGAGCAAAAGACGCGCCGATAGCTTCATAGATGGATTTCAACCAGAGCTCCATCTGTCTGTCAGTGGCATCCTTGAGAGAAGCTCCATCTTCCACTGCAACTATGGATCTAGCCGCCAGTCTGGAGATTGGAGGATCCACCTTGGGACACTGAGTCCAGCCCTTGACCACGTCAGGGGGGAAAGGTAACGTGTATCCTTAAGGCGCTTGGAAAAACGCTTATCTGGACAAGATCGGTGTTTCTGGACTGCCTCTCTGAAGTCAGAGTGGTCCAGAAACATACTCTTTGTACGCTTGGGAAACCTGAAACGGAATTTCTCCTGCTGAGAAGCTGACTCCTCCACTGGAGGAGCTGAGGGAGAAATATCCAACATTTCATTGATGGACGCAATAAGATCATTCACTATGGCGTCCCCATTAGGAGTATCAAGGTTGAGAGCGGCTTCAGGATCAGAATCCTGATCAGCTACCTCCGCTTCATCATACAGAGAGTCCTCTCGCTGAGACCCTGAACATTGTTATGATGTCGAGGGGATTTCATAGCGAGCTCGCTTAGTCGGTCTGGGGCTGCGGTCCGTGTCAGAGACCTCACCCTGGGATCCATGAGACACCCCGGGAGGACATTGCTGTTCCAACTGAGGGGGACCAGGGTGCAATGATTGCACAGTGCCCATGGCTTGAGATGCCGGCCTGGACTGCAAGGCTTCTAATATCTTAGCCATAGTCTCAGAAAGTCTTTCAGTAAAAACTGCAAACTCCGTCCCTGTCACCTGGACAGTGTTAACAGGTGGTTCTCCCTGGGCCACCCTTAGCAGAGGCTCCGGCTGAGAAAGTGCCACAGGGGCCGGGCATTGCACACAATGAGGGTCAGTGGAACCTGCCGGCAGTATAGCCGTACATGCTGCACAGGCAGCATAGTAAGTCTGTGCTTTGGCACCCTTGCTATTTGTGGACGACATGCTGTTGTCTCCTCTGAGCAATACAGGAGGGTATATAGCCAAAAATCAACAGTGTAAAGTATAGTCTATAATCATATAATCTATAAGTACACTTCTGCACTAGTGGGGCCAGCACCACAGGTGCTGATTACCGCCTGCGCAAAGCGGTTGTGTGGGCACCAGAATTCCTGCCTGGGTGTCCCTGAGCTTGTCTGTCCTCTCCAGCGTTAGCAGAGCTGAGAGGAATGGCTGCCGGCGTCCTGAGGAGAGGAGGGAGCCGTGGGCGTGACCCAGAAAAGTGCGGGAACTGGTGCCCCACTGTGCAGAGTGAGGGGGGTGGAGTATGCAAAGCATGCTCCAGCCCTCAGTGTTGCCGTGCTGTACAGCGTCCCGCCCTTCCCCTGACTGGCAGGGCTGGGGGCGGGAAGAAAAAGAGACTAGGCCGCAAAAGCCGGGGACTCGAGTTATAAGCGCGGCCGCCGTATAAGCGCGGTCGGCGCGGAAGTCCCCGGCGCACTAACAGTCCCAGCCGCGCCGCAGTGATAACCCTGGCAGCGGCGGTCAGCGCGGCAGTCCCCCTACACAAACACACTCAGCGACGCTGAAGTGTGTAATGGCACAAACGCAGTCAGCGCTGCGGTCCCCGGTGCACTAACACACCCAGCAATGCTGGAGTGTTGCTGTGCGCGGTCCCCACGGGGACACAGAGTACCTCAAAGTAGCAGGGCCATGTCCCTGAACGATACTCGGCTCCTATCCAGCAGGGTCCTCAGGAGCTGTTGATGGAGCACGGTCTCCTGTGCCTGGAGACCGATAGGATCCCACTTCACCCAGAGCCCTAAGGGGGATGGGGAAGGAAAACAGCATGTGGGCTCCAGCCTCCGTACCCGCAATGGATACCTCAACCTTAACAACACCGCCGACAAGAGTGGGGTGAGAAGGGAGCATGCTGGGGGCCCTGTTATGGGCCCTCTTTTCTTCCATCCGACATAGTCAGCAGCTGCTGCTGACTAAGCTGTGGAGCTATGCGTGCATGTCTGCCTCCTTCGCACAAAGCATAAAAACTGATGAGCCCGTGGCAGCACGGGGGGGTGTATAGGCTGAAGGGGAGGGGCTTTACACTTTTAGTGTAATACTTTGTGTGGCCTCCGGAGGCATAGCTATACACCCAATTGTCTGGGTCTCCCAATAAGGAGCGGCAAAGAAATGGACAAAGATGAGAACCCATCCTTAAAAGATGTGTGTCATCAAACAGGAGGTCCTATCTATTAGCAAGATGAGACATCCTAACAAAAGATGAGCTCTAGTTCTAGCAGACCTGACAGGCCCATGTATCACACAAATTAATGTGGCAGGGTAGATCAGTGCTGCTAACTTCCCAAAAGATCTGCCAGGATACATGTATGATCAGTAAAGAGTGCAACCTGTGTGATTTATTGAAATATTACCCATTTATTGAATTATGCACAAGTCCCCTACTGAAGCAGAAATGTGCTGCAACAACATTCTCTTTAGGTGATAAGTGGTAGCTTCTTTTTACCAGATTATCTACACATACGCTCCCAAGATCACCAGAATAGATGACTTGAGTGCAGGGTGATGGGAAGAAATTGAGTGGGCACACTGACACTCCATTTATCCTCCATGGGTGTGCTAGAGATCAGCAATCGCTCTGTTTGGCAATTACCTGCAGGGCCATACACTATAAATGAAGCAGGGCATGCATTCTTAAATTTGTGTATGCCTGATTTAAAGAAGTGGTTCACCCATATTTATTATTGGCCACAATGATATCATGCTGAGAAACAAGGTTTCGCTCAAATACCTTGTGTTGCCAATAGTGCCTGTGAGTGGCGCTATTGCGGTCCACTCTTCCATATCACTTGACCCCCGGGCTCCGTGACCTCGGGGATCCGGTGATCTCACGTCAACTCCTACTCACCGCACATTACCAGGGCCGGCCCCAGTCTCCATGAGTCACTGTGCTGTGGGCGAAGTTTTACTGCTCATCACAGCCCAGCATCTCTCCTGCTTGCGTGCTCTACAAGCAAATGAGGAGTGAGCAGGGAGGTGCTGCGCTGTGACGAGCAAGAAAAAAATTCCACCCACAGCACAGTGACTAGCGGAGACTGGCGCCAGCCGCGGTGATGTCAGGTGAGCAGAAAGTTGACATGACATCAGAAGATCCCCAAAGTCATGGAGCCCTGGGGTCAAGCGATGTGGAAAAGCGGACCGTAATAGCGCCTCTCACAGGCACTATTGGCAACACAAGGTATTTGAGAGAAACCAGGTTTCCCACATAATATCGTTGTGGCCAATAATAAATATGGGTGAACCACTTTTTTAAAGCCAAAAAAAGGAAAATTTATGACAGTGTAATATTAGATGTCCCCTTTATCTACCTTTCATTTACAGTCACATGAAAAAGTTTGGGCACCCCTATTAATGTTAACCTTTTTTCTTTATAACAATTTGGGTTTTTGCAACAGCTATTTCAGTTTCATAGATCTAATAACTGATGGACTGAGTAATATTTCTGGATTGAAATGAGGTTTATTGTACTAACAGAAAATGTGCAATCCGCATTTAAACAAAATTTGACAGGTGCAAAAGTATGGGCACCTCAACATAAAAGTGACATTAATATTTTGTAGATCCTCCTTTTGCAAAAATAACAGCCTCTAGTCGCTTCCTGTAGCTTTTAATGAGTTCCTGGATGAAGGTGTATTTGACCATTCCTGTTTACAAAACAATTCCAGTTCAGTTAACCCCTTAGTGACGGAGCTAATTTTCACCTTAATGACCAGACCAAATTTTGCAATTCTGACCAGTGTCACTTCATGAGGTTATAACTCTGGAACGCTTCAACGGATCCCGGTGATTCTGAGATTGTTTTTTCGTCACATATTGGACTTCATGTTAGTACCAAATTTAGGACAATATTTTTTGCGTTTATTTATGAAAAAAATTGAATATTGGCAAAAATTTTGAAAATTTAGCAATTTTCAACTTTTGAATTTTTATACCGTTAAACCAGAGATTTCTGTGACACAAAATAGTTAATAAATAACATTTCCCACATGTCTACTTTACATCAGCACAATTTTGGAAACAACATTTTTTTTTGTTAGGAAGTTAGAGGGGTTCAAAGTTTATCAGCGATTTCTCATTTTTACATCAAAATTTACAAAACCTTTTTTTTTTAGGGACCACATCACATTTGAAGTGACTTCAATAGGCCTAGATGACAGAAAATACCCAAAAGTGACACCATTCTAAAAACTGCACCCCCCTAAAAGTACTCAAAACCACATTCAAGAAGTTTATTAAGCCTTCAGGTGCTTCACATGCACAGTAGAATGAAAAAAAAAAAAAAGCAAAAATTAAATTTTACCTAAAAATGTTGCTCTGACCCAAATTTATTCACTTTTAGAAGAAATAACACAACAAAATGGACCCCAAAACTTGTTCCCCACTTTCTTATGAGCGCGCTGATACCCCACATGTGGTCAGAAACCTCTGTTTGGACAAATGGGAGGGCTCGAAACAGAAGGCGCAATATTTGAATTTTGGAAAGCAAATTTGGCTGAAATAGATTGCGGGCACCATGTTGCATTTACAGGTCCGCTAAGTTACCTAAACAGAAGAAACCCCACACAAGTGACACCATTTTGGAAACTAGACCCCTCAAGGCTTCTATCTAGGGGTATAGTGAGCATTTTAGATCCACAGGTACTTCACAGATTTTGTTAACGTTACGTTGTCATATTGAAAATTTTAATAATTTTCTCAAAAATGTTGCTTTAGCATCAATTTTCTCACATTTTCAAGAGGTAATTCCAAAAATTTGACCTCAAGGTTTGTTAACCACTTTTTTATGAGCACGGTGATACCTCACATGTGGTCTGAAACCTTTGTTTGGACAAATGGGAGGGCTTGGAATGAAAGGAGCAATATTTGAATTTTGGAAAGGAAATTTGGCTGAAAAAGATTGCGGGCACCATGTCACATTTGGAGGACCCCTAAGGTACCTAAACAGCATAAACCCCGCACAAGTGACCCCATTTTGGAAACTAGGCCCCTCAAGGAATTTATCTAGATGTTTGGTGAGTACTCTGAACCCCCAGGTGCTTCACAGAATTTTATAACGTTGAGCCATGAAAAAAAAAAAAAAAATAAAATTTTACCACAAAATTGTTATTTCAACCAGGTAGCTTTTTTTTTTACAAGAGTAAAAGTAAAATAAATTCAGCATAACATTTATTGTGCAATTTCTCCTGAGTTTGGCGATACCTTATATGTGGTGGAAATCAACTGTTTGGGCGCATGGCAGGGCTCGGAAGGGAAGAAGTGCCATTTGACTGCAAAATTGGCTGGAATCAATAGCGGACGCCAGGTTGCATTTGGAGAGCCCCTGAGGTACCTAAACAGTGGCGGTCCCCCACAAGTGACTCCATTCTGGAAACAAGACACCTCAAGGCTTTTATCTAGGTGTATAGTGAGCAGTTTGAATCCACGAGTACTTCACAGAATTTGATAAGCTTAGGTTGCCATATTGAAAATTTTCATTTTTTTTCACAAAAATGTTGCTTCAGCATCAAATTTCTTACTTTTTCAAGAGACAACAACAAACCGTGGACCCAACAGGTTGTTATCCAATGTCTTATGAGCACAGGGATACCCCACATGTGGCCAAAAACCTCTGTTTGGATAAATGGGAGGGCTTGGAATGGAAGGAGCACCATTTGAATTCTGGAAAAGTTGAAATAAATTGCGGGCACCATGTCACATTTGCAGGGCCCCTTGGGTACCTATACAGCAGAAACCCCCCACAAGTGACCCCATTTTGGAAACTGGATTTTATTCAGGAGTATAGTAAGCATTTTGAATCCACAGGTACTTCACAAAAATGTTGCTGTAGCAACAAATGTCTCACTTTTAGGCTATGTGGCCATGATCCAGCGACACGGCGTCTAGTACACAGTGTCAGCCTCCTGCAGAGGTGTGAGTGTTGTCCACGGGAGAACGCAGCTGCCCATGACCACGATTTGGGTTCAGGCTGCTGTGGAGCTCTATGCTACCTGCAGAGAACACTCTTGTCTCCGCAGCATAAATTGACATGCTGAGGCTCGGGAAGCTGCACCACAGGTCAGTGTATGCTGCGGAGAAAAGAAGCACAGTGGGCACGGGATTTCTAAAAATCCTTCCACTGTGCTTCTACTGCACAATGCAGCGTTATGGACACAGGGAAAACACTCTGCGCCCAAAACGCTGTAAATCCCGATTGTGGGCGCACAGCCTAAAATGCTACAATGGATGAATGGATAGATGTCAAACATATATAACGTCCCACCCCCTGCATATTCTAAGCTGGCGCCCTTTAGTGCCTTTCATGTGGCACTAAAGGCTGCCTAGCCTTGTATTTAGCCCCCCAAAAAATTAATAATTAAAATAAACGACGTGGGGTCCCCCCTATTTTTGATAGCCAGCTAGGGTAAAGCAGACAGCTGTAGCCTGCAAACCACAGCTGACAGCTTCACCTTGTCTGGTGATCAATTTGGAGGGCTCCCCAGGCGTTTTTTTTTTAAATAAAAATAAAAAAAAAAAAAACACACGTGGGGTCCCCCCCAAATTAGATCACCAGCCAAGATGAAGCGGACAGCTGGGGTCTGGTATTCTCCGGGTAGGAAGAGCCATGGTTATTGGACTCTTCCCAGCCTAAAAGAAGGGAATTTTGTTTACTTACCGTAAATTCCTTTTCTTCTAGCTCCAATTGGGAGACCCAGACAATTGGGTGTATAGCTTCTGCCTCCGGAGGCCACACAAAGTATTACACTTAAAAGTGTAAAGCCCCTCCCCTTCTGCCTATACACCCCCCGTGCCTCACGGGCTCCTCAGTTTTGGTGCAAAAGCAAGAAGGAGGAAAAGTTATAAATTGGTTTAAAGTAAATTCAGTCCGAAGAAATTTCGGAGAACTGAAACCATTGAACATGAACAACATGTGTACACAAAGAACAACAGCCCGAAGGGAACAGGGGCGGGTGCTGGGTCTCCCAATTGGAGCTAGAAGAAAAGGAATTTACGGTAAGTAAACAAAATTCCCTTCTTCTTTGTCGCTCCATTGGGAGACCCAGACAATTGGGACGTCCAAAAGCAGTCCCTGGGTGGGTAAAGTAAAACCTCGAAATAGAGCCGTAAAACGGCCCCTTCCTACAGGTGGGCAACCGCCGCCTGAAGGACTCGCCTACCTAGGATGGCATCTGCCGAAGCATAGGTATGCACCCGATAGTGTTTCGTGAAAGTGTGCAGGCTCGACCAGGTAGCTGTCTGACACACCTGCTGAGCCGTAGCCTGGTGCCGCAAAGCCCAGGACGCACCCACGGCTCTGGTAGAATGGGCCCTTAGCCCTGAGGGAACCGGAAGCCCAGAAGATCGGTAAGCTTCGAGAATAGGTTCCTTGATCCACCGAGCCAGGGTTGATTTGGAAGCCTGTGACCCTTTACGCTGGCCAGCGACAAGGACAAAGAGTGCATCCGAGCGGCGCAGGGGCGCCGTACGAGAAATGTAGAGTCTGAGTGCTCTCACCAGATCTAACAAGTGCAAATCCCTTTCACATTGGTGAACTGGATGAGGACAAAAAGAGGGTAAGGAGATATCCTGATTGAGATGAAAGGGGGATACCACCTTAGGGAGAAATTCCGGAACCGGACGCAGAACCACCTTGTCCTGGTGAAACACCAGGAAAGGGGCTTTGCATGACAGCGCTGCTAGCTCAGACACTCTCCGAAGTGATGTGACTGCTACTAGGAAGGCCACTTTCTGCGACAGGCGTGAGAGAGGAATATCCCTCATTGGCTCGAAAGGTGGTTTCTGAAGAGCCATCAGCACCCTGTTCAGATCCCAGGGTTCTAACGGCCGCTTGTAAGGAGGGACTATGTGACAAACCCCCTGCAGGAACGTGCGTACCTGTGGAAGAACACAGAGAGCGCTGAGACTTGTCCCTTAAGGGAGCCGAGCGACAAACCTTTTTCCAATCCGGATTGAAGGAAGGAAAGAAAAGTGGGCAAGGCAAATGGCCAGGGCGAAAAACCCTGATCAGAGCACCAAGATAAGAATATCCTCCACGTCCTGTGGTAGATCTTGGCGGACGTTGGTTTCCTAGCCTGTCTCATAGTGGCAATGACCTCTTGAGATAACCCTGAAGACGCTAGGATCCAGGACTCCATGGCCACACAGTCAGGTTGAGGGCCGCAGAATTCAGATGGAAAAACGGTCCTTGAGACAGCAAGTCTGGTCGGTCTGGTAGTGCCCACGGTTGGCCCACCGTGAGATGCCACAGATCCGGGTACCACGACCTCCTCGGCCAGTCTGGAGCGACGAGGATGGCGCGGCGGCAGTCGGACCTGATCTTGCGTAACACTCTGGGCAACAGTGCCAGAGGAGGAAACACATAAGGGAGTTGAAACTGCGACCAATCCTGAACTAAATCCTGAACTAAAGCGTCTGCCGCCAGAGCTCTGTGATCTTGAGACCGTGCCATGAATGTCGGGACCTTGTGGTTGTGCCGGGACGCCATTAGGTCGACGTCCGGCATCCCCCAGCGGCAACAGATCTCCTGAAACACGTCCGGGTGAAGGGACCATTCCCCTGCGTCCATGCCCTGGCGACTGAGAAAGTCTACTTCCCAGTTTTCTACGCCCGGGATGTGAACTGCGGATATGGTGGAGGCTGTGGCTTCCACCCATAGCAGAATCCGCCGGACTTCCTGGAAGGCTTGCCGACTGCGTGTTCCGCCTTGGTGGTTGATGTATGCCACCGCTGTGGAGTTGTCCGACTGAATTCGGATCTGCTTGCCTTCCAGCCACGGCTGGAACGCCTTTAGGGCAAGATACACTGCCCTTATCTCCAGAACATTGATCTGAAGGGAGGACTCTGGCTGAGTCCAAGTACCCTGAGCCCTGTGGTGGAGAAAGACCGCTCCCCACCCTGACAGGCTCGCGTCCGTCGTGACCACAGCCCAGGATGGGGGCAGGAAGGATTTCCCCTTCGACAGAGAAGTGGGAAGAAGCCACCACTGAAGGGAAGCCTTGGCTGCCCGAGAAAGGGAGACGTTCCTGTCGAGGGACGTCGACTTCCTGTCCCATTTGCGGAGAATGTCCCATTGAAGTGGACGCAGATGAAACTGCGCAAAAGGAACTGCCTCCATTGCTGCTACCATCTTCCCTAGGAAGTGCATGAGGCGCCGCAAGGGGTGTGACTGGCCTTGAAGGAGAGATTGCACCCCTGTCTGTAGTGAACGCTGTTTGTCCAGCGGAAGCTTCACTATCGCTGAGAGAGTATGAAACTCCATGCCAAGATATGTCAGTGATTGGGCCGGTGTCAGATTTGACTTTGGAAAATTGATGATCCACCCGAAACTCTGGAGAGTCTCTAGAGCAATGCTCAGGCTGTGTTGGCATGCCACTTGAGAGGGTGCCTTGACAAGCAGATCGTCTAAGTAAGGGATCACCGAGTGTCCCTGAGAGTGCAGAACTGCTACTACTGTTGCCATGACCTTGGTGAAGACTCGTGGGGCTGTCGCCAAGCCGAAAGGCAGTGCCACGAACTGAAGGTGTTCGTCCCCTATGGCGAAACGCAGGAAGCGCTGATGCTCTTGAGCAATCGGTACGTGGAGATAAGCATCTTTGATGTCGATTGATGCTAGGAAATCTCCTTGGGACATTGAGGCGATGACGGAGCGGAGCGATTCCATCCGGAACCGCCTGGTTTTTACATGTTTGTTGAGCAGTTTTAGGTCCAGAACAGGACGGAAGGATCCGTCCTTTTTCGGCACCACGAACAAGCTGGAGTAAAAACCGTGACCCTGTTGCTGAAAAGGAACAGGGATCACCACTCCTTCTGCCTTCAGAGTGCATACCGCCTGAAGAAGAGCATCGGCTCGCTCGGGGGGCGGAGATGTTCTGAAGAACCGAGTCGGAGGACGAGAGTTGAACTCTATCCTGTAACCGTGAGACAGAATGTCTCTCACCCAACGGTCTTTTACCTGTGGCAGCCAGGCGTCGCAAAAGCGGGAAAGCCTGCCACCGACCGAGGATGCGGTGTGAGGAGGCCGAAAGTCATGAGGAGGCCGCTTTGGGAGCGGTTCCCCCGGCGGTCTTTTTAGGACGTGACTTAGACCGCCATGAATCGGAGTTCCTCTGATCCTTCTGAGGCCTTTTGGACGAGGAGAATTGAGACCTGCCCGCGGACCGAAACCTCGATTGTACCTTCCGTGGTTGAGGTCTGTTTGGTTTGGACTGGGGTAAGGATGAGTCCTTTCCCTTGGATTGTTTAATGATTTCATCCAATCGCTCACCAAACAGACGGTCGCCAGAAAATGGCAAACCGGTTAAGAACTTTTTGGAAGCAGAGTCTGCCTTCCATTCACGTAGCCACATGGCCCTGCGGACTGCCACCGAATTGGCGGATGCTACCGCCAAACGGCTCGCAGAGTCCAGGACAGCATTAATGGCGTAGGACGCAAAACGCCGACGCCTGAGAGGTTAAGGACACCACTTGCGGAGCAGACGTACGTGTGACTGCATTAATCTGCGCATGACAAGCGGAGATAGCTTGGAGTGCCCATACGGCTGCGAATGCTGGAGCAAAAGACGCGCCGATAGCTTCATAGATGGATTTCAACCAGAGCTCCATCTGTCTGTCAGTGGCATCTTTGAGTGAAGCCCCATCTTCCACTGCAACTATGGATCTAGCCGCCAGTCTGGAGACTGGAGGATCCACCTTGGGACACTGAGCCCAGCCCTTGACAACGTCAGGGGGGAAGGGATAACGTGTATCCTTAAGGCGCTTGGAAAAACGCTTATCTGGACAAGCTCGGTGTTTCTGGACTGCCTCTCTGAAGTCAGAGTGATCCAGAAACGTACTCAATGTACGCTTGGGAAACCTGAAACGGAATTTCTCCTGCTGAGAAGCTGACTCCTCAATTGGAGGAGCTGGGGGAGAAATATCCAACACCTGATTGATGGTCGCTATAAGGTCATTCACTATGGCGTCACCTTCAGGTGTATCTAGGTTGAGAGCGGCCTCAGGATCAGAATCCTGATCTGCTACCTCCGCTTCATCATCCAGAGAGTCCTGAGACCCCGAACAGTGTGATGAAGTCGAGGGAATTTCCCAGCGAGCCCGCTTAGGCGGCCTGGGACTGCGGTCCGTGTCAGAGACCTCACCCTGGGACCTATGGGTCACCCCAGGAGCACTTTGCTGCTCCAACTAAGGGGGGCCTGGGGTCAATGATTCAACAGTGCCCGTGGCCTGAGTCACCGGTCTGGACTGTAAGGCTTCTAGTATCTTAGCAGACCATTTATCCATAGTCTCAGACAGTTTGTCAGCAAATACTGCAAACTCCGTCCCTGTCACCTGGACAGTGGTAGCAGGTGGTTCCACCTGGGCCACCAGTAGCAGAGGCTCCGGCTGAGTAAGTGCCACAGGGGCCGAGCATTGCACACAATGAGGATCGGTGAAACCTGCCGGTAGTATAGCCGCACATGAGGTACAGGTTGCAAAGTAAGCCTGTGCTTTGGCACCCTTGCTTTTTGCGGACGACATGCTGTTGTCTCCTCTGAGTACAATCCAGGAGGGTAAATAGCCAAAAATCAACAGTGCGACCGTACAGTGTAAATGTATAGCATATAAGCATATATATATATGTACACTTCGGCACTCAGTGGGGCCAGCACCCAGGTGCTGCTTACC
Source organism: Anomaloglossus baeobatrachus (assembly GCF_048569485.1). Classification (NCBI taxonomy): domain Eukaryota; kingdom Metazoa; phylum Chordata; class Amphibia; order Anura; family Aromobatidae; genus Anomaloglossus; species Anomaloglossus baeobatrachus. The sequence continues at coordinate 300,120,505 of NC_134357.1, read as the reverse complement.
GACCGCTCAAAGCGGTTGTGTGATCACCAGATTCCCTGCCTGGGCCTCCCAGAGCCGTGTTGTCTCTCCTCTCCAGCGTCAGAAGTGCTGACAGGAATGGCTGCCGGCGTTCTGTGGGGAGGAGGGGGCCGTGGGCGTGCCCCAGAAAGTGCGGGAATCTGATGCCCCACTGTGCTGAGTGAGGGGGGAGGAGAATACAAAGTATGCTCCAGCCCTCAGCGCTGACGTCCTGTGCAGCGTCCCGCCCTTCCCCTGACTGGCAGACCTGGGGGCGGGAATATGCGATACTAGGCCGCAAAAGCCGGGGACTAAAGTTATAAGCGCGGCCGGCAAATAAGCGCGGCCGGCGCGGTAGTCCCCGGCGCACTAACACATCCAGCAGTGCTGCAGTGTGTATGGCACAAGCGCTCCATGCGCGGTCCCCCAGGGGGACACAGAGTACCTCACAGTAGCAGGGCCTTGTCCCTGACGATACCCGGCTCCTGTCCAGCAGATTCCCCAGGGGCTGCGGAGGGAGCACGGTCCCAGTGCCTGGAGACAGATTAGGATCCCACTTCACCCAGAGCCCATTAAGGGATGGGGAAGGAAAACAGCATGTGGCTCCTGCCTATGTACCCGCAATGGGTACCTCAACCTTAACAGCACCGCCGACCAGAGTGGGGTGAGAAGGGAGCATGCTGGGGGCCCTGTTATGGGCCCTCTTTTCTTCCATCCGACATAGTCAGCAGCTGCTGCTGACTAAGATGTGGAGCTATGCGTGGATGTCAGCCTCCTTCGCACAAAGCATAAAAACTGAGGAGCCCGTGAGGCACGGGGGGTGTATAGGCAGAAGGGGAGGGGCTTTACACTTTTAAGTGTAATACTTTGTGTGGCCTCCGGAGGCAGAAGCTATACACCCAATTGTCTGGGTCTCCCAATGGAGCGACAAAGAAATTGCAGGCCGCAGCCGCCCCAGAAGTGGCGCATCCATTAGATGCGCCAATCCTGGCTTCGCCCCAGCTCATCCCGCGCCCTGGTGCGGTGGCAGACGGGGTAATATATGGGGTTGATACCAGCTGTAATGTCACCTGGCATCAAGCCCTGGGGTTTGTGATGTCACGGCATCTGAACAGATACCAGACATCACTAACCCAGTCAGTAATAGAAAAAAATAAAGACAAAAAAAAAATTTGAAAAAACACTCCCCGAAACATTCCTCTTTACCCAATTTATTGAAAATAAACAAATTCCGGTTGCTGTAATCCATTTTGGAGGTCCCACGCCGACTCTGGATCTTCTAGAATATGGGGGGGGGGGGGGGGGCGGCGCACGTTCAGGGAACGCATCCCCCATTTTCTGGAAGAGCAAGCTCTCCATGAGCAGTGTGGGTGCAGTAATCTGAGAATACTGCACTCACACTGCCCCGGTCCAACTTAGGGCAGAGTGACCTGCAGTAACCTCATTTCAGAATATGAGGGGCACGCTCACAGAACGTACCCCCATTTTCTGGAACAGCAGTCTCTCCATGTGAGGAGTGTGGCTGCAGATTACTGCACTCACTCTCCCCCGGTCCACAGTGGAGTAGCCTGTGCAGCAGCGTCGTCAGCGTCCCTGCTTGCAGGGATCCAGCTGACAGCCGCTGTCTGCGCATGCGCCGCCAGCATTCAAGAAGGAGGCTGCGTGATCGCGGGACGGATCACCAGACAGGTAACGTAAGACCGGGGGCTGGGGGGTGACCTAGCGGGACCTGGGGACACCTTGCTGTCGCATGTGACGTGTCACATGCGGCAGAAAGAGCAGAATGAATGCGGCCGCGCGCTGTGCGCCGCCATCTTCCATGCTCCGGAGGGGGGAGGGGGGGTGGCTCTGGAGAACCGGAGGAGGGGTCAGGGGGAGGACATTTCCCTTCGATCTGAAATGTTTGATCATTTCAGATTGGAGGGAAATGAATGCAGAGCCGGCGCCGGCGGCAGTTTTCTCTGCGCTTCGGCGCCATTTTGACTGCTCCGGAGGGGGGGGGGGGGCGGGGGAGGAAGACTCTCCGGTACCAGGGGCTTTGGGGGCACTAGGGGTTTAGATTTCTTTCTCATCTGACAGGTTTGATCATGTCAGATGAAAAAGAAATCAATCAGTTTTACCGGCCAGCTCTTTTTTTTTTTATGTGACCGTCGGTATACGGTGTATACTGGCGATCACATTATCGGGGTCTAAAAAAAAAAAACAAAAAACACACCCCGATTCATAATCTGGGGGGGGGGTCTTAGCTACCCCCGGTAGCTGAAACCCCCGAGATTTTCGATCGCTGGGGGGCGCTACAGGGTTCTTTTGGGCCGCCGCTTTAAGTCGTACGGCCGTCGTTATGAGGTCAAAATTGATTGTCGCCGAGCATGGACAGCACTCTTCAAATCATCCCACAGATGTTCAATGATATTCATGTCTGGGGACTTGGATGGCCATTCCAGAACATTGTAATTGTTCCTCTGCATGAATGCCTGAGTAGATTTGGAGCGGTGTTTTGGATCATTGTCTTGCTGAAATATCCATCCCCTGCGTAACTTCAACTTCGTCACTGATTCTTGCACATTATTGTCAAGAATCTGCTGATACTGAGTTGAATCCATGCGACCCTCAACTTTAACAAGATTCCCGGTGCCGGCATTGGCCACACAGCCCCAAAGCATGATGGAACCTCCACCAAATTTTACTGTGGGTAGCAAGTGCTTTTCTTGGAATTCCGTATTGGTTAGCCTCCATGCATAGCGTCTTTTTGTATGACCAAACAACTCAATCTTTGTTTCATCAGTCCACAGGGCATTCTTCCCAAATGTTACTGGCTTGTCCAAATGTGCTTTTGCATACCTCAGGCGACTCTGTTTGTGGCGTGCTTGGAGAAACGGCTTCTTTCGCATCACTCTCCCATACAGCTTCTCCTTGTGCAAAGTGCATTGTATTGTTGACCGATGCACATTGACACCATCTGCAGAAAGATGATGCAGGTCTTTGGAGGTGGTCTGTGGATTGTCCTTGACTGTTCTCACCATTCTTTTTCTCTGCCTTGCTGATATTTTTCTTGGCCTGCCACTTCTGGGCTTAACAAGAACTGTACCTGTGTTCTTCCATTTCCTTACTATGTTCCTCACAGTGGAAACTGACAGTTTAAATCTCTGAGACAACTTTTTGTATCCTTCCCCTGAACAACTATGTTGAATAATCTTTGTTTTCAGATCATTTGAGAGTTGTTTTGAGGAGCCCATGATGCCACTCTTCATAGGAGATTCAAATAGGAGAACAACTTGCAAGTGGCCACCTTAAATACCTTTTCTCATGATTGGATACACCTGCCTATGAAGTTCAAAGCTCAATGAGGTTACAAAACCAATTTAGTGCTTTAGTAAGTCAGTAAAAAGTAGATAGGAGTGTTCAAATCAAGAAATTGATAAGGGTGCCCATACTTTTGCACTGGTCAAATTTTGTTTAAATGCGGATTGAACATTTTCTGTTAGTACAATAAACCTCATTTCAATCCAGAAATATTACTGAGTCCATCAGTTATTAGATTTATGAAACTGAAATAGCTGTTGCAAAAACCCAAATTGTTATAAAGAAAAAAGGTTAACATTAATAGGGGTGCCCAAACGTTTTCATATGACTAATGGATGAATGTTAGTATAAGCAGAAATTGTTCTTAAAAGTAGACTGCTAGCAGTTCAGTAGACACAAAGAAGATTCCCTCCAAAATATTTAAGCTTAATCACAACCTAAACATTAATTCAAGCAGAATTCCTGCAAATTGTCAAAATCAATAAGTTAATGCTAACCAGAGAAACTTCACTCAAAGCCAAGTGTTCGCACCTTGGATCAAAACGGGTGACAATGTAGCCCAATCTTTTCAAGTGGCTGTACACCTGTATGAAAATCCAGAAACAAAAGATTAAAATAGGAGAAAAGCGACCAACTGCACTAACGCTACGGGCGCATTCACATTGTATTTGCAGTGCATGTCAGAGGACTTATGCTTTAGAGAGATGCCTTCACCATATGCCTGTACAGGTAAATAGCATATGTAGCCCATAGGCTGCCGTGCCATGTTACTTTATTCAATGCTTTGTATGGAATAGTCAATGTTATTCATTAGCATAAAAAAAAAATAAAGGACATCTTGACAACAAAAAGAACACTCTTGATCTTCATCAGAATAAGGCCTCATAAATAGGTTTTACGTATACTCAAGAAGTTCTCAGAATGCCAAATACTCACTGCAAGTGCAATTTGAATGCATCCTTAGCGATAAAAAAATATATTGCATATTTTACCTGATAGTGTAGAAGAGTAACAGGACCACGAGACAGCAATCTCTCATAAGCCTCTTGAACAGACAGTTGAATCTCCCTATAAAACAGCTGAATCGTTCCCTAAATAGAGAACAATAATCATTTAAAAAAGGCACACGACAGCATGTATAGTCCATGTGCTTTTGGTGAAAAAACAAGCACTTAGACCAATGTTATTCAATGGACAATGCAGATAAGCAATTTTTTTTCTAGGTCTTGGATGCGACTCACATACAAGTCTATGGGTACACAAGAAGAAGAAAAAAAAATCAATCCATAAATAAATCGGATTTCATATGGAGGCACTGTACAGCATTCGATTGTTATGGATACATTGCAATTCCTTAACACAGGAAACTGTATTTAGTCTTGCACATATTTAATAATTTATGCTTTATAAAAACTGATCGTCCACAGATAACAGATGATAAAAAAAAAATGTGAGATTTCTGGATGAAATTTGGGTGATTTTTTTTTATAAGCTCATGAGAACTTGGTGAACAAGGCATTGTGTGGGTATATTCTAACCTATGAACATATACAAGGTTTCATACGAGAATTCACTACAAGGACGCCAAATTGATCAGAAATGCAATATATTATATGCTTAAATGGCCTATTTTATCAAAACTACAAAAATCCCCCAAAAAAAACAACAAGCAGGCATTATGGCGTAGAACAACCAGAGGTCAGCATTCATATCTTTACATTGTGGCCGATTGTTATGGGGAAGAAAACAAGACTTACACACTCCAGTAAGTAGACGGCTTCCTCAGGCCAGAGACATTGCCTACCTCCCTCTGTGAAACCCACAGTCTGCCAAAACTTGCCCTGCATATAAAGAGTTACAGATTACTACTCCTACTGGTGACAAGTACGACATTCATAAGGAGTAACTGACAAGTATTTATTGTAGCTTTTGAGCTGTACATGCCCTCCTGACATTAAAATATATTCTATATACACTGCAGATCAAAATTAGAGAACACCACACAACTTCCTAAATGTTAAAGGGAACCTGTCAGGTCACAAAAGCGTTATAACCTACAAGCAGGAGCCTGTGTGAGCTATTAACCCCTTCCTACCCACCCCTTTCTTGTAATATTGTGTAATATGAAAGTAATAAAATAATATTATTACCGTACTCACATACTCCCTATGGAAATAGCATAGGTCTCTGGCCCCATGGGCGTTGCATCGCCCTGTGGGTGTTTGAATGCTTTCCATGGTATAACGTCATGATACTTACCATTCTCGCTGCCTCATCCTGGTGTTTGGTGTCGGCTTCTGACGCACACTGAGCATGCTCAGAAGACTCCCGTGGTTCCTGTCATGTGCAGAGCGCGTCAGAAGCTGACCAGCAAACACCAGGATAAAAAGGCGGCGAGAATGGTAAGCGCGCGCACGCACGCACGCACACGAGATTCTGAAGGAGTAGACGGGGGACGTCATGTAAATCCATGGTATTACGCCCACAGGGGCGTGATACCACGGAAAGCATGCAAACGTCACAGGGCGATGCAACGCCCATAGGGGTAGAGACCTATGCTATTTACATACGGAATATGTAAGTAATAAAACGTATTTTATTACTTTCATATTACACAATATTACAAGAAAGGGGTGGGTAGGAAGGGGTTAATAGCTCACACAGGCTCCCGCTTGTAGGTTATAATGCTTTTTTGACCTGACAGGTTCCCTTTAAGGTCACTATTCTTGTGGGGGTTTTTTTTGCTTTTTTCCCCTCTTTACGACATGCAACGTTTGGGTTAATTAATTTCATATTTTGATAGACTCGTCTTTTTACAGATTTAGCAACACTAAACAAAGAAGAAAGGGGGAGGGTAGATGTGATTGAAATTTTTTATATATTACTTAAATAGTTATTTTTTAGTCTGATCACTTGTACTTTATACTGCAGTACCACAGTATTGTGGCTGAGATTCACAGCAAAGCCCAAATGGCAGCGACGGGGGCCTTCAGCATAGTCCCACCTGACATGATATTCCAGGCCATGACAGAGGCAGGAATTTCACAGGGCAACAAAATGCAAAGCAAACAACTGCCTGAGGTGAGTACAAGTGGCCCTGGGTGTTACAGTATGTATCTATGAATGGTATAGTTTCCATGCAGCTAATAAGAGCAAAACCCCGGTTTTATCAGGCTAAAGTACACATACCGCAGGTAATGTCAGCTCCACCAAATCCTCTTCTGGTTTCCATACGCCTCTTCCCAAACTTCCCCTGCAAAGAAGGGAATTTTGTTTACTTACCGTAAATTCCTTTTCTTCTAGCTCCTATTGGGAGACCCAGACAATTGGGTGTATAGCTTCTGCCTCCGGAGGCCACACAAAGTATTACACTTTAAAAAGTGTAACCCCTCCCCTCTGCTATACACCCTCCCGTGCATCACGGGCTCATCAGTTTTGGTGCCAAAGCAGGAAGGAGGAAACTTATAAATTGGTCTAAGGTAAATTCAATCCGAAGGATGTTCGGAGAACTGAAACCATGAACCAAAAGAACAATTCAACATGAACATGTGTACACAAAAGAACAACAGCCCGAAGGGAACAGGGGCGGGTGCTGGGTCTCCCAATAGGAGCTAGAAGAAAAGGAATTTACGGTAAGTAAACAAAATTCCCTTCTTTGTCGCTCCATTGGGAGACCCAGACAATTGGGATGTCCAAAAGCAATCCCTGGGTGGGTAAAAGAATACCTCGATAAAAAGAGCCGAAAAACGGCCCCCTCTTACAGGTGGGCAACTGCCGCCTGAAGGAGTCGCCTACCTAGGCTGGCATCTGCCGAATCATCGGCATGCACCTGATAGTGTTTCGTGAAAGTGTGCAGACTCGACCAGGTAGCCGCCTGACACACCTGCCGAGCCGTAGCCTGGTGTCGCAATGCCCAGGACACCGACTGCTCTGGTAGAATGGGCCTTCAGCCCTGCAGGAATCGGAAGCCTAAAAGAACGGTAGGCTTCAAGAATCGGTTCCTTGATCCACCGAGCCAAGGTTGACTTGAAAACCTGAAATCCCTTACTCTGGCCCGCGATAAGGACAAGAGCGCATCAGACCGGCGCAGGGGCGCCGTGCGAGAAATGTAGAGCCGGAGTGCTCTAACCAGATCTAATAAATGCAAATCCTTTTCACATTGGTGAACTGGATGCGGACCCAAAGAGGGTAAGACGATATCCTGATTGAGATGAAACGGGGATACCTTAGGGATAAAGTCCGGGACCGGACGTAGAACCACCCTATCCTGGTGAAACACCAGGAAGGGGGCTTTGCATGACAGCGCTGCTAGCTGAGACACTCTTCTGAGTGATGTGACTGCCACTAGGAAGGCCACCCTTTGCGAAAGGCGAGATAGAGAGATCCCTCATCGGCTCGAAAAGTGGCTTCTGAAGAGTCGTCAGCACCCTGTTAAGATCCGAGGGTGTTAACGGACGCTTGTAAGGTGGGACCGGAAAGCGCCGATACTTGTCCCTTGAGAGAGCGAAGAGACAAGCCCTTGTCCATTCCGGATTGAAGGAAAGAAAGAAAAGTGGGCAAGGCAAACGGCCAGGGAGTAAAACCCTGATCAGAGCACCAGGATAAGAAGATCCTCCAAGTCCTGTGATAGATCTTGGCGGACGTTGGTTTCCTGGCCTGTCTCATGGTGGCAATGACATCTGGAGATATCCCTGATGACGCTAGGAGCCAGGACTCAATGGCCACACAGTCAGGTTTAGAGCCGCAGAATTCAGAAGGAAATATGGCCCTTGAGGCAGCAAGTCTGGTCGGTCTGGGAGTGTCCACGGTTGACCCACCGTGAGGTGCCACAGATCCGGGTACCACGATCACCTCGGCCAGTCTGGAGCGACGAGGATGGCGCGGCAACAGTCTGACCTGATCTTGCGTAACACTCTGGGCAGTAGTGCCAGAGGAGGAAATACATAAGGCAGTCGAAACTGCGACCAGTTGTGAACTAGCGCATCTGCCGCCAGAGCTCTGTGATCCTTGGACCGAGCCATGAATGCCGGGACTTTGTCGTTGTGCCGAGACGCCATTAGATCGACGTCCGGCGTTCCCCAGCGGCAACAGATCTCTAGAAACACGTCCGGGTGAAGAGACCATTCCCCTGCGTCCATGCCCTGGCGACTGAGAAAATCTGCTTCCCAGTTTTCTACGACCGGGATGTGAACTGCGGAGATGGTGGAGGCTGTGGCTTCCGCCCACAGCCGAATCCGCCGAACTGCTCAGAAGGCTTGACGACTGCGTGTGCCGCCCTGGTGGTTGATGTACGCAACCGCCGTGGCGTTGTCCGACTGAATTCGGATCTGCCTGCCTTCCAGCCACCGCTGGAACACCTTTAGGGCTAGATCCACTGCCCTTATCTCTAGAACATTGATCTGAAGGGAGGACTCTGTCGGAGTCCAGGTTCCCTGAGCCGAGTGGTGGAGGAAGACCGCTCCCCACCCTGACAGACTCGCGTCCGTCGTGACCACAGCCCCGGCTGGGGGCCGGAAGGATTTTTCCTTCGCCCAGGAAGTGGAAAGAAGACACCACTGAAGAGAGGTTTTGCTGCAAGGGAAAGAGAGACGTTCTTGTCTAGGGACGTCGACCTCCTGTCCCATTTGCGGTGTCCGATAGAATCGGACGCAGACGAAACTGCGCAAGGGAACTGCCTCCCTTGCTGCCACCATCTTCCTTAGAAAGTGCATGAGGCGCCTCAAGGGGTGACTGGGCCCGAAGGAGAGATTGCACCCCTGTCTTTAGTGAACGCTGACTATGCAGCGGAAGCTTCACTATCGCTGAGAGAGTATGAAACTCCATCCCGAGGCAAGTCAGTGATTGGGTCGGTGTCAGTTTTGACCTTGGAAATTTGATGATCCACCCGAACCCCTGGAGAGTCTCCAGAGCAATGGTCAGGTTGTGTTGACATGCCACCCAGGAGGGTGTCTTGACTAGAAGATCGTCTAGGTAAGTGATCACCGAGTGGCCCTGAGAGTGTAGGACCGCCACCACTGCTGCCCTGACCTTGGTGAAGACCCGTGGGGCTGTCGCCAGGCCGAATGGCAGTGCCACGAACTGAAGGTGTTCGTCCCTGATGGCGAAACGCAGAAAGCGTTGAAGCTCGGGTGCGATCGGCACATGGAGATAAGCATCCTTGATGTCAATTGATGCTAGGAAGTCTCCTTGTGACATCGAGGCTTCAGAGTGTTCACCGCCTGAAAAAGTGCATCGGCTCGCTCGGGGGGCGGAGATGTTTTGAAGAAACGAGTCGGAGGACGAGAGCAGAGCTCTATCCTGTAACCGTGAGACAGAATGTCTCTCACCCATCGGTCTTGGACATGTGGCCACCAGGCGTCGCAAAAGCGGGAGAGCCTACCACCGACCGAGGACGCGGTCTTGGTGAGGCCGAAGTCATGAGGAAGCCGCCTTGTGACTTAGACCGCCATGCAGAAGAGTTCCTCTAGCCCTCCTCTGACCTGTTGGACGTGGAGGAACGGAACTTTGCTGAGGACCGAAATGACCGAAACCTTTGGACTGGGGCAAGGAAGAGACCTTTTCCTTGGACTGTCTAGTAACTTCATCCAATTGCTTGCCAAACAAACGGTCGCCAGAAAATGGCAAACCGGTTAAGAACTTCTTGGAAGCAGAGCCTGCCTTCCATTCACGTAGCCACATGGCCCTGCAGACTGCCACCGAATTGGTGGATGCTACCGCTGTACGGCTCGCAGAGTCCAGGAACGGCGTTCATGGCGTAGAACGAAAAAACCTACGCCTGAGAAGTGAAGGACACAACCTGCGGGGCAGAGGTATGTGCAACCGCAATAATCTCAGCCAGAGAAGCTGAGATGGCTTGGAGTGCCCTCACGGCTGCGAAGGCTGGAGCAAAAGATGCGACTATGGCTTCATAGATGGATTTCATCATAAGCTTTATTTGGCAGTCAGTGGCATTCGTGAGAGATGGACATCTGCCACTAATACTACGGATCTAGCCGCCAGCCTAGAGACTGGAGAATCCACCCTGTGACACTGAGCCCAATCCTTAACAACGTCAGGGGGGAAAAGGGGAACGCGTGTCAATAAGGCGCTTAGTAAGCGCTTGTTCGTGAAGTTCTGTGCTTCTGGACGGCCCCTCTGGAGTTAGAGTGATCGAAACACGCACTCCTGATGAAGTCGGGGAAGGTTCCCAGCGGGCCCGCTTAGCCTATCAGAGGCCGCGGTCCGTGACGGAGTTCTCACCGTGGGATCTGGGTGTTACCCCAGGAGCCCCTTGTTGTACCGACCCAGAGGGACCCGGGAGCGATGAACTCACAGCTCCCTGGCCCTGTGTTATCGGTCTGGACTGCAAGGCTTCCAGTATCTTAGCAGACCCTCTGTCCATAGACTGAGTCCTGGAATGTGAAAGCTACTCAGAGATTTGCTGATTCCAACATGCAAACTCTGTCCCTGTCATCTGTGCAGTGGAAACCGGCGGTACCACCTGGCCGAGGGTCCCACCAGTGCCGGAGGCTCCGGCTGAGTGAGTGCCCTCGGGGCCAAGCATTGTACACAATGAGGGTATGTGTAACCTGCCTGTAATATAGCCGCACAAGAGGTACAGGTTGTAAAATAAGCCAGTGCCTTGGCACCCTTACTCTTTAAGAGCAAACAACAGCATGTCTTCCGCAGAGTAATCAGTGAGGGTATACAGCCAAAAGCAAATAATGCTGCCGAACAGTGAGATCATATACCATATAAATAAACATATATATATATATACACTGCGGCACCAAGGGGGGTCAGCACCTGAAAACTGGTGCCCCACAGTGCTCAGTGAGGGGGAAGGAGGATACCAACGTATGCTCCAGCCCTCCCTGCCGACGTCCAGTCGGCCGTCCCGTCGTTACCCCTGACTGGCAGGCCCGAGAACGGGAGTATATGGTACTAGGCCGCAAGAGCCGGGGACTAAATTTAAAAACGCGGCCGGCAAACATGGCGCGGTCGGCGCGGTAGTCCCAGTCTCACAAACCACTCAGCAACCGCTGCGGCATTTGTAACACAGATGCTGCATGCACCGTCCCTCAGGGGACACAGAGTACCTTATGATGCAGGGCTCTGTCCCTGATGATGTCCAGTCTCCTGTCCGTCAGAATCCCCCAGGGGCTGCGGCTGGAGCCCGGTCCCAGTGCATGGCGACCGGTTAGGATCCCCCTCTCCCAGAGCAGTGGAGCAGATTCTGAGATCCTCCACCGGCAGAATTATAACAATGGCTGCCGGCGTTCCGAGGGGAGGAGAGAGCCGTGGGCGGGACCGCAAAAGTGCGGGAACCTGGTGGCTCATAGTGATCAGTGAGGGGGACGGAGGACAGCGAAGTGTGCTCCAGCCCTCACTGTCAGCATCATACCGACCGTCCCGCCTTTCTCCCTGACTGGCAGGCTCAGGGGCGGGAGTTTAACACACTAGGCCGCAAAAGCCGGGGACTAAAGTAAAAACCGCGGCCGGCAAACAGGCACGGTCGGCGCGGTAGTCCCAGACAAAAAATCCACACCGCAGTCGCAGCTGCGTCTGAGGCCAAGGTGCTTCATGCACCGTCCCAACGGGGACACAGAGTACCTGTAGATGCAGGGCCATGTCCCTGACGATACTCCGTCTCCTGTCCGGCAGATTCCCCCAGGGGCTGCGGAGGGAGCCCGGTCCCAGTGGCTGGATGACCGGTTAGGATCCCACTTCCCCAGAGCCCCTAAGGGATGTGGAAGGAAAACGGCATGTGGCTCCTGCCTGTGTACCCGCAATGGGTACCTCAACCTTAACAGCACCGCCGACTCAGTGGGGTGAGAAGGGAGCATGCCGGGGGCCCTGTTAGGGGCCCTCTTTTCTTCCATCCGATATAATCAGCAGCTGCTGCTGACTAAAATGTGGAGCATTGTGTGCATGTGTGCCTCCTTCAACACAAAGCATAAAACTGATGAGCCCGTGATGCACGGGAGGGTGTATAGCAGAGGGGAGGGGTTACACTTTTTAAAGTGTAATACTTTGTGTGGCCTCCGGAGGCAGAAGCTATACACCCAATTGTCTGGGTCTCCCAATGGAGCGACAAAGAAAGACAATCTATTCTGTTATTTGAGAGCAATCTGTGCTCTATACCTATTATAATCTACAACATACACAAAGTGGGACCAGAAAAACGAAACGTGGGATCAGAAATCTGATTGTAGTTTGCCGGTACAGGATGTGTATCGGGTAACCATCGCAACGATGGAGGAACTGTCAGCTGCTTCTCAAAGGCAGCGCGCTTGCCAATCAGAGGCAAGCAGCTCCTGACTTTGACATCAGCGCTCTGGCATCGGTCGCGATGGTTACCAGATACACATCCTGTACCGGCGAACTACAAGAACCAGCAGTCCGGCGATGGAACAGAAGGTAAGTTGAATATAATGTGTGTGCGTGTGTTTGTACATGTGTGGAATGGCACAATAGGGGACCAGGATGGGACGTTGAACAAGTTGTGGAACGAATTGTCTGAGCTTTCATTATTTCCTACGGGAAATTTTGCTTTGCTAGACGAGTAACCTGGTTTATAAGCACATTCCCAGAACGGATTGTTCTCGTAAACCAAGGTTCCACTGTACTCAAACGAACTGTCATCAGAGGGGAGAGTCTGCGGCAATGACCAAAGCCTCTGCCCCCTCTATGAAACAAAGTGTCATGCCGCTCGTTTCAGGGGCTGGTCTGTGTCTCTATGTCCCTCCCTGCTGTTCCTGCTCTTTGCCCAGTGCACCGCGCTCGCCCCCTTACAGATTCAGAATGTAATAATCAGCTGCTAAGAAAGTGGTGACGCCGCCCTGGCTGGTGACGTGACTGGTCTCCTGCATGACGCTCTGTGATTACTGTTCTGACCCCATAACAAAGCTTGGCTGTGCACAGTGCAGGGAGGGGCAGACAGAGCAAGCACAAACCAGCCACTGAAACGAGCATCCTGATGATGCTTTGTTTCAGGGAGGGGCAAAGGCTGCGGTCACTGCCACATACTCTGCACCCTGAGGACAGTGCGAGTATCCCAGCATGCACTGGGATTCTCAAACGATTTGTCATCAGACATGAAATATAGAAAAAAAATAAATAATAGTTGTTAGATAAGGTATATAGTCCAAAGGAACCAGCACTATAGATTTCCAATAATATAAAACATTTATTCGGTCCATTAAAAACAGAAGAATGGTGATTACATGATAAAAACGAATGAACAGAAACAGGTAACGCGTTTCTGGCCTGGCACGGACTTTAGTCTTAGTTAAGATATAGGGCCGCGCCAGGCCAGAAATGCGTTACTCATTTCTGTTCATTCCATACGTTCTTACCATTTTTATATTGCTGGTAACATAGTGCTGGTCTCACTTTATAAGCTGAGCTGAACTTTTTTTTTTCTATTACGGTAGTTATAGTGTAGTTAGGAAATTTTTATATATTAGAAAGTAGCTCAGATTATAGCATCAAATAGATAGGGGTTTAAATTAAATTTACTTTTGCTTTTAGACCAACCCTTCAAATCAGCAGAGTATACAACAGGGGTTGGAAACCTATGGCTCGCGAGCCAGATGTGGATCTTTTGATGGCCACATGTTGCTCGCAGACATCTTCCGGTTTGTAAGATGCACATTTTTTCCCCCATAACTGGGGGAAACAAATGGGGGGTGCGTCTTACAAACCGCATATGGCTTACCGGGGCAGCAGTGGTGGCGATACTGCGGCTTGTGGGGTGTTGCGGCGGCAGGCGCCATTGATCTGTGGGCTGCTTTGAATCTCCCACAGTTGACAAGATCGCCTTTAAGAAAATGGCCGCGGAGGCGGCACGTACACATATAGGACCCTAAGGCCATTTTCTTGAATTCTATTGCGTCGATTTGCGCACACGCCGCCAGCCATTTTCTTGAAGTCGATCTCTTCAACTGCGGGAGATTCATAGCTGCACTTTGGCAGATCAATGGCGCCTGCCACCATGACACCGCACATTGACCCTCCTGAGTCATGACAACCCCTCCCCCGTACCATCGCCTATTCTGCCTCCTGGGACCTTCTGAGCTGCTCCACCACCGCCGCTCCCCCCTGGGGAGTATGGCTCTCACAGAATAACATTTTAAAATATGTGGCATTTATAGCTCTCTCTCTCAGCCAAAAGGTTCCCGACCCCTGGTATACAACATCCACAAAGACTGCCCAACCTCCATCTCTTCTCCACTGTTCTTTACAAGCTACACTTCTATCCTCGCACCCTGAAACCCATACAGAGCTAGTCTCCTAAGCCTAAATAATGATCAATCATGATTGTTAGCGAGCTCTGATACTATGACATTACCACACAATTACTTACAGTCGCTCCACACGCTCCTCTCCCAGCAGCTCCCACTGCTCGGCACGACAGATCTGGAGCTTCTCCTTCTGTATCTGGGACCCATCTGGCAGAAAATCCTTCTGTCCATGTGAACGCTGAGGAAGGCTCTGCTCCCGGCTCCGCACTTCAAACAACTCTGCTGGACTGAAAGCCAAAGACACAAAACATAGTGAATACAGGAGCATCAATAGGACCGAGAGGGAAAAGTAGACATTGGTCATAGCAAATAAAGAGCAGTTTTTGTGATGGTTTAAAAAAATAAATAAATAAATAATAATGATGAGCGAGCACTACCATACTACCATGCTCAGGTGCTCGAACAGTTGGACACTCAGACGGGCTCGACTCATGTACCGAGTACACTGGAATTCAATGGGCTCTTACGGAAAAATGCTTGAGTTTCCCGTTGATTTTCATTATACTCGGTACTTGAGTTGAGCCTGGTCGAGCGTCTGACTGCTCAATATGAGTACATTTAAAGGGGTATTCCCATCACCAAGATCCTGTCCCAATATGTTGAAGGTGTAATAAGGCTATGTGCGCACTGGGAAATGGAATTTTCTTGAGAAAATTCCGCATGCTCTCAAAGATTACCGCACCCGCGGTAAAAAACCGCGGCAAACCGCACCCGAAAACCGCATGCGGTTTGCCGCGGTTTGCTGCGGTATTGTTCGCGGTATTGCCGTGGTTTTGCCGCGTGCGAGTTGAGATGTGCTTTATTGCATTCAATGCAATAAAGCACATTGAAGAAAAAAAAAAAAAAGTCATTTAATTCTGAGATAGTAGATAGACAGAAGAATAGATAGAGGGACAGATAGACAGACAGATAGAGGGATAGATAGACAGACAGATAGAGGGATAGATAGACAGACAGATAGAGGGATAGATAGACAGACAGATAGAGGGATAGATAGACAGACAGATAGAGGGATAGATAGACAGACAGATAGAGGGATAGATAGACAGACAGATAGAGGGATAGATAGACAGACAGATAGAGGGATAGACAGACAGACAGATAGAGGGATAGATAGACAGACAGATAGAGGGATAGATAGACAGACAGACAGATAGAGGGATAGATAGACAGACAGATAGAGGGATAGATAGACAGACAGATAGAGGGATAGATAGACAGACAGATAGAGGGATAGATAGACAGACAGATAGAGGGATAGATAGACAGACAGATAGAGGGATAGACAGACAGACAGATAGAGGGATAGATAGACAGACAGATAGAGGGATAGATAGACAGACAGACAGATAGAGGGATAGATAGACAGACAGATAGAGGGATAGATAGACAGACAGATAGAGGGATAGATAGACAGACAGACAGATAGAGGGATAGATAGACAGACAGATAGAGGGATAGATAGACAGACAGACAGATAGAGGGATAGATAGACAGACAGATAGAGGGATAGATAGACAGACAGACAGATAGAGGGATAGATAGACAGACAGATAGAGGGATAGATAGACAGACAGATAGAGGGATAGATAGACAGACAGACAGATAGAGGGATAGATAGACAGACAGATAGAGGGATAGACAGACAGACAGACAGACAGACAGACAGACAGACAGACAGACAGACAGACAGACAGACAGACAGACAGACAGACAGACAGACAGACAGACAGACAGACAGACAGACAGATAGACGACAGATCGCTGCATTTCCCACGGTTGGCAGTGAGTTCACATTACCGGCCGTGGGAAATGACCGGTAATTACCTCTGCTGTCTGCTGCATTCATTCAGCGCTGTGTCTGTGACACATCGCGGCTGGATGTAAGCAGCACAGGACCTGTGGATTACGCCGGAGCTTTGGTGCGGGAGGGGTTAATAAAATGGTGAACGAGGCTTGTTTGTTTTATTTAAAATAAAGGATTTTTCGGTGTCTGTTTTTTCACTTTACTTACGGGTTGATCATGTCAGCTGTCACATAGACGCGGCCATGATCAAGCCTGGAGTTAATGGCGGTGATCCACCACCATTAACCCCTTGTATTACCCTGACCGCCACTGCTACACGGCGGCAGGAAGAGCCGGGGGACACGCCGGTGCTGCCGCATAATGCATGCGACAGTGCCGGGGCAGCTGCGGCTGATATTCTCGGCTGCGGGAGGGGGAGTGAGGCGGGGGAAATTAACCCTGCCCCTCTCCCTCCCCAGCCTGAGAATACCGGGCCGCCGCTGTGTGCTTACCTCGGCTGGACGGTAAATATACAGCGGAGCCCACGTGTTTTTTTTTCTATATTTCCGTTTTCTTTCTATGTGTGTTCTATGTGTCTGTGTCCTGTGTCTATGTGTTCTGTGTCTGTTATGTCTGTGTGTGTCTGTGATGTCTGTGTGTGTTTACTCTCTGCACGGCTTCCTCTTCCTGTAATGACATCACTTCCCTGCAAAACCGCAGACAAGCGATGTACATTACCGGAGGTAAACCGCGAAATACCGCAGGGAATAACGCAGGAAAACGCAGTGAACCGCACAGAATTTGCTGCCTGCGTTATTCCCTGCGGGATTACATTGGAGTCAATGGAGTGAAATCCCGCAGCGACTTGCGGAAAAGAATTGACATGCAATTGTTTTTGCTGCGGGAATCCCGCAGCAAAACATGCAGCTGTCAAATTCCTGACTGAATTGACTGAAAAGCACAAGGTACGTGCTGTGCAGTCCTAATTTTGCATATGTGAGGCCACATGGCACACTTTAAATAAAAATATTTTAGTGTTAGGACTGCCCCAGGAGATTTGCCGTGACGTTGGCGGGGTGGCTCGAAAAATTGCAATTTTTTGCCAAAAATCTCATTTTTTCAATAGTACAGCTTGGAATGTTGGTACTGTGCACACTTTGCAATACATAATATTTTTGAGTGGAGGTTGTTTTTAAGCTGTCAAATTCCGCCTAGTGCGCACAGGATTTTTTTTTGCCCATAGGTTTTGCTGGTGATTCACTGCAGAGATGTTATGAACATTTTCTGCAGCGAAACATGCAGCAAAACCGCAAAAAATCCACGGCAAAATCCGGTAAGTGCGCACATAGCCTAATAATAATGGCAAATACCTCCGATTAGAAATGTAGTATAATTCTTCTGATTCACTATGTCTCACACCTCATATGCAGGGCATTGTAGGACCTTAGGTATCCATGGCTATGACCACTTGCAACTAACTGTGCGTAGTGGTAACCATGAATACCTAAGGACCTACAATGCCCTGCACATGAGGTAAGCGACATAGTGAATCAGAAGAACTATACTACATTTCTAATTAGAGGTATTTGCTAATATTATTACACCCATTACATATTGGTATAGGACCTTGGAGGTGGGAATAACCCTTTAAATCTTCCTTATCTTCTTCTGTCATATATCTGATAGTGAGCACTACCATGCTTGGTACTGCTAATGAGCAGTCAGACGTTCAGATAGGCTCAAGTACCTGAGGGTTTTTTTTTTCTTTCATGATTTGTACTTTGTCTGCACGTTGTCGGGGATGGGGGGGGGTGGGGTGTTCTGAAAATGGACTTTTTCCCTGAGAGGAAAAAGTCTTAATGAAGCGCTCACTGATTCAGTAAGTGGTGTTGGTTGCGTAATGATTCTGGAACGCTGTCGCCAGAGATATACGCCAGCCCCCGAACCACCCGTGCTACACCCATATTGGTGTAACTGGTCCGGATTGGTATATAAACGCCAAAAGTTGCAATATTTTAAACATAACTACCAAGTCATGCACATATACTGTGACAAGGAGTCTACAGCAGATATTTGCAACCATCTTAATGAATTGCCCACAATGTGCCAAAAGTTTAGGTTAAAATTTCTGACAAATAGACAACTAAAAGGTATATGCACACCGCAATTGTTCAGGTGGATTTAGTATTTTTTTAAAAAAAAAAAAAAAGCGAGCTTACACACTTTCTTTTTATTGCCACATACGAAAAAAAAAAGGGACCAATTTTTCCGTCTGAGTATCAACAGGGTTTGGTCTGAGGGCCATCAGTTCTTCTTGAGCATTATAAATAAAATCCCTATTTATTTTTATTTTTTAACGGCCTTCAGCTCAATCTCGAGCCATGGCACCTTTATAGGTGAACGCTCTCTGGAAAGATTGATCTTGTGCAGTCTAGATAGGTCCTCCAGGGTCTTCTCTACCGTTTTCTTGATTGTATCAAGCCATCGGGTTGCTGGTCTTCCTCTTCACCATGTTCCTTCTAGTCTTCCAACCATGATGTCCTTCTCCAGTGATTGCCCAAAGTATGCAAGTCGTAGCCTTGTGATCCTTGCTTCCTGTGACGTTTCTGGTTTGATTTGTTCCAAAAGTGATCTTTTTGTTCTCCTTGCCACCCATGGGATGGAGAACATCCTCTTTTCATATCTAGAGGTCAGTATAAATCAGATGGCATTCGGAGAGCTGTCAGATCTTTTTCATGGACCCATAGACTTGCATTGCCCATCTTGATCTGACATAGAATCAAAATTAGATATGTCTCTGTGATTTTGCGCAATTAGACATGTGACTAGCTCCATAGACTGACAGGTATAATGCCATCTGAAACACGTGGAGAACACTAGTGATGGGCAGTCTCTTTTTGGTGATCCGGTTCCCATGGCTCCGCTCACCAAAAAGAGCAGTCTCTTTTTGATCGTTCATGGCTCCCTATTAAATATGTGCTCACCCCAGGTGAACACATATTTAAGATTATATTAACTCGCCGAAACCCCGCCCACTATCGGCTAAACTCCGCCAATTTAACTGGCCAATTAAATTGTTGCATGGGTGGGGTTTGTTCAGGTGGGCGGGGTTTCTTCCACTGAACACTGGACTTTTACGCCAAGTGAGAGCAGTTTAAAGAATATAGTGGCTCTCACTGGGGATCCGGCTCCCGTCGGTCACAGCAGGGAACCGGATCTTTGCGTCAGATCGTTCACGACCGACACATCACTAGGCAGCACTCCTACATGAAAAACAGATGTCTGAACATTAGGTGCAGGGGGGCAATCGCACCCAGGCCCTGCAGCCTAAGGGAGCAAAAAGTATCTTTGGCCTATAGAAAAAGACCAATGCTATTAAAGGCTTGCAATAACGGGGACTTCGTTGGAGTTTTTGCATCGGGGACCTTACACCATGGCTTCTGAATTAGGCTTAGGGGTACAGAACTCTAGTGAAAAGGAGCGAATCCTGAAGCATATTGCAATTTAAAAACAGGTGGTATTGGCGGCCTGGAAATGATGCAGTGTGAACATACGCCAATACATGGTGTGGCTGACTACACAAAGTAATGATGCAGAACTTACCTGACTGCATAAATCTGGCACTGATAAAGAATGTCTAGTGTAAGAGTGTGTATGGATCTGGCCCCTGTGCGCATGCTCAGGCCGCCATACACATGACTAGTGTAAGAGTGTGCATGGATCTGCCCCTTGTGCGCATGCTCAGGCCACCATACACATGACTAGTGTAAGAGTGTGCATGGATCTGCCCCCTGTGCGCATGCTCAGGCTGCCATACACATTACTAGTGTAAGGCTATGTGCGCACGTTGCGTAAATACATGCAGTTACGCTGCGCTTTGTAGCGCAGCGTAACTGCATGCGTCCTGCGTCCCCTGCATAATCTATGGAGATTGTGCAGGGGCCGTGCGCACGTGGCGTCTTAGAGCGCAGCGCTTCGGCTGCTGCCCGAAGCGCTGTGTTCTAAGAAGTGACATGTCACTTCTTCCGTGTGCTTTGCCGGCAGCTCCTGCTCTGTCTATGGGAGGAGCTGCAGGCAGAGCGCATGGAATCGGCTTTTTTTTTTTCTCTACGGACATTTTCTGCAGCGATTTGAAGCGCACGTGTGCTCTTCAGATCGCTGCAGAAATTTCTGCAGGGCTAGTACGCAACGTGCGCACATAGCCTAAGAGTGTGCATGGATCTGCCCCCTGTGCGCATGCTCAGGCTGCCATACACATGACTAGTGTAAGAGTGTGCATGGATCTGCCCCCTGTGCGCATGCTCAGGCTGCCATACACATGACTAGTGTAAGAGTGTGCATGGATCTGCCCCCTGTGCGCATGCTTAGGCCGCCATACACATGACTAGTGTAAGAGTGTGCATGGATCTGCCCCCTGTGCGCATGCTCAGGCTGCCATACACATGACTAGTGTAAGTGTGCATGGATCTGCCCCCTGTGCGCATGCTCAGGCTGCCATACACATGACTAGTGTAAGAGTGTGCATGGATCTGCCCCCTGTGCGCATGCTCAGGCTGCCATACACATGACTAGTGTAAGAGTGTGCATGGATCTGCCCCCTGTGCGCATGCTCAGGCTGCCATACACATGACTAGTGTAAGAGTGTGCATGGATCTGCCCCCTGTGCGCATGCTCAGGCTGCCATACACATGACTAGTGTAAGAGTGTGCATGGATCTGCCCCCTGTGCGCATGCTCAGGCTGCCATACACATGACTAGTGTAAGAGTGTGCATGGATCTGCCCCCTGTGCGCATGCTCAGGCCACCATACACATGACTAGTGTAAGTGTGCATGGATCTGCCCCCTGTGCGCATGCTCAGGCCACCATACACATGACTAGTGTAAGTGTGCATGGATCTGCCCCCTGTGCGCATGCTCAGGCCGCCATACACACAGCTGACCACTCTCGTGTAAAGCAATGCCAATAAGAGCACTATACTATACAGCTGCTTACAGGGGCATCAGGCTGGAAAATCAGGCACAAATATATATTATGTTTATATGTCCGTGCACATGCGCTCTGTGTCAGCTGCTGCCCCACAATCACAAAGCAGCACGGAGCACACACATACCTCAGCATCACGACGCACTGTCCGTCAAAGCGCACATGGATCCGGCCAGGAAAAGCGACAGAAACAAGCAGGATATGCTGAAGATGAAGGACAGCTCGGCAGCCAATCAGCACGGACCTCGCTCACTCTGATTGGATGTCAGTCATAACCTCTCTGACCAATGAGGAGAACTCAGCCTGCTATTGAATCAGAGCTCGCTGCCCGCTACACCGCACATACTGCAGAGCATAGACGCGGGGCGCAGGGTCACGTGAGCGGCAGGCTGGCGCCCTCCCTCAGCCCCATGCTACCTGCTAATAATACCAACTGGTCCCTGCTGCTTCCTGAGTCCCACGTTCTAGCTCCTCAGTCACCGTCTCAAGAGACTGCTGCCATCCCTCAGAGCCCTGCTTCCTGCGTCTGTGCACTGAGCACAAGACACCTTTTATGCCGCTATACCTTCCAAATTTTGAAAGCAGGGAACACTGTTATTGTTGGTGTCATTTTTCGCAGTGGTTTCTATTACAGATGATTGCATAAAATATTGTGCTGCTTGCTTCCTTGTGGGAGCCTGAAGAATGGACCGTTCACTTGGTTTAACCGCTTGGCGCCTTTGGAAACATGAAGCAATAAAAGGGAACATGCGCCATTATATTTTAGGCCCCTTTCACACATCAGTTTTTTGCCATCAGTCACAATCCGTAGAATTTTGAAAAAAACGGATCTGGCGAGTGATGCCGCTGCATCCGTTTTTTTCTCATAGACTTTTATTGGCGACAGATTGCAGCAGATGGACTCACATTTCATTCATCGTTCGACTGATTCATGAAAAAATTGTGCATCGGACGGAGACAACGGAGAAAATAATCTTTTTGTGTGAGTCGAAAAATCGGACAGCGACAGATCCGTTGCCATCCGTCGTTTCATAATTGAGCGCAGGATGCTGCGTCATCTGTGAAATGACGGAATCTGGCGACGGATTCCGTTTTGGTCAACTGAGCATGCTCCAATTTATTTTATTTAGTATCAAATCGCCAGCCAGTCGGATCCGTCGCATCAGTTTTTTCCACAATCTGCGCCGGATCCGTCGACCCAACGGATTGTGACTGACGACAAAAAACTAATGTGTGAAAGGGGCCTAAGCTCAGCCCACAGAAGGGCAGAGCAAAGTGTGCATGCACAAGCCTGCCATATCTCTGCTTTGGCTCTAGATCTTGTCCGGCAATGGGGATGCCACAAGTGCACATATGTTTTAGGCTCTGACCTCAGAAGGGCAGAGCAAAGTGCGCATGTGCGAGCTTGGGAGGTCTCTGGTCTGGCTCTAGACGTCACTGGCAATGTGGATTGCACATGGGCATTTATATTTTAGGCTCTGCCCACAGAAGGGCAGAGCAAAGTGCGCATGCGCAAACCCAAGATGTCTGTGCTCTGGCGCTAGATGTCGCTGGCAATATGGATTGCACATGCACACTTATGTTTTAGGCTCTGCCCACAGAAGGGCAGAGCAAAGTGCGCATGTGCGAGCTTGGGAGGTCTCTGGTCTGGCTCTAGACGTCACTGGCAATGTGGATTGCACATGGGCATTTATGTTTTAGGCTCTGCCCACAGAAGGGCAGAGCAAAGTGCGCATGCGCGAACCCAAGATGTCTGTGCTCAGGCGCTAGATGTTGCTGGCAATATGGATTGCACATGCGCACTTATGTTTTAGGCTCTGCCCACAGAAGGGCAGAGCAAAGTGCGCATGTGCAAGCTTGGGATGTCGCTGGCAATGTGGAATGTACATGTGCATTTATGTTTTAGGCTCTGACCACAGAAGGGCAGAGCAAAGTGCGCATGCGCAAGCCTGGCATATCTCTGCTTTGGCTCTAGATCTCGTCTGGCAATGGGGACGACACATGTGCATTTATGTTTTAGGCTTTGACCTCAGAAGGGCAGAGCAAAGTGTGCACGAGCCCGAGATGTCTCTGCTCTGGCGCCAGATGTCGCTGGCAATGTAGATTGCACATGCGCACATATGTTTTAGGCCTAAAACACACTTCCACAAAAAAAAACGTCCGTGTGACACGGTCCGTTTTTCGGGTCCGTGTTCCGTTTTTTTGAGGCGTTTCTCCGGTACGTATGGCATCCGTGTGATGGCGTATGCGAGCCGTGTGTACGTTGAAAATGTACGTGTTTCTGTATAAAATGCCCGTGTATGTGTACGTGGAATGTCCGTGTGGAATGTCCGTTTGTGTGTTGCACAATGTCGTTGATACATGTCGGCTGACAGCAGACAGAGTTGCGTGATGAGAATGAACTCGGGTGAACTTCACCCGACTTCATTGTCATGCTGCGGCTCTGTCTGTGTGCCGCGTACTGATTAGCGGTCACCTGTGAAGGATTCACCAGTGACCGCTAATCCCCCGAGTGACTGAAGTGAGCAGCCCTCTCTCATACTTACCGCTCCCCGATCACCAGCGCGGTGAGGAAAAGCTGTGCAGAGAATACGCGGCAACAATTACTTTGAATATGCCGGCCGCTCATTAATCAATCTTGTATTCCCTGCTTTCCCCACCCACAGACGCCTGTGATTGGTTGCAGTCAGACACGCCCCCCACGCTGAGTGACAGCTGTCTCACTGCACCCAATCACAGCAGCCGGTGGGCATGTCTATACTGTGCAGTAAAATAAATAAATAATTAAAAAAAACGGCGTGCGGTCCCCCCCAATTTTAATACCAGCCAGATAAAGCCATACGGCTGAAGGCTGGTATTCTCAGGATGGGGAGCCCCACGTTATGGGGAGCCCCCCAGCCTAACAATATCAGTCAGCAGCCGCCCAGAATTGCCGCATACATTATATGCGACAGTTCTGGGACTGTACCCGGCTCTTCCCGATTTGCCCTGGTGCGTTGGCAAATCGGGGTAATAAGGAGTTTTTGGCAGCCCATAGCTGCCAATAAGTCCTAGATTAATCATGTCAGGCATCTCCCCGAGATACCTTCCATGATTAATCTGTAAATTACAGTAAATAAACACACACACCCGAACAATCCTTTATTAGAAAAAAAAACACAAACGCAAAAACACAAACCCTGGTTCACCACTTTAACAAGCCCGAAAAAGCCCTCCATGTCCGGCGTATTCCAGGATGGTCCAGCGTCGCTTCCAGCTGTGCTGCATGAAGGTGACCGAAGCTGCAGAAGACACAGCCGCTCCTGTCACCTCCACGCAGCTAATGAAGGGAATAGCGCGATCAGCTGAGCTGTCACTGAGGTTACTCGCGGCCAACGCTGAATACAGCTGATCGCGCTATTCCCTTCATTAGCTGCGTGGAGCTGACAGGAGCGGCTGTGTCTTCTGCAGCTCCGGTCACCTTCATGCAGCACAGCTGGAAGCGACGCTGGACCATCCTGGAGTACGCTGGACATGGAGGGCTTTTTCGGGCTTATTAAAGTGGTGAACCAGGGTATATGTTTGTGGGTTTTTTTTCTAATAAAGGATTGTTCGGGTGTGTGTGTTTATTTACTGTAATTTACAGATTAATCATGGAAGGTATCTTGGGGAGACGCCTGACATGATTAATCTAGGACTTATTGGCAGCTATGGGCTGCCAAAAACTCCTTATTACCCCGATTTGCCAACGCACCAGGGCAAATCGGGAAGAGCCGGGTACAGTCCCAGAACTGTCGCATATAATGTATGCGGCAATTCTGGGCGGCTGCTGACTGATATTGTTAGGCTGGGGGGCTCCCCATAACGTGGGGCTCCCCATCCTGAGAATACCAGCCTTCAGCCGTATGGCTTTATCTGGCTGGTATTAAAATTGGGGGGGACCGCACGCTGTTTTTTTTAATTAATTATTTATTTATTTATTTTACTGCACAGTATAGACACGCCCACCGGCTGTTGTGATTGGGTGCAGTGAGACAGCTGTCACTCAGCGTGGGGGGCGTGTCTGACTGCAACCAATCAGAGGCGTCTGTGGGTGGGGAAAGCAGGGAATACGAGATTGATTAATGAGCAGCCGGCATATTCAAAGTAATTGTTGCCGCGTATTCTCTGCACAGCTGTTCCTCGCCGCGCTGGTGATCGGGGAGCGGTATGAGCCGGGGGAAGAAAAAAAACCGAGCACCAATGTAAGTATGACTGAGAACAGCAGGAAAAAAGGTAAGTATACTGAATTTAATTTAAAAAAAAAAAAAAATAAGATTGCTAGTGTAAAAACGCACACGCACGAAATGTGCTGAACACGGACATACTCCGTGTGCGGTACGTGCAGGCACAGACCCATAGACTAAAGCGGGTCCGTGCCTGCGTGCTGCCGGCCAAAAACGGACATGTCGTCCGTGTAGAAAAGCGCACACACGTACTTACCACACGGTCACACGTTCCATGTGATTTTACGTGTGTGTGCCATCTACCATTGAATAACATGGGTCTCCGTGTGTACGTGTCTCCGGTATGTGCAAATACGTACCGCACACGTACAAATTAAATGGATGTGTGTTGCGGGTCTTAGACTCTGCCCACAGAAGGGCAGAGCAAAGTGCGCATGCGCGAGCCCAAGATGTCTGTGCTCTGGCACTAGATGTCGCTGGCAATATGGATTGCACATGCACACTTATGTTTTAGGCTCTGCCCACAGAAGGGCAGAGCAAAGTGCGCATGCGCGAGCTTGGGATGCTTCTGGTCTGGCTCTAGATGTCGCTGGCAATATGGATTGCACATGTGCATTTATGTTTTAGGCTCTGCCCACAGAAGGGCAGAGCAAAGTGCACATGTGCGAGCCTGGGATGTCTCTGCTCTGACTCTAGATGTCACAGGCGATGTGGATGACACATGCACATATGTATTAGGCTCTGACCATAGAATTGCAGAGCAAAGTGTGCATGCATGAGTTGGCGATTTCTCTGTGCAAACTCAAGATTTCACCCGGTTATGTGGATGACGCTGGAGGTGTCATCCACACCAATCAAAGGAGCAATATTTGAATATTTGGAACACAAATATAGCTGAAATAGATTGCGGGCACCATGTTGCATTTAAAGGGCATTTCCAGGACCCCTAAGGTACCCAACCAGCAGAAGCCCCACACAATCGACCCCATTTTGGAAACTAGACCCCTCAAGGATGTTATCCAGAGGTTTAGTGAGCATTTTCAATGCACAGGTACTACACAGAATTTGATAAAAATTAGGTCATATTGAAAATTTTCATTTTTTTCCCAAAAATGTTGCTTTAGCAAGAAATCTGTCACGTGACGTTTCGGTTTGAACAAACAAGCAAGTCTTGTGCCCATACATTGCACATAGTTTGCACTTTTTTAAGTGAGCTCTCCCCACTATAATAATGCTACACATGGGGCCGCTTAATGCAATTTAGACACAGTCAGGCTCAGAAGAAGGGGGGAGTCATTTAGATTTGGAGTGGAGATTTCACTTGGATTATATTTGGGAGGTGGGAGCCATGGCTTTTCCAGATTATTTGTTCTACTCGTAACGTGGAACACCCCCCCACCCCGATATTTCCAGTGACAGATGACAGAGCTGAATGAGTGCTATTTTCGTGGGGTTAAGTTAGGGGTTGTATTGGTAACATTTTGGGGTACATAACTTTTGTTTTTATTGCCTTCAGTATAAGACTGGGATGATATTCTTGTATTCTGCGCTGAGCACTTTCGTGGGGATTTCCATGTAAATCAGACAAAAATGTGAGTGTGGTGAAACCCCCTGATGGAACTACTCACTCGGAGTCAGATGGAGACACTTCGGACTCTGTTTGGAGTCTGTTCCGGTGGTATTCATCTTTTAAAGGGAACCAAATACCAGGATTTCCCTATATAACCTAAACCCATTGCTATACTGGCACTATCAGGCTGATTCTATACATACCTTTAGTGATCAGCTCGGATGTTTAGGTTTTCAAATCCATGAAAGTGAAGTTTAAAAAATCGGCAGCTGCTTGAGTGGCATCTGCAACGGAGCAGATTATATATGGGTGGTGTGATGGTAGGATATTGCGGGTCATGTACCATTTTGTGTGGGTTCATGTTTAGGCGTGGTTCACTATCCATTATTTGTACTGCTTATGTGTACATTCTATTGTCTGTAGATAATCACCCCCTACAGTGTTTCTGTCCCTAGGTCTGGGGGAGGGGTCCAGCGATTCAACTAAACTCTCTGTTTTTCTTGGAGATTGGCAGTCTGTTGGAGAACTTCAAGAATGAAGCAGGAAGATTGATCCTCTGGTAGAAGCTGAGACTTCTCAGAGAGAGACCTGGACATTTATCGCTTACCGGACTATATATGTGTTACTGGATTAATTTTACCCTCTGTTTTGTGGATTATTTTATGGACCATTTTGATTTGCTTGGAATAAATGCTCTTTGGATTGTACCGCCATTTCTCGCTCTGTTGATTATGTGATATGGGAGAAGAACCCCATGACAGGTGGGTATTCATATGGATTCCCGCCCCCTGCCTGTTGTTCCTCCTCTCTGTTCTCTATGCTAATTTTACTGTTCATAAAGATGGCGTCGGAGTTAGCACCTGCGCATAGTTCTTATCTCAGGCACCATCTTTGTGAAGATCGTGTTACCCCCGGCTATTCTATTCTTACAGCTGAGAGGGCGGCACATGCGAACTCGCTTCTTCTGCTTTCGTTGTTACCGCGGGAGCGTGCGCGGTAACAACAGAAGTGGAGACCGCCCCTTGAAACAGCTGATCGGAGGACGCGACAGACTGGAAGAACAAGCCGACAGCAGCGTGCCAGCGACATTGGCACCGGATCGCACGGCACGGGGTCAGGCGAGGTAAGTTCACAATGGACTCAGCTAACCCCAAGACGTCAGTGCCGCTGTGCTGGCACGGTGTACTGGCAGGCTGCTGTGCTGGCACGTTGTCCTCTTCTGCAGCTAATTGCGTCCTCCGATCAGCTGTTCTCCACTTCTGTTGTGATCGCGCGCGCTCTCGCAGTCACAACAAGAGCAGAAGATGCGAGGGCGCATGTGCCGTTCTCTCAGCCGCAAGAATAGAATAGCAGGGGGTAACACGGTCTTCACAGAGATGGCACCGGAGCTAAGCGCTATGCACAGGCGCCAACTCCGACGCTATCTTAGTGAATAGTAAAATTAGCATAGAGAACAGAGAGAGGGAGGAACATAGATAGATAGATAGATGATAGATACATGGATAGATAGATAGATGATAGATACATGGATAGATAGATAGAGGGATAGATAGATAAATACTGCATCTCTTTGTAGGTGAAGGAAAGAGTCAGATTCATTTGTACCCATAAAACTACTATAAAGAAATTAAGACATAACAAAATACAATTTTTTTATGTTCACCAACTTCAAACCAGCAACTTTCAAACATGTGCCCAGCAGCCTCCTAGCTTTCCTAGCTGCTCTACCTGTTGAGCCACTAGAAATTGTATAGAGCAGTGTCTCTATGTTCTGTATTCTAGAGGGAGAGGAGATGAGGGGTTTTTTTCTTCTAATAAAATTACTAAAAATAATAAAAAAGTAGAATAATGTAATTTTGATTGCGCTTTTTTATAAAATAATAAACATCACAAATCCGCAAATAACATGGACATATTTGGTGTCCATGTAATCATAACGACCCGAACAAGACAGCGATCAGATTATTTATGGGGATCGGTAAATGGCGGAAAAAAATGGCACAATTTATTATTTTTCTTAATTAAAACCCATAAAAAATGTAATAAAAATGTATTGTTGAGGCCGTGTTCACATGTAGCGTAAATGCTGCATTTTTTCTGAAGGTGTCCGCACCACGAGCACAATAACATTTTTTTCTGATTATTGCGAATCTGTGGTATTTTTTATGCATTGTCCCCTTATTTGACACATGTTTGGTGCAGATGTGAATCCTGAAGCTTATAAAGAAAAAAACACTAAATCCCAACAGTTCAGCGGCATCTTTCCACGCACCAGGGGCGGAGATTTCATGACGTCTCATCCACTTTGCTTGGACAATTAGTCCGTGTTCACATGTGGTGTAAATGCTGCATTTTTTTTCTGCTGTTTTTTTGCACATTTATTCCGCTGTGTTTAATTGTCCAAGTAAAGTGATGTGATTCCATGAGAAGACGCCGCCGAACTCTGCGGTTTTGGGGTTTTTTCTCTAGAGGTTTCAATGAGGAGCTTAAAAAAATGCAGGAAAAAGCCTCTCTCTACAATAAAAACACTTAAAAACACAGATTCACATCTGAACCAAAAACACATTAAATAATGGAGAAAAGGCAGAAAATGGAACAATCAGAGAAGATTGTTATTGTGTAGTTTGGTGACAGCGGCAGAAACAAAAAGAAACAGAATTTATGCAACGTGTGACCACGGCCTTATAGGCACAAATAAGCAACATGTCATATAGTGACACATAGAAATATAAGAACATTCTGGCTGCTATGACTATTAAAGAACAGTCTGGGGCATCTGCTGAATGACCCTTACTGCCAAATGGGTGTGACTAGGGGTGTGGCTAGGGGCGTGGTCAAAATTTGCCCCTCTTTCCCTTCTTCAAAAGTTGGGAGGTATGGTTATATTCTTTTTGGGCCTTGTGCTAACATGACTGTAGTGCTAATGATTAGCTGGTAAATAGTGATG
The DNA here is from genome assembly GCF_048569485.1 of Anomaloglossus baeobatrachus. Taxonomy (NCBI): domain Eukaryota; kingdom Metazoa; phylum Chordata; class Amphibia; order Anura; family Aromobatidae; genus Anomaloglossus; species Anomaloglossus baeobatrachus. Next base: position 300,090,427 of record NC_134357.1, on the reverse strand, counting down.
AGTGAGCGCTAAAATGCTCGAGTGCTCATTACTCGAATCGTGAAGGTCGAACACTCGGATGGGCTCGATTTGAGTAACAAGTATAATGGAAGTCAATGGGAAACTTGAGAATTTTACCAGCTGACAACCCGAAAAAGTCTGGGGACATGACAATCACTGACATGAATGGAAACAGCACTCAAATAGAATTGGAACAGCATGGGGAAGATGCCTGGATGCATCTCTGACTCCCAGGTTGCTGCTAAGATGTAAATAATTTTAAAAAACAACATGGAGTCCCCCTACTTTTGATAACCAGCCAAGGTAAAGCAGACAGCTGTGGGCTGGTATTATCAGGCTGGGAAGTGCCATGGTTATTTGGCTCTAACCAGTCTAAAAATAGGAGCATACAACTGTCCCAGAATTGGCGCATTTATTAGATGCGCCAATTCTGGCGCTTCATCTCGGCTCTTCTCAATTGCCGTGATGCAATGGGAAGCAGAGTAATATTTTTGGGGCGTTGATGTCAGCTGTGAATTGTCACCTGGCTTCAACCCAAGAGGTTAGTAATGGAGAGGCGATATGAGACACCCCCATTACTAACTCAGTAAGTGTAAAGTGAAAAAAAAATGCACACAGAAGAAAAAATAGTTTATTTGAATCAAGAGTCCCCCACACTAGCCTTCATTCACCAATTTATTATTAAAAAAACCCACAAAGCTCCAACGTAATCCCACGTCGTCCCCTGAATCAATACTCCAACCTATGGAGCCTCGTTCAGAAAACAAAGATCCATTGTCACTTCTGGTGAGCACCAGACCCGGAATTTCTTATGAGCAGTAAACGAGGCGCAATAAGTTTGAGTACCAAGTCAGGGGACTTCGTGGTACCACTCTACCATGGATTACCTCGGAGCTTTCTGGATTTTTAACTAAAAAAATGGTGAAAGAGGGATAGAGTGGGGGTGTCCTTATTCAAATAAACTATTTTTACTGTGTGTTTTTATTCACTTTACACTTACTGTATTAATAATGGAGGTGTATAATAGACGCCTCTCCATTAATAACCCCTAGGCGTGATGCCAGCTGACAATTCACATCTGATATCAACTCCAAAAAATATTACCCTGATTGTCGACGCATAACGGCAATCGGGGAGAGCTGGGGTGACGCACCAGAATTGGTGCAACAGCTGCTATTTTTAGGCTGAGAAGGGCCAAATAACCATGGACCTTCCCAGTCTGAATATACCATCCCGCAGCTGTCTGCTTTACCTCGGCAGATTATCAAAAATAAGGGGTATCCAGGATATTTTTTAACATTATTTATTAAGTTAACAAGGCTAAAAACACCCGTTAGTGCCACATGAAAGGCTTTAAAGGGTATTATTTAGAAGGTACAGTTGACTGGAAGCAACCTAAATAACGACTGGAATGTCAGTTTAAGCAAACTTACAAGATTGTCAAGAAGAAAAAAATAAAGGACTGCACATCCAAATAAATAATAGGATATATTTATTATAAACGCTATCAAGATAAAAGCAGAACAAATCTACAGATTAAAAGCATTTACACATCAACTTGTGCAAAATGAGCCATCATTGTCCCAAGCCATGGACAGAAAGGACAACCCACCCCATAGACAGAATAAGAGACTGGATTTCCATGAAAAATACAAGAATAGTAATAAAAATACTCAATAAATACAAAAGATTCTTCCATCAATGCAACAGAGAAAATATGGCATCAAAAGAGAATTATTCAAGCACTAAAAAAGGTAATATAGGAGTCATATGGCATCTATGGGCCAATACACAGTGGCCTAGAGAAGGAGGAATACATGGGGAAAGGAGACTTCACCCAAATTAAAGAGAACCTGGAAAGTGAGTACATCCGAAAATCCCCCCCCCCTCCCGCCAGGGCAGGCTTGTTATGCATCAAAAAGATGGGTCTATGAAAACGTGCAGAGATTATCAGGGTCTGAACAAAATCATGCTGAAAGACCGTTATCCAGCACTATACATAACATAGAGAAATATATTATAAATCAGGGGTGGGAAATTAATTTTCCCGAGGGGCCACATCAGAGACTGTGACTGTTGTGGAGGCTAAACCAATAGGCTGAAATTAATTTTAATTCTCAGTATTAATATTATGATTATATTATTTATATTATTTTATATTAATGTTATCACTTAATATTGAGCAGAATTACCGTATTTTTTGCTTTATAAGACGCACCTGATTATAAGACGCACCTAGGTTTTAGAGGAGGAAAATTAAAAAAAAAAGAATTGAGCCAAATAGTGTGCTAAAACATTTTAATAAAATTAAAAAAAAACATTATTTTAACAATTTAGACTCAACAGGAGGGTCTGTTATGGGGGGATCTGTGGATGATGCACTGCTGTGGGGGACCTGTGGATAACGCACTGCTATGGGGGACCTGTGGATGACACTGCTATGGGGGACCTGTTGATGACACTGCTATGGGGAACCTGTGGATGGCGCACTGTTATGGGGGACCTGAGGATGATGCACTATTATTGGGGACCTGTGGATGACACTGCTGTGGGGGATCTGTGGATAACGCACTGCTATGGGGGACCTGTGGATGACACACTGCTATGGGGGACCTGTGTATGACGCACTACTATGGGGGAAATGTGGATGATGCATTGCTATGGGGGACCTGTGGATGACGCACTGTTATGGGGGACCTGAGGATGATGCACTATTATTGGGGACCTGTGGATGACACTGCTGTGGGGGATCTGTGGATAACGCACTGCTATGGGGGACCTGTGGATGACGCACTGCTATGGGGGACCTGTGGATGACGCACTATTATGGGGGACCTGTGGATGACGCACTATTATGGGGACCTGTGGATGACGCACTATTATGGGGGACCTGTGGATGACGCACTATTATGGGGGACCTGTGGATGATGCACTGTTATGTGGGATCCGTGGATGACACGGCTATGGGGGACCTGCATGATGCACTTTTATGGGGATCTGGGACTACCACCCCCCTCATCCTTAGGAATACACCCATGTACTGTATACCATACATGGCTGTATTCTGAAAGATGAGGGGGGTGGTAGTCACATTAACACTTTGGCCACTACATTAGTCCCTCCCTGGAGTGTTTACACTAAAGGACTACAGCCCCCATCATCCTTCTGAATACACCGATTGATACAGTATATTCTGAAGGCTGATGATGGGGGTTGTGTTCCCCTTCAGTGTTTTTTGCTCACCTATTAGGACCCTTCGTTCAACTGATAACATTTGTCAGGCTCAGATCACTGATTGGTGGAGGCAGCTCTGCAGAAGTTGTCTCCACCAATCAGCATCCAGCCCTAGCGAGGAGAGGGAGAATCGTTGTTCTCTCTCTCCTCTTTCTTATGATAGTCTCCGGCTGCTGCGGAGATCTAAAATGTAGCCCGCGCATGCGCAGATCGCGACCTTTGAGAGCCGCCATCTCTATCTGCGCCTGCGTAGCCTCCGACGCGATGGACTTCAGGAAAATGGCTACGGAAGGCAGCGCATGCGCAGATGGAGATCTCGCTTCTCCGAGATCTCCATCTGCGCCTGCGTCACCTCCGCAGCCATTTTCCGTAAGTCGCGTTGGAGGCAGCGCAGGCGCAGATAAAGATTTCGGCTATGGTGACCGCCACCGCAGCCGATTGCCGGGGGATCCATGGCGGCCGCCACCGCAGCCGATTGCCGGGCGATCCATGGCTGCCGCCACCGCAGCCGATTGCCGGGGGATCAATGGCGGCCGCCACCACAGCCGATTGCCGGGGGATCCATGGCGGCCGCCTCCGCAGCCGATTGCCGGGGATCCATGGCGGCCGTACCAGCCTCCTGTGACTCACTCCACCGCCGCATTACTGCCCGGTAAGTTACAGTCATTTTGTAAGACGCACCCCTATTTTCCCCACAATTTTGGGGGAAAAAAAGTGTGTCTTATAAAGCGAAAAATACGGTAAGTAAGCATTCCCATTATATATCGTATGAGCGCTCACACAACCCCCTATATACAGTATGATCCCCAGATAGCCCCCTATATACAGTATGAGACCTCGCATATACTCTCTATATACAGTATGAGTCCCCACATAGCCTCCTACGTACAAGATGAGTCCTCACGTGGCCCCCTAAATACATTGTGAGCCCTCACATAGCCTCCCCATATACAGTATGAGCCCACAAACAGCTTCCCTATAGACAGTATGAGTCCACATACAGCCACCTATATGCACTACACATAGTCTAAAATTTAAAGTATGAGCCATCACTTAGCTCGCCTATACACAGTATTAGCCTTCACATAGCCCCCTATGAACTGGCACACATCCCACCTTTATAATTTATAAAATATTAATGATATTAAAAAAAAATAAAAAAAAATGTAAACCCATGAAGAATTACATTAGTGATGGGAAGAGCTGTGATGTTCTAGTATGTTAGGTTTTTTATTAGATTATTTTGCATATTTTTACATCTCTGTATAAAAAGAATTTATTATGAAATTAAAAAATCAGCACTAGAAGCCGCCATGAAGTTTTCTTTCACATCTCTGGATGGTAACCTGTCCTCCATGATGGCCATCACAGTGTATAGGGCAGAGCAGGTCCATGTGCCGCTGCCTGGCAGGAGCCACCTTAGGTTCCGTCACCGCTGACATCACCTGCACACGACCAACTGCCGTTTACTTTCAAACGTCGACTGAAGTGATCGGACTGAAGTCTGCAGATTGGAAGATATTTCTAAGAATGGCGTCCACTGGACATGGAGAAGACAGCGAGGAGAAGAGACAAGAGAAGAGGAAGAGAGGAGAGGACAGCGTGACCGCATTCAACAAGATCATGAAGAAAAAGAGAGAGGACAAAGACAATGGATTGGAGGATGATAAAGAGCCAACACCTGGATGCAGCGGAGACCCCGGAACATCCAACCCCTACCCCAGGCTTAACATCAGCCGCTACAACATCCACAACCTCTTAAGTAGGGGCAGTTATGGCAGAGTGAGTATATATTTTTTCTTTATAAAACTGTTTGCCATTTTATCTCTATCAGTTTTCCTCTGTAGGTAGATATTCATTAACCCCTTCACGACAGGCTGATTTAGCGCTTTCCGGTTTTTTTTTTTCGCCACCCTTATTCCAAGAGACATAAAGTTGTGTTTTTCGTCAATATAGGCATGTGAGCGCTTGTTTTTTGAGGAACGAGTTGTATTTTAAAATTAAATCATGTGTTTTCCCATATAGTATACTGCAAAACGGCAAAAAAATTCCAAATGTGGAAAAATAGCAAAAAAAATGCGATTGCACAATTGTTTTTGAGATATTTCCTTTACTGGGTTTACTATATGGTAAAACTGAAGTGTCAATTTGATGCCTGAGGTCGGTGCAAGTTTGTAGACTTTACTTTATCTAAGGGGATAAAAAAAATCAGAAGTTTGTCCAAAAAAAGTGGCTTACATTTTGTGCCATTTTCCGTGACCCATAACATTCTCATTTTTTGGGATCTATGGCTCAGTGATGGTTTATTTTTTGCGTCTCAAGCTGACGTTTTTAACGGTACCATTTTTGCGCAGATGCTGCGTTTTGACCACCTATTACATTTTGCGGAATATTTGTGGCGACCAAAAAACGTAATTTTGGCTTTTGGAATTTTGACACTACGCCATTTACCGATCAACAAATGGCTACTGGACTATTACGGTTTAGAAGGGGGATAACGGTGAAGAATATCATTGCACCCACTGTTTTAAAAAAACCTACATCAGATTTTAGCTCAGCAAAATTCTCCATACAGAAACCCCCGGGTGTTTTTAAATGTAGATCAAAGTAGTGCTATTATTGTGGTATTATTAGTCACAAACAGAATAGTACCACATGAAATAGCACAGGAGACGATTAATATTAATCATCATCTAACATGTGGCAGTGACCATATAGTTTACATGGTCACTTGTGACTGTGGTCTTCAATATGTTGGCCGCACCACACAGACGATGCGGTCGCGCATGAATGGCCACAGGCACAATGCTACAAAAAGTTTCCTTAAACATAGTCTCTCCAGACACCTGTTATTTAAACATCAAAAAAATTTCAACATAAAAGTGACCCCTGTAGAAAGAATTGCAGAGGATGATAGTGACAGGTTTCAAAAATGAAATAGGAAAGAGTCCTATTGGATTAAACTAAAAACATTATACCCAGATGGCTTGAATAATGTGATAGGAATGTTTAAATGCATAAGGGTGAATTTTGTTTGTTTGATTTTAATTCAATTTTTTTTCCAAAAATTAAAGTGCAATATGACTGGAAGTGACTCTTCATATAAGTGCATGAATTTCTAACCATTATCTAAAAAAAAACCTTTTTGCATCATTGTTTTGAATATTTCAATGTGTCTTTTATCACCACATTTTTTAAATACCATAACATTTTTTATGTTAATATTTACATTTTTATTCTTATCATTTATTAATAGCAGTAATACTATCTTGTTGCTTGCATATATGATCCATCTAAGGATTTCATTACAAGAGCCACCATTCACTTCTTGAGGTGGAGTGATAATCTTATTAGAAGCACGCACCCACGCATCTGATACACGCCTACATGATACACACAGATAGATCAGTCTATGAATAAAATTTTCTAAACATCAGCAATGCAGACTATACATGATGAAGCCTTTTGTTAGCCGAAACGCGTTATCCGTTTGTCCGTTTTTTCTAATTGAATGTAATAATACATTTTTGCCTTTGGAGTAAAAACAAACTTGCTCTGACATCCTCCGGAAGCGCCAAAAGGGATTCATTCTATTTACTCGTTTACTGATCAGATTAGTTGATTTTATATTTTGATAGGGCATTTCTGAATGCGGTGATACCAAATGTGTGTATATTTTTTATTTTTTTAACCCTTTAATTTTCAATGGGGCGAAAGTGGGATGATTTGAACTTTTAGGTTTTTTTTTTAATTTTTCTAAACTTTTTTTATTTATTTTACTAGTCCCCCTACGGGGACTGTAAGAATTAGCAATCTGATCGCTCTTCCATATCTGCTGATCAGAGCTACACAGCTGTGAACACCAGCTATGCTCATCTCCTGTCTCAGGCAAAGAAACTGTGAAGGAGAAGCGCAATAGGGTCTTTCCAGGTAACAATAGGATATATAAAAAGTGAGAAGACTCACCTATGGCAGCTGTGCCAGTCACAACCTCTATAACAGCCGAGAATCTGGGTGAATCAGCTGCAGCCCCGAGGTGAACGTGAAGATTGCAGAGAAGAAACGGGTATTCAGCCACGCTATCACCACATCGGAACGTATTCATAATTTCTGTGTTTTATTCTATGTGCTCGGGTCAACGCGTTTCAGGGGTCGCAGCCCCCTTCATCAGGAAAACAAGCAAAGCACATAAACCAGATTGTTTTGACACGAATGAGACGATATAAATACATCTTTCAGTGACGTTACGGGACATCCCACCCTTCAAATCTTGGCGGGATCCTTCATGGTTAACATAACGGTGCAAGAATTATAAGAGTTAATCAAAACACATCAAGCTTATGATAAAAAAAACTTGTTATTTGAATTATTGCTAATTTTCCTGAATAAAAATTTATTTTTTTACCAAAACCATTAAATTTATAAAAAACAAAAAATAAATAAAATAAAAAGGATCAATGGTGCCTCAAACTCAGAAAATGTCAGAATAATTGTTGTATACATACTTAGGAGGGAAAGCCTGTGGTGGGAAACAAGGCACTTTCCCCGTGTGTTAAATATACATCACACCTTAACTGACCTGAATTATATGCCACTTCCCTTCGGTATAATATAATAAACTAAAATACATGATTAATATTTATACTTCCATTTTCCCCCGGGTCCTCAGATACCGTATTTTTCGTTTTATAAGACTCACCAGATTATAAAACGCACCCCAAATACGGAAGGAAAAAAAAGGGAAAAAAAATATGGGGTCCGTTTATAATCAGGTGGTGTCTTACCAGGGAGGAGGGCCTGCAGAGCAGCGGGGGTCACAGGAGGCAGGGGCGGTACTGGAGTACTGCATGTAGTATAGAGAGGGGCCCAAATACTCACTGCCGGTGCTGCTCTGTGCAGGGCTGGTGATGGAGCAGCCGAGCGCCGAGCAGAACGGAGCAGCCGTGCACAGAGCAGCCGAGCAGCCGTGCACAGAGCAGCCGAGCAGGACGGAGCAGCCATGCACAGAGCAGCCGAGCAGGACGGAGCAGCCGTGCACAGAGCAGCCGAGCAGGACGGAGCAGCCGTGCACAGAGCGGAACGGAACAGCTCCAAACAGAACAGAGCGGCGTGGCCCGATCCAGAACAGCGTCACACAGACCAGCAGCGCCGTCAGCACAGTGCACTGCTCAAAGCATCTCCTTGCCTCCTTTGACCCCTCTGCACAACCCCCCGGTAAGCTACATTCGGATTTTAAGACGCACCCCTCATTTTCCTTTCAAAGTTTTGGGAGGAAAAGTGCGTCTTATAATCCGAAAAATACGGTATATTGCTCACACATTACACTTTCTTTAATAACTTTTAATGCACATATGGTGAATAGAAATAAAACAGGTCCAATATAAATTCATTTCAATTTTTTATTTCTCACATTTTTTAATTCTCACATGTTATCACTTATTTATTATTTATTCATTACACCATTTTTTTCTCCTCTCTCCTATAAGAGTTACTTTTTTCCTTAATTTTTCAATAACCAATTTGGTTCTTTGGTTCATGGGCTTAAACATTCACTTGGGCTTTCCCTCCTAAGTATGTATACAACAATTATTCCGACATTTTCTGAGTTCGAGGCACCATTGATCCTTTATTTTATTTTTTCTTTATTTGTTTGTAAATTTAATGTTTTTGGTAAAAAACTAAATTTTATTCAGGAAAATTAGCAATAATTCAAATAAATTTTTGATCATAAGCTTGATGTGTTTTGATTAACTCTTTTATAATTCTTGCACCGTTATGTTAACCATGAAGGATCCCGCCAAGATTTGAAAGGTGGGATGTCCCGTGACGTCACTGAAGGATGTATTTACATCATCTCATTCCTGTCAAAACGATCTGGTTTATGTTTTTTGATTGTTGTCCTGATGAAGGGGGCTGCGACCCCTGAAACGCGTTGACCTGAGCACATAGAATAAATATGTGGTGATAGCGCGGCTGAATACCCGTTTCCTCTCTGCAATCTTCATCTCCTATCTCACACAGCTCTCTCCCTCCAGGAGACAATTATTGAATGTGTGAGGTCCAATGAACTCTTACAACTGCATAATATGTACAGCCTGTAACCCGGGCTCCCTGTAATACCTGGAGCGTTCCTGGTCAGATGGTTTCCACTGTCTACAGTGTCTATAATTGTCTCCTGGAGGGGACCTTAGTTGATTTTCTGCACTGTCAGAGTTTGATAACAAGGAATACGATACTATGAATGGACATATCAGAAATAGGTGACATCGTAGTCCATTCTGAACTTGCAGCGTTGCTTCAGGCGAGGTGATATACAATATAAGAAGAATCAGATGAGTTGTTCTGTGACACCTGTACATGTATTCTATGAAATTCTGCATCACCTGGCAACTTTGGACCATGAAGATACGATATAGCTAGAGGATACTGTATAAACCATATTTATTGTTGCTATATAGTTAGAGGATATTTTGTATAATACATCTACTATTTGTACATGGTTTCATTCTGTTTACGTACGGCCCCTGAAGAACCTCCTGTTGGGAGGGGAAACGCGTTGGGTCGACTAGGGGTATATAGGTTGACAATTGTACAACCTCCTCTTCTATATGGTGTTCATCAGCAATTTCAGATTTACACTCCAGTGTATAATCAAGGGTTATGGTAAAGTAATGCCCTTAGGGACCTTGACTTTAGGACTCTTGACTATTGGACTGATTAGGCGTAATTCTATATTGCTTGACTTACATTGAATATCATTAAGGTCCCCCTCATTGACTGTTGATGAGTACCTTCTTGATTATATCAATCTAAATGATCAAGACCCTTTCTATAGGGGAACAGAGCTATCATAATATATTTTTTGAATTTACAGGGAATATATAGAAACATTTATCGGAGGGGGGTTCTATTGTGTTGTTGGCACATATTCTATTGGGTTGGAATTAATTATGGAAGTGTTTTGTATTTTGTCGCTTCTGTTATTAAATCTTATTTCTATATAACAAAGGAGTTTTTCAGTCTGTGAATCGGTTATAACCCTCCTTATATCAGCTGTTTTGTGAGATTGAACCTGGAGATAGACAGGCTCAGCCGACAATCTGATTGTCAGAGGAGTGATGACCCAGCAGGTCCAATTTTGGACTGTGGATCCTTTTTTCTCTAAGAGGTGAGCCACCGCCAGAGATGTGTAGTAGCGTCTGTCTCATAGAGTACAAAAGAGCACTCAACAAAGTGAGCGCTCCTGTGTATGGGACAGTCAGGTGTAAGGTTCTGGTGGTGGAACCGCTGGGCCATGCACCGGACTCCTCCAGCGGAGCAACCCGGAGCTAACCCCTATACAGGGACTGTCCAGTCACCCCGTCAGAGGGCCTTGATGCATGGTAGCCGAAGCACTAGCTGTGTGGGCACAGTCCGTTCCGGAAGGAGGAGGGCAGATGTCCCTGAGGTCACAAGGGTCCAGATGGTAGTCCCAACAACAAGGCTTTGGTTACGCTGCCGGGTGGAGAAGACAGGTGGAACCGGATCCAACTGGACGAGAGGACGGAGGTCACCACATGGCGTTGGGGATCGGAACTGGGTCCAGACTGAAGATGATGGTGGAGTCCTCAGCCCACAATCCCCGACAGGAATTACGCAGCAGTCGTGGTTAGGACCGGATGGCGAGACAGGACGGGCTCTACGAGACAAACAAGGGTTAATACCAGACAAGGCAAAGGGGGACCTGAACTCCTAGCTTACTAAACACGTAGAACAGACCCCGCCCACCTGGAATAAGAATCCTCTTATACCCAGTACCTGCAAGCCAATATCCTGTTTCTGGACGCTGGCCCTTTAAGAAAGGGTCAATGACCGCGCGCGCGCCCTAATGTGCATGCGCGAGGCCTGAGTGCCAGATACCAGGGAAGGAAGCGGCGCCGAGGAAGCAGGAGTGCCGGGCAGGGTGTCCTGCGATGCAGAGGGGCGCCTGGAGCGGGACCGCCTTCAGGATCCTGGCGAGGGAGAAGGAGCAGGAGAACCGGGAGTGGTGAGCGGAGTGCGCCGTCGGGAACCGAGGAGCGTGCCACAGGAACCGGAGGGCGCAGCACGGGGACCGGGGAGCGCAGCACGGGGACCGGGGAGCGTGACAGAGAGATAGCTGCCAGCCGAGTGTTGGAAAACCTGTCTAAAGTGTATGGGAGAGTCAGGGAGATAGCTGGCAGCCGAGTGATGGGACACCTGTCTATAGTGTATGGGAGAGTCAGGGACATAGTTGCCAGCCGAGTGTTGGAACACCTCTCTATAGTGTATGGGAGAGTCAGGGAGATAGATGCCAGCTGAATGATGGGACACCTGTCTATAGTGTATGGGAGAGTCAGGGAGATAGCTGCCAGCCGAGTGATAGGACACCTGTCTATAATGTATGGGAGAGTCAGGGAGATAGCTGGTAGCCAAATCATGGGACAGCTGTCTATTGCATATGGGGGCTTTAGTCAAATACTTGTTTGGCAGTTGTATGGCCTCATTAAGACAGATCTTTATTTAGTCTGGCGCACTGAACCTATAATGATCTACTATCAAATTTAATAAATTAAATATAACTACATCTACACAAATACATCACCAGAACCAAGCTCAAATCACGATAACATTACCAGAACCACCATCTGTACACGACATCATCTCCAGAACCAACCTCAAATCACTGCTACATCACTAGAACCACCATCTGCGCACTGCTACATCACCATAACCACTATCTGCACACTGCTACATCACCAGAACCGCCATTGGTACATGACTGCATCACCAGAACCAGGCTCAAATCACTACTACATCACCAGTACTAAAGCCAGCCCAACATAAAATTGTCTGGCATGAAACTGCAGCTCTTAGTATGTCTGTAACAATGGTAAGGAAATACCAGAAGTTGTTACCAGCCATCATCAGACTGCAAACTATACAGGAACCACAGTACTGATAGTGTAGGCAGTAGCACTATTAAAAATTTAAAAAAATACCTTAATTTTTTAAAGATATCTTCTATGTTTTAGGTCCATTAATTCTGAGCACATTGGTGTGGGTCTGGCTTCTGAGACCCACGTTAATTGCTCAAAAGACCCCTTAGAAGTGCAAGGCTCAGGAGACAGGACTATGTCTTTCTACAGCATCCGCTCTGCGCTGTTCACACTCTTCTAAAAGAGCTTTTCAGTTGTAGTTGGGGGTTTCAGGAACAGATTCCTCAGAATTATTGGGCGTAAAACAAAAAGTTCTCCCAAAAGTTTAGTTACTGTTTGAGGTGCATGTAGAATGCTGCCTTTAATCAGAAACAGATTAATGATCTATCTAAACCGCCTGTCAGATCACCCGACGCACAAGCAAAATGGCCGTTTGTCGGGTGAAATGATTTTTCCATTTACATAAATAAACATTTATATAAGGGACGATTCCTCTACAAAAATCACACACAGTTTAGCTTAAAAGTAGTTGTCCGGTCTAGAATGACAAGTCTGCAGTCACTCTATGTGTTAAGGCCGCTTTACCGCTAAAGCGATCTCGTTGGGGTCACGGAATTTGTGACGCACATCCGGCCGCTTTAGCGATGTCGTTGTGTGTGACACCTATGAGCGATTTTGATTAGTCGCAAAAACGTTCAAAATCGCTCATCGGTGACTTACCCCCCTATTCCCAATTGTCGTTGCTGCTGCAGTAACGATGTTGTTTGTCGTTCCTGCGGCAGCACACATCGCTATGTGTGACGCTGCTGGAACGACAAACTTCTCCTTACCTGCGTCCACCGGAAAAGGAGGAAGGAAGGAGGTGGGCGGCATGTTCCGGCCGCTCATCTCCTCCCCTCCTTTTCTATTGGGCGGCAGTTCAGTGATGCTGCTGTGACGTCGCTGTGACGCTGAACCCCTTAGAAAGGAGGCGGTTCTCCGGTCATAGCGACGTCGCAGAGCAGGTATGTGCGTGTGACGCTGCTGTAGCGATAATGTTCGCTACGGCAGCGATCACCACATATCGTTACAATGACGGGGGCGGGTGCTATCGCGCTCGACATCGCTAGCCGATGCTAGCGATGTTGCAGCGTGTAAAGCGGCCTTTACTCTATGACTGCAGACCTGTGAATCCTCCAGCGCAATAATAATAACTGCTCCTCACTGTACTCCCCGCAATAGAATATTACTCCACATAATCCCTCTTAACGTACATCCTCCATCCTCCTCTCCTATAAAATATTCCCACCACACCATCCCCACTTAAATACACTGCCACCTAATAAACTAAAACGCCACACTGTCCTCCCTTATAAACTATACCCACCACACCTTCTTCAATTATGAAATATGATCTGCACATTGTCCTCACATCATGCTGCCCCAGGGGCGGACACTGACAGCTTGGGGCCCCTGTGCAAGAAATTGTGCCTGCCCCCCCCCCAACTTCAATGGCGACAAAGCTGAAGAGATATATATATATTTATTAAACGAAACATACGGTATCTAAGACGCACTGGATTATAAGACGCACCCCAAATTTACAGATAAAAAATGTAGAAATAAAAAATGGGGTCCTTCTTATACTCCAGTGGTGTCTTACTGTAGGGGGGGCGGCAGCGGTGGTGGAATGGGGTCACAGGAGGCAGGAGCAGTGCTGGAGTAGGGCAACGCTGACTGCTGCATGCCTGGCTGTGCTGGCTGCTGCGTGGTCGGATTTGCTGGCTGCTGCGTGGTCTGATGCGCTGGCTGCTGTGTGGTCTGATGTGCTGGCTGCTGCGTGGTCGGATGTGCTGGCTGCGGTGGCTGTCCTGGCTGTGTGAAGAAGGGCGGTGCGGCTGCTGTCCCAGATACTGGTGGTGTTGGCTTCAAAGAAATGCCCCCGGAATCGGCGCCTGCGCAGATTGAGCTCTTGGCTCAATGACAATCCGAGATCTCATCTGCGCACGCACCGACTCCTGGCAGCATTATTTGAAGATCACACCACAAAAAGAGCACCTCACCTGCCGCACCGCACTGCACCACTGACAGAGCATCTTACACGCCGCATCCCCCTACTCCACACAGCCCCTACCACAGCCAGCACAGCCGACGGAACATCTCACCCGACGCAGCTAGCACAGCCCCGCACCGCCAACAGAGCATCTCACCTGCCGCAGCCAGCACAGCCCCGCACCGCCAACAGAGCATCTCACCCGCCGCAGCCAGCACAGCCCCGCACTGCCGACAGAGCATCTAACCAACCGGAGCCAGCAGAGCTCTGCACTGCCTTGCTCCACACACCCCCAACTGCAATATACTACATCACTACACCCCCCATATACTACACCTGTGATAAACTACATCACTGCACCCCATATACTACACCTGTAATATACTACATCACTACACCCACCATATACTACACCTGCAATATTCATCACTACACCCCTATATACTACACATGTAATATACATCACTGCACCCCTATATACTACACATGTAATATACATCACTACACCCCTGTATACTACACATGTAATATACATCACTACACCCCTATATACTACACATGTAATATACATCACTACACCCCTATATACTACACATGTAAAATACATCACTACACCCCCCTATATACTATACATGCAATATACATCACAACACCCCCTATATATTACACATGCAATATACTGTACATCACTACACCCCTATATACTATACCTGCAATATACATAACAACACCGCAATATATATCAACATTAATCATCACTCACCTCTCCCTCCCGCTGTAGAGGCTCCCCCTGCTCCCGTTCTTCTAGGGACCCTGCCGCCACTGCTGTTCTTCTAGGGACCCTGCCGCCGCTGCTGTTCTTCTAGGGGACCCTGCCGCTACTTCTCCTGTTTGGGCCCCCGCCGCCGCTGGTGCTTCTTGTACGGGTCCAGCTGCGCTGCCTCTTCTGCCGGGAACTTTCAAATGACACACGTGCACTGTACTGACGACATCAGGGCGCGCATGTGTCACAGAGGAAGTACCGGCAGGGAAGAAAGGACAGATTCCTGGGTTCCGCTGCCTGCACTGACTGTGCAGAGCTGCAGGATCGTTCCCTGGCCCGCACGCTGCTTGTGATGAGAGCGATCTGACCAGGGACTTCCCAGAGTCTGGAGCTCCAGACAACAGGTCAGATTGCCCTCATCACTGATCAGCGAGCAACAAGGACCCCCTGAACCTTCGGTCCCGTGTGCGGCTGAACCGGCTGCACATGTGATATGCCGCCAGTGTGCTGCCCCCTCCTCACAATGTGCCATGCATGCTGCCCCTCTCCATATGGGGCTCTCACACTGCCCTTCCCCATACTGAGCCTCCTATGCTGCTTCTGGAGGGCACTGCGGCCGCTGCCGCTGCCCCTGACTGCTGAGCCCCTCGCTACGTCCCCCCCATGGTCACCTCTCCCTCCTCCCCACTGTGCAATGCCCCCCGCTGCCCCCCTTCCCTGCTGGGACCTCCTACAGGGCATATAAACAGCTGCCGGAGTCCCTCCTTTCTCTTACCACATCTGCCCTCAGGGTGAGCATCGCCGATGGACCCCCTGGAAGCAGCGGTAAGAGAAAGGATCGGACGGGAGGGAGCCGATTGGCTTGCCTCCCTTGTGGGCACCAGCTCCCTCCTGCCGGTTCCCAGCAGCGGTGGGCGCAGGTCTTCCAGACCCTCCCGTCCACCGCAGCGTCTAAGCCCCACAACAGACCCCAGGCGCAGGGCGGCCCGGTCCAGAAGGTCCGGTCCGCTCTCACCCCCGGCCACCTATCCCCTGCCCCACCGGGCATCGCGTTCACATATATCGCGCAGCGCTGCACCCCCGTCACCCAGGCATGCTGCCCCCCACCAGGCATCGCGTTCGTCCACGCCACGCAGCGATGCTCCCCCTCCCCTCAGGAATGCTGCCCCCACCCTGGCATCACGTTCGCCACCACAATGCAGAGCGCCTCCCCCCAGGCACTCTGCACCGCCCAGCATGACGCGCCCCTCATGTTGCTTACCGCTCCATGCAGAGGCTGCGTCACATCCGGTATCCATGGCAGCCGAGTCACTTCCTGTGACTCGGCAACCATGTGACTATACTGTACTTCCGGTTTTCGGCCCCCGGACCGGAAGTGATGTCATCAAAAGTAAAAGCGGCAAATTTAAAGGGAAATGCAGTCATAAACGAACATGCTTTATAACTGCATTTCCTGCCCAGCGTTCGCATTCTTTACAAAGCGAACGTGGTGGTCTGCAGCAGTCAAGCACCCACCCTCCAGCCAGCAATCTCCACTGCCCTCTAATCACACATCAGCATCCAGGCCACATTATGGGAGCATCAGAAAGCAGAAGCTCTTCAGCCGAGGGATCAGCACACTCTGACTCACACCAGGAATGCAGGGACCATCATGGGCACCTTCCCCAATCTGACCCTAGCAAGAGCACGGAGTTCCATGGTGAAGAGAATCCATCTTTACCCCCGACACCGCCATGCTCCAACCTACAGCTACAACCGCAGGAAATCCAAGGTACTCCTCCATTAGATTTACCCCCCCTGCACCCCCTGCCAACCCCTGCAATCCATCCATCGCCCATCCTGCCAGTAAGCCAACCGCAGGTAGAAGCAAGGCACTCATCACGCGTGGGGTCAGCCGAGCCAGGATCATCAGCTCTCCATCGTAGACCCCTTAGGGGTCATAACCACAGAAGATCACCGTCCACTTCCCGCAGCAGAAGCCGAGATAGCCACGGGCGTCACTCCCGGCGCTCACGGCACAATCACCATTTCCGTTCATCCAACCGCAGCAAGAGATCATCCCGCAGGAGACACCACACGCCATCCAGCACTGCGTCATCCGACTCTCGCCGCAGCCGCTCACTAAGCGGCCCTCCAGGCGAAAGGTTTGCTAATCACCACCACGGCAGCGAACCACTACCCGAAGAACTACCCCAGATGGCGGCGTCAGAGGACCAACCTACCACATCGGCCGGTGAGTACATCTTTAAAAGGGCTTGGGCAGGGGGGACCCATCCAGGAGTAATGAGGGAAGCGGTTCGTTCACCGTCGGGACTAGTTCTAGTTAACCCCGCGTTCGTAAAACGCCAAGACATAGCGCATCAGCGCCCTGACCTACACAGGGACATGTTCTATTGTGGTGTTTCACCGCTTGGAACCCACCTAACCCCGGAAACAGTCCAAAAAATTTGGGCTAATGATTATGTGGATATCTGGTCCCTAATATCTGCGGATCAAAACACCGTCGACAAGGAAAGACGAGGCAACGACCGCCAATTCGCTAAAAAATCCACCGTAGCCAAGACCATAAATAATTGGTTGCAGGCTTTCTGCGTTATGGGGTGCGTGATGGGTCAGAAGCACCCCGAACGATGCTCAGAACTCTTCACTTACTGCGACACCATTTACAACTCCTATAAAACCCATGGGGGATCAGCGTGGTGGAAGTATGATGAAGAATTTAGGAGACGCCTGGCACTCCAACCACAATTGGGTTGGGGTGTAAAGGCAACCGATTCGTGGCTCAGACTCATGATGGCGCAAAAGTCCTTTCAGTCCTTTCCAGGCCAATTTTCCCCAAACCACGGCACACCGGGAGCCGCAAACGTTCGCAGACCAGGTTGCTGCTGGCTCTTCAACGAAGGCCATTGCAGGTATCAAGGTCTCTGCAAATACAAGCATGAGTGTTCATCCTGCGGGGGAAATCACACCTCCACCAAATGCGATAAGCAAACAACAAGGCACCATGCAAAAAATGCACCACCAGGTCCCAAGGACCCCAGTGATCGTGCACGAGATGGAGCCATGGCTCGAACGTTACCCCAATAAGGCGGCGGCTGACACCATCAGAGACGGTTTCACCCACGGTTTCTTTATCCCCTTTAATTTCTCCTCAGAACCAACCTTTGCCCCCAACCTAAAATCTGCCCGGGACCTCCCACAGGTCCTGGAAAACAAATTACTCAAGGAAGTGGCACTAGGCCGCGTAGCAGGCCCATTCACTAAATTACCATTCCCAAACCTTCGCGTTTCACCCCTAGGGGTTGTGCCTAAAAAAGAAAAGGGTGAATTTCGCCTCATACACCACTTATCCTTCCCGGCCGGGAGGTCAGTAAATGACGGCATCCCCACAGAGGACTCAGCAGTGTCCTACGCGTCTTTTGACAAAGCAGTCGGACTGGTACGCAAAGCAGGGCAAGGAGCATTAATGGCTAAATCGGACATAGCGTCCGCCTTTCGCCTGCTACCAGTGCACCCTGATTGTCACCACCTGCTAGGGTGCTATTTCAACAAAAATTTCTTCTATGACATGTGTCTTCCCATGGGTTGCTCCATATCCTGCTCTCACTTCGAGCTCTTCAGCACCTTCCTAGAATGGGTGGTTAAGGACGTGGTAAAGATCAAATCAGTAACCCATTATCTAGATGATTTCCTGTTCGTTGGCCCCGCCAACTCGGAAACATGCGCTATTGCGTTAAATTCTTTCCAGGCACTAGCGGACAAATTCGGGGTTCCGCTGTCAAACGAAAAAACAGTTGGCCCTGTGACATGCCTTTCCTTTTTGGGAATTGAAATAGACTCAATTACCATGATGTTTCGGTTACCACTGGAAAAGGTCCAAAAAACAACATCGCTCATCGACGGGTTCTGTGCGGTTCGTAAGGTAACCCTGGCGCAAATGCAATCTTTATTAGGCTTGCTCGCCTTCGCCTGTAGAGTCATGCCTATGGGAAGGATCTTTTCCCGTAGGCTTTGCCTGGCCACTAGGGGCATAGCTGCCCCCCACCACAGGATTCGCATCACCAGCGCCCTACGGGAGGACCTACGTGTATGGAGGTCTTTTCTAGCTACTTACAATGGACGCACGTGTTTCCAGGAACAGGAGGTTTCCAGCTCTGACATATCTCTATTTTCGGATGCTGCCGGGTCCACCGGATTCGGAGTTTTCCTTGGTCCCAAGTGGTGCGCTAGTCGCTGGCCCCAAAAATGGCACTTGTCAGGTTGGACAAAAAACCTCACTTTACTTGAGCTGTTCCCTATAATTGTAGCTACGGATCTTTGGGCAGATCAGCTGGCGAATAAACGAATCTGCTTCTGGACCGACAACATAAGTGTCGTCCACGCCATTAACCACCTGGCATCTTCTTCCCCGCCAGTGATCAGCTTACTGCGCTATTTAGTCCTCAAGTGCCTCGAGCATAACATCTGGTTCAGGGCCCGTCACGTGCCAGGGATCGATAACACTATTGCTGATGCCTTATCACGTTTTGAATTTCAGAAGTTTCGTGTATTACATCCGGAAGCGGACAGCATGGGCCAGAACTGTCCACAGTTCCTTTGGACGGTCCCCGAGGACAGCTGATGCCTTTGGTCCAGGCATCTCTAGCTCCATCTACGTGGCGTTCGTACGGTAAGGCTTGGAACGAATGGTTAAATATAGCACAACCGCTGCCTAGCCAGGTGTCTGCTTATCTTCTCAGCAACTCCGTTGCTCGGTATATAGCGCATTTGCATAGTAATGGCGTGTCGGGTATAGTAGCGCAGCAGCGGCTCGCAGGCATAGCCTTTCACTTCCGGGTTCGTGGATGGCCTGATGTCACCAAGTCCTTCCTGTTTACGCAGGCCGTTAAAGGCTGGAAGCGGAAGCGGCAGTGCACTGAAAGCAGAAGGCCCATTTCATTTGCCATCCTCTCAGGCATAATAAACCAGCTAGGCGACGTATGCGCCAATGACAGCGAGGTCCGCTTGTTCTCGGCTGCCTTCTCGCTTGCATTCTTTGGGGCTTTGCGAGTCAGTGAATTAGTCAGCAGATCATCAGCTCGTCCCGGGGGTCTGCTACGCGATGACGTTATAATTTGCAATGGTGGAGTACGAGTTCGCATAAGGCGCTCTAAAACTGATCAGCTCGGTAGAGGAGTTTGGTTCCCCATTTTCCCGTTTCCCGGCCCCCTCTGTCCCATCCTTATCTTGCAGTGTTACTTAGAGTCTCGGGTTCCCAATAAATTCTTTTTAGAGCACGCGGATGGATCCCCGCTCACGGCAACGCAGTTTTCAGCCTTGCTAAAAACGTCACTTTCCAACCTGGGCTTACAGCCAGGGGATTACAGCACACACTCCTTCCGCATAGGCGCAGCAACCGAGGCAGCAAGGGCCGGCTTCTCGAACGAGGAGATAAAGCGGATAGGGCGTTGGAAATCAGACTGTTTCTTCCGCTATATTAGGCCAGATCTAATTTAACCCCCCGATCCCTGCAAACCACCAAATTTTACCACAAGTTTTAACCTCGAACCAGCCTCGGCAGTCACTACATCTTTCCACATCCCTCAGATAACTAATCATTGCTAACCGTTCAGTCCCGTAGTTCCGCCACCAAAAGCTATGACAACACTAATACAATGATGGACGCTGACACTATGATACATATGCTGAGTACAGTTGCTAACAGCTTTTCTTCCTAGATCCGGCGAGACCTATCATTTGGATCCTAGGTCACTCACACATATTCTGGGCAGCACGGCGGGCCGAGTCGAGACCAGGTGGAAGCGAGCTGGGATTTCATCACCTCAAGTTCCATTGGAGAGGAGTTCGGGGCATGGCCTGGACACAGGTCCTGCCCGAGGTAGTGAACATAGCAAGGATAGCCACGGGCCCAGTAGTGCTAGTCATCCACGCGGGTGGGAACGACCTGGTAAATGTGAGGATCCAGGAACTGCTTGCGGTCATGCAAGCAGACCTGGATAGGTTTAGCGGCTTCTTCAGCAACGTAGTGGTGGTATGGTCCAGTATATTACCAAGATTAAGCTGGATAGGGGCAAGGAACATAGCGGCTGTGGAAAGGTCAAGGCGGCATGTCAATATGCAGATCGCCAAATTTATAGCATCAGGAAGAGGGATAGTGCTGGGACATGAGTTGCTGGAATCAGAGATCAGCAGATTGGTGCTAGAGGATGGTTTTAGCCTCAATGACATAGGTCTGGATATTTTCCTGTCAGACATCCAGGACGGGGTTGAGCGGGCCATGAGGGCCCTGTGTGGGGGTCGCAGCTCAGGCGTGGGCCTTCGCCACTCCGTGGCCGGTGGAAGAGGGATTTGGTGAGAGCCAACCTGCCACGGACGGCCGTAGGCATCGGGCCTCCTCCCTCAGGTTTAAGGCGGATTTGTGCCTGTGGTTAAAGCTGTGGCCAAAATATCAAGCAACCCCCTTTTTATATCAAAATTGAATGGTGTTACGTGGATACCTTCAATAAAGAACAAAGAAAGATATTCCATGTGTGGTCTCCTTCATTGCGCGGTGGGGAGGGGGAACCGGTTGGTGGGTCTCGGCAGTCTGGAGGGCACTGCGGCCGCTGCCGCTGCCCCTGACTGCTGAGCCCCTCGCTACGTCCCCCCCATGGTCACCTCTCCCTCCTCCCCACTGTGCAATGCCCCCCGCTGCCCCCCTTCCCTGCTGGGACCTCCTACAGGGCATATAAACAGCTGCCGGAGTCCCTCCTTTCTCTTACCACATCTGCCCTCAGGGTGAGCATCGCCCGCCCTCCCTCCCTTAAGAAGGTTTTGTTACAAGTTCGGAAGTCACAGCCGGTGGAAGAGGGATTTGGTGAGAGCCAACCTGCCACGGACGGCCGTAGGCATCGGGCCTCCTCCCTCAGGTTTAAGGCGGATTTGTGCCTGTGGTTAAAGCTGTGGCCAAAATATCAAGCAACCCCCTTTTTATATCAAAATTGAATGGTGTTACGTGGATACCTTCAATAAAGAACAAAGAAAGATATTCCATGTGTGGTCTCCTTCATTGCGCGGTGGGGAGGGGGAACCGGTTGGTGGGTCTCGGCAGTCTTCTTATTGTGTTCCAAATGCTGACTGCCACTTTTCCATAATGAGACCTCCATGCTGCCCCACTCATCATACAGAGACCTCACTGCTGCCTCAATCATCGTACAGAGACCACCATGCTACCTCATGCCTAATGCTGAAACCCCCCCAACACTACCTCACATTTAATACTGAGTCCCCTACATTGCTCCACTCCATACTGAGCCCACCCATGCTGCCCCCTTTCCATACTGAGCCCTCACACTGCCCCTGCTCATACTGAATCCCCATGCTACCCCTTTTCCATAATGAGCTCCCAATGCTTCCCCCTCTCCATAGTGAGTTGATACAGGGCACTTCTGGGGGGTGCACAAGTAGGGTCCAAAACCGTCTCAAGTAGATGTAGAAACTTGGCGCTCAAGATCAATGTGAATAGTGGTTTTTATTGTGAAGAACTTGTAGGACCAGCACAAGCACATCATTGCCACAGACAGCGGTGGACACCACGTCATACCCAGCCATGCCGCTCGCCACACTACTATACTTTGAGAAAATTTTAGTGTCACAAAAAAATATCACTCCTAAAATATCAAATTTTTATTAATACAAAGTTAAAAAACATATATACATAACATCTTAAGGGTATCTACACAACCAGAACAATTTAATTATAGACTCCAGTTGGTTATATAGTGGAAAAGCCAGTGATATGCCCTAAAAAAAGGGTATGTATGTATATCACTCCGCCAATCAACTTAGTGATAGCTAAATATGAATAGATGTCTGATTGGAGTAGATTTAGCGAAGGTAAAACTCATATTCTATAGCTCTCTATCAGATTATGTCATGACAATACAGCCTAGAGATTAATACGAGAGCACATACAATATATCTCTAAATCCAGGCCAAAAATTCACTTCTGAAGTTGTTGTATTTTTATAATCATAAGACATACAAATGAATGTAGCGGCATATAAACACCTGTTTAGTAATATCACCCAATATCACCCGACGCGTTTCTCCTCCTACATTGCAGATTCAGCAGGGGTGTTAGTAATATGGGTGTGTCATGAATGATAACACTGGTCACTAATAGAGCTCATTCCAGATCCACAGTCATTCTGTGAGGAGAGAGGGACAGTTGACCACATTATATATATATATATATATATATATATATATATATATATATATATATATATATATATATATATATATATATGAGGCTTACTATATCTCAGAACCAGGAAAGTCAAGGGCTGGCTTACACAGGTCTAATATTTCTAGCTGAAAAAAATAGTGAATATATAAAGTCCCTCACTTACTCCAGATGGCAACAAGGCTCAAAGCAAGGTAAATAATTTACATAGCAGACGTTCTTGCCGTGTGGAATGTTGTAGCTCCAATGTCCCCTCACATGACCGCTGCTTCCCCATTATGAAGCATTTCCCCTTATATACGCTATCCTGGTAGCAAACTCCTCCCATCCGTATTAACAG
Source organism: Anomaloglossus baeobatrachus (assembly GCF_048569485.1). Classification (NCBI taxonomy): domain Eukaryota; kingdom Metazoa; phylum Chordata; class Amphibia; order Anura; family Aromobatidae; genus Anomaloglossus; species Anomaloglossus baeobatrachus. The sequence goes on along the minus strand of NC_134357.1, from coordinate 300,066,895 downwards.
AGACATGTAAAAGGAAATATTCCTCGGTGTCTCATAAATATATTTTTAATCCTCATATTTGCCTGGGCTAAAACGCCAGCAAAAATAACAATCCCGATAGATGTAGGGTACATGAAGTATTAAAACTCCGCGTGCGTTCCACTGTGGAACGCATGGAAGAGGAAGTGATGGCTAGGATAGGAGGTGGTTATCAGACGTCAGCATGTGATACATACCACTGTGGAACGCACGGAAGAGGAAATGACGGCTAGGATAGGAGGCGGTTATCAGACGTCAGCATGTGATACATACCACTATGGAACGCACGGAAGAGGAAATGATGGCTAGGATAGGAGGCGGTTATCAGACGTCAGCATGTGATACATACCACTGTGGAACACACGGAAGAGGAAATGATGGCTAGGATAGGAGGCGGTTATCAGACGTCAGCATGTGATACATACCACTGTGGAACGCACGGAAGAGGAAATGATGTACAGACTGGGAGGCGACTGTCTAACGTCAGAATGCCTAAGCACGCTGAGTGTCCCACTGTGGAACGCATTACAGATCATGACGCTGCGGGTCAGGGAGTGGCCTCCAGGTATCCACCTGTCATCATGTGTTAAAGATGCATACATACATGTCTATGGACAAGCACGGTCACTAAAGACCCCCATGTGTTCTCCTATATATATCATATAAGGTATCAGACATATACATGTTTCGCTGCGGAACATAAGAACTGGAAAGTACTATTGTTGTTAAAAAGTGTGATTATAATAATCCACGTTTACTACTATTGTGGGATATAGTTCAAACTTTCACAAACTAGATAAGCCTATCAGTCTACAGGTGTTGTATAACCATAGATTTCAGTGTAATTTCAACCCACCCTTGCATCATGGAATATAGTGGGCATATTTAATATTAGAAGCAAGATATATGGTAAAAATGTGAATATTATATCACCACAAATTCCAGTAGTGTCACCGAACCCTTACTCTGCATTAAAGAATATGATGGGCGTGTGCCATCGGATCCACTCTAGCTCCTCACTTTAATTCTGCGTGTACTCCTATATAATAAAAAAGAAATACATATTTTTCAGTCAACTCTGAATTTTTTGAGGGAAATGCAGACATATATCTATCAGTATGTATATCTCAATTTAATGAGAAGGTAATATTCCTTAAGGTCAACACAAGATTGGTAGAACAGATATTAATTCCTTCAATTAAGGAGTAGATATATCAAATAGGCCTATATTCCATATGGATCAATGGGCTTTCTGTGGCAGGCTTTTTCTAAGGTTAGATAGAACAATAGAGAACAGTGGAAAAAATTATATATCATACAATAAATCTAGATATAGGGCAAGTAACCCCTAAGAAATTCTCTAAGTATAACTCCCATAGATATACAAGGGAATCTATGAGAGACATGATCTGAGCATGTCTATATCAGAGGTTCACAGAAAACAGGAAAAAAGAATCTGTTCATTCAGGCCTTGTGAGCTCGCAGTATTAAGACGGTGAATCCATTCCGCCTCTTTTTGTAAATTTATTTTATTCCAATCTCTTCCTCTCGGAGATGGGTCAATGACTTCAATTACACAAAAGATGAAACATTCCAAATTACCTCCATGTACAGTCTTTATGTGTCCAGCAATTGGTGTGTCTTCTCCATTACGGATGGCACCTACATAGTCTCCAATGCGTCTTCGGGGCTCCCTCTTTGTTTTTCCGATATATTCTAACCTACAAGTGCACTTAAACAAATAATCTACAGCGTTGGTCCCATAGTGTGCACCACCCGGGAGAGTAGATAACCCCTGGTCACAAGCAATGTTGTAATAACATCAGTCAGGCCTCACACAGGGAGGAGGCGCTATAGCACTATGTGGGTGGTGCACACTATGGGACGCTCCATCTGCACATTTGGTTTTAATCCCTTCAGCCCCCGGGCACTTTCCGTTTTTGCGTTTTTGTTTTTTGCTCCCCTTCTTCCGAGAGGCGTAACTTTTTTATTTTTCCATCAATCTTGCCATATGAGGGCTTGTTTTTTGCGGGACGAGTTGTACTTTTAAATGAAACCATAAGTTTTACCATATAGTGTACTGGAAAACGGCAAAAAAATTCCAAGTGCGGAAAAATTGCAAAAAAAGTGGGATTGTACAATAGTTTTTGGGATATTTTATTCACCGTGTTCACTATATGGTAAAACTGATGTGTGGGTATGATGCCTCAGGTCGGTGCGAGTTTGTAGACACCAAACATGTATAGGTTTACTTGTATCTAAGGGGTTAAAAAAAATTCACAAGCTTGTCCAAAAAACGTGGCGCACGTTTTGCGCCATTTTCCCAAACCCGTAGCGTTCTCATTTTTCAGGATCTGAGGCTCAGTGATGGCTTATTTTTTGCGTCTCGACCTGACGTTCTTAACGGTACCATTTTTGCGCAGATGCTACGTTTTGATCGCCTGTTATTGCATTTTGCGCAAAATTTGCGGCGACCAAAAAACGTAATTTTGGCGTTTGGAATTTTTTTGCCGCTACGCCGTTTACTGATCAGATTCATTGATTTTATATTTTGATAGATCGGGCATTTCTGAACGTGGCGATACCAAATATGTGTGTATTTTTTATTTTTTTAACCCTTTAATTTTCAATGGGGTGAAAGGGGGGTGATTTGAACTTTTAGGTTTTTTTATTTTTTTTTAATTTTTTAAAACTTTTTTTTTTACTTTTTTTTTTATTTTACTAGTCCCCCTAGGGGCTATTGCAATCAGCAATCCGATCGCTCTGCACTATCTGCAGATCTCAGCTACAGAGCTGAGAACTGCAGATTTGCTGCTTCACTTTCAATGCCGGCTGTATTCCGGCATTGAGAGGAAGTGACTCATGTTAGCTACAGGCGTCATCACATGACCCTGTGCTACCATGGCAACCGCCGAAAGTCACGTGATCATGTCACGTGACTTCCGGTGGGGGCGGGGTAAGTCACTGTCATGGCGGCGCCCATATACATATCGCTGCCAAGACTTTGGCAGCGAAATGTAAGGGGTTAATGGCTGCGGGTGGAAGCGATTCCACCCGCGGCTAGCAGGCACACATATCAGCTGTTGATAACAGCTGATATGTGCGCGTCTCGCCGCCGCCTGCCGGCGGCAGGGGGCGGCGCGTACCGGCACACGATCCATGACGTATCTAGTACGTCATGGGTCGTTAAGGGGTTAATCTTCCATATGGCAAATGGACTACCAGTGATGGAGATGTCCACAGAAATGCTAAATATTGGATTGTGGCGGTTCGCCTAGTGTATACATGATTTATATCAAGGATTCTCTTTTATATATGAGGCTAAGTATTGCTCATTGAGGATTTCCTTATTAATAGTATACACTATTTCCTTCTGTGAATATGGCCGAATTGGTGTAAATCTGTTTTTCTGTTGAACCCTTCCTTCTGTAATATATTTGGGACCACTGGATAACCAGATTTATATATAAAAGTATCCATCTAGATATATTGCTTTTGATAAGATTTGGCCCATATGATGGAAGACTGGTTTAAATAGGGTGGATTTTCCATATACCTTTGAGTTCAGAACTCTTTTTGCACATGAATTATTAAACTGAACCTTTGCATTATCAACTGAGGAGTGCACTGTCATTCTGTACTTATGTTTTAGAGTGTGTTGTATATCGCACAAAATGTGTTTTTTTTTGTTTTTTTTTATCATTTTGATGTAATAAAATGTTGTATTGGGAAATGTTGTGAATTGATTAGAATATATTCCCTACATGTATAATTTTTAAAGTGTACATATGTGACACCCTGGCCTATCAGGTCGTCACAAGGGTACTGTGCAATCTGCCCTTCTGCATGGTACCTGCTCCTCCACGGTCACAGGACTGGCTTGACCAACACAAACTTGTGTCTTGTACATAATTGCACCTCCTGTGCCCACATGAGTCGTCTGACACATCCCGTGACCTTAACCCGGCCACGGACCTGTGGATAGGTAACCAGAACTTTGGGTTGTTTGGGGTGGCGGGTTGTTGGGATACGGGACATTGGGACTGGACTGTCGCAGGAAGGGACTGCAACGGAGCAGGTTGAGTCTCCGCTGCCATCAAAACCGGTACCGTCCCCCTGTTGGCAGATGAACTCTAATTTTGCGACGTTTAAGTAAAAGTGCCTTCCCTATGTGGGATGAACCCATTTAATAAATGTTATAAATGTTATTTATGTTATTAATATTAACCCCTTTTTCTACAGTAAATAAATGCTTGGTGTCCTGTAGCTCGCGGACGAGTTACGTTTAACCAAGGGGGAATGTGACGCCCGGGCCTATCAGGTCATCACAAGGGTACTGTGCAATCTGCCCTTCTGCATGGTACCTGCTCCTCCTTGGTTACGGGTCCTGTCCCTTTGGTGTTGCTAATAACAGGTATACACAAATCCTGAGGAACACTCTGCACCAGGGCCAGAAGTGTCAGTAGTCAGTGAGTAGTCAGTTCGGTTCGAGTGCAGCAGTGACAGTGAAAGGTCACGCTGCAGAGCTGGGCTCCTGTACCCGTCCCAGGTGCTGGACGTTGGCCTGACCTGGAAGGAGCTGGAACCCCAGTCGCAGAGGGTAGTAGCAAGGGGCACGGTACTGCCACGGAGGGCAGTTCGGCAGCCTTCTGCTATAACCGGGCAGGGGCCAGGGGACAACGGGGTACGCGGACCCTAGGCTGAGAAGTAGCTTCACACAGCCCAGTAATTTACCCGACGAGGACGGATTCTTCACGAGCCGTTCTCCACCCGCTCCAAAATCGGGGTACTAGCACAACGAGAGGGATAGGACTTCCCAAAACTGTGCAGAAAATCCCAAGCGTGAACCCTGAGAGGAAGCTCACTCCTTTAGCCACACGGGTGAGCGTGACCCGAGTAGTTTCTGGCAAAAGGGATCCACAAAGAGTAAACACAGTGCCAAGGGACAAGGCTTCAGACCAACCAGCAACTCCAAAAGGGCACGGACCCAGCGTGCTCCAACAACATCTGCAGGGCATTTAGGACTTTGGTTTACGCGTTGTCAGTGTCAGAATTTCTGGACTGTGTGAGTACATTGTGCCCCTCTCCTCCCATCGGGTCCCCATCCTTCCACTACCGAGCCCCGGGATACCTTCCCCCTGCCCACGAAGGGGTTAACATCTTAAGCTGCCATCCCATCGCTCCCAGGCGCTCCCCCAAATGCGGCAGCGGTGGTATCCCACATTACCACGAACCGTGGGTGGCGTCACGAATTTTGTCTTTCACCCCCCTTTTGTAAATATTTTCCCCCTTTTTCATTTCGAGCGGCCGTGCGACCCCGTCTGGGGTCCGGAGACCCCTTGAGCCACTGCGGATCCGGATCCGAGCAGCCGGTCGGCTGTTGCGGGGGCGGCACACCTCCTATGGCAAGGGTGGCAGCGGTGACATCACCGCTTACCAACCCGCAGCCTCTGCTCACTCACTGAGTGATTAGACAGCGCGGGGAGCAGAAGCATTCTTCCTCTCCCCTGTGCTTTGTGATATAGCAGAGCTAGATCGGTGACAGAAGACAGAAGACCAGGATCGTGGAGGGGTGAGAGGGAGTGATAAACATGGAGTCCCTAAGTGTGTTTGTGTATTTATTTCTAATAAAGTATTTTTTCTCTGTGTGGTGTCCTTTTTTAACCTTTTATTGGAGATTCTTAATGGCCTGGTCAAACTTGGCTTTATACCAGCTGTAAAACAAAGCAGGTATTAACCCCTTATTACCCAGCGTGCCAACCGGCACCAGGTCCACTGGAAGAGTTGGATACAGCGCCAGAAGATGGCACTTCCATGAAAGCACCATTTTCTGGGGCGGCTGCATACTGCAATTCAAAGCGGGGGGGAGGGGCAGAAAGCTTGGGCCAACCTGCGTTGTGGATTCCAATCCCCAGCTACCTAGTTGTATATGGCTGGACACAAAAATTGGGCGAAATCCATGTCGTTTTTTTTTAATTATTTCATGAAATTCATGAAATAATTAAAAAAAGGGCTTCCTTATATTTTTGGTTCTCAGCCGGGTACAAATAGGCACCTGGAGGTTGGGGGCAGCCCATACCTGCCTGCTGTACCTGGCTAGCATACAAAAATATGGCGAAGCCCACATCCTTTTTTTTTCTTTCGTTTTTTAGCAAAAAACTTTTTTTAAAAAAAGGGACTTCCCTGGATTTTCCTTTGCCAGTAAAGGTAACAACAAGCAGTGTGTGTTAGCAGCCAGGAGCTGCATGGGGTACTCTTAGCAAGCAATAGAAAATGAGGCAGGAGCCCACGCATTTTTTTTTTAATTATTTTTTTAAATAACTAAAAAAAAATGGGCTTCCCTGTATTTTTATTGCCAGCCAAGGTAAATCGGGCAGATGGGATTGGCAGCCCCTAGCCATCTGCTTTATGTGCATTGAGAATCAAACATACCGCAGCGCGCTCCGTCATTTTTTAAAATTATATATAGTTATACAACTAAATATTGTGAATATATATAATATATATATATATATATATATATTATATATATATATATATTATATATATTGTGAGATAGTGGGTCCATTGATATGTGACGGACGGTACGTATCTCCCAGAATGCGTATAGAAACATATTAGAGCCCTACATAGTGGTCAGTCCAGTAACCTCCAGGCCGGGTTATGCAGGTGGCTCATGGCCACAGTTCTCGTTTAAAAGCTGTTTGCAAAGGCCTGGGTGGGGCAGAGCTGCTTTTGTAAGCTGCAGAGCAAGAAGCTGAGAGGAGTTCAGACCCGTGTGGTGTGATAACACAGGTCTGTGGGGCTCCCTGAAAAGCAGTACGGGGTACAGTAAGACCGACTTCTACGGCAGCGGGTACCTGTGTGACGTGGTAACCTATGGACTGTATAACCTGGACGTATCCTGAAAGACGTATATTCCTGTGCGGCAGCGGTAAATAAACTGATGTTAATTGGACTTTTTGGGTCACTGCCTCTTTGTCGTCCTGGGGGACCCCCACCCCGCTACATTATGGTGGAGAATGCGGGCATTGAGACTTGAGGCATACCCCACCGCTGCATGTCGATAATCAAGCCTGCTACGCTACTGTATAAACCCACTGACAACATGAAGGAGCTTCTGCGGCAGCTGGTAGTCATTCAGCAGAAACAACAGGAGCAACTGGGTCTGTTCCAGCGGCAACACCAGGAATTCCAGCGGCAGCACCAGGAATCACAGCGGCAGCATCAGGAATTCCAGCGGTAACCCCTAAGTGCCCCCCCAGCGACAACAACAGGAGGCGAACACATTGCTACAGCAGCAGATTGCGGCCCTGCGTGAGACAGCGCCAGCAACTGCCTCCGACCAACGGGTACCCCGGGACAGGGTTCGCTCTGCCCTACGAAAGCTAAGCCCGGAGGATGACGTGGAGGTTTTCCTTACGGTATTTGAGCGCACAGCAGAGCGGGAAAAACTGCCGGCGGATCAGTGGGCGGAAGTGGTGGCTCCGTTCCTGATTGGGGACGCCCAGAAAGCCTGCTTTGACCTCAGCCGGGAGGATGCCTTGGACTACGAGAAACTGAAAGGTGAGATCCTTGCCCGTCTGGGGGTCAATACCTACGTGCGGGCTCAGCGGGTTTTTGCCTGGACCTATGTGGAGACCTGTCCGGCCAGGTCTCAGGCATATGACCTACTTCAATTGGTAAAAAAATGGCTGCAGCCGGAGATGTTGTCTCCAGCCCAGATGGTGGAACGGGTGGTGGTCGACCGGTTGGTGCGGACTCTGCCGGTCGCTATACAATGCTGGGTGGGGCAAGGGGACCCGGGTAACCTGGACCAGGTGGTGAGTCTAATTGAGCGTTATACTGCCACCCAGGACTTTATACGAGACTCTGCCCCAGGGCGTCAGGCCCGGCGGCCACAGGACCTGGGCCGAGAGACACGTACGGCGCAGGTGAACCCCAAAAACCAAACCCATACTGAGGGGGTAACCTGCACTGAGAGTGGCAAAAGACTAGTCCCCCCCAAGAATGGTAACAAAAACTGGTGGGGCCACCGCTATGAAGTGCTGGAGATGTCAAGGGCCCGGCCATATCGCAGCTTATTGCCCTTTGATTACGGAGGCCATGGATTGTGGGTACACACGTCGAATGTCTATGTATGCTAATACGGTGTGTGCTGCACACCCTTTTCTTGAACCTCCTCTCTGTCCTGTGTATATAAATGGACATCGGGCAGAGGCCCTGTTGGACTCGGGCAGTATAGTGACCCTCGTACATGGGTCGCTGGTATCGGGGTTGGAGTCCACGAAGAGGGAGGTTGGGATTGTATGTATACATGGAGAGCTCCGCAAATATCCAACAGCAGAGGTAGGCCTCTCCACTCCGTGTGGAGATGTGAAACATGTAGTAGGAGTGGTGCCAACTCTACCATACGGGGTAGTGCTGGGCAGGGATTTTCCGTTGTTCTGGTGCCTGTGGGAGAGAAATGGCACATCTTCCCAAGCAAGAATGGGTTCGGGTCCAGAGCCCGATGATCCCGAGGCGGGAATACCGGCTGTAGGGATCACCGACCTTGGGACAGGGGGAGAACCTGACCGGGGTCCCCTAGAAGTATTGGCGGGAGACAGCAAAGAGACCATAGCGATCCCGGAGCTGGACACGTCCCGGGAGGCCTTCGGGACAGCACAGCTGAGGGATCCTACCCTCTCCCACGCGTGGGGTAACGTAAAAGAGGTGAATGGGGTGGCCCAACAACCAGGGGCAGAAGCTGTCTTTCCCCGCATGGCGGTTTATAATGATTTACTCTACCGAATAGACAAAATCAGGGAAGAGATAGTAGAACAATTGGTAGTGCCCCAATCCCACCGTCGGGTAGTGCTTAACACGGCTCACACACACCCCCTGGGGGGGCACTTAGGGGTTACCAAGACACAAGAGCGTATTTTACAGAGGTTCTTTTGGCCGGGAGTGTACGCAGAGGTACGGAAGTTCTGTGAAACCTGCCCGGACTGCCAGTTGACTTCGCCCATTGCAAGTTTCCGGAGTCCATTCGTGCCTCTCCCTATTATAGAGGAACCTTTTGAACGAATTGCAATGGATCTGGTAGGACCCCTGGTAAAATCCGCGCGCGGTCACCAACACATATTGGTGGTTGTGGATTATGCCACACGCTATCCAGAGGCCATTCCGCTGCGCCATACCTCCGCGAAGCTTATTGCACGGGAGTTATTTGCCATGTTTTGTCGTCTTGGGCTACCGAAGGAGATCCTTACTGACCAGGGGACTCCGTTTATGTCCAAGGTGACAAAAGAATTATGTAAACTGTTGAAAATAAAGCACCTGCGCACATCGGTGTACCATCCACAAACCGATGGGCTGGTAGAGCGGTGTAACAAAACCCTTAAGTCCATGCTTAAAAAGGTGGTTGCCAAGGACGGGAGGGACTGGGACATGCTGTTGCCCTATCTTATGTTTGCGCTCCGAGAAGTACCGCAGGCGTCCACGGGGTTTTCACCATTCGAGTTGCTCTATGGCAGACACCCTAGGGGCTTGCTGGACGTAGCCAAGGAAACATGGGAACAGGAGCCCACCCCATATAAAAGTGTGATTGAACATGTGGCCCTAATGCAGGACCGCATTGCAGCGGTTTTACCTATCGTAAAAGAACATTTGACAAGGGCACAAGGGGCACAAAGGCGCACTTATAACACACGAGCCACCCTCAGATCCTTTAATGTAGGGGATTGGGTCTTGGTTTTGGTGCCCACTGCCGAGAGTAAACTGCTGGCCAAATGGCAGGGGCCGTATGAGGTTCGGGAAAAGGTGGGGGAGGTGAACTACCGAATGTATCAGCCGGGGAGGAGGAAGCCGGAACAAGTGTATCATGTTAACTTGCTTAAAGCCTGGAAAGACCGCGACTGTATGGTGACGGGAGTAACACCGGTGGGGGCATGTGAGGATCCTGTAGTGCCGCTCATCCTGGGACCCGAAGGGGGGGTACACCTAGGCGACACCCTCACTAAACCGCAGCGTCGTGAAGTTCGGAAGTTGGTACAGCAGAACTCGGATGTGTTTTCCGAGTTACCCGGCCGTACTTCGGTTATCCAACATGACATTGTCACCGAGCCTCGGGTAAAGGTGCGTATGAAACCGTACCGGGTGCCCGAGGCCCGGAGACAAGCCATTGCAGCAGAGGTGAAACAGATGCTTACTCTAGGGGTGATTGAGAAGTCAAAGAGTGACTGGGCTAGTCCCATTGTGCTGATTCCAAAACCCGACGGGTCGCTACGTTTTTGCAATGATTTTAGGAGCTTGAATGAGGTTTCCAAGTTCGACCTTTACCCTATGCCCCGGGTGGACGAACTTATTGAACGGTTGGGAAAGGCTCAATATTTCACGACGCTTGACCTTACCAAAGGCTATTGGCAGGTGCCGCTGACAGAATCAGCCAAGGAAAAGACTGCCTTTATTACACCAGAGGGGCTCTGTCACTATGTTGTCTTGCCTTTCGGTTTACATGGAGCCCCGGCTACTTTCCAAAGACTGATGGACATAGTGTTGGAGCCCCATCAGAAGTACACATCCGCCTATCTAGATGACATCATCATCTTCAGTACCGATTGGCAGACCCACTTGTCCCAGGTCCAGGCCGTCGTTAACTCCTTGCGGGCGGCAGGATTGACCGCAAACCCAAAAAAAGTGCAATCGGTCTGGAGGAAGCCCGCTATTTGGGGTACGTGATTGGCCGCGGGGTGATCAAACCTCAAGTAAATAAAATAGAGGCCATCCAAAAGTGGCCCAGACCAGTGTCTACTAAACAGGTGAGGGCGTTCCTCGGCATTGTTGGGTATTACCGGCGGTTTATACCGGACTTTGCCGGGAAAACAGCGGCTTTGACTGATCTGTTGAAGGGTAAGAAGGCGGCTATGGTACACTGGACCCCTCAGGCTGAGGAAGCGTTTCGGTCCATGAAGACTGCCTTGTGTGGTCAACCGGTCCTCAATTAGCCCCGATTTCGGTAACACTTTCCTGGTGCAAACAGATGCCTCCGAGGTGGGTCTGGGGGCCGTACTCTCGCAAGAGGTGAACGGAACTGAGCATCCGGTTACCTATCTGAGCCGGAAGTGTCGCGGGCGGGGAGGAGGGTGTCAGCACACTACGCTCACCCCTTCTGCTCGGGTCCGGCGGCTGCTGCTCAGTGGTGGCTCGAGCGGTGGGCCGGATCCCGGGGGTTTCTCGAGCGGCGCTCCTCGCCCGTGAGTGAAAGGGGGTTGTTGGGTGTGGGAATAGTTATTGTCCGTGACGCCACCCACGGTTGTGGTGATTTCACCACCGCTGCTCAATACGGGGGTCCCGGGGATGGTGATGCGGAGCAGCCAGGTGTTGTGTTGCCCCTCCGTGGGTAGGGGTTGGTGATCCCGGGGCCCGGTGATGGTTTGGGAGGTGCAGGGCCTGGTGGGCGCAGGGACGCGGGAGCAGCGCTGTGCCTTGCGGCACTGTGGTACTCACTCAGCCTGAGACGTTGACACAGTTTTTACGGTAAACCAAACGGCTGGTAAGACGGTCCCACGGACGGCTGCACTTGCTCTCCCGGTAGGTGACGGTGATGTCCCTTTTCCTAGCACCTTGGTGTACTTGTTGGTTGCGATGGGTCCCCACCGGTAATCCGCTCCCCGGCTTCAAGCTGGACCGGGGGAGCTCTACCCTTTGCCCGCAGGCGCTGGCCCTAAGAAACTGGTGCCTTGGCGGTGGCGGTGTCTCTTCTACACTGGCTGGGCTGTTGCCTTCAATCGGGACTTGGTTGTTGGGGGATCTACGTCCCCTTCACTGACGGATTCGGCAAATTATGGCGACTCCAAGCCTTGCCGGGGTCCGAGAGGCCCCTGCCCTGGTGCTGACTGTCCTTCGGAACACTGCTCCAGACCGCCAGGCACACAGCCAACAGGGTCCTTCCAGGAACTTCCAAACGGTCCCCCTCCAGACAGTCACCGCTGTTGCTGACCTTGCTGACCTGTCCTGCACACAGCTGGACTACTTCAGGCTTTTACACGCTCTTTCTGTTCTGTCACCACTCTTGCTTTCCTCCTTTACTACTTTTCTTCCTTCACTTTCACTTAGCTGTTTACTTTAGCCCTGTCTGGGCTACTCCTCCACTCCTTCCACTTCCTCCTCCAAACTCTATCTGCCTGGTTCTTCCCGCCTCCAGAGCTGTGTCCTCCTCGGTGGGCGGAGCCAACCGCCTGGCCCACCCCCTGGTGTGAATCATCAGCCTCTGGAGGAAGGCAACAAGGATTTTTGGTTAGCTTAGATGTTCCTACCTGGGATGTAGGGTGTGGTGGTGTGTGACCTGTGTCCCCTGGCTTGCCCAGGGCGACACAGAAGCTTACCCCGGCAGAAAAGAATTATAGAGTAGTGGAGAAGGAGTGCTTGGCTATTAAATGGGCCTTGGAGTCCCTGCGCTATTATTTGCTCGGGCGACAGTTTCGGTTGGTGACGGACCACGCACCCCTCGTCTGGATGAGAAATGCGAAGGAACGGAATGCCCGGGTCACCCGCTGGTTCCTGTCCCTTCAGAATTTCAGTTTTACGGTGGACTATCGGGCCGGTTCGTCCCAGGGCAATGCCGATGCCCTGTCTCGGGCGGCCTGTTTGGGAGCGTCCGTTCATCCCCTCGGGTTTGAACGAAGGGGGGGGGGTATGTGAGATAGTGGGTCCATTGATATGTGACGGACGGTACGTATCTCCCAGAATGCGTATAGAAACATATTAGAGCCCTACATAGTGGTCAGTCCAGTAACCACCAGGCCAGGTTATGCAGGTGGCTCATGGCCACAGTTCTCGTTTAAAAGCTCTTTGCAAAGGCCTGGGTGGGGCAGAGCTGCTTTTGTAAGCTGCAGATCAAGAAGCTGAGAGGAGTTCAGACCCGTGTGGTGTGATAGCACAGGTCTGTGGGGCTCCCTGAAAAGCAGTACGGGGTACAGTAAGATCGACTTCTACGGCAGCGGGTACCTGTGTGACGTGGTAACCTATGGACTGTATAGCCTGGATGTATCCTGACAGACGTATATTCCTGTGCGGCAGCGGTAAATAAACTGATGTTAATTGGACTTTTTGGGTCACTGCCTCTTTGTCGTCCTGGGGGACCCCCACCCCGCTACAATATATATATATATATATATATATATATATATATATATATATATATATATATATATATATATATATATATATATATATATATATATATATATATATATATATATATATATATATATATATCTCAAAAAAATAAACAGAACACTAAAATACCGCATCCTAGTTCTAAACGTTCCCTTTATTTTTTTGAGCAGAGTATGTGTATATATACACACACACACACAGTTCTGGCAAAAATTAAGAGACCAAATTTTCACTTTTTCTGATTGTATGATCTGCCTCCAGGTAAGTGGGTGTGAGTAGCTCCACAAGACTACATGGCTATCCCCTCCTGAAACAGATAATCACAGACGCCCATTCTCTGTGTCGGGTCTGTGATTGCCTGACATCACAGTACTGTAAAAATAAATCATTTCAAAAAATGACGTAGCATTCCTCAGTATTTTTGATACTCAGCGCAGATAAAGTGGACGGCTACAGGCTGTCACCCTCACCCCCCGCTGACGAATTTACCTTGGCTGGTGATCAAAATACAGGGAAGCCTATTCATTTTTTTTTTTATTTAAAAAAGTTATTTAAAAAAATGCGTGGGCTCCCGCCGTATTTTGATTGCCACTCAGGTAAAGCCAGGCAGCTGGGATCTGGGATTCTCGGCAGCCCGCAGCCGCCTCTGTAAATGGCGCATTGTTTCTTAGCGCCATTTCCAGGCGCTTTACCCGGCTTGTCCAGCGGCTCTGGTGCCACGTGGCTCGCTGGGTAATAAAGGGGTTAATACCAGCTTTTTATTCTCAGATGGTACTAAGCCCGAAATTCATGGTGTCACGCAAAATTAGACATGGACACCATGAATTTCTAAGAAACAGTAAAAAAACCCCACAACATTATCACTACGGCAGCTTCACACGCACTTACCTGCCCTGCGACGTCGCTCTGGCCGGCAAACCGCCTCCTTCCTGAGGGGGCGGGTCCTGCGGCGTCACAGCAACGTCACACAGCAGGCGGCCAATAGAAGTGGAGGGGCGGAGATGAGCGGGACGTAAACATCCCGCCCACCTCCTTCCTTCCGCATAGCCGGTGGAGGCAGGTAAGGAGATGTTCCTCGCTCTTGCAGTGTCACACACAGCGATGTGTGCTGCCGCAGGAATGAGGAACAACATCGTATCTCCTATTGGTGCGACATTATGAAAATGACTGACGCTACACAGATTACCGATTTTTGACGCTTTTGCGATCGTTTATTGGCGCATCTAGGCTTTACACGTTGTGACGTCGTTACCGGCGCCGGATGTGCGTCACTTTCGATTTGACCCCGACGATATCGCAGTAGCGATGTCGCAGCGTGCAAAGTACCCCTAAAGCGCGCTTTACACGCTACGACATCGCTCAAGTGATCTCGTTGGGGTCACGGATTTTGTGACGCACATCCGGTCGCTTTAGTGATGCCGTTGCGTGTGACACCTATGAGCGATTTTGCATCGTCGCAAAAACGCTCATCGGTGACATGGGGGTCCATTCTCAAATATCGTTACTGCAGCAGTAATGAAGTTGTTCCTCGTTCCTGCGGCAGCACACATCGCTCCGTGTGACACCGCAGGATCGAGGAACCTCACCTTACCTGCGTCCCGGCCACAATGCGGAAGGAAGGAGGTGGACGGGATGTTACGTCCCACTCATCTCCGCCCCTCTGCTTCTATTGGGCGGCGGTTCAGTGACGCTGCTGTGACGTCGCTGTGACGCTGAACAAACCGCCCCCTTAGAAAGGAGGTGGTTCGCCAGTCACAGTGACGTCGCAGAGAAGGTAAGTCCATGTGACGGGTCCGGACGATGTTGTGCGACACGGGCAGCGATTGGCCAGCGTCGCACAACCAATGGGGGCGGGTACACATGCTGGCGATATCGGTACCGATAGCGCAGTGTGTAAAGCGGCCTTTAATCCAACGTAATCCACAGGGACATTAATGTCAGCTTCATCACTGTGCACAGCAGCGGCTATACATAGTGAGAAGCAAAGAGAGCCATGTCATCTCTGCAACATCACTGTGCACAGAGTGATGTAGCAGAGCTGACAGTGAGGGGATGATTGTGTGACGCCCTGGATTAGCCAGGTAGTCAGACATAACAACACACACACCCCCTCCCCTAGACAGTTACAACAGTCAAACAAAAACCCTTGTTGCCTCCCTCCAGGGTCAGATGTCCACACCAGGTGGGGCGGAGCCAGATGGTTGTCCCCACCCACCGAGGAGTTCACAGGTCTGGAGGCGGGAAAACAGACAGATTAGTTTTGGAGGTGAAAGTGAGAAGACAGAAACTGTCGGTGTCTGGGTAGGGGCCCAGACACAAACAGCAAGGTTGGCAGATGGTGGTGGCCATCTGCAGGAGTTAGTGGATCTCTGTGGAACCGTAGGACCGGGGTCGGACGGTGGCCGCCGGTACCGAACCGGGGAGCGGAGTGAAGCTAAGCACACAGGCAGGGCCATCGGACCCCGACCAGGCTTGGAGCCGCCGACAATAGTCAAATCCGAGTGTGACAGGAACCCCAGGGGTTTCCCAACAACCAAGACCTGACAGAAGGCAACAGTCCACACCGAGAGGATATACAGCCACCGGCATAGGCTAGAGATCCAAGGGCCAGCGCCTGCAGGCAAAACGGGCTCCTACGGCACCTATACGCCGGGGAGCGGACTACCGGTGGGCAACCACAGGAGTCAGAACATTCTAACAGGTGCAGGGAAAGACAGCCACCATCAGCCGTCCGGGGAGAGCACAACACTTCAGTCGGCTGCGGGACCCGTCCATCCGGCCGTTTGGTTTACTAGAGACTCTGTCATTGACTGCCTGAGTGAGTACACCAGTGCCATCCAGCACTGCGCCGCGCTGTCCCTGCAACCCTGCACCCCCAGCCATCCAGCCTCCCCGTATCACCACCGGGCCCCGGGATCACCAACCCCTACCCACGGAGGGGACAACATCATAGCTGCTCCCTACCATCCTTCCCAGGATCCTCGTCACCAGCAGCGGTGGTGCTAATAATCCCCACGACCCGTGGGTGGCGTCACGAACTATCTCCCTAAACAAACCACCCCCTTTTCACTTGTGGACGAGGAGCGCTGCTCGAATCCCCAGGTCCGGCCCACCGCTCGAGCCACCAAGCAGCAGCAGAAGCCCCGGACCCGAGCGTGGCGAGCGCGTCCCCTCTGCCCGCGACAACTTGGCATCTGCGAACAGGATAGAACCAATCTACCTACCGGTAGAAATGCGCCTTGCAGTCCCCACCGGCGGCGTCCGGCTGAAAAATTTGAAGTGCCGCCATCTTTGGTGCGAAGATTTCCCACTCAAGCGTCTTCCCCGAGCAGGGAAGGCGCAAAATTGAAGCCCCGCCCCCAAAGAGGAGGTGCTAGAAAGAACCAAGGGGGGACGGGAAAAAGATGTCTGCGCCCGACGGAGCCGTTGGAGGAGTGGCGGTCGCAGCCGCAGCGGCGCCGGCAGATGGAAACGGGGTAGCCCGTGCTCCGGCCGCAGGAGCGGGGGAGGCCGCGGGTCCAGCGGTCACCCAGGTAATGCCGTTCTCCCTGCCCTATGTGCCTGGTGCTACCTGGCTGTCACAGTACGATGGGAAGCCTGATGCTTTGCAGGTGTTCCGGATAAAGATTAGCCCGGTCCTCGATTTATATCCCTTGACTTACAGGCAATGGGCAGCGTTAGTGCTAGGGCAGTTAACCGGCGCGGCTGAGCAGAAGACTGAGACCTGGACCGACGCGGACTGGGCCTCAGTGACTACCATTTTTGAGAAACTTCAAATCGCTTTTGAGACCCGCACGGATACCCGGAGAGGGTGCTTACGGACCAGGGTTCAGCCTTTGAAGCAGAGGTGTTTCAAGAGTTCTGCCAATTGTACGGCTGTAAGAAGATCAGGACCACGCCATACCATGCTCAGGCTAATGGGATGTGTGAGAAGATGAACCACCTGGTCCTGGATCTCCTTAAGGTGATACCGTTGGAAGAGCGGAACCTGTGGCCAGAAAAGCTGCCTGACCTGGTAGACATGTACAATAACATCCCCTGTAGTTCTACCAAATGCACCCCGGCGTATCTGATGAGAGCCAGACCGGGCCGGCTGCCGGTGGACCTAGAAATGGACTTGGAGGCTCCAGAGGCCCTTACTTCGACTGCCAGCTGGGATACCCGGTGGCAAATCCAATACCGACGGGTCCAGGAGTATGTGGAGAAGAATCTCGGTCAGAGCCGAGAGAAACAAGTGTCGCGGGTGGAGGAGGGGACGCCGCGCTCTCCCTCTGCTGCTCGGGTCCGGCCGCCGCGGCTGCTGCGGCCTGCTGCTGCTCGGTGGCTCGAGCGATGAGCCGGATCCCGGGGACTCTAGCGGCGCTCCTCGCCCGTGAGTGAAAGGGGGTTGTTGGGTGTGGGGATGGTTTATTGTCCGTGACGCCACCCACGGTTGTGGTGATTTATTGGCACCACCGCTGCTCTGTATGGGGATCCCGGGAAGGGTGGTATGGAGCAGCCAGTTGTTGTGTTGCCCCTCCGTGGGTAGGGGTTGGTGATCCCGGGGCCCAGTGATGAGATGGGAGATGCAGGGCTTGGTGGGCGCAGGGACGCGGGGGCAGCGCGGTGCCTTGCGGCACTGCGGTACTCACTCAGCCTGAGACGTTGACACAGTTTTTCGGTAAACCACACGACTGGAAAGACGGTTCCCACGGACGGCTGCACTTGCTCTCCCAGTAGGTAACGGTGATGTCCCTTTGACCTGTACCTAGTGTTTCTTTGTTGGTAGCGATGGGTTCCCACCGGTAACCCGCTCCCCGGCTTGGATATGGGCCGGAGGAGCCCTACTTTGCCCGCAGACGCTGGCCCCGAGGAACTGGTGCCCTGGCGGTGGCGGTGTTCCTCCTTAATGGTTGGACTTTTGCCTTCAGTCTGGACTTGGTTGTTGGGGGATCGAAGTCCCCTTCACTGACGGATTTGGCAAATTCTGGCGACTCCTAGCCTTGCCGGGGTCCGAGAGGCCCCTGCCCTGGTGCTGACTGTCCTTCGTATACTGCTCCAGACCGCCGGGCCACTACCCGTCCGCGGTCCTTCCAGCAACCTCCGAGCAGTCCCCCTCCAGACTATCACCGCTGTTGCTGACCTTGCTGACACTGTCCTGCACTTAGCCGGACCAACTTCAGGTCTTTCTACGCTCACTTTTACTCCTTTCTTCTTTGCTCTACTACCACTTCACTTTCACTTAGCTCCTCTACCACTTCCTTCTACTTTCACTTCCCTCACTGTTCTGCCTGGTTCTTCCCGCCTCCAGGGCTGTGTACTCCTCGGTGGGCGGAGCCAACCGCCTGGCCCACCCCCTGGTGTGAACATCAGCCCCTGGAGGAAGGCAACAAGGATTTTAGTAGCTTTGGTGTTCCTAACTGGGATGTAGGGTGTGGTGGTGTGATGACCTGTGACCCCTGGCTTGCCCAGGGCATCACACAAGCACAACGCTTCAACAAATGAGTGTCAGCCGTCCCCTTTGAGCCGGGGGATGTAGTGCTGAAACGGAAGAGAAGGACCCATAAGCTTGATGACCAGTGGGAAAAGACCCCGTATGTCATACAGCCCACTGAATGGGAGAATAAGAAGGCTTATCTGATCTGTCGCGACCAGGGGAGGACTGCCACTACAGTTTCCAGGGACCACCTGAAGAAATGCCCTCACCCCTTGAGAGTGACAAATGAGGTTCCGGTTCCTACGCCGAGCGGGGAAAAGGAGAAAGAGGTGATCCACACAGTGATGGGTGATTTCCCAGCAGCCTGGAATATGCAAAACGGTGCGGTGATTGTTCCGGTGATAATGTTCCCACAACACCTGGAAGAAATGGAGACGGAAACGCCCGCCAGCGAGCCACTCGAACAAGCGCTCAGGGATGCACCTATACCCCCTCCCCTTGGGTCTCCACTTGCCGTATCTGACAGACGAGAAGAGGAAACGGTCGTCTCCTCTATCCCCTAGCCCGCTACTAGCGACCTTGTCCTCCGAAGGTCCACATGCCCCAACCTAGGTAGGCCCCCGCTTAGGTATAGGGAAACTACCATCTAGGGGTGCAGTATGTTGATTGTGTAAATATTGAATGAAGGAATACTAATCAATCCGAAGTCTCACCTGATTGCAGTCCGTTGTAAAGGCCCCGTCACACTAAGCAACATCGCTAGCAACATCGCTGCTAACGAACAACTTTTGTGACGTTGCTAGCGATGTTGCTGTGTGTGACATCCAGCAACAACCTGGCCCCTGCTGTGAGGTCGTTGGTTGTTGCTGAATGTCCTGGGCCATTTTTTCCTGCTGTGAAGCACAGATCGCTGTGTGTGACAGCGAGACAGCAACAACTAAATGTGCAGGCAGCAGGAGCCGGCTTCTGCAGAGGCTGGTAACCAATGTAAACATCGGGTAACCAAGAAGCCCTGTCCTTGGTTACCCGATATTTACCTTCGATACCAGCCTCCCCCGCTCTCACTGCCTGTGCTGCCGGCTCCTGCTCTGTGCACATGTAGCTAGCTGCAGGACACATCGGGTTAATTAACCTGATGTGTGCTGTAAGTAGGAGAGCAGGGAGCCAGCGCTCAGTGTGCGCTGCTCCCTGCTCTCTGCATGTGTAGCTCCGTGCGGTGGTAACCAAGGTAAATATCGGGTTGGTTACCTGATATTTACCTTAGTTACCAAGCGCAGCATCTTCCACGCGGCGCTGGGGGCTGGTCACTGGTTGCTGATGACCTCACCAGCAACTCGTGTAGCCACGCTCCAGCGATCCCTGCCAGGTCAGGTTGCTGGTGGGATCGCTGGAGCGTCGCAGTGTGACAGCTCACCAGCAACCTCCTAGCAACTTACCAGCGATCCCTATCGTTGTTGGGATCGCTGATAAGTTGCTTAGTGTGACGGTACCTTAAGACAAGTTGTCGCCGTTGGGACCATCAGTGTGTTTACCCAAAACAGCCCACATGAGGAACTGCTATGAACATGGCCGAGAACTTGCAGGCCACCCACGAACTTGTGGGCTTGTAAATAGTTTGTGGGCTGTATTCCGTTGCCGCCTCCGGAGAGGCAGATTGGAGGAAGGGCCCGCAGCAGAGTAGGCTGGGGCCCGGCCACCACCAGGACCGGTGGCCATCCTCCGGGAGTCAGGGGTCCCCGTGGACGTGGGTTCCCCTGAAGTGACAGTCGGGTGCGAGATACCGTACCCGTTTCCGCTCGGGTAACCTGGACCAGGACTGGGGAAGAGGGGTGCTGCCCGTTTCTTAGGGGCAGCATCAAGGTTTCGGTTGCTTGGGTGGGGGAGCGGATGACCATGAACCCGTCCGTTAGTAATAAAAATGTTTTCATATGTTTGAAACGTTAAAGTGCCATGCCTCCCGTAAGGGAAGAACTACAAGTATGCTTATGTTGAATGTTTTATATGTTAATTTATCTTTTACCAGAGACTCTGTCATTGACTGTGTGAGTGAGTACACCAGTGCCATCCGGCACCGCGCCGCGCTGTCCCTGCAACCCTGCACCCCCAGCCATCCAGCCTCCCCGTATCACCACCAGGCCCCGGGATCACCAACCCCTACCCACGGAGGGGACAACATCCTAGCTGCTCCCTACCATCCTTCCTGGGATCCCTGTCACCAGCAGCGGTGGTGCTAATAATCACCACGACCCGTGGGTGGCGTCACAAACTATCTCCCTAAACAAACCACCCCCTTTTCACTCGTGGACGAGGAGCGCTGCTCGAGTCCCCGGGTCCGTCCCACCGCTCGAGTCACCGAGCGCGTCCCCTTCGCCCGTGACAATTGCACTTACGTCTCGCATTGCATCTCCCCACTCTCAGAACAGGAGCGACTCAGCTGCATGGAAATAAGACTCAGCTGACCCGATGCTGTCAGGAGATTGTGCGATGCGATGACACTCTGAGTGGGTTGCAGTTATTGTTGGTAACACTGCCGCTGCCTTTGTATGGGATGCCCGGGGCTGATGGAGCGGGGCAGCAGGATGGTATCCTCTCCACGGGTAGGGGAGGTGTAGTCCCGGGGCCCAGGTGTAGGTGGAGTGGAATGCTGGGGCGCAGTCTGCGGGGATGGACCGGGTGATACCAGTGTACTCACTATTTGAATAAAGTCACACAGAGTCCAGGTAGTAAACCAAGTGCCGGATACCGGTAGCCTCCAGAGGGGTGTGCTCTGGTCCCGCACACCGGTACACAGGACAGGGGCCCTTCCTCCTGCACTTCTGTGTCGTTGTCTTGTGTGTTGACTAGTCCGCATGAAACGGGGTAAGTCCGCTCCCGGTGTCTTTGCTGTGGGAGCTGTCGCCCACGAGATGTGACCCTTGGGATCTTTGCAGGCACTTGCAGACGCCCCATCCCCGCTTTGGGCTTCCGTCTCGCTCTATCTGGGCTGCTAGTGAGACAAGACTTGGAATCTTGTCCCCTGCTGGTTAATTGGAAAGGGGCTTGAAGCTGTCCTCGCCCTAGGGTCCAGGTACCCCGACTGTGCATGGCCTCCGGACCAGATTCCCGCTGTTGGCACTGGCGGGCTACAACCCTGCCCCAGTCCACTTAAGGTCTCCCGCGACCGGATCTCCGTCGCCTGTGGCCCTGCTCTGCCGTCTGCCACCTAGTCAGCTTAAGTAGTCTGGTAGTCCGGGAGCTACAACCCCCGACTACCACTTCACTCCTCTCACTTCCACTGTCTAGACTCTTCTGTCTGTCTCTGTCTCTCTCACAGACTGACTCTTCCCCTCCCCTGACACCTCAGAACCCCTAGGTGGGCGTCACCATCTGCCTGGCCCTGCCCACTGGTGTGTCCCTATTGTCCTGGGGGGGTGACTAGGGTTTTGTGGCTGGTGTGTGTACCTGTGTGTGGTTGTGTTGGAAGGCCAAAGAGGGGATCCAGCATCTGGAAGATGGATGCAGTCTCCTGTGACAAACTGATTTTGTCAGGGCATCACATTGGCGCATCTTATTACCATAGTTAGGTGTAGTGCTGCTATAAATGGGTATTCTGATTCAGTGAAGAGCTGATCTCTGGGATCATATCTGTAGGAAGTGGGGCATATGGTTTATTTCCTTGTACAGGTTTATATATGCTATTATGAGGATACAATATATACTTTGACCTCTACGTTTCTGTAAACTTTAAATCAGTTGCACATTGATTTAAGAACAATACAGACCCCAATCAGCTCAGAGAGCCCTCCAGTGTTTGTCCTATTTGTCCCCATATGATAATAGTCAAATACCCCATTAAGATATCTCCATAGAGGATCCAAGAATTAGACAGAAAGCCATGGAACCCATAGGGTGGAGGGGCGACATGACTAGAGGGAAGGGAAGGAGTGATGGGGTTAATGGGAACAGGAATGGTTGTTTATAAGGCAGAATAAAGGGATTGGTGGGTAGGAGGAGTTCTCTGGAGGAAGAGGTGGGGCAGTTGAGGGGTGTAAGTAAAGGACCTTGTCTTACCCCCTCTCTCTTGACTTCCGGATATGGAACGATCCGGACGTGTGACAGGATGGCTGCTATCCAGGACCAGCGGCTTCAACATGGCAGTGCACGGGCCCCTGGCAGCGCGGTCCCGCGTCTTGGCTGCTGGGGGTTAACCCGTTGGCACTTTCCCCTCGCTCCCCTGTCAGCAGCGGGCGGCGTTCCCACCTCCCCATCTTCCAGGTACTTGCCGTGTGCGGGGGGAGCAAGGAGGAGATGTGAGAGCCCCTTCGGGGACCCTTCGCGGCGGTGGCGTGGGCAGCGACGGCATTCAGCTGCTGCTCCGGCCGCGGGAGGAATCTCCGTCCGGGCCGCGGCAGCCGGGAGGGGGGCGTGGCTAGTCTGCGGCCTACTTCCGGTTTCGAGCCGCGGCCTGGATTGCTGGATGCGGCGGCTCCCGGACGGGGAGAGCGCCCGGCGCTGGACGGAGGCCAGCTTTACCCACCCTGCGGACGGAGGGGTGGCCGCGGAGCTGCAGCCAGTGGTGGGTCCGGCACCAGGGCAGGCGAGCCTGGTGCGACGGGTGCCCAGGAGGCGGCGGTATGTGGGGGTGACGGCAGGGGCCCTGCTGTCCCTGCCTGGTCACCTAGATTAGGCGGGCAGCTCCCGGCAGCGGCGGTCTCCCCCTGGAGGGGGAGGGCCCAGCTAACAGAGGCTTTCGTGGGCCCGGGAGAGCTGGATGCGGCGGCTCCTGGCCAGGAGAGCGCCCGGCAAGGACGGAGGCCAGCTTTACCCCCCCCCCCCGCGGACGGTGAGGGGGCCGCGGGGCTGCAGCCAGCAGGGGGTCCGGCACCAGGGCAGGCGAGCCTGGTACGACGGGTGCCCAGGAGGCGTCGGTAAGTGGGGGTGACGGCGGGGGCCCTGCGGTCCCTGCCTGGTCCCCCAGATCAGGCATGCAGCTCCCGGCAGCGGCGGTCTCCCCCAGGTAGGGGAGGGCCCAGCGGACGGATGCTTTATGGGCCCGGGAGGGCAGGATGCGGCGGCGGCTCTAGATTGGAGTCTGCTAGCAGCGGTTCGGGCCACAGGTACCCCCCCCTTTGCAGGCAGCAGGTGGGGGTCGGGCCAGAAGATGATGAGGCCTGCGGTGGCAGCCCAGGGGACGGGACGGTTTCCATGGTTGTCGCCGCGGGACAGAAGATGGAGCCTGGAGGTCGGTGCCCACGCGGCGTACCAGGAGGACGGCCGTGGTGGTGGCGGCGCTTCGGCGGCGTCCGCGTTACATGAGCCAGAGGCGGTCGGCTCCAGCGAGGAGGAGGAGGGAGCAGCGACGTTGGAAGAATCGGATGTCCGGGTGGTGGAAGAAGGCGTGACTTCTATTACAAGATACGCCGGGTCGCGGTCGGGTGAGACAGCCGTGGATTCGGCGGGGTTGGGGCACTGTTGGAGGTGCAAGAGGGTAGTATTGGGGAGGGCGGCTGCGGACACGGCAGCGCCGAGGGGGTTTGTGATTTTGGCCAGGTATGGGGTTTTATTGCAGGGGATTGTGTATACGGTCGTGGGGAGTGCGCATGCGCCGGCGGCGGCATGGACGGGATCGGCGGTAGTAGGCGCAGGTACGGCAGGCAGAGTGAGGGCGCTTGAGGCGGCAGGGGAGCATTATCGGCCGAGGCAGCAAGGGCTGTGACAGAGAAAGTGGTGAGGAAAGATGAGGGGGATGAGGTGGTGCGTCTGGATGACAGAGGCCAAGTGTGAGAGGTATGTGAGGTTCGAAGGCCCGCTGGGGGGGTTCACCTGCTGGAGGATGTGAGGGATAAGATTTGAAAGGGGAGAGTGTAGAAATAATTTCGCTGCTCCCCCTGGAACAGTTTTACCTGGATTAAGTCAAGCCAAGTAACTCCAGGAAGGATAAGTAGAGGGAGGGGGAGCGCCGGTGGAGGCTCACCCCTCGTACATTTGCAACGTGGCTGCGGGCATTTGCGTTTTGGCGAGTGTATCGGGGGAAGGAATTGGGTAATTGTTCGGCATGGTTTGGTTATATGGATCCATTTGGGGAGGCTGGTTAGGTCATATGGCGGTTTCGCCTGGCTTCTGTACGCCAAGTAATTTAAGCAGGGGAAGGTGTTGCGTGCCAGTATGCGGTAAGATCATATGGGCACATCCTTATTGATGCAGTGGATGTCGGCTCCTAGTCAGCCCTTTCGGGGGGCAGTTGGGTGTTCGGGACTTGGAACCCCGGCGACCCGGACGATGAGGGTTTTGGGGGGCAGTAGAATGATGGGTGGTGCAGATTTGGCGCAGCCAGTTGTTTTAAGCATAAGTGTTCGGGTTGTGGTTAGGAACATAGTAATTCTGCGTCTTTCTATTTGTATTGGTGGATCTTCGCCTCCTTATTGGAATTTGCGCTGGGCTAGGGGACACCCGGATGTTGTCAGTGGAAAGAGGGGTCAGGAAGTGGCTTTGGGCAGGATGGGTGGGCCATTCAGGGCCCTCCTTGTCATGATTGGGTTTCTCTGTTGGGGGTAGTGCCGTAAAGGAGCCGTATATATATTTCGGCTTGTTCAAAACTTATCTTATCCGGAGAAGTCATCGGTGTATGCCTGCTTGGCTCCAGAATTGTCGGCGGTTTATTATGTGTCGTTTGACAGAGGGTGGGATTTGGTAAAGGCGGTGAGCCATGGAGCATTGATGGCAAAGGCGGATTTGGAGGCGGCATGTAGGTTGTTACTGGTCCACCCTGCTAGCTAGCAGTTTTGGTGCTGCGGTGGGGAGGGGAGTTATTATGTTGATCGGTGGGTGCTGATGGGTGGTTCCATTTCATGTTTCTTTGTGGAGTGGTTTGTGCGTGGTGTGTCCAAGCTTACACCACTCATTCATTATAGGTTGATTATCTTTTGCATCGGGTTGGCGGGTCGTTGATTCGTGTGGGTTGATTGTTTCATTGCAGATGGTGGTGGATACTCTTTTGGTGTCCTGTTGGCGCAGGCGAAGACTGGGGGTCCTGCGCCAGTGATGCGGTTTGTGGGGGATAAAGTTTGATGTTATGGTTATGGAGGTAGGCTTCGTGGGTAATGGTGTGGTCCTATGGGCTGCGATAGAGGCAGTTAGGTCAGCTAAGACAGTGCGGTTTCAGGTGGTGCAGTCTTTGCTGGGGCAGTCGAACCGCGGGTGCAGAGTTACGCCGCTGGGGTGTGTGTTTGCTGGACGGCTGGCGATGGCTGCACCAAGGGTGCAGCCATCGGATCATTTTGTGTGGGGTCACGAGGGAGATCAATGATGATCTGATGGTGTAGGAGGTTTTTCTTACGGCGATTCAGTGGCCGCGCATTGTGGCTGGGTGAGGTGGTACCTGATGGAACGTTGCAGCTGTACTCGGCTGCAGCGGGACCAGTTGTTTTTCTGGTTGGGCATCGTGGGTAGTGCTTCCAATTGGTGGTAGTGGTCGAGTTGTGGAGGTTGGCAGTTTTTTCCGAGAGGAAGGTGGGCTGTCATTCTGACAGTTGGTGGTGGATTTCATTAATAGTTGGTTTGCTAATTCTGAGCCAAGGGTGGCGTACTTGCGGCATTTGGTTTCTCAATTGTATGGGTTAAAAAAAAAAAAATTCATGTGTGGCGCAACCCGTACCAGGGGTCCGCCAAGGGGGGTAGCTGCTGCTTTGTTTCCTCCCAGTTCCGCAGGTCTCGGGAGTTGAGGCCGGGGGGCAGACGAAGTTGGAATGGTGTGTCCGGAGGGCTTGTGGAATCTGGTGAGGCTGTGTTTGGGAGCGGCTCGGAGCTCGGTGACTGAGGTTATTTGGTGCTGATATCCAGAAGTGTGGGTGGCATGGATAACGTTATTTGGGGCCATGTTTGAGGAGGGCCCGGTGGAGTATTTGGTGGTGGCGTTGGCAGTGGTGAGTAACGGTTTTCAGGTTGCTCGGCCGGCATCAGCAGTGGAGCAGAGGGTGGCGGCTGTGGCTGTCTAGTTGAGGTTTAGAGGTGGAGAGATGTTTTCGCAGGATCTTAGTGCGCGGCAGGCCTTGAAGGGTTTGTCGTAAGGGTGTGAGGGAGCGGGACACAAGGGTCTGTCTCCGTTGTTTTGTGGAAGCGTTTGGTGAGTGGTTTGTGGTTGATATGTTCATCTGAGCACGAGCGGGTTTTGTTTCCTCTTGTCCAAAACGGTTTGTGTTAGCCTTTTGGGGGGCTTTGAGATTGTGGGGTTGGTCAGCCCATCTACGGTTAAGAGCGGAGGTTGGATGTTGGAGGATGTGTCCGCGGTGGTGCAGTGGGTTGAGCGCCGGCTTCGTCGCTCACCGAATCAGATTAGGCGGGTTGTGAAGGTTGGTGTTGTTATACGCGGTCCCGGGTGCGGAATTATGTTGTGAGGACGCCCAGGCTCGTTATTGTCACGTTTGTTAAGGTACCATTTTGTGGCAGTGCTGCAGACTTGATTGCAAGTGGCGGGGGTGGGCGCCCGGAATACTACGGGTCGTATTCCTTCTGGATTGGGGCTGCCACGGAGGCCCCTCGGTGTGGTCTCAGGAAAGAGGTTGTGAGAAGTATTGGGAGGTGGGAGTCCTCTTGTTTTTCGGCGTTACGTTTGGCCTCAGTTGTTATCGTGTTAAGGCCAATGGGGGCGTTTGAGTCTTTTGGGAGTGGAATGTGTTGGCGTAACAGGTTGATGTTATCTGTGGGTTTATAAACTCTGGGTTTTGTGGTGAGGGTGTGCCTCATTTGGATATTTGGGCATTCGTTGGTTCTCGGGGCCTCAACGGTCTGAGGCTCGCCCGAATTTTTTGCCAGCTGGGTCTGGACGGGTCGATGGTACTGGTCCAGTAAGTGGGAGGCAGCGATTTGGTATCTCGAGAAGTTGCTTATGAATGTTTTAAAAAAAAAAAAATGTTTGGTTTGTTGCATTGTGGAAGACATACCCGGGCTTAATCGTGGGGTAGTTTTGATAGTGTGACTAGGTTGGAATGGAGTGGGGCTCGTGTGGTAGGCAGTATCAATCGAGCCTTATTGGGGGGCGGCGCCAAAAGTTGGTGTCGCTGAACTGGTGGTTTCGGAGATGCGATGGGGGTGCATCTTAACGTTTTGGTGCTGTTTTGTGGACGCTGGGATTGCCTGGAGGTGTGGTACAAGCTTTTGGTGTGTGGCGGGTCCAGGCCACGTAAGGAGTCACGTGCCCTGTCCTGTGGCGGGGGGTAGGTCTGGTCCAGAGGCGGTTGAAGGCAATGGTAACTGGACAGAGAGACACCATCTTGGTATGGTGGCTCCAGGTTCCGGGATGTTGCAGGCACGGGGTTCTGCAAAGTTGGGGGTATTAATCCGTTGGTGATTAATACCTCATCTCTGGGTCGGTGTCTTGCGGCCAGGGATATTGGGGTGAGAAGTTGTTCCTGGACTGGGCCTACTCAGGGTTGTATATTTACTGTATTGGTTACTGTGTTACCTATTGTTATTTGTTGGGGTCGCCTGTTGGACGGCGCCCCCTTGTGTTAGTATGTAAATAATAGGTAATAAAGGCTGCTGTGGCCAATTTAAACCAAGTCACATGCAGTTCGTGTATTATTTACAGATGGTATTGGTGGGTAACACACACACAGCACGACTGGCTTTGCTTTGCTCTGCTATAAGGTCCTTGTTACTAATAGTCTCACAAACCACTTATTTCCCTGGTTTCTTGTGCAGTAGATAAACCAGATGATTTCTGCCTACCATGTGCATTTTCTAAGCATTCTCTATTACCCTCAGGTGGTCCTGGCATCAGTCCCCAGCCGAAACATCCACATGGCTGTAAAGATCATCAGCAAAGATGAGGACAACACAAAGACCATCCTGAGAGAGCGGCGGATACTCCTAGCGGCCAGAGACTGTCCATTCCTATGTCACCTGTATGCCGCACAACAGTCTCGGAAGCATGCGTTTTTCATCATGGAGTATCTGTCTGGTGGCAGCCTGAAGGCTTTGATTGACATGTGCGGCTACTTGAACACTGACACCATAAGGTAAGAAAGGGGACGGTATGCCACAAAAATAAAAGCTGAAGTTGGGATGTAGCTGAGACAGGGATGGAAGAGTATGTGGTCCAGGCAGGACAGAAGTGACGACGATGACATTGATACTACACTCTGTTCTCTCCATCAGATTCTACACAGCAGAGATGGTATGTGGCCTCCAGTTCCTCCATGGACACAACATCGTCCACCGGTAAGCAGCACTCTCCTCCTTCTGTCTGTCCCCTCTATATTCTTGGCTTCTCCTCCCAGTCCTTCTATGACCCATTTCATATCTCTAGAATCAATGGGAAGATTTCTCATTCTGTTCTCCTCTTTAATTGCAGAGACATAAAGCCAGAAAACATCATGTTGGATGCAGATGGCCACATCCGTATTATTGACCTGGGACTCGCCCGAGATGGTGTCACCGCCTCCAGTACCATCTCTGGAGTGATGGGCAGTGTCCACTACATGGCTCCTGAGGTGCTTCGCAAAACAGCATACGGCACAGCAGTGGACTGGTGGAGCCTGGGGATTGTGGTGTCCATGATGGCAACAGGACGCTCCCCATTTTACACCGGCTCCAACAGCAAAATGGCTTCCAGAAATGTCATCAGAGAAGAGCCTAAAATTCCATCTTGGCTTGATGCTGACCTGAAACATCTTATCCAGGAACTGCTGTGCAAAGACCCTCAGGAGCGATTGGGTGTGTGCGGGAACATCAGAGCGCATCCATTCTTTAACACCATCGGCTGGGAGGATCTGGAGAAAAGGAGAGCACGGCCGCCGTTTACACCATTCAGGCCAGTTCTGGAGAACCATCTTATGCAGTGGCCGGAGGAAAAGGCAGCCCTAGACCCCGTGGCCGGATTTAATTACATATCACCAAGCTGGGCCCGGTAAGAACTGAGTCATCTGGCAATAACACCCATCAGGAGTTCTTCTCATCTTGTGGTCATTTCCATTGTCCTTGTCTTCTACTCTGTCTTTGCCAATGACTGTACTTTGACTGTACTATGACTCTGTTATTCTTAGGTGGATGAGAAGATCAGGGCTGTGAGAGAATCCAAGACCATCTGGTGAGTGACTGCTGTGCACGCAGGACACCAACCACTATATCCATACTTCATATCTGATCTTACATACAGGAATGATTCATTATAAAGATCATTCCTCTAAGATAACAGAAGATCTGGAGATAGAAGTTGTTGAATAATCTTTTTATGTCTTGCAGGATGAGCCCGTGCCAACTGCCCAGAACTTCTTGCCTCCTGACCCGTACCTTATGTCTCTGCTGCTGTGTGTCACCTCGGCTGCCATAGAACACCATCTCTCTCCATAACATCTTCATGCCCAACCACTGCCATCGTGGCCCTGCACCATGGTCTTCACTTTGCATCCTCCAATCCTGGGCTGGCACCGGACATCATCCAGCCTGAAGATACTCTGCCCCCCAGGAGCGGCCTGTGCTTGTTGTCCATCTTGTGAGTTCAGGGATAATAGTCTAATATGAGCCATTATCCCTGAACTTCGCTCCTGCACAGGCCGGGTAAGTATTTCACTCATCACTCAACACATCCACACTACACGATAAGTATAGACCCCCCCCCCACACACTACATGATAGGTATAGACACCCACACTACATAATAGGTATAGACACCCACACTGCACGATAAGTATAGACCCCCACACTACATGATAGGTATAGACCCCCACACTACATGATAGGTATAGACACCCACACATAGACACATAGATTGTAGATGGAGATTTTGGCTTTGATCCGGGGATTTAATCTGATCGCCATATTTGGGGTCGGGAAGGAATTTTTCCCCCTGATATGAGGACAATTGGCCCATTCCTCATAGGGGGTTTTCGCCTTCCTCTGGATCTACACGGCCTTAAATAGGTTTAGTATAATAGATCAATCAGTAAATTTAAACATAATTAGTGTCCAAAAAAAAAAATTAAACATTTTAAAATATATTTTTTAAAATTGCTGATTTTACAGAAACCAAATTTTTTTAGGTCATATATGTAACAATAAATAATATATTTTAAAAAAATTTCACACAACAAATCAGGTTAGGAGCCTTTGATCCTGGGATTTATTCTGATCGCCATATTTGGGGTCAGGAAGGAATTTTCCCCCCTGATATGAGGATAATTGGCCCATTCCTCACAGGGGGTTTTCGTCTTCCTCTGGATCAATGTGGCCAATAAGTAGGTTTAGGAAAACAGAATATATAAGTAGGTTCTCATATTTATAGCAAAAATAAATAATGTAATGTATGTAAAGTAATAATACAATATTTTTGGTTTAAATTTGTTTTAGTTGACACAAAAATAAACATAAATTAGTCCAAAAAATAGAAAATAAATATATAAAATAAGAAAAATAAATAAAGGCTTATTATAAAAACATAAAAAAAATCATTAAAAAAAATGTTGGTTTTCAGATAATTTATAGCTTGAGACACACACACATAAATATTCATTAGCTCAGTACAAACATAATAAAATATAAAAATAGTTTAATACACTTAATAAAAATTAATTTCATTCCATGTGTTATCAGGCCTTGATCCTGGGATTTATTCTG
Source organism: Anomaloglossus baeobatrachus (assembly GCF_048569485.1). Classification (NCBI taxonomy): domain Eukaryota; kingdom Metazoa; phylum Chordata; class Amphibia; order Anura; family Aromobatidae; genus Anomaloglossus; species Anomaloglossus baeobatrachus. The sequence goes on along the minus strand of NC_134357.1, from coordinate 300,035,709 downwards.
ACCGCCATGCTTTATTTGGGGTTGGGAAGGAATTTTCCCCCCTGATATGAGGATAATTGGCCCATTCCTCACAGGGGGTTTTCGCCTTCCTTTGGATCAATGCAGCCCATAAATAGAATTATTAATCTGATAATTGTATAAATGACACTTATACATAATAATACAATAAGTAATAACCTTTATCCTTTAACCTTTATCTATAAATAAAATCTTTTTTTACCCCTCTACATCTTTGTTCTTGTCTTTATTTAATTGGACGTCCATTGGGTGAATGTGGGTTTAGCCCCGGAGTCTTATTCTCCAGCACTATGGACCTTGATGGGGTCGGCTGGTCTCATGTAAAGTTCCCCCATACGATACATGTAGGTAATTGTGCTGGGAATAAACCCCATAGAGGTCTTTGGCTCCTCATCAGGGACGTAACTACAATAGGTGAAAGTGTAGCGCCCCTGAGGTCATCATGGAGCTACAAGGTACTGCATCCCCACCAGGATGCAGGACCTACCTCCCAGGAACCCAGAAGACCAATACCGGTAACAACACAAACATTCCAGATAATGCCTGTTTTTCCCCAATTCCCCCATAGACTGGTACCAGGCTAGGGTTGGACCAATAGATGGCCGCCAAGAGAGGTGGAGCCATTCCAGTCCCTTAGACGACCAGGTGGGAGGGGCAGACAGTGGACAGTCAGACAGTAGTCGTCAGGAGTCGGTGACAGAGAGAAGAAGCGAGTAGACGCACTGACAGGAGTGAAACAGTGACCTGAGGGCCCAAGCGGTTGGTTGCCGGTGGAGTACGGTGGAGCACACCCAGAGCCACATCACCGACGGGGTATAGAATCCTAGGTCAGGCAAACGCTCCAAGCAGACCTGATAAAATCTGCACAGTGAGGGGACCATCAAGGACCTCACTGACCTTCAAGTTCAGGACCCAGTAGCAACGGGAGAACCGGGGAGCAGGACCAGAGACTCCGACCCTACATGGTTCACACTACCGTCATACGGACTGCCGTTAAGAGACTACCAGGAGGGGACCCCCAGCTGCTCCAAGCCACGGGGACCCACCAACCAAAGAGAGGTGCAGGGGAAAGAGGGCACCGGGTCACTAAACCAGGACTGGGACTAAGGGGACCTGCGGTCAACACCAGTCTTCCTCGGGTGACCAGTTTACATCTTGCCGTGAGTAAAGGAACCAGTTACACTGAAACCCCTTGTGTGGCCTGTCTTCTTTCAATACCCAACTACATCACCTATCCTCTGGGGTCTGGCCCTGCTTGCTGAGGGCCCAACATCCAGGCTGCCACTAACACCAGCCCCAGTAGTGAAAACTGTTCAGCAGCGGCTCCATCCACAGAGCCGCAAACCGAAAGTGGCGTCACGTGATAAACTTTTATTTGATCTCCCTGTAAATATACCCCTATTTCAAAAATCATCCAGGGCATGGAACCGGGCAACGGCCACCAAGTGACATTCCAGAGTTATACACGGCCTGGGACCGAGTACCCCATAACCTGGGCGACACAAAGGTTTTGCGCCCTGGAGCCTAGGGTGTCCCAAAAGTCATTTTGGCCTCTATGAAAAGACCAGTGCTATTAAAGACTTGCAAAAATTCGGCCCCCATTGGAGATTTGGGGCACAGAAGCTTCACGTTACGCCCCTGCGCTTGATTATCTCCATTTGTTAGATGAGTCCCAGGTGAAAAGATCAGATTGATCCCTTCTCCACAAACATCTGTCACCCAGCAGCAAGTGCTGAATTTCCCGTTTTGTGACGGCTTCAGACATAAGCCCCAACATGACCACTGAACGAGATACAAAACACAGTGTCAGACCTCCCTAATCTGCTATAACACCTTTTGCCACTTGGTGTCAGTATAACATTTCTGTTAGTGCCTTGTGTAGCTTGAATTATTGTACGCTTCCACTTTTGTCTACAGTTTCCCCTACAGTTGTTTTTTTAATAGATATTAATACTAAGGACTTGGAGGGGTTTCGCGCAATGATTTGTATGTTTCAAAATTCCATCAGTAGTGGTTATTTTACTATAATAAAAGTAATCTAACATCTACTGACAAATGGCAGCATGAATGAGTTATAGATGCTTTTTGGTGGATTTGTTCAATATAGAATTTAAAAGTAGGAAAATAAGAAAAAAAAGTCTCAAAACCACATGAAAAAAATAATACATGTCAAAGCACAGGGGAAAAAATGCATTTGGAATGGTTGTCGCAACGTCTTAAATGAGTAAAGATAACCAACCACTTCTGCAGGTGGTGGCTGGTTTCCTAAAAAAGGAGCGCTGCATGCTATACAACCTGCAACAACAGCTCTGAAGCTGGCCGGATTTACAGGATCCAGCCAGCCTGAGCACCCCATGAGAAACCATGCCGCTGGAGCGCACTACTGCCCCCACCAGACAGGAAGTGTTCCTACACAACTTATGTAGCTTATATATTGAATACACAGGAAACACATTTCGGATCTTTAGCAATGTTTCAAAAAATGCCTTGTAAAAAAGTGAACTAACAAATGTACTTCACAGGGCCACTGATTTATAGGTACTGGTGGAGCTCCTGAATACCTGCTGTACCCTAAGCTTCTGTATTCACCTATTACTAAGGAGATTCGGGTCTTGGGATGGGGAAGGACCTAAGGGCCAGACCTCAATCAGTGAATTCGACGTGGTCCAATGGCTTCTGGACCCCGTTCTGGATCTGAGTACCCCTCCTGGTGCTCTGGTTTCCAGTTGGCTCCCCGGTTCGGTACCGGCGGGCCACTACCCTGTCCCGGTCCCTTGCGGTTCCACCAGCCATCTTCCCGGCTCCTGCAGGCGGCAACCACCGTCTGCCTCCTTGCCACGGTACCAGGGCTACGACCTCGGCACCGGTCAGTGTTGCCGCTGCAGGCCTGCTGCACTTGAACTAGCACTCTAGCACCAAAGTGACTGTACTGACTGTTTTTTTCCTGTCTCAGGCCCTCTGGACTCCTAGGTGGGTGTGGCCAACCACCTGGCTCCGCCCCCTGGTGTGACCATTGAACACAGAGAGGTGACAAGGATTTTAGGTTGGCTGCTGTCACCTTTTTAAGGGAAGGGTGTTTGTGCAGGGGGTCTACCTGTGACTACTTGGCTAGTCCAGGGAATCACATATATAACTCATTTATTTAGTTCAGTCATCTTGCAAAACCTTACATATTTTTCAAGCTCCTGATGTTGATTCTGAAGGCTCTATCATTTGAAAGCAGAGACCAAAGGAAGAATACACAGATCTGCAGTGGAGAGTGAAGAATGTATGTCTGGGAGGAAGCAAAAAAAAAAGCTTTACTAATGGAGGAGACCACATGGAGACAAAATATGTACAGTGTGGGAGCTGTGCTGATAATTGAAAGCATGTAAAGAATGCAGCATCCTGGATACACACAGACCTCATATCCAGCCTATATTACTGGGAGAGCCACTCTTACAGGAAAAAAATAAATCTGAAACTTGCATCTGCAAACAAAAATGTATCTCAAGAGGGCTGACAATTAATGAAGAGTAAACAGAAAAAGGAGGAAAAAAATGATCAACCAGCCAAAATACTGCAAAATAGAAATATATTCGCAAATATAAAAGAATAACAGGAAGTTGGTGGAGCTGAACAAAAAGCAGAATTGCTAGTAAAACCAGGAATCTGGACCCAGCTATCCATGGAAATATAGTTGTACATCAATGAAGCAATTGTAATGCATAACGCCACCACAAGAGGTCATCAAACTACCAAAATTGGGATTTGTACTCCACAAAATATAAGAATGTATATAAAGGTGCCCAAAGACTGGCTATATACCCATATAAATAATATATAGAGTGCAAATCCAAGGTGAACTTACAACGAACAAGAAAGTTGTTGATGCGGCGATGTGGGAGGCAAGGTCCAGAGGCCTACAGTCTGACGTACATTTCGGTAACTTGATTACCTTCATACAAACAGAGTCTATTTCAAGTGTTTATCTCTGTTAACATTGATGATAATGGCTTACAGCCAAGAAAACCCAAAAGTCATTATCTCAGAAAATTAGAATATTATATAAGACCAACTGAAAAAATGATTTTAAACTCAGAAATGTTGCTGCCTACTGAAAGGCTGTATGGTAAATACACTCAATACTTGGTCGTGGCTCCTTTTGCATGAATTCCTGCTTCAATGCAACGTCACATGGAGGCGATCAGCCTGTGGTAGTGCTGAGGTGTTGTGGAAGCCCAGGTTTCTTTGATAGCAGCCTTCAGCTCATCTGCATTGTTGGGCCTGGTGTCTCTCATCATGCTCTTGACAATAGATTCTTTGTGGGGTTTAGGTCAGGCGGGTTTGCGTGACAATCAAGCACAGTGATGCTGTGATTATTAAAACAGGTATTGGTACTTTTGGCAGTGTGGACAGGTGCCAAGTCCTGCTGGAAAATGAAATTTCCATCTCCAAAAATCTTGTCGGCAAAGGGAAGCATGAAGTGCTCTAAAATTTCCTGGTAGACGACTGCACTGACTTTGGTCTTGATAAAACACAGTGGACCTACACCAGCAGATGACATGGCTCCCCAAACCATCACTGGTTGTGGAAACTTCACACTAGACCTCAAGCAGCTTGCATTATGGCCTCTTCACTCTTCCAGCTGCAGTCCACTCCTTGTGTCTCTCCCCCAAATTTTTGAATGGCCTTTTCTTAACAATCCTATCAAGGCTGCAGTTATCCCAGTTGCTTGTGCACCTTTTTCTACCACACTTTTTCCTTCCACTGAACTTTCCATTAATATGCTTGGATACAGCACTCTGTGAACAACCAGCTTCTTTAGCAATGACCTTTTGTGGCTAAAGGGGGCTTTACACACTACGACATCGCTAATGCGTTGTCGTTGGGGTCACGGAATTTGTGACGCACATCCGGCCGCATTAGCGATGCCGTTGCATGTGACACCTATGAGCGATTTTGCATTGTCACAAAAACGTGCAAAATTGCTCATCGGTGACATGTCCATTCTCATGACATGTGACATGTCCATTCTCAAATATCGTTATTGCAGCAGTAACGAAGTTGTTCCTCGTTCCTGCGGCAGCACTCATCACTCTGTGTGACTCCGCAGGAACGAGGAAGCTCTCCTTACCTGCCTCCCGGCCACAATGCGGAAGGAAGGAGGTGGGCGGGATGTTACGTCCCGCTCATCTCCGCCCCTCCGCTGCTATTGGGCGGCGGTTCAGTGACGCTGCTGTGACGTCGCTGTGACGCTGAACAAACCGCCCCCTTAGAAAGGAGGCGGTTCGCCGGTCACAGCGACGTCGCTAGGCAGGTAAGTATGTGTGACGGCTCTGGGCGATGTTGTGCCCCACGGGCAGCGATTTGCCCGTGTCGCACAATAGATGGGGGCGGGTACCCACACTAGCGATATTGGTACCGATATCGCAGTGTGTAAAGCGGCCTTTACCCGCCTTGTGGAATGTGTCAATAACTGCCTTCTGGACATCTGTCAAATTAGCAGTCTTCCCATGATTGTGTAGCCTACTGAACTAGACTAAGGAACCATTTTAAACACTTAGGGTAAGAACGCACTTTGCTTTTTACCTGCTTTTTCGACTGCAGCGTTTAATGCCAAAATGGATGTGTTCTGCTTTTCAAGCAAAGTCTATGGGAATTTGGTTTTCTAAACCGCACTATGCAGTTCAAACTGCAGCCTTTTTGTTGCAGAACTTTGGTCAAAAACTCAGCTTTGCAGTGCAAAACCCAAATGGCAAAAACAATTGACATGTCTTTTGGGTTTTCCTTGGCTGTAAGCCATAATCATCAACATTAACAGAAATAAACACTTGAAATAGATCACTCTGTGTGTAATAAATCTATATAATATATGCGTTTCCCTTTTTGTATTGAATTACTGAAATAAATTAACTTTTTGATGATATTCTAATTTATTGAGATGCACTTGTATGTCCCTTGTGGGTATTTGTTAACATTTATATAGTTGTCCAACAGGCTTAAAAAGAAATAGGAAATATCTTGAAAAATAAAATGCCATTTTACATCACCATACATTGTTAGAATTTATCTTTTGTTTTTCTTTCATTTTTAACATTTTTTTGAGTAACTATTGTATTGCCCTAAGGCTATGTGCGCACGTTGCGTCGGAGTACCTGCAGTTTATTCTGCACGTTTTCCTTCCCTTGGTTTTTGACCAAATGGCTTTTGACCATTTTTCAGCGCTAAAAACGCATGCGTATTTACCGCGTTTTTAGTGCGTTTTCAGCGCTTTTTACCTGCGTTTTCACCTGCGTTTCTGCAGATGCATTTTGTAGATCAAGACACTGAGAAATAAAGTTGGAATAGTCAAAAAGAATGAAAAAAGAGAATTAAAAGGATAAAATTAACTTTTAATAAAACTATATGGAAAATATCAATTTTAATGAAATAATAGCGGTTATGTACATTTTAACAGAAAAATAGGTAAAGTTTATTATTTTTTAGCATTTAAATTTTCGGTTATTGTGTGTGTGTAAAGGAACATTATAACCCTTTAATTTTATGCCAGAAAAGCATGCGTTTTTGAAGCCAAAAACGCAGTGGAAAAGCAGGTAAAAAGCATGAAAAACGCAGGAAAGTTGCTTTTGGTTGCGTTTTGACATTTCTCATTGACTCCAATGTTAAGGAAACGCTGCAGAAATGGCAAAAACAACTGACATGCTGCTTCTTTTTCAGCATGGTTTTTGACCACAAATATGCAAATTAAACGCTGCAGAAAAAAAAGCAAAGTGCAGACAGGATACCTTCTTTTCCCATAGACTTTGCTGGAAAACAAAAACGCATGCGTTTTGGCACAAAAACGCTGCAGCTAAAAACGCTGCAGAAACGCGGGAAAAAACGCAACGTGCGAACATAGCCTAAAACTAACTCTAGCCCCAACCCTAGTCCTATTTCAGGTTCAAAAATATATGAAAACATAAGTTTACATGTAGGTTTTTTGTTTTGTTTTTTTCCGCTCCACCAGCAGGTACAGCTCTCTCCTTGCACAAAATTACAAGTGAAAGAAGGAGATTGCACATGTTTTGCACTGTGCTGTGCACAGACATGCTTAAAGGGAACCTGTCAGGTCCAATATGCACCCAGAGCCACGAGCAGTTCTGGGTGCATATTACTATTCCCTGCCTGACTGTCCCTGTATATGTGAAGCCCTACAGGTGCGGTGCAGCAGTGTATTACCCTTAGGGACTCCACGGGATGAGACGGTCTGGTCACAGGTAGGGAACCTTCGTTTTGGGATTTGTCGTGACGCCACTCTCAGAATTGCGGTCAGTGAGGACCACCACTGCAGGTTAAGGGATGCCTGGGGCTGATGGTGGGTGCAGTCAGTTGTAATAGCCTCCTGAGAGTGAGGCAAGCCCCAGGCCCCTGTGTAAGTGTGTGGGACCACAGGTCGCAGAATGACTCAAACACAGTCCAAGAAGTCTTTTAACGTGTTTACTCACTGTTTAGAGGTCACGGTGAGATACCCAGGCGACACTGTGATAACCAGGTGGAACCAGGAATTCCAGGAGGCCGTTCTGAGGGTAGCTGTCCGCTCGCCCTCCTTGCACTCTTTTTGTTTGGGAGGATCCCTTGCTTGAAGCGTGGTAGGACTCCTCCAGGGAAGCTGTTACTACCCTGCTCCCCTCTCTCTGGCCCGTCTGCCGGCAGCGTGGCCTTGGTGGGATAGCTTCTGGCCCTGTCCCCTTATGGGCCTGGTGATTGCTGCTTGGCTCGAGCTCTGTGAAGTAGTGGTGAGGGCATAAAGTACCCCCCACCTGTAGGTTAAGCAGCTCTGGATGATTTGCTGCCTGTACTGGGGATCTGTTTCCCCTTGCGTGCTCGGATACCAGGATCTCCGTACTCAGCCACCCCTCTCTCTGGATGTCTTTCAGGCCGACCCACGGTACCCTTTCTCCCCCGCTTTCAGCTACTGCACTCCTCAGGACCTGGCTGACACGAGAGACCCTCTGCTCCCTTCCACACACTTCAACCTCCAGCTCCCGACTCCTCCCACTTCCTCTCTGTCCGGCTTCCTAGCAACCAGCCTCTGAACACACCCCTTGCTGGGAATTGAAAGTTAACCCCTACTGGTTACCCAAGGGTCCCTTCTAGTGGTGTGGGAGACCTGGTCACTATGTGTTTGTGTGTGCACCTCATCCTGGCCTTTGGAGATTACCTGGAAGCATTGTCCCCGCATGGGTGCAATACTCTGTGGTGCCTGACCAAGTCAGGGGTGCCACATTCCCCCTTAGTTATCATCAGCACGTCCTCGGGCTGCAAAGACAAGAGAAAAAAGGTAAATACAAACTTTTCCCACACAGGGGCAATTATTTACTTTTAAACATACCAGGTACCATTCCACCACCAACCACCCACATGTCCGAACCCCACCCCAAAAACCTCCAGGAGGTAGGTCGCCGGTCCTTTTGGTGACCAGGGCTGGGCCATCACATTCCCCAGACCTTTCCTCCAATCTTCCTCTCCTGAGGAGAGTGGTGTAAGGTAGGCCCCATAAACAGGCGTACCCACTTCCGAGTGTTGGAGGGCAGGCCCCATAAACAGGCGTGCCCCCTTGTTGGTGCAGAGCCATGCCCCTCAACAGGCAGACTCTGTGGTTGGTACCAAGGAGGTAACTTTTTTTACAATGCAAGAGTTTGTGGTTAAAGCCAGTTCATAACCGGTGGTCCATTTTTTTTTTTTTTTAAAAAATGCACATGAACTAGTGCAAAGAAAACATTTTAAAGAGATCTCACAATAGTCCTTGTGGGCACATTTCACTTAAACGTTACCTAACTGTAAACAGGTTAAACATTACATTTCATACCGTCACTTTGAACTAAACTGTACTTTCTCTATAGCGTAATGGGAGCTGACCAAAGTTGCTGCGGGTTGATCTACGCAGTACTATGCTGTCATCTGTCTGAGGTTGTATCCTCCCACCCGATGTATGTGTCTCAATGTGAATAATGGGTGTACTAGGTATTGATACCAGTGCATGGTCTTCTACTTCAGCTACATTTGGCTCTTCCAGGCTCTGAACAGGTTCTTCTGGGTCTCTTACTTCTCTAGATTGAGGGAATGTAATAACTGGAATAACTACTGCTCCATTGTATTGAGGCCAACTCGCTGGAAAATCTCCAAGTACAGTATGGATCATCTTTTCTTTTGGTTCTTGAACTGGCAAAGGGTTGGGAATTTCTTCAGGGATTCTTAGTTGTTCAGGACATTTCTTTAGGCGATCTCTAGAAACGACAGCTGTTGTTTTTCCTCCATCTTTGCTGATAAGGCATGTCTTTTCACTGCTAAGCGTCGATGGTAACACAGTATAGGGTTCTTCTTCCCAGTGATTGTCAAGTTTATGATGTCTTCTCTTTCTCTTGAGAACTATATCTCCTGGCATCAACATAACAGCAGGTGCTTTTCGATTGTAGGCCTTTTCTTGTTTCTCACGCTGCTGAGTCAGGCTTCGCTCCACACACTCTTGTACTTTCTTGTATTGGGCTTGGCGGTTGGAATCCCAATCAGCACCTTGTAGATGGTCTTCAGGGGTCTCAACTCCCATTTCCAGATCTACTGGCAATCTCCCTGGTCTGGCCCTCATCAGGTATGCCGGTGTGCAGTTCGTGGAACTCACAGGGATGTTGTTATACATGTCCACTAGATCGGGCAGTTTTTCCGGCCACCGACTTCGTTCTTCTAGTGGGAGAGTCTTCAGAAGGTCGAGAATGATGTGGTTCATCTTCTCACACATGCCATTGGTCTGAGGATGGTAAGGCGTGGTACGGATCTTCTTGCAGCCGTAAAGGTTACAAAACTCCTTAAACACTTCAGCTTCAAAGGCTGGTCCTTGGTCAGTGAGCACTTGATCTGGATAGCCATGTGGTCGACAGAAATGTGTCTGGAAAGCTTTGGCTGCAGTCTGACCGGTCAAGTCCTTGACTGGTACTACCACCAGGAATCTGGAGTAGTGGTCAACCATAGTGAGAGCGTAGTTGTAGCCTTGTCGGCTGGGTGCCAACTTTACATGGTCCAGGGCCACGATCTCCAGGGGGCGTTTAGTTTGGATTGGCTGGAGTGGTGCTCTCTGGCTGTGTTGGTCTTTTCTTCTAAGATTGCAGGGCCCGCAGTTTCGACACCACTTCTCTAGGGCAGATCTCATGCCCACCCAGTAGAATCTTACTTTAAGTAGGGCCTCCAGTTTCTTCCAACCAAAGTGGCCTGCACCATTGTGATAGGCTTCTAGCACCATCCTCGTATCCTTCTGTGGTACAATCACTTGCCACACCTTCTCATGCGTCCTCGGGTCAATGATGCTCCTGTAAAGTTTGTCTTGATAGATGAATAATCGACCCCTCTCCTTCCATAGGTACTGTGCCTCAGGTGGGGCTCCTTTGTCAAGGCTGGCGCCAGGCTGGTTGATCAGTTTCTTTACCAAGCCGACCGCTGGATCATTTTCCTGGGTCTCCTTCCAGTTGTAGTGAGGTAGTGGGTTCAGGGTCACCTCTTGGCGGTTGGCACGCAACTGCCGACACTGTCTTGCTCCATGGCGATGGAACGCTGGCAGCTCAATCTCTTCAAGATCATCTACATCTTCACCCTCGTCTGCTAGGTGAGGCATCCTGGACAGAGCATCTGCGTTGCCGTTCTTGCGGCCAGCTCGATACTTGACAGTAAAGTCATAATTCGCCAGTCGGGCTACCCAACGCTGCTCCATGGCACCCAATTTAGCAGTATCCAAGTGGGTCAGGGGGTTGTTGTCCGTGAAGACAGTGAATTTGGTGGCTGCCAGGTAGTGCTTGAACCACTCTGTGATAGCCCATACCATGGCCAGGAACTCTAGCTTAAATGAGCTATAATTTTCTGGGTTTCTTTCAGTAGGCCTGAGCTTCCTGCTGGCGTAAGCAATCACACGCTCTTTGCCTTCCTGCACCTGTGAAAGCACTGCTCCCAGTCCCACATTACTGGCATCTGTATACAGTACGAATGGTAGACTGTAGTCAGGGTAGGCTAGGATCTCTTCACCCGTCAAGGCCCCTTTCATTTGTCTGAAGGAGTGTTCTTCTGCTTCTCCCCAGTGAAATGGCGGGCCGGAGATCTTTCCTTTCTTCTTTGGGTGGCCTACCAGGAGCTCTTGCAAAGGCGCTGCCATTTTCGTGTAGCCCTTGATGAACCTTCTGTAGTAGCCTACCAAGCCAAGGAACTGACGTACCTCCCGGACGGTAGTAGGTGTGGGCCATTCCTGGATGACTGTGACCTTTTCCGGGTCCGGTGCTACTCCTTCTGCACTGACCACGTGACCTAGGTACTGGACCTTTGGCTTCAGTAAATGGCACTTGGATGGTTTCAGCTTCATTCCATATCGGGATAGCGCTTCAAAGACTTCAGCCAGGTGTTTCAGGTGGTCCTCGTAGGTCTTGGAGTACACGATGACATAATCCAGGTATAGCAGGATGGTTTCAAAGTTGAGGTGCCCTAGGCAGCATTCCATAAGCCTCTGGAAGGTCCCGGGGGCATTGCAGAGTCCAAATGGCATGCTGTTGAACTCACAGAGGCCCATTGGGGTGGTGAAGGCCGTCTTCTCCCGATCTTCCTCTGCTACAGATACTTGCCAGTAGCCACTAGTAAGATCTAGGGTAGAAAAGTAGTTAGAGGTCTTCAAGGCAGCGAGGGATTCCTCTATCCTTGGCAAAGGGTAGGCATCCTTGTGTGTTATCTGATTTATCCATCTGTAATCCACACACATCCTCATCGTGCCATCCTTCTTCCTCACCAGGACCAGGGGGGCTGCCCAGGGGCTGCAACTGTCCCTTATGACTCCTGCCTCCTTCATGTCCTTCAGCATGTCCTTCGTGCGCTGGTAGTGGGCTGGTGGAATAGGCCTATGTCTTTCCTTAATGGGAGGATGACTGCCTGTGGGTATGTGATGTTGCACCCCTTTGATCCTACCAAAGTCTAGTGGGTTCTTACTAAAGACCTGCTCGTATTCCTGCACGACCCTGTAAACCCCATGTTTCTGGTAGGCGGGTGTAGAGTCAGTCCCCACGTGGAGTTTCTGGCACCAGTCCTCTAACTGCTTTTGGGAGGTCTCGTCCTCTTTTGAGTCAGCTTGGGTCAGGGGACCTACAGGTGTTATAGCGTCATTTGAGCATGTAAACAGTTTGGCTATGGTAGCGTACCTTGGTAGTCTGGCTTCCTCCTCCCCACAGTTCAACACTCGTACAGGCACTCGTCCCTTGTGTACATCAACTACCCCCCTGGCTGTCAGAATCGTGGGCCAGTGGTCTGAATGAGTGGGCTCTAGTACAGCCTGGTAGTCCTGTCCTCTGAGACCTACCGCTGCTCTACACCACATCATCATTTCACTCCGTGGGGGTATCACAATGGGGTTAGCATCCATCACCCGTACACTACCAATCTCACCGCCAGTCTGTTTTACCTGTTGCTTCCTCAGAATGATTCGGATCTCCTTTTGCAAGGCTCTTTGCGACCCGCCCTCAGCACCTTCAACAATCTGGTGAAGCAACAACAACACTTCCCCTAGGCAATTTTCTATAACATTAGTGCCTAAAATCATTTGCGGGTTCCTTTCTCTAATATCAGTGTCCACAACAATCAGTCCTTGTCCCTTCATTTCCTGCCTTCCCACCTTTATGGTTACCTCTTTGACCCCAATCTGGTCTATAGGTTGTCCGTTGGCAGCATAGATGGTGAGGGAGGGGTCCGGTGGTCGGAGATCGTCGTCCGACCAAAACCTACGATAAAGGACATACGGGATCGTGGTTACCTGAGAGCCGGTGTCCAATAATGCCGGGGTAGGGATCCCATCCAGGACGATGGACAGGACAGGACGTCCACCCACGTACTGATCACGGCAGCGACCTGGGCCTGATCTTCTTAATCCTGAGGACTGGCCCTCGGCCCCAGGTTTGGCTCGTTTAAAGGGCAAGCCCTTGCATAGTGACCTGCCTCCTGGCAACGACGACAGATGGGTTGTCCAGATGAGTCATAGCGATCACTGCTCCTGCCTCGGGTTGTAGGACCTCTTCTCCTCCGTATCCAAGGGACGTCCTCTGGGCTGTCAGCTAGCAGGATCCGATGAGGGACTTTGGTTTCTGAGGGCAACTGCATTGCTTTCAGGATTTGCGCGACGTCCTTAGTGAGCTGTTGCACCTGGGAGGATAGTGTATTTATGGTCTCTGCTGGCGCGTTGAGTCCTTTTGCAGTTATCAGGGCCTGCGAGGAGGATTCCGCTCCTGCAGCCGTGGAACTGGCAGGCCATGCTGGTGCGACGGGGTCTGTGTCCACAGGAGGTTGGAGTGCTTTTACTGCCCTATCTTTCAGAATGGCAAAGTCCACGTCAGGGTGTTCCAGGGACCACAGCTTCATCTGCTTCCCATCCTCAGGAGAGCGCAGGCCCCGCAAGAATTGTTCCTTCATCATCCGGTTTCCTTCCTGATCGCTGACAGGGTCCACCAGCTTGAGAGCCCGTAGTGCAGCCTGCAGCCTGAGGGCATAGTCTCTTATGCTATCTTGAGGCTTCTGACGGCAGTTATAGAAGTCCGTCCTCAGCTCTCCCTCTGTGCGGTGTTCAAAAGCAGCTGCTAGTTTGACAAAGATGGTCTCAACAGAGCCCCGGTCATCATTGGTCCAGGACTCAGCCTCCAATTCTGCTGCTTCAGTCAATTGTACCAGCACCACAGCGGCCCTCTGCTTACCAGTCATCGCGTGCATGTCTAGCAGGGTGTTGATCTTCTTCTTAAACCCGGTCAGCGTGTCTATTTTACCGGCGTATTGGGGCAGCCATTGCGCTCCTGGGACATACAGTAAGGAAACTGGCATTATGGGGGAGATTTCGGCCGGCGCAGCTGCGACCGCGGCACCGGCACCAGGCGCTGCTGCGTCCAGCGCGACGGGGGGTGGCATCGCTTGGGCTGCGTCGCCCTGACCAGGGGCATTACCTCCCGCAGCGTCCATTTTTCTTCCAGAATCTGCGCGCTCCCTTTTCACTTCCTGGGTCAGAACGCTCTCCGAATTGTGGGGATTCTGGGGCGGCCACACCTCTTCGTAGGCGGTGCTCTTCTCCTTCGCGCGGGCTGCAGCGCGCGCTTTTGAAGATGGCAATATGGCGGCGGTTCAATTTTTGCGGTCGGACCTCTGAGGCGCACGGTCACCTGTCTGAACAGGTCTAGTCCTGAATCCTGTTTGTGACGCCAGATATGTGAAGCCCTACAGGTGCGGTGCAGCAGTGTATTACCCTTAGGGACTCCACGGGATGAGACGGTCTGGTCACAGGTAGGGAACCTTCGTTTTGGGATTTGTCGTGACGCCACTCTCAGAATTGCGGTCAGTGAGGACCACCACTGCAGGTTAAGGGATGCCTGGGGCTGATGGTGGGTGCAGTCAGTTGTAATAGCCTCCTGAGAGTGAGGCAAGCCCCAGGCCCCTGTGTAAGTGTGTGGGACCACAGGTCGCAGAATGACTCAAACACAGTCCAAGAAGTCTTTTAACGTGTTTACTCACTGTTTAGAGGTCACGGTGAGATACCCAGGCGACACTGTGATAACCAGGTGGAACCAGGAATTCCAGGAGGCCGTTCTGAGGGTAGCTGTCCGCTCGCCCTCCTTGCACTCTTTTTGTTTGGGAGGATCCCTTGCTTGAAGCGTGGTAGGACTCCTCCAGGGAAGCTGTTACTACCCTGCTCCCCTCTCTCTGGCCCGTCTGCCGGCAGCGTGGCCTTGGTGGGATAGCTTCTGGCCCTGTCCCCTTATGGGCCTGGTGATTGTTGCTTGGCTCGAGCTCTGTGTAGTAGTGGTGAGGGCATAAAGTACCCCCCACCTGTAGGTTAAGCAGCTCTGGATGATTTGCTGCCTGTACTGGGGATCTGTTTCCCCTTGCGTGCTCGGATACCAGGATCTCCGTACTCAGCCACCCCTCTCTCTGGATGTCTTTCAGGCCGACCCACGGTACCCTTTCTCCCCCGCTTTCAGCTACTGCACTCCTCAGGACCTGGCTGACACGAGAGACCCTCTGCTCCCTTCCACACACTTCAACCTCCAGCTCCCGACTCCTCCCACTTCCTCTCTGTCCGGCTTCCTAGCAACCAGCCTCTGAACACACCCCTTGCTGGGAATTGAAAGTTAACCCCTACCGGTAACCCAAGGGTCCCTTCTAGTGGTGTGGGAGACCTGGTCACTATGTGTTTGTGTGTGCACCTCATCCTGGCCTTTGGAGATTACCTGGAAGCATTGTCCCCGCATGGGTGCAATACTCTGTGGTGCCTGACCAAGTCAGGGGCGCCACATATACAGTGGCATAGATAAAAAGATCATTAGGAAAAGTATTTCTAAATATCTTTTACAGTATGCTAATGAGCGCAGGGATTAGTCACCTGGGCATTAGTTCCCTGGCCAGTCAACTCCATTGGCATGTTAGCACGCCCCTGTGGGTGTGCTAACATGCTAATGAATATGTTGCGGGCGGAGGAGGGGACGCCGCGCTCTCCCACTGCTCGGGTCCGGCCGCTGCTGCTGCTGCGGCTGCCGCTGCCCGGTGGTGGCTCGAGCGGTGTGCCGGATCCCGGGGACTCGAGGGGCGCTCCTTGCCCGTGAGTGAAAGGGGTGTATTGGTGGTGGGGATTTGGTTATTGTCCGTGACGTCACCCACGGTTGTGGTGATTTTTGGTAACACCACCGCTGCTCTGTATGGGGATCCCGGGAGCGGTGACAGGGAGCAGCTGAGTTGTTAGTTCTCCCCTCCGTGGGTAGGGGTTGGTTGTCCCGGGGCCCAGTGATGGGGTGAAGGATGGGTGATGGCAGGCCGGGTGCGGGGCCTGGTGAGGTGCAGGGTCGCGGGGGCAGCGCTGTGCCGCACGGCACGGTGGTACTCACTCAGCCTGAGATGATGACACAGTTCTCGGTAAAACACACGGCTGGAAAGACGGTTCCCACGGACGGCTGCTGTTGCTTTTCCCCGGTAGTTAACGGTGACTGTCTCTTTCCCTGCACCTAGTACTTCTGTTGGTTCCAATGGGTTCCCACCGGTAACCCGTTCCCCGGCTTGGATATGGGCCGGAGGAGCTCCTCTTTGCCCGCAGGCGCTGGCCCTGAGAAACTGGTGCCTTGGCGGTGGCGATGTCTCTCTCATACGGTTGGACTGTTGCCTTCAATCGGGACTTAGTTGTTTGGAAACCCGAAGGTCCCCTTCACTGACTGATTTTGGCAAATTCACGGTGACTCCAAGCCTTGCCGGGATCCGAAAGGCGCCTGCCAATGGTGCTGGCTTCTCCTTGTGTACCGGTCCGGTACCGCCGGGCCACCGCCTGTCCACGGTCCTTACGGCAACTCTGATAGGCCACTCCTGCAGACGGTCACCGCCGTCTGCTAACCTTGCTGTCTCTGTCCGGGGCACACACCCGGACGCTCTCAGATAGTTGCTCCACTACCACTTTACTCCTCACACTCTCACGTCCAAAACTAATCTGCTCTCTTTTCCCGCCTCCAGGACTGTGATCTCCTCGCTGGGCGGGACCAACCGCCTGGCCCGCCCCCTGGTGTGAACATCAGCCCCTGGAGGAAGGCAACAAGGATTTTTGGGTCTAGCTTTGATGTGCCTAACCGGGGTGTAGGGTGTGGTGATGTCATTACCTGTGACCCCTGGCTTGTCCAGGGCGTCACAAATACGCAGCATCAGAGGATAATCTCATTCATCTCTCCGCCGCCATCGTGTCCGACGCTGGATTTCGGCTCAATGCACATGACCCCAGAGTTTTGGTCATGCACACTATTAAGCTGGGTGTACGCATCCTGGCTTCAAACTGAAGTAGTGCACATGATCGAAACTTCGGGGTCATGGCCACGGAGCTGAAATCCAGCGTCAGACGCGATGGCGGTGGAGAGGTGAGTGGAATTATTCTCTGACACTGCACATTCATTAGCATTGTAGCACGCACACAGGGGCATACTAACATGCTAATGGAGCTAACTGGCAAGGGGAAGTAACACCCAGGGCACTAATCCCCTCGCTCATTAGCATATGATAAAAGATCTTTAGAAATACTTTTTCTAAAGATCTCTTTATCTATGCTAGTGTATAGCTGGGTTTACACACTGCAACATCGCAAAGGACATCGCTGTAACGTCACTGGTTTTGTGACGTAACAGCCACCTCCCTAAGTCTCTGCTAAGTCGCTGGTGAGCAGTCAAACAGGCAAACCTGGCCAACAACTCAACAGCGATCCGGACCTGCAGAGCGACCTAGCTGGTTGTTGGGGACGTTGATAAGCAGCCTTTTGAAAGGGAAGTTGCTAACAAAGTCTCTGCAAAGTCTTTCACACACTGAAACTTTCCAGCGATGCATGCTGCACAGCGGGAAACAAAGGACCTAGGAATGGTCCTGAACGATTTGTAACGATTACAACTTCACAGCAGGGGCCGGGTCGCTGATAGGTTTCACACACTGCAACATCGCAAACAACATCGCTATTGCGTCACAAAACCGGTGACGTTACAGCGATGTCGTTTGAGATGTTGCAGTGTGTAAACCCAGCTTATGAGTATACAGGGACATTTAGGCAGGGATTAGCAATATACACCCAGAACTGCTCATGGTCTGGGTGCATAGTGGACCGGACAGGTCCCCTTTAAATACTGCCGCTGCCTGTGCACATTGAAGTATGTATGATTAGGCTGTAACTGGCTTCTGCGCTCCGCATAGGCAACGACCAAGATTAGAAAACTCACTTCATTATACGAGCTTTATCATTTTGATGACTGTCAAACAAGCACTGCATTCAAGACACCACTCCAAGGAGAAACAGCTAAGTGCATTTGAGTCATTCCTCATTTGACAGTGAGCCCCTGTGGTCCTTCCATACTATACCATTGTCACTAAAACAGAAGGAGTTAGGGGTACTTTGCGACATCGCTAGCCGATAATAGCGATGCCGAGCGCAATAGTACCCGCCCCCGTCGCACATGCAATATTTTGTGATAGCTGCCGTAGCGCACATTATCGCTATGGCAGCTTCACACTGCGACGTCACTCTGGCCGGCGACCTACCTCCTTCCTAAGGGGGCGGGTCGTGCAGCATCACAGCGACGTCACACGGCAGGCAGCCAATAGAAGCGGAGGGGTGGAGATGAGTGGGACGTAAACATCCCGCCCACCTCCTTCCTTCCGCATTGGCGGTGGAGGCAGGTAAGGAGATGTTCCTCGCTCCTGCGGCTTCACACACACAGCGATGTGTGCTGCCGCAGGAACAAGGAACAACATCGTATCTCCTATTGGTGCGACATTATGGAAATGTCCGACGCTACACAGATCACCGATTTACGATGCTTTTGTGATCGTTTATCAGCGCATCTAGGCTTTACATGTTGCGACGTCGTTACCGGCACCGGATGTGCGTCACTTTTGATTTGACCCCGACGATATCGCAGTAGCGATGTCGCAACGTGCAAAGTACCCCTTAGTGTTATTATAGCTACTATTATCTCGATCTGGAAGACAGAGACAGTGATAAACCATCTCTGCCATCTCTATGGAGAGCACATTTGTCTCTGACAGATTGTTCCCTGCTCCTGCACAATTTCCATGCAGCAGCTGGCTCTGTGAGGACATTATAAAAATGTCATTGCCGAGTCATATTATTATGCCACAAATTATCAAAATATGTATTATAAATCTACTTATATTATAATATAATATAATATAATATATATAATATAATATAATATAATAATATAATATAATATAAATATACTTATATTAGGTTAGCAAGCAAAAAAATGAAAACATAAAACAATATTTAAAATAAAAACGACTGAATAATGGGGGGGTTGCCATATTTCTCCATAGTTAAATTGATAAATATTATTAAATGTAAAAATATACATACTACCCCAAAAAGTTATGAGTAAAAGGTATGATTTGTACTGCAGAAAAAACAAACAACCTTTTCTTAATTATTAGTTCTGTACATGACAAGATTAAAAAAAAATTGCTCTAGACCTCAAAATAGCTTAGTCCAGAAGTGTTTAAGATATTGTGGATGATTGCCATTTTCAACAAAATATATATGGCAAAACTGAGGTGGATATGTGTCGCCCGGGGACCAGGGGTACTCAGATCCGGGCCACAGAGTCACTTCTGTGGGTACCACGGTGGCGTGACCCGGTCTGTGATCCCAGGCTCCACAGTAAAAGGGGATTTGGGTAAGGGAGATTGTCCGTGACGCCACCCACGGTTGTGGTGAAGTTGGAACACCACCGCTGCTTTGGACGGGGATCCCGGGAGCGATGGTATGGAGCAGCTAGATGTTATTTCTCCCCTCCGTGGGTAGGGGGGTTGGTTGTCCCGGGGCCCGGTGATGGGGTAAGCAGGGCGCAGTGCTGCAGTGCGGTGCCCGAGGGCACGGGTGTACTCACAAGAAAGTCACACGGAGTCACTGGTAACTAGGAATTGCCGGTGTCCGCAGCCTTCGGTACGGGGGTGTTAGTGTCCCACACACGGTGCAGCAGCCCTTGTTGTTCTTTCCCTGCAGCCAAGTGCCTTTCTCTCCACTCTCTTCCTCTTTCTCCTCAGCCGGGAACGGGGAATCACTCCCCTGTAGTGATCCGGGTACCCAGGTACCGAGGGGCCACCGCCCTGCTCCGGCTACCTGTTCTGGCCCCTTCCTCACTACGGCCTGTCTCGGCCCTTTCAGAGACGCCTCACTCCCCACCTGGGAGCTACAACTCCAGACTTCTGTCCTGTCTGCTCTCCACACACTCTCTGCTCCAGCCCCTCCCCTCTCCTCTGCTTTTCTCTTACCCTGGGGGCTGTGCTTTGTCTGGCTGCACCGGTGTGAGATCAGATTACCAAGGAGGATTAACTCTTTCTGTGACAACCTGGCTGTGCCAGGGCGTCACACACCCCCTTGGTAAAACACGGCCCGTCCTCGGGCCGTCGAGGCACCAACATTTATTAAAACTGGAAAAAGGATAAAACATTTTAAACATTTTCACACATGCATTTTCAATCTTCCCACAGCGGGATGCACATTGCTTCAACGTTGCAACAACAAATAACACTTTTAATAATGTCAACGTAACGGGTCCTTTAGTCACCCACCCAAACAACCTAGCCTTGGTGCTGCCCCTAGGAAGTGGGCAGCACCCCTTGACCCCAGTCCAGAAACGGTTCCAGATTGGTCAACGGGACCGGTACTTCGCTGCCGTTGCGGCCGGGCGGACTGCCGGAGCCGTCGTCATCTCCGTCGCGGCCGGGCGGACTGCCGGGGCCGGTGGCAGGGCGGTGACAAAGGCGAGGCCTGGGGACCCTAGGTCTGGGTCCTCCCCAACAGGCGCTGCGGGCTCCGCTACCGGTAACAGGGGTAACGGGTCGGTGCATCGCTGCGGCGGCCTCTCCAGGAACCAAATGCTAGCAGAGTACTGGCGTCCCTGCCTTTACAGTCCCGGTCACATGAACTGCAGTTCCTTCCTACTGCTCCCCCTTGGTACTCGGGAGCAGTCCTTCTAGCAACTTTTAAAGTTTCTCTTTCGCTTCCGGTCCTCCGGAGCTTCACTTCCGCCCGCGTTCTCAGGGGGCGGAGCCTCTTTTTCGCGCCCGCCGCTCGGAGAAGAAGGCGCCAAGCTGTTGTTTTTGGCGCCTAAAATGGCGGCTAAAATGGCGGACTTCTGGATTTTTCCTCAGCGGGACGCCGCTGACGGACGGGGCAAGGCGCACTTCCTCCAGGTGACTGGATGGGCTCGATCCTGTTCGTGACGCCAAATGTGTCGCCCGGGGACCAGGGGTACTCAGATCCGGGCCACAGAGTCACTTCTGTGGGTACCACGGTGGCGTGACCCGGTCTGTGATCCCAGGCTCCACAGTAAAAGGGGATTTGGGTAAGGGAGATTGTCCGTGACGCCACCCACGGTTGTGGTGAAGTTGGAACACCACCGCTGCTTTGGACGGGGATCTGTTAGGACCAGGTGGATGGGCAGACCCAGGAGGTGGATCCACTGGGCCGAACTCCTTGATGATGGTAAGGGGTCCGGTAGCTGGAGCACTACAGGTAGCAGAACAGTCCGTGTATAAGAGGAGAATGCAGAAGTCCCTGGGACCACGGAGTCACTGATGGTAGTCCGGGTGACGGAGCTCAGGTTCGGAGGCCAAGATGTTGTCAGGCGGAGTCCGGAACCGATGGAGCAAGCAGACGGGTCACCGCAGGGATCAGAGATGGAACGGACTGTCAGGATGGCAGATGGGCAGCGTTCGGGGTTCGGGATTCGGCAGGACCGGGTGGCGAAGCAGGATCGGCTCTAGAAGAGAGAGAGGTGAGTATCTCACAGAAACACAAGGAGACCTGACTCCTAGCTTGGGAAACACGAAGAACAGGCCCCGCCCACTTGGACATTAAACCCCTTTATACCCTGTACCTGCGTGTTCAATTTCCTGTCAGTGGACGCTGGCCCTTTAAGAGAGGGTCAATGACCGCGCGCGCGCCCTAATGCGCATGCGCGCGGCCCGGGTGCCAGAAGCCAGAGGAGGGAGCGGTGAGGAGGAAGCAGGAGAGCCGGGCTGGGGCTGGGTTGCCATCGGGCGCCGGGAGCGGGGACCAGGCTGCCTGGGGACCGCAGGCGATGGGGCAGGAAGGCTGTGGAGCAGGGGACCAGGAAGCCTGGCACGGGAGCGGCGGAGCGTGGCAGGGGAGCCGGTAAGCAAGGCAGGGGAGCCGGGGAGCATGGAAGAGGAGCCGGGGAGTGTGACAGGGGACCCGGGGAGCGTGACAGGGGACCCGGGGAGCGTGACAGTACCCCCCCCCACGCCTTCCTCCCCGCAACCGGGACAGGAAGGCACGGATCAAAGGAGTACCCACATTCTCCCGGGGTTCCCAGGACCTGTCCTCAGGACCATAGCCTGCCCAGTCCACCAGGAAGAACTGTCGGCCCCGTACAGTTTTCATGGCCACGATATCCCTTACCGCATAGATGTCGTCATCGGCAATAGGAGGAGGAGCCGAACTGGCAGCAGCGGAGAAGGGACCAAGGACAACCGGCTTGAGCAGGGAGACGTGGAAGGAGTTGGGTATCTTCATCGTGGCCGGGAGCTGCAGCTTGTAGGAGACCTCATTGATCTTGCCGAGGACTTTAAACGGCCCGATGTAGCGAGGTCCCAGCTTGTAGGATGGTAGCTTCAATCGGACGTACTTGGAAGCAAGCCAGACGAGATCTCCTGGAGAGAAACACGGAGGGTCCAGACGCCTCTTGTCTGCGTGTCTTTTCATCCGCAGGGAAGCACGTCCAAGGGACGCCTTAACAGAGTCCCAAATGGTTGCAAAGTCACGGGCTACAGCATCAGCAGCAGGGACATCCGAGGAAGAGGATACAGGTAATGGGACGGAAGGCTGAAGTCCGTAAACGACATGGAAGGGAGAGCTGGAGGAGGACTCACTGACGTGGTGGTTATGGGAGAATTCAGCCCAAGGAAGAAGCGTGGACCAGTCGTCATGATGGGCGTTGACGTAGTGACGTAAGAAGGAGGTCAAGATCTGATTGACCCGTTCCACTTGGCCGTTCGACTGAGGATGGTAGGCTGAAGAAAAGTCCAGAGTCACTCCCAGATGTTTGCAGAGAGCCCTCCAGAAGCGGGAGGTGAACTGAGTTCCTCTGTCGGACACAATGTGTGATGGAAAGCCATGCAAGCGGAAGATGTGTTGTACATAGGCGTCAGCAAGTTCCTGGGCAGAGGGCAGTCCAGCCATAGGGACGAAATGAGCCATTTTAGAGAACCGATCCACCACGACCCATATGACTGTGTGTCCGGAGGACAATGGCAAGTCCGTAATAAAGTCCATCGCAATGTGTTGCCACGGTACTGAGGGTATAGGCAGAGGCAGAAGACGGCCATATGGCAGGTGTTTGGGCGTCTTATTCCTGGCACAAGAGGAGCAGGCTGAGACAAAAGAAGCGACGTCCGTGCGAAGGGATGGCCACCAGTAATGACGTACAATCGTACTCCATGTTCTCTTCTGACCAGCATGACCGGCTATTTTCGAGGCATGGCCCCAGTGTAACACTTTTTGCCTGTCAGTCTCAGAGACATAGGTCTTCCCGGGCGGTATTTGGGCCAGGGTGACAGGAGCCACCGGAATGATCTTACTAGGACAGATGATGGGCTGGGATGTCTCCTCCTCCTGCTCCATGGGCATGAAAGACCTGGACAAGGCATCTGCGCGTACATTCTTGTCCGCGGGTCAGAAATGGAGCTGGAAATCAAATCTGGCAAAGAACAAGGACCACCTGGCTTGCCGTGGGTTCAGTCGCTGAGCAGACCGCAGGTATTCCAGGTTCTTGTGGTCCGTGTAAATAATAACGGGGTACACTGCTCCTTCCAGAAGGTAGCGCCATTCTTCCAGAGCCAGTTTGACTGCCAATAGTTCTCGGTCACCGATGGTGTAGTTGCGTTCAGGCGCTGAGAAGCTCTTGGAGAAGAAACCGCAAGTCACCATCTTCCCGGAGGAGGACTTCTGCATGAGCACTTCTCCAGCTCCCGAGGAGGAGGCATCCACCTCCAAGGTGAACTGTCGGTTTAACTCCGGACGGTGGAGCACAGGGGAGGAAGCAAATGCCCGCTTCAGGGAGCCAAACGCGGCGTCGGCCGCAGGTGACCAGTCCTTTGGATTAGCCCCCTTCTTGGTCAAGGCGGAGAGAGGAGCAGTCAGAGCAGAGAAGTGAGGGATGAACTGGCGGTAATAGTTGGCGAATCCCAGAAAGCGTTGGATTGCCTTCAGTCCAGAAGGAGAGGGCCAGTTGAGAATGGAAGAGACCTTCTTCGGATCCATCTGCAGTCCGGTATCGGAGATGATGTAACCCAGGAAGGGAAGAGAAGACTGCTCGAAGACACACTTCTCGTACTTGGCGTACAGACGATTCTCCCTCAGTCGTCGTAGTACTAGCTGCACGTTCTCTCTGTGGGTCTGGAGGTCCGGAGAAAAGACCAGGATGTCATCGAGATACACCACCACACAGATGTAAAGAAGGTCCCGGAACACGTCGTTCACCAATTCCTGAAAGACTGCTGGTGCGTTACACAGGCCGAAGGGCATCACACAGTATTCATAGTGCCCATCGCGAGTATTGAACGCGGTCTTCCATTCGTCCCCCGAGCGGATGCGGACCAAGTTGTAGGCACCCCGAAGATCCAACTTGGTGAACACACGAGCTCCTCTAAGCCGATCAAACAATTCGGGGATGAGTGGCAGAGGGTACTTGTTTTTCACGGTGATTTGGTTTAATCCCCGGTAGTCTATGCATGGACGTAGGTCACCTTCTTTCTTCTTAACGAAGAAGAAGCCTGCTCCAGCAGGAGAGGAGGATCTCCGAATGAATCCCCTTGCCAGGCTCTCTGTGATGTAAGTAGACATGGCCCTTGTTTCGGCTGGAGACAGCGGATATATCCGTCCTCGAGGTGGTGTA
The DNA here is from genome assembly GCF_048569485.1 of Anomaloglossus baeobatrachus. Lineage (NCBI taxonomy): Eukaryota > Metazoa > Chordata > Amphibia > Anura > Aromobatidae > Anomaloglossus > Anomaloglossus baeobatrachus. Next base: position 300,011,227 of record NC_134357.1, on the reverse strand, counting down.
GTTCCCGGGAGCAGGTCGATGGCACAATCGTAAGGACGATGTGGCGGAAGTACCTCTGATTCCTTTTTGTCGAAGACATCCGCGAAGGACCAATAGGCCGAGGGCAGTCCCGGTAAGGACTCTGGAACCGGAGGTCGTCGGATGGGTTGTATGGTCTTCAGACACTTCTCGTGGCAAGAGGAGCCCCATCGGGTGATTTCACCAGTACCCCAGCTGACTGATGGTTCGTGTGTCCGTAACCAGGGAAGTCCCAGCAGGATTTGATGGGACATGTGTGGAAGGACGTAGAGAGCGATGTTCTCGGTGTGCAGGGCACCGATACGCAGTTCGACCGGCCTGGTGATCCACGAGATGGTGTCAGAGAGGGGTCTCCCATCCACAGAGGCAATCACGAGGGGTTTATCGAGTGGAGTAACAGGCACCTGGTACTTGTCCACCGTGGCCTGCTGGATGAAATTGCCTGCTGCCCCAGAATCGAGGTACGCCACTTGCACAGTCCAGGTAACCGGGTCTGAGAGAGTCCCAGCACCTAGGGTGGCCTCTCCTACCAACCCTAGGCTTTGGAGTTTCCCGGCCTTTCTGGACAGGAGCGTAGCAGGTGTGTGCCCTCTCCGCAGTAGAAGCAGAGGCCCTTGGCGAGCCGCTCTGCTCGGCGTTGTTCAGACTGCCGCACACGGTCGATCTGCATGGGCTCGTGGACGGAGACACCAGATGCCGTTGACTGAAGTACGGCGGGCTTCTGCGGAGGAGAGGAATGCCGTACCGGACGTCTCTCACGGGACACCTCTTTGGATCGCTCCTGAAAGCGAATGTCCACTCGGGTCGCTAGGGTAATCAGGGCATCCAGGGTGGACGGTACGTCACGACCAGCCAGCTCATCTTTAATTCGACCCGAGAGTCCTTCCCAGAAGGCGGCGGTTAGAGCCTCGTTGTTCCACCCGAGTTCCGATGCCAAGGTGCGAAAACGTATGGCGTATTGACCCACCGTCAGAGTCCCCTGACGTAACCGGAGAAGAGATGAGGCAGACGCGGAGGCGCGTCCGGGCTCGTCAAAGGTGCCACGAAATGCCTGCAGGAACTCCTGGATGTTCGTGGTCACAGGATCCTCCTTTTCCCACAAGGGGTTCATCCACGCCAGTGCCTCACCCTCTAGATGGGACATGATGAACGCGACCTTGGCTTGGTCGGAGGCAAACAAATGCGGCAGCTGCATGAAATGGAGGGAGCATTGGTTTATGAATCCCCTGCAGGTCTTGGGATCTCCGGCGTACCGGGGTGGTGAGGCCAAACGAAGTCTGGAAGCATCCGAAGAGGCTGCCACGGGGGCTGGAGCCGTGGATTGTCTAGTTTAAGCCCGAGATGCTGAAGATGTAACCGACGCTTGTAGCGTGTTCAGGCGGGCGTCCACAGAAGACATGAATTGCAGCATGCGGGTCTGAGTCTCACGCTGGCATGTGAGTTCCTCCTGCAGGGCTGCTAGTGCTTCAGCGGGATCCATGGCCTGTTCTTACTGTTAGGACCAGGTGGACGGGCAGACCCAGGAGGTGGATCCACTGGGCCGAACTCCTTGATGATGGTAAGGGGTCCGGTAGCTGGAGCACTACAGGTAGCAGAACAGTCCGTGTATAAGAGGAGAATGCAGAAGTCCCTGGGACCACGGAGTCACTGATGGTAGTCCGGGTGACGGAGCTCAGGTTCGGAGGCCAAGATGTTGTCAGGCGGAGTCCGGAACCGATGGAGCAAGCAGACGGGTCACCGCAGGGATCAGAGATGGAACGGACTGTCAGGATGGCAGATGGGCAGCGTTTAGGGTTCGGGATTCGGCAGGACCGGGTGGCGAAGCAGGATCGGCTCTAGAAGAGAGAGAGGTGAGTATCTCACAGAAACACAAGGAGACCTGACTCCTAGCTTGGGAAACACGAAGAACAGGCCCCGCCCACTTGGACATTAAACCCCTTTATACCCTGTACCTGCGTGTTCAATTTCCTGTCAGTGGACGCTGGCCCTTTAAGAGAGGGTCAATGACCGCGCGCGCGCCCTAATGCGCATGCGCGCGGCCCAGGTGCCAAAAGCCAGAGGAGGGAGCGGTGAGGAGGAAGCAGGAGAGCCGGGCTGGGGCTGGGTTGCCATCGGACGCCGGGAGCGGGGACCGGGCTGCCTGGGGACCGCAGGCGATGGGGCAGGAAGGCTGTGGAGCAGGGGACCAGGAAGCCTGGCACGGGAGTGGCGGAGCGTGGCAGGGGAGCCGGTAAGCAAGGCAGGGGAGCCGGGGAACATGGAAGAGGAGCCGGGGAGTGTGACAGGGGACCCGGGGAGCGTGACAGGGGACCCGGGGAGCGTGACAGGATCCCGGGAGCGATGGTATGGAGCAGCTAGATGTTATTTCTCCCCTCCGTGGGTAGGGGGGTTGGTTGTCCCGGGGCCCGGTGATGGGGTAAGCAGGAAGCAGGGCGCAGTGCTGCAGTGCGGTGCCCGAGGGCACGGGTGTACTCACAAGAAAGTCACACGGAGTCACTGGTAACTAGGAATTGCCGGTGTCCGCAGCCTTCGGTACGGGGGTGTTAGTGTCCCACACACGGTGCAGCAGCCCTTGTTGTTCTTTCCCTGCAGCCAAGTGCCTTTCTCTCCACTCTCTTCCTCTTTCTCCTCAGCCGGGAACGGGGAATCACTCCCCTGTAGTGATCCGGGTACCCAGGTACCGAGGGGCCACCGCCCTGCTCCGGCTACCTGTTCTGGCCCCTTCCTCACTACGGCCTGTCTCGGCCCTTTCAGAGACGCCTCACTCCCCACCTGGGAGCTACAACTCCAGACTTCTGTCCTGTCTGCTCTCCACACACTCTCTGCTCCAGCCCCTCCCCTCTCCTCTGCTTTTCTCTTACCCTGGGGGCTGTGCTTTGTCTGGCTGCACCGGTGTGAGATCAGATTACCAAGGAGGATTAACTCTTTCTGTGACAACCTGGCTGTGCCAGGGCGTCACAGATAATTATGCCGGTTTGTGTGCGCTCACCAAATGGTGCTATAACAGAATACTTTCTCCCAGACTTCAGCAAGCTGCGGACACTTCTGTAGCGCTTGCAGCTATGTATACAGAGTATAGGACCTGTGGCAAGAGGAGACTTGTAACGTGCTGTATCATATCTTTCCTAAATAGAACTGCTATACAACCCACAGAATACTAGTGTTCAGCTTTGTACACACTTGTGTGACTTCCTTTCTGTTCTTTGATAGCCAGTTGAGCGGCAAATACTGTACAATTAAAGGAGTTGTCAGACATAAAAAAATGTTTGAGTTTAAGCTACTCTGTGCTGTATTGTCATCTTAAACATCCCTACATTTTTTTTTGTTTTCTAACTTTTGTTCCTCTGGAATTATCACTTTATTCGCTGCAGCACTTTGTTTATCTGCAGCTCAACCTAACATGACATCTTCCTGTGCCAAACCTCACAGGCAGAGCTGGCACCGCCCGGCCTCACTGTCCACTCATTGGCTGTCAGTATTCTGCCCAGCACTGACCTCTCATCACTACAGCATTGGAAATAACAGCTCCACATAGGGCTCTGCACCCCACCACATAGGGCTCTGCACCCCACCACACAGGGCTCTGCACCCCCCCACACACAAATCACTCTGTACCTTCCCACATTCGGCGCTCTGCATCCCCCACACACACACACACGTCGCTTTGCACCCCACCCACATCGTTCTGCACCCCCACACGGCGCTCTACACCCCCCCACACTTGGCACTCTGCACTCCCCACACACACATGGTGCTCTGCAGCCCCCCACCCCCATCACTCTGCACCCCCCCACCCCATCACTCTGCACCCCACACACACACACAGCACTCTGCAACCCCCACTAACATCGCTCTGCACCCCACACACGGCGCTCTGCACCACCCTCCCCCCCACACATGTTGCTCTGCATCCCCCCACACACACATCGCTCTGCACCCCCCAGCGCGCGCACACACACACACACACAGCTCTGCAACCCCCCACATCGCTCTGCACCCCCCCACACACATTGCTCTGCACCCCCCACATATCGCTCTGCATCCTCCCCACACATACAGCACTCTGCACCCCCCAGCACACATAGCTGCTCCTCGTTCGCCCGCTGTCTGTGCTCTGCCCATATCAGCACAGTAGTAACGTCACCATTGTACTGAACTGTCAAAGAGCACAGACAGCGGGATAGTGATGAGAAGCAGTGCATGGTTCCTCTCATCTGTGCTTTCAAATGTATTGGCATCTGTGATTCCGATACATTTGAAAGTGCGATTCTGAGCAGGGGGCCCCGTGCTGGCGCTGAAAACAGCGGGCAGCCGCCGCCAGGCCCCTCCCCCATGGGAGGTTGCGGGGAGGGAACGGAATGTAGGGAGGGTGCGGGTAAGGAGGCGGGGACTCCGGTGCACTGTACATGCCCAGAGCAGGGCGGCCACATGACGTTGGCTGTGATGCCCATCTACAAGGCGAGCATAAACCCCTACCCCTGTCGACATGACATCACACAAAGTAGAAAACCCAGGCAGGAGCGGTCACATGACCGCTCTGAGCCGGGGGAGAGGGGCTGACAGCAGCGCAGGTTGGTAGTTGCTATCTAAAAAAAAAAAAACAAGAAATCCAGCTAAACTCAAAATGGCATGTATTATAAGATGTGTACTGCACTAAAAATTCTGAACTGTACTATTATAAATTTGAGATTTTTGGCAAAAATTGCAATTTCTTGAGCTACCTCGCTACGTCACAGCAAATCTCTTTGGGGCAGTCCTACTCTAAAATATTGTATATTTAAAATGTGCCATTCGGCCTCACATATGAAAAAGTAGAACTGTTTTTAGCAGCACTTACCTGTTGCTTTTCAATCCCGTACCCATGACTGAATCATGGCTGTGGGCGGGACAGGCACAAGCAAATGCTGCATGAAATAAATAGCCTGTGGACAGGGCATGGCGACTGAATGTGAACAGCCACAAAAAGCACATCTTATAATACATGCCATTTTGAGTTTAGCTGGTTTCTTGTTTTTTTGTTGAATTGATCGGTGGCTGACCCCCACCTTGCCGTGCACCTCAATTTGGTTTGTTTTTCCACCTGTCTTGATTTTGGCAACTGATGGCTATTTACATTCAGCCATCAAGCCCTGTCCACATGCTATTTATTTCATGCAGCATTTGCTTAGGCCTGTCCCACCCACAGCCATGATTCAGTCATGTGTACGGGATTGAAAAGCACCAGGTAAGTGCTGCTATAAACAGTTCTACTTTTTCATATGTAAGGCCGTATGGCACATTTTAAATACAAAATATTTTAGAGTAGGACCAAAGAGATTTGCTGTGATGTGACAGGGTAGCTCACTGCTGCATGGACCCAGTTCAGGCACCTCCGCACACCTTCTGTGTGCCACACTTCTCTCTACTTTCTACTGACTGCTGACACCTCCCACTAGGCTGGCTAATGCCAGGGACTCGTTTCTTTCCATGGTGACTGTGGCGCCCCAGGACCTGGTCGCCACAACACCATTGCCCTTCCAAAGGGTTAATGCTGTGCCTGGAGGTAATGGGGAGGTCCATTGGCCAGCAAGTTTAACATCCACCGCAGTTCTCCCTCCGGCCAGCAGGGGGAGCTCTGAACCTGGAATTCCAGGGAGCCTTCCTCAAGTCTGACCTGAGGGAGGAAGTAGGGTCAGTCTGTAGAGAGAAGTGATAGTGTGCAGACGCAGAGTAGTGCTGTCCTGTGGATCTGGGGCCTAGAGCTAGAGTAGCTTGGCCCAGGGAAGCAGGAGTAGCAGAGAGGCAGCGGAGAGACTCGGACATCGGAGTCTGTGGCCACCAGGGCTTAAAATACTCCCTGGTAGCCGAATCCGAAGGGCAGGAGAACTGCAAGCACCTGGCCCATAAACATCCCAAAGGTACAGCTGCAGCATCAGGGCCCGGTGTGGACTCCAGCAGAGAAGCACCAGAGAGGGCCTGCGCAGCCTGCTACAGAGGGAAAGGGACATACCATCGGTCCCAGCAGCAAAGAGGGCCATTGCTGGATTCAGAGAAGCAGGGTCCTATCATAACAACGAAAAGCACAGGAGTAGGCCTCATACTCAGCTGGCCAGAAAGATCACCCCAAGTACTTCCAGGCCGACCGGATCCCCATCACCACCTGTGACGGTCTCCCAGGACTGGACTGTTCCCAAAGTAAAAGAGGAAAAGGTAAAGAGACTGTTGTTTGTGCCTGGTTCTTTCATTGCCTGTCGGCCCTGCACCGTGTTAGCCACACAACACCATAGACTTTCACGAGCACTAACAGTGTCCCCGGGGCTCCGCTCCACCTGTGGGGAGCAGTACCACCATTGCTGCTATATCATCACCCCGGAGGCCTCACACAGCAGCGGCGGCTTAATAGCCGCAGACCACAGGTGGCGTCACGAACACAAACTTTATTCATCAAGCCACATATTCTACTGACACCCACCAGGGCCACGGAGCCGGGCCCAGCCACCACTGACTACCACCGGACTAGTCCGGCCCGGCACCGGGTGTCCCATAGCCCTGGGGTGGGCGAGTCAGTGACCATCCCCTTACATTGTTAACCCTCTATGCCCGGTGTGGAGTGGAGAACTAGGATTTCGGTTGTGCTTTGGTGGTATTGGCACTGGTACTCCAGGTCCCAGGGGGTAGGTCCTGCATCCCCATGAGGATGCAGTTCCTTGTAGTGCCCTGAGTGGCTCAGGGGCGCTACATATGGGCAATAAATTGGAGTCCATACCCATAGCAATAAAGATGAATTGTTTGCAGATTTGCAAATGGAATGGAGCAAGATTCAAGATGCCTTGAATACCCTAGTTGCTTCAATGCCCCGTCGGAGTGGTGCCGTAATTAAAGCAAGAGGTTATGCTACAAAATGCTAAGTTATGGCATTGTAAATAATGAATTACTCTCTATATTATGATCAATAAATAGTGTATGAAAAACTTTTGCCATTTATTTATTTATTTATTTTTCATTAAATAACCATGCCTATATACAAAGCATTTTCGTTAAAATGAAGGTATTCCATGATGACAACTTCATGCACTTTCAATAAGTCACCAGGAAAATGGCATCACAACAACCAGACAGAAGTAATCACACTTTAAAAAAATATGCAGGTCTCACACTGGTAATGCCCCCTTCCATTTAAAAAAACCTCTGGAGGCAGATTCTCTGGGAGATCAGTGCTTGTCACATATATCTTACCAACTAAGGCTAGTTTAACACTTGCATATTTTTCCTTCAGTCGCAATCCGCCGTTTTGGAAAACAGCGGAATCAGTTAATGGATTCCGCTGCTTCCCATAGACTTGTATGGATGACGCATTGCGACTGATGGTCCTGCGTTGCATCCACCGGCCGATGCTGCGTTGCATCTGCCGGGTGGAAAGAACGCAGCATGTAGCGTTTTTCTGCGCTTCCCAGAGCGTCAAAAAAACGCAATGTGCTGGATTCCGTTGGCGTCCGTCATTTTTATAATGGAAGCCTATAGTGGCAGAATCTGTCGGAATCCGTCATTTGACGGATTCCTGTGACGCATCCGTTTTTACACATCTGCGCATGCTTAGTTGAGTAATTGTTGAAAAAAAGGCTACAACGGATTCCGTTGTTTCCACATCCATCACACAGCGGAATGCGACGGATGCAGCACAACGCAAGTGTGAAACTAGCCTTTACTTACATATTAAGAAAAAAACTGATTACTTTGGAATAAAACATTAGATTGTAGATATCAATATATTATTTTATTCAACTTTCTGTTACCTCTATGCTCATCTTAGGAGGGTTGATCCTAATGGCAAATGTGTGAAGCCCCACAGGTGTTGATGCAGTGTCGGTGCATTACCTTCAGGGACTCCACGGTCAGTCTGGATCTGGTCACAGGTAGGGAATCTTCTTGTTTGATCGTGACGCCACTCTCAGTATTGCGGTCAGTGGGGACCGCCACTGCAGGGTAGGGGACACCTGGGGCTGATGGTGGGTGCAGTCGGATGTAGTAGCCTCCTGAGAGTGAGGCAAGCCCCAGGGCCCTGTGTAGATGCGTAGTACTACAAGTCGCAGAATGACCACACAGGCAGGAATGTCTTTCAAGGGCTTTACTCACTTTTGATGGCAGGGTGAGTAGCCCGGGCGTAGCTGGGATGAACCAGATGGGAACCAGGTATCCTTCAGGCTGACTTTATGAGGGTGACTACTGACTCGCCTTCCTTAGCCCTTGGTGGTTTGGGGTGACCCCGACTTTGAGTCCCTATGGGGGTCACCCAGGGAAGATGCTCCAAGCCTCTCTCCCCTTCTTGCCGTGTGCTTGTTCCCCGGACCAGGCCACTCCAGCCTCTTGCCTCCTATGACCTATGGGCCCTAACTTGCGGTTACGTGGCTGCGGCTTTTGTAGTGTTGTGGTGTGGGCTGTAAGAGCCCCACACCGGCAGGTTTAGCAGAAGAAAGCTGAATCTATCCCCGCTTCGGGATCTGCCGCCCGGTTGGGCCTGGTGCTCTCTAGCAGTCTCCTTACTTCCCACTCCGTGCACTCTCTAGCTGAAGCTGGCTTTCAGGCAGCACTCCTAGTTGACCGTTCTCCCCCGTCTGTAGCCACTGCGCGGACGCTGTCAGATTGCACAGCTCCAGGGATCTGCTCCTCACTCGAGCTCCCTGAACTCTACACTGAACTGGCTCACTGCTCCTCCTCTCCTGTTCTTGCCTACGCCACCTAGCAACCAGACTCTCCACCACACCCCTTGAGAGGAGATGGAGGCTCTACCCCCTCCACTATTCCAGTGAAGGTGAAGGCTTGCCCCCTCCTGGGTTCCCCAGGGGTCCTCTCAAAGGTACATGTGTGAGACCTGATCACTATGCGCCTGTGTTCCACACCCCAGTCAGCCTTCTGGATTACCTGTATTGTACTGTCCCCAGCATGGGTGCAGTACTCAGTGGTGCCTGACCAGGTCAGGGGCGCCACATTCCCCCTTAGTTATCACCAGCACGTCCTCGGGCTGCAAGACAACATTTTAAAATGCATAAAACATTAAAACATGTAAAACATTTTTAAAACCACCAGGTATCAGACATCACCACCCTCCACCCACAAGTCCGTTAACCCACCCGAAACCCTCTCAGGAGGCAGGTCACCGGTCCTGTTGGTAACCAGGTCTGGGCCATCCACTTCCCCAGACCTTTCCTCCAATCTTCCTCTCCCGTTGGCCGCGACTTCAGCCACTTCTGGCAGGATGTAGAGGCGGCTTTCATGGGCTGGTGGTTTTCAGGGTATACCTGGCCTGGTGGATCCGCGCCTTCAGCCTCTTCTGGCAGGATGCAGAGGCGGCCTCCACAGGTGGTGCTGACCAGGTACCCTCTTTGTGGTGGTGAGCCAAGGCCCCATAAACAGGCGTGCTCTCTGGTCGCAGGTGAGCCAAGGCCCTTTTCTACGGACGGGCCCCACTGGTTGCAGACGAGCCAAGCCCCTAAACAGGCTGGCCCTGGTGGTGGTGCCACTGGTGTAACTATTTACACTGCGAGAGTTTGTGGCTATAGCAAGTTCATAGCCTTAAGGTTTATGGTTTTCTCACAATAGTTTTTGTGGGCGCATTTCTTAAACGTTGCAAACAAAACTTTTCAAAACTGGTCAAAACAGTAACTTCTCTTCTTACTTTTCTTTTACTCTACTCCTCTTTTTCAACAGGGCGTGGGCATGTAGGGCACTGGCACCTGTGACTTTCTTGCTCTCTGTCGTCGTCTGTGGTTGTTTCATCTGTAGGATCTTTGTCTGTGGTTGTTTCATCTGTAGGTTCTTTATCTTTCCTTTCTTGGTCTTCATCTGTTTCTACTTCTGGTTCTTTATCTCTGTCTTTTCTTTCTTGTCTTTCTTGTCTTTCTTGTCTTTCTTGTCTTTCTTGTAGCATGGGATGGCTGTAAGGTTTGCTGGGACATAGCGCTACGTCCAGGGCATACAATCCTCTTTCGCCTTGATGCAGGGTGAACTGAGCGGAGTCTCCCATCTTTAGATTTCTGCAAGGGTGTCCTCTTGGCAGATGAGCGTTCACATCTCTGCGGTTTACAAATATCCCTTCTTTTATTCCTGGTGCCACAATGAAGCCATAACCACTTTTCAAGTTGAAGTCTTCCACTACGCCATAACACAGGGGTCCTCTGGCCTGGGCTTTGGACTCTCTCAACAAACGCTTCTCCTTTAGGTCTCTGGCGGTGACTGCCCTCTGTTCAGGAGACTGTGGTGCTGGAGCAAACTGTGTTCTTCTGCGCCGTGTCTTGCGGGCTGGATCCATGCCTGTGGGCTCCCAGGTGAGGCTCTTAGGCAGCTCTTCTTCTGCAGAGGGGGTCAGGTCCTCCTCGTCCCAGCGGGAGTAGGGCAGCATCTCCGGGTCCGAGTATATATCTACTGCTGGTGGCACTGGAGTCGGAGTCAGCCCCTCAGCTTCCTGGCCTCCTCTCCCCCTTAGTTCTTCCTGGCACTCCTTTGGTGGCAGTGCTGGGGATGGACCTTCTTCAGCTGACCCCGGTGGTAGACTCTTTGGCGTGGTGGCTGCAGGGGTTGCCTGAATCTCCTCAGGGGTGCGCGGGGGGCGCACATACTGATCCACGAACCACTTCGGAAACTTGGCCTCCATCTCAGCCCTCAGCCGCCAGTAGTCGGACCCCTCTCCTATCATGGGCTTCCGGTCAGGGACCTCTGTGGACTGGGGAGCAGTGTCAGCTCTGGCCTTGCAGGCCGGGGAAAATGGTAAGTCTGTCTTGTCTTGGCGGGCCGCGCCTGGCATGGCGGCGGCCTGGTCTGTGCGGGCCGGGCAGGGCATCGCTGCGGCGGCCTGGTCTTGGCGGGCCGCGCCTATCATGGCGGCGGCCTGAGTCTGCGTCACTGTTGCAGAGGGCTCTGTGCAGGCTGAGCTGGGCGTCGCTGCAGCGGTCTGGGCTTGGCGGGCCGCATCTGGCGTGGCTGCGGCCTGGTTCAGCACCTCACTTGCGGCGCGGACGAGCGTCGCTGCTGCGTTGGGGTCTCGGCGGGCCGGGCCTAGCAGGGCGGCGGCCTGGGTCAGCGTTACGCCTGCGGCGCGGATGAGGGTAGCGGTGGCAGCCGGTTCTTTGCGGGCCGGGCAGGGCATCGCTGCAGGGACCGGGTCTTGGTGGGCCGAGCAGGGCATCGCTGCGGCCGCTGGGGCTTGGAGGGCCGCACCTGGCGTGGCTGCGGCCTGCTTCAGCGTCGCCGCACCGGACGCCTCTTCAGGGGCCGCGGACGTGGCAGCAGGGGTCGGGGCACTTGCGCTGGCCGGGGCATCATTCGACTCACCCATTGTTGGTAGCACTGGGGTCTGCGTCGTCGCCATCCTGCCTGACACTCGGCGCGCAGCTCTCCCTTCATAGGCCCGAACCGCCGCGGTCATCTCCTGCAGTTCCATCCGTTCCTCCCGAATCTGCTCCACGACCCGGGTCTCCAGCCGGTTGCAAAACTGGGCCAGCTCTCGGTACCACCAGGCAGCGGAGCCTGGTTCTGGGTTCCTGCGGTCAGACGCCATTCCTTCTGCGCCGTCTTCTGCACGGTCTCCCAGCAGTGGGCTCGTCGCTGCCTCCTGTAGCAAGCTGTCCAGTTTCTGCTCTGCCTCTTTCAGCAGCTCCTCTCCCAGCAGCAGGCTTCTGGCTTCTTCTCTGCTCCGCCGTTTCTCGACGCTTCCACTCTCATAGCTGGCAAGGTCAGAACTCTGCAGGGGATCTCTGGGTAGCCACACCTCTTCGTGGGCGGTAACTTCTTCCAGCGCGGGCTGCTGTTGTTTTTCAGCGCGCTTTTCATGGTGGCAATATGGCGGCGCTTCCAATTTTTCAAGCGGACCGCCTAGGCACATGGTCACCTGTCTGAACAGGTCTAGTCCTTATCCTGTTCGTGACGCCAGATGTGAAGCCCCACAGGTGTTGATGCAGTGTCGGTGCATTACCTTCAGGGACTCCACGGTCAGTCTGGATCTGGTCACAGGTAGGGAATCTTCTTGTTTGATCGTGACGCCACTCTCAGTATTGCGGTCAGTGGGGACCGCCACTGCAGGGTAGGGGACACCTGGGGCTGATGGTGGGTGCAGTCGGATGTAGTAGCCTCCTGAGAGTGAGGCAAGCCCCAGGGCCCTGTGTAGATGCGTAGTACTACAAGTCGCAGAATGACCACACAGGCAGGAATGTCTTTCAAGGGCTTTACTCACTTTTGATGGCAGGGTGAGTAGCCCGGGCGTAGCTGGGATGAACCAGATGGGAACCAGGTATCCTTCAGGCTGACTTTATGAGGGTGACTACTGACTCGCCTTCCTTAGCCCTTGGTGGTTTGGGGTGACCCCGACTTTGAGTCCCTATGGGGGTCACCCAGGGAAGATGCTCCAAGCCTCTCTCCCCTTCTTGCCGTGTGCTTGTTCCCCGGACCAGGCCACTCCAGCCTCTTGCCTCCTATGACCTATGGGCCCTAACTTGCGGTTACGTGGCTGCGGCTTTTGTAGTGTTGTGGTGTGGGCTGTAAGAGCCCCACACCGGCAGGTTTAGCAGAAGAAAGCTGAATCTATCCCCGCTTCGGGATCTGCCGCCCGGTTGGGCCTGGTGCTCTCTAGCAGTCTCCTTACTTCCCACTCCGTGCACTCTCTAGCTGAAGCTGGCTTTCAGGCAGCACTCCTAGTTGACCGTTCTCCCCCGTCTGTAGCCACTGCGCGGACGCTGTCAGATTGCACAGCTCCAGGGATCTGCTCCTCACTCGAGCTCCCTGAACTCTACACTGAACTGGCTCACTGCTCCTCCTCTCCTGTTCTTGCCTACGCCACCTAGCAACCAGACTCTCCACCACACCCCTTGAGAGGAGATGGAGGCTCTACCCCCTCCACTATTCCAGTGAAGGTGAAGGCTTGCCCCCTCCTGGGTTCCCCAGGGGTCCTCTCAAAGGTACATGTGTGAGACCTGATCACTATGCGCCTGTGTTCCACACCCCAGTCAGCCTTCTGGATTACCTGTATTGTACTGTCCCCAGCATGGGTGCAGTACTCAGTGGTGCCTGACCAGGTCAGGGGCGCCACAAATGCACTTAAAGAATGCAGCTTTTAGCCATTCACAAGAACAAACGTTTTCTCATTGAAGACGCTGAGGAGTTGCTACTGTTCCTTCAACCCCACTGTATAAATGTCATCAATTCCTGTTGTCTCCTGGAGAAACATAAGTCTAGTCTATTGTTCTTCAACAACCGTCTCAGACAATACATGGATCCCAAATCCAAATAGTTGACAACTTGAGATACAAGGATGTGATAGCATTACTAAAATATAGTATGAAGGTTAGACCACATGGGTTAACATCAGTGTATAAACCATATCACTTGGCTCCTGAATCAGGATTATGTAAAAGGCACCTGGCTTTTATGACCGGCACTGTTTAACTGAACATTGCCCAACATAATATAGTTTACTCAGCCTTTTTTTAAATCATATATATATACACACACACGAATACTTTCCACCACTTTAGAGTCCTGGGACCCCCACCGATTGCTCATATGGAAAAAGTGTATCTAAGCAGGAATGGGAGTTACATTTTTTATGGATTCTATAAGTTTGTATGTGGGATGCGGCTGCATTCCCTCTTTGCAACCTAAAACCGTGCTGAGCGGCACAGTTTGCAAAAGATCGCTGCTAAATGCACTTTCTGTTGTCACAAGCTCGCTGAAAGTAAAAGTAATTAGGATATGTCCACGCAGAGTTTTTTGAAGAGGGTCTGCTAAAAAAAAGTCTGAAAAATCACTTTATAAAATAAATCTTGAAAGACTCTTTATATTCATTTATATTGTAAAACCACTTTGCTGTCCGTATGTTCAGTCTTTTGAGTGGTTTTTTTTCCACTTTAAGTTTTGAAGAAAAAAAAAAACGCCTGGTGAGAGGAAAAGAAAGTGCATGTCACTACTTTAACGCAGCTCCAGTCCTGATGGAATCTGCTCCAAATTATGCTCTGTCCAATCAAAAGGCTACAAAAAAACCTCCAGAAAAAAACCCAAAACATTCACGACTTCTTCACAAAAAGAAAAACTCAGCTAAAAAGGAGAATTATTTCCTAAAGTGGTTTTCGCTATATAAAAATGTGTTCTTTTTGACCGCCTCTGCGCACATACCCTAAATTCAGCATTAAAGCGAAAATGAATAATAAATCCGCAGAGTGCAGCTTAATATTGTTTCAACAAAGAAAAAGGTAAAGGTCTTCAGCTTGTTGTGAATAGTCACAACTGTGCGGGCGTGTAGATCCCACTGGTGTGATTTGTAAGCTGCAGGTGCCTCCAGGACCATTAGAATTTGTATATCCAACCACTATTCGGCATGTAGACTCTAGTATCTATGCTCATACTTGAGGAATAAATCCATCTTACCATTTATACCGCAAGGTGAACGGTGTAAAAAAATAAATAGAAACCAATTTTTGAACTGCTGTTGATTTGTTCATTCTGTCTTCCAAAGATCACAATAAGGCTTGACTTACATTTATCCTGCGCTCTACACTGAGCACTTACATCGCGGTTTATGTGTAAATCTCTGAAAAACGTGATTCAAACAAAATTTACAACTGAAAATTCACTGTAATGAGACAGATGGAGTCCCTTTGAACTCGTGTCTGGCCTGTGATCCAGTGGTGTCCATCTTTTTACTTGTTTTTTTTAGGCATGCAGTTTTGTACACCTAGAAACTTAAATTGTAGAAAAAAAAAATGGGCACAAGCCTTTTATGGTGTAAATACCGTCTAGTGCTTATTTCAGCATTTTTTAGTTGACAGAATGCAGTAGTCCCTGGTTTCACAAACTATATCTACGTTCTAAAGACAGGTATACAACTGAATCAAGGAGTTGGGAGTCAGGACCTCTCTATTTCTAGGTTCCCAAACTGGCTGTTATAACCATCATTTTGAGAAGACAAGTATAATTCTACTTCTACCTGTATGTCTATCCAGTTGTTCTCACTATCAGTCTGCAGGTGCTTCCTGCTTGCCAGGGTCGTTGTCCTACTGAATGATTAGCAGTTTGGTTCGGTGGTTCCTCACGCTCAAGCAGAAGCATCTTTACCTCTGTAGGTTAGAAATAGCACGGTGGCTCAGCGGTTAGCAATGCAATATTGCAGGTCTGCGGTCCTGGATTCAAATCCCACCAAGGAGTTTGTATGTTATCCTTGTGTTTGCGTGGATTTCCACCACTTTCCTCCCGCACTTCAAAGAAATACTGATAGGGACTTTAGAGTGTGAGCCCCAAAGGGGACAGTTTTGCTCATGTATGTAAAGTGCTGTGGAGTTAATGGTGCTATATAAGTGAATAAATATTATTATTAAGTAGCACATATGAACTGAAGCTGGCGATAGTCAGTGATCCTACCAGCACTAGTGCAGCACTTTCAAGCGCTTTATCACAGATCTTGAGATGCACTCCTTGCCTAAGAAACAGGCTACCTCTAATACCTTGGTTACTGTTTATACAGTATAGGCAGAAACAGGAACGTACATAGATGGTGTTTTTTTTTATCTAGAAAAGCAATGAAGAATTTAAGATTTTATCTGGTTTAAGTGATAAATGTAACGCCTGCCTAGATCCACAGACTCAGATGAGATGTAATGGACAGGCTGGAGGGAAGCCACTCACCAAGCAGAAGCCCCAAAACCCTGAAACCCTTTAACCCCTATACAGAGATTTGGAATTACACAGGTCCTTGTAGATCACTACGTGTAGAAGGATGCAGTCCGATGAGAGTAGTCGTCAGGCAGGGTAAAACCAGGAATAGCAGAACAGGGACAGAATTGGTAGGCAAGGACATAATCAGAAAACGTAGCAGAGGTCAAATCCGGATCAGGCAGCGAGGTACAAAAACAGCAGGCAGGAGGGTAGTCAGAAAACACGCAGAAGTCACCACACAGGAATCACTAAACAGAATAGGGCGGACAAAGAGCCAGGAAATCAGAACTATCTCTGGCAGAGGTCAGCAGACAGGAGGGGAATTAAGAAGGGTGTGGTGTCTTTCCATTGGCTGTAGCTGAATGATGGCAACTTCAGCTGGAAGACACACGCCACCTATAGTTAGCCAGTGGTACTGCAGATCCCAAGATGACCCAGCCCAGTGGATGATCGGAGCCTGCGCCCACCGGTGCCGCTGGCATCAACTCCTCTCTTATCACCAGCACCATCCATGGCAGGAACCCGGCGTCGCCTGGCGATCGGAGTAGAAGTCGCTGGAGCGGACTCCGGTTGTGACGTAACAATAAATTATCTACTCTTTACTAGCCAACAAAAGTGCCCCCCAAACACCACACAGTACCCCACAGTGAATTCCCAGTACCCTCCACACACAGTATGATGACCCTACTGTACCCCCCCCCCTCAATTACTCTGGCAAAGTATGGTGACCCAATACAGTATGATCCCCCAACTGTGACCCCCCCAAGTGAACATGCACGGTGGTAGCCATGGGCTAGGAACTCGGTTGCTTTGCCCAGGCATGCTACAAAAATACAGGGATTGCTGTGTGTGTAGGTGGGATGACGAAATACCATGGACACCATCATCTTCAGATCAGGGTGGTTCCATACCTCCTTGAGACCCTCTATCTTCAGGATAAGGACACTAGGAGAGTTGTTATAAACAAGGTATACTTTACTTGGCAGACAACTTGGGCAGCAGGCAGCACACTGCACTTCATCTTTTAAATCAAACAGAGGCACAATCTTAACAGTTTCTGGCAACAGCATTCTACTTGTGTACAATGAACAGATGGAACAAATGAAGGGCACCTCCTTTTTCTATTTGTGCGGCACCACATGGGTCAATGTGTAGCGCTATGGCCTCCGGATGCAGGCAAGTTAGAATAGTCCTCTTTCTTCTTATGGCACCGGAACCCATGGTTCAATAAGTTTCGCTGTGTTACCTGCCCGCTAACACAGACAATGATTCTGTGGCACCCCTGATCTGGTCAGGCGCCACTGAGTATTGCACCCACGCCTGGGTCAGTACAAACAGGTAATCCTGATGGCTGATTAGGGTGTGGACACACAGACACTTAGTACACACACAGCTAAGAGGGGAACCCTGGGTGGACCCAGGGAGGGGGCATAGCCCTCGCATCCCAGCTAGTGGTGGGTAGTGGGACTGGAGACAGAGAGTGTGCAGTGGCAGCCAGAGGAGTAGGAGTGGAGGAGCCGCATCTGAGGTGTAGAACAGAGGAGCAGGACACCGTCAGACCCTGCACCTGTAGTGCCTGCTGGCAGGGGAGAGCGGCTACCCAGTAGTGCTGCCTGAAATCCACCTAGTGAAGAGGTGGCTGAGTAAGGGGACTACCGGTAGACCAGGCCCGCATGGGGAAACAGGTCCCTAGAGCAGGAACCCATTTACTCAGCCTGCTAAACCTGCTGGTGAGGGTGCTGGATGTACCTCACCGAACCACACAGAGTCTGCAGCATCAGCAGCAACGAGGGGGCTCATAAGGAGGATTGAGCCTGGAGCCATCTTAACCTTGGTCCACGCTGCCAGCAAACAAGCCAGAAAGGGGAGAACGGCAGTTGCGACTTCCCTGGGTGATCCCCGCAATACTACAAGTAGGAGTTACCCCAAACAAGAAGGGCTAGGAAGGCGAGTCAGCAGTCACCCCTACATCATCCGGAGAGATACCTGGTTCCGCCTGGTTCATCATAGCATCGCCCGAGTTGACTCACAGCTAATATCTGAAAGTCAGTAAAAACCCTGAAAGACATTGCTATTTGTGTGTGAGTTCTTCTGCGACCTGTGGTACTAGACACTTAAACTGGTCCCTGGGGCCAGCCTCACTCTCGGGAGGCTACAACAACTGACTGCATTTACCATCAGCCCCAGGCACTCCCTAAACTGCAGTGACAGTTACCCCCTGACCGCAATTACCGAGAGTGGCGTCATGATTCCCATTGAAGTTAACCTGACCTGTTGTGAATGTTAGTTATGTCTTGGCTGCTGGGAGGCTCCCTCTGGTGGCCAGGAAGGGTTTGGACAGAGACCAGGTGTGTTGTGCAGTGGGTGTTTCCATTCCTAACTCTCTGCTTATTTAAGTCCTGGTCTGATTGCAGGCTGTTGCCGGATGTCAGTTGTTCTTGGTATCTCTAGCCTGCTTAATCCTGCTCTACATCACATCCACTCCAGATAAGTTCTTGCTCTTTATTTATTGCCTGGTTCTTTTGCTTATCTGGGTTTGTCATTTGTTGTGGTTGGTTTCAGTTTATTTCCTTCCAGGGATTTTCCCCCTTAGTGGATTGTTGAGGAACTCCCTGCAGTTCTGTGTGGAGTATAGCTCCTTTGGGTCCATATGTTTGTGGCTTGTTGAATTTGTTATAATTCTTGTTTTCTGTTCATTGGTATGACAAGGGCACCTGGTATAGGACGGAGTTCAGATCGAGCGATCTGAGTAGAGTTGAGCGCGGTTCGCGGTTCGTGGTTCTCCAGTTCGCGGCTCGAGTGATTTTGGGGGCTGTTCTAGATCGAACTAGAACTCGAGCTTTTTTGCAAAAGCTCGATAGTACTAGATATGTTCGAGAACGGTTCTAGCAGCAAAAAGCAGGGCTTTTTACAGCTACAGTGTGCAGGAGCCATCGCTGGCAGCCTGCCAGAAGCTGGTAACCAAGATAAACATCGGGTATCCAACCAAAGCGCTTTGGTTAGTAACCCGATGTTTATCCTAGTTACGTGCAGGAAGCCCACACTTCCCCGCTCAGCTCGCTCCACCCCCTCCTGCCCGCGGCATGTACACACGTACACACATACACACACACACACTCTGCACACATGGCCCCGCTCGGCTTACCTGCGGTGATGAAGTCCCGCCATCCCGACCTCAGCGCTGTCACTGTCCTCCATGGCCGCCGCTTGTCACATCACCTTCTCTCGCTTCCGACCCGAGACTGACTAGCGGTGACGTCACGGGCCTCTCGCGATACTTGGCTGTGAAGGCGGCGGTCATTGAACTCAGTGGCAGGTGCTGTCGGCAGTGCAGGAGATCAGCGCAGGTAATGTACCTCGCTGACAGAAGCACTTGTCATGCCCTGCAGTGACCTGGGCTGACCTATTGATGTTAGCTCAGGTCACTGCACTGCTCTCCCAGCCAATGGGGAACATTCTGCTCTTCATTGACTGGGACAGTGTGGATCGTCATGGCAACCCCTTGGATTACACCAGACCTGGATTTGTTTTTCTTTCTAATAAATTGGTTAAAGAGGGAATGTTTTGGGGAGTGTGTTTTCAAATAAAAATGTGTTTGTCGTCTATTTTTTTTATTACTGACTGGGTTGGTGATGTCGGGTATCTGATAGACGCCTGACCTCACCAACCCCAGGGCTTGATGCCAGATGACATTACACATCTGGTATTAACCCCATATATTACCCCGTTTGCCACCGCACCAGGGTGCGGGATGAGCTGGGGCGAAGCACCAGGATTGGCGCATCTAATGGATGCGCCACTTCTGGGGCGGCTGCGGCCTGCTATTTTTAGGCTGGGGAGAGTCCAATAACCATGGACCTCCCTAGTCTGAGAATATCAGGCCCCAGCTGTCTGCTTTACCTTGGCTGGTGATCCAATTTTGGGGGGACCCCTACGTGTTTTTTTATTATTTATTTAATTTAAAATAACAGCGTGGGGTGCCCTCAGTTTTGGATTACCAGCCAAGGTGAGGTTGCCAGCTGTGGTCTGTAGGCTGCAGCCGTCTGCTTTACCCTAGCTGGCTACAAAACTAGGGGGAACCCTACGTCATTTTTTTTTTTTTCATTTTTTTGGCTAAATACAAAGCTAAGCACCCCTTAGTGCCACATGAAAGGCACCAAAGGGTGCAAAATTACAAAATGCAGGAGAGTGGGACATTATGTGTCTTTCTGCCATTATAATGACAGAAAATACTGATATGAAGTGCACAAGCACAGGAAAATCACCAGAGCGCTCTACGCTGTGAAAACCAGTAGAAAATGGCACTGGAGGGAACATGTGACCGCCTCATGTAGGATGAAGCTATGGATCCTGGGTAAATTTATGCATTTACCCTCCTTCAGTTTTTTTGCAGTACACAAAAAAAACGGAAGGCACACGGATGACAAACAGCTGACATACGGACCGTCTACGGAATGGAAACGGGTGCCACACGGATGCACCCGTGAAAAAAAACGGACTGTTTTCTGCAGACCGCAAAAATGGATCGGTCGTGTTAATGTAGCCTTATTCTGATCTGCCGTTTATAAACAGCAGGCAGAAATAAGTGAATAACGCCCCCCAGCGTCAGAAAATCTCCGGGGTTTCAGGGCTAGCTGAGACCCTGGAGATCATGATTCAGGACGGTTTTTCCGGTCCCCGCTCACGTGATCACAGGTATACACCACGTTACAGTAAATGACAGCGCCGGTAAAAAATTATTTATCTCCCATCTGGCATGAACAAACACTTCTTCTCCACTTCTTCTCCACTTCTCCACTTCTTCTCCACTTCTTCTCCACTTCTCCACTTTTTCTCCACTTTTTCTCCACTTTTTCTCTACTTTTTCTCCACTTTTTCTCCACTTTTTCTCCACTTTTTCTCCATTTTTTCTCCATTTTTTTCTCCATTTTTTCTCCACTTTTTCTCCACTTTTTCTCCACTTTTTCTCCGTTCTTTTTCTATGGTCGGTCTACCCATTAGCTCTGCCATGCATAGTGTAGCTCTACACCTACTGCACATGTTACTTTATGATTGACATCTCTTTCGTACCAGAGCTGTCTAAGCCTACTCTGACCCCATATTTGTCATTACTATATTGTCCTTGTACTGTATTATGACATTTGTATCATGTGTTTCATTTCTTGCTGTGTTGCAATTTTTTTGCTGCATCCCAATTGTACCTCTACATTGTTCGAGTTTATGTTATTGTTCTCTCACTCTTATGTGATACTGATTATTGTCATTTTTCATGATTACATGCAGATAAGTCCAACCTGACGAAGGCTCAGGCCGAAACGTCATTTGTAACTTGTTTTGGACAAAAACATATAGCTTATGAAAAACATTTTTTTCTTAATACGGACCAATAAAGAGTGATTTTGCATTACTATCCGTTGTGACTTACTGACTTAAGGCTACTTTACACACTGCGATATCGGTCCCGATATCGCTAGTGTGGGTACCCGCCCCCATCTGTTGCGCGACACGGGCATATCGCTGCCCGTGCTGCACAACATCGCCCAGAGCCGTCACACATACTTACCTGTCCGGCGACGTCGCTGTGACCGGCGAACCGCCTCCTTTCTAAGGGGGCGGTCCGTGCGGCGTCACAGCGACGTCACTGAAACGTCACTGAACCGCCGCCCAATAGCAGCGGAGGGGCGGAGATGAGCGGGACGTAACATCCCGCCCACCTCCTTCCTTCCTCATAGCGGCCGGGAGGCAGGTAGGGAGATCTTCCTCGCTCCTGCGGTGTCACACGCAGCGATGTGTGCTGCCGCAGGAACGAGGAACAACCTCGTTACTGCTGCAGTAACGATAATTGAGAATGGACCCCCGTGTCGCCGATTAGCGATTTTGCACGGTTTTGCAACGATGCAAAATCGCTTATCGGTGTCACACGCAACGGCATCGCTAATGCGGCCGGATGTGCGTCACAAAATCCGTGACCCCAACGACTCTGCATTAGCGATGTCGCAGCGTGTAAAGCCCGCTTTAGTCTGGGAGATTTAGAGTGCCGAGGTTACTCACTAATTTTATCTATTATTACCTCTGAGCCTATATACCAGTAAGCAGAGCTTCCTCTACAGTAGTTCTCCTGATTAGGCATGCCCTTACCTCATGAGCAGGGCATTGCAGCTTTGGTAGCAACCATTACGACATGGACTCTGCTGCTGTGGACCCGGGGAGAGTGAGTGCAGATTCATTGCACCCACACTCCTCACATGAAGGGTCCGCACTCCTAGAAAATGGGGGATACATTCCCTGAGTGTCTCCTCCCCATATTCTAGACGGTCCAGAGTCGTCGTGGGACCCCTTTATTTTTTTTCTTACAATAAATTGGTGAAAGAGGAAATGTTTTGGGGACTGTTTTTTCAAATAAATTTCTTTTGTCGATTTTTTTTTTTTTTTGTTAGTACTGACAGTTTATGATGTTGGGTATCTAGTGGATGCGCCACGTCTGGGGTGCCTGCGGGCTGCTATTTTTAGGCTGTGAAGGCCAAATAACTATGGACCTTCCCACCCTGTGAATACCAGACCACAGCTGTCCGCTTTACCTTGGCTGGTGATCCAATTTGAAGGGGACACTACTTTTATTGTGTAATTATTAATATTTATAAAATAATTATAAAAAAGAGCCTGAGGGGACCTCCACATTGGATCCCCAATAACGGTAAAGCTGCCAGCTGTGGTTTTCAGGCTACAGCCGTCTGCTTTACCCTAGCTGGCTATCAAAAATGGGGGGACCCAACGTCATTTTTTTTTTTAACTATTTTTTAAATAGAAAAAATTAATGGGCTTCCCTGTATTTTGATTGCCAACCAAGGTAACGGCAGGCAGATGGTGGTGGCAACCCATAGCTGTCTGCTTTATCTGCGCTGAGAATCAAAAATACCGCGGAGCGCTACGTCATTTTTTTAAAGATTTATTTTTACAGCACTGTGATGTCCAGCAATCAAAATACAGTGAAGCCCATTTTGTTTTTAGTTATTTAAATAAATAATTAAAAAAAATATATATGGGCTCCCGCTGCATTTTTTGTATTGCTAGCTAAGGGTAATCCAAGCAGCTACTGGCTGCTAACCCCCACTGCTTGGTGTTACCTTCACTGGCAATGGAAAATCCAGGGAAGCATTTTTTATTTTTTTTGCCAAAAAACTACAAAAAAAGGACGTGAGCTTCGCCGTATTTTTGTATGCTAGCCAGGTATAGCAGGCAGGTGCTGGAAGAGTTGGATACAGCGCCAGAAGATGGCGCTTCTATGAAAATGCCATTTTCTGAGGCGGCTGCAGACTGCAATTCGCAGCAGTGGGGCCCAGAAAGCTCAGGCCAACCTGTGCTGCGGATTCCAATCCCCAGCTGCCTAGTTGTACCTGGCTGGACACAAAAATGGGGCGAAGCCTACGTCATTTGTTTTCTAATTATTTCATGAAATTCATGAAATAATAAAAAAAGGGCTTCCCTTTATTTTTGGTTCCCAGCCGGGTACAAATAGGCAACTGGGGGTTGGGGGCAGCCGTACCTGCCTGCTGTACCTGGCTAGCATACAAAAATATGGCGAAGCCCACATAATTTTTTCAGGGGGCAAAAAACTTCTGCACACAGTCCTGGATGGAGTATGCTGAGCCTTGTAGTTCTGCAGCTGCTGTCTGTCTGTATGGAGAAGAGCAGACAGCAGCTGCAGAACTACAAGGCTCAGCATACTCCATCCAGGACTGTATGCAGACGTTTTTTGCCCACCAAAAAAATGACGTGGGCTTCGCCATATTTTTGCATGCTAGCCAGGTACAGCAGGCAGCCACGGGCTGCCTCCAACCCCCAGTTGCCTATTTGTACCCGGCTGGGAACCAAAAATATAGGGAAGCCCGTTTTTTTTAATTATTTCACTTATTTCATGAAATAATTAAAAAACAAATGACGTGGGCTTCGCCCCATTTTTGTGTCCAGCCAGGTACAACTAGGCAGCTGGGGATTGGAATCCGCAGCACAGGTTAGCCCGAGGTTTCTGGGCGCCTCTGCTGCGAATTGCAGTCCGCAGCCGTCCCAGAAAATGGCGCTCTCAGAGAAGCGCCATCATCTGGCGCTGTATCCAACTCTTCCAACAGCCCTGGAGACAGGTGGCTTGTTGGGTAATCATGAGTTAATACTGGCTTTGTTTTACTAGCCAGTATTAAGCCAGAGATTCTTAATGTCAGGCACGTTTGACCCGGCCATTAAGAATCTCCAATAAAGGGTTAAAAAAAAGACACCACACAGAGAAAAAATACTTTAATAGAAATAAATACACAGACACATTAGAGACTCCATCTTTATTACCCCCTGTCAGCCCTCCACGATCCATGGTCGTCTGTCTTTCTCGTTCAACAAATGCAGCTCTGCTACATCACTGCTGCATGGGGGAAGACGCTGCTTCCCGTGGAGCATTCACTCCGTGAAAGCTGCACGAGAAGCAGGGTGCAGCCTTCACTCCGTGAGTGATCAGTGCTGCTAGCGGTAACAGCGGTAACGCTGACAGACGCGTTACCATAGCAACGGTGCTCCCGGAGCCGCGGTTAGCGGTGACGTCACCGCTAACTGCGTTGCTATGGCAACGGTGATCTCCGTTAATGACCGGCTGTGTCAGCCGGTCCCTAACGGAGCGGGGAGTCGACCGTGTGCTAGAGCATGTCGCCGGTACACGGCGATACACAAATGTGCACCGTGTACCGGAGAGATGCACTCGCAGGTCCTACATGACGCGTCATAGTCATGTGCCCAATCTGTAGCCAATGAGATAATAGCCACGTGACTGGTCACATGGCTATTTTGACGTCACGATAGGTCCTGCATCTCTGCTGGCAGTGCCGGTCACCGGGAGGATTCAGCGATCATCGGATGGAATAGCGGCAGGAGACAGAGTGCAGGAGGGATCACGGGGACCGGTAAGTGTTATGGCAATGTTTATTAACTGTATGTGTACATTTATAATGCATTTTTATGTGTTTGTGATTGCCTCCCATTATAGCCTATTGGTTCGAGTTCGGTTCGTCGAACGTTCGACGAACCGAACTCGAACGGGACTTCGGCTCGGCGAACCGACCTCGAGCCGAACCGCGACCGGTTCGCTCATCTCTAGATCTGAGGGCCTTTTTTGTACTATCAGGAAGTTGGTATTTTGCAGGGTTTTTCTCTGGCTACCATCAGTCCCTTTCCTGTCCTTTCCTATTTTAGTCAGCGGGGGCCTCACCTTTTGCTAATCCTGTCATCTACCTGTGTATTGTGTTTTTCCTATATCACCGCAGTCTTTGAATGTGGGGGGCTTGCTATTCTTGTCTATTTTCTGAGGCAGAGAGTTATTCATCTTTCCTACCTTTAGGATAGTTAGTTCTCCGGCTGGGTTCGCGGTGCACAGGATGTTAGTTCACCCCTCGGCTACTTCTAGTTGTGTTGGTTAGTAAGGGGATGACGGCCAGATCAGTTGCCAATGCTCTTGTCACCTTTTTGCCAATGATTTGTGGTGGTCTTCCATGGTTCCGGATCATAACAGTACATCCGGCCCTATCTAAGTTGCCGTCTTCATCAGAGTTGGTGCCTTTGTTTTTGCAACATGTTGTCCGTTTGCATGGTATTCCCGAAAACATTGTTTCTGACAGAGGGGTGCAGTTTGTATCCAGGTTTTGGAGGATTTTTTGCTCCAAATTAGGTGTTCAGCTGTCTTTCTCCTCGGCGTTTCATCCTCAGACCAACGGTCAGACTGAAAGGGCTAACCAGACCCTGGAGACCTATTTACGGTGTTTTGTTTCTGCGGATCAGGATGACTGGGTTTCGTTTTTGCCTTTGGCTGAATTTGCCCTTAACAATAGAGCTAGCTCTACCACGTTGGTGTCCCCCTTTTTCTGCAATTTTGGGTATCACCCTAGGTTCCTCTCAGGGCAGCTTGAGGCGTCTGACTGTCCTGGGGTGGATTCGGTGGTCAACAGAATGCAGCAGATTTGGGGGCAGGTAGTGGATAAATTGTTTCAGTCCCAAGAAACTGCCCAAAAGTTTGCCAACCGGCGTCGGACTGTTGGTCCCCGGTTTAAAGTAGGGGACATGGTGTGGTTGTCCTCTAAAAATATTTCTATGAGAGTTCCGTCTCCTAAATTTAAGCCCAGATTTATTGGACCTTATAAGATTTCGGAGATTATTAATCCTGTATCTTTCCGTTTGACTCTGCCTGCGTCATTTAAGATTCACAATGTCTTCCATAAGTCCTTGTTGAAGAAACATGTGGAGCCGGCAGTTCCTGCAGCAGCGCCTCCTGACCCTGTTTTGGTACAAGGGGATCTGGAGTATGAGGTTGAAAAAATTCTGGATTCCCGTCGCAGTAGGCGTCAGCTTCAGTACCTTGTGAAATGGAAGGGTTATGGGCAGGAGGATAACTCTTGGGTTGTGGCTTCTGACATTCATGCGGACAGGTTGGTTTGCGCCTTCCATCATGCTCATCCCGAGCGACCCTGTGGCGTGGGTGAGGGTTCGGTGACCACTCCTCAAGGGGGGGGTACTGTTGTGAATGTTAGTTATGTCTTGGCTGCTGGGAGGCTCCCTCTGGTGGCCAGGAAGGGTTTGGACAGAGACCAGGTGTGTTGTGCAGTGGGTGTTTTCTTTCCTAACTCTCTGCTTATTTAAGTCCTGGTCTGATTGCAGGCTGTTGCCGGATGTCAGTTGTTTTTGGTATCTCTAGCCTGCTTAATCCTGCTCTACATCACATCCACTCCAGATAAGTTCTTGCTCTTTATTTATTGCCTGGTTCTTTTGCTTATCTGGGTTTGTCATTTGTTGTGGTTGGTTTCAGTTTATTTCCTTCCAGGGATTTTCCCCCTTAGTGGATTGTTGAGGAACTCCCTGCAGTTCTGTGTGGAGTATAGCTCCTTTGGGTCCATGTGTTTGTGGCTTGTTGAATTTGTTATAATTCTTGTTTTCTGTTCATTGGTATGACAAGGGCACCTGGTATAGGACGGAGTTCAGATCGAGCGATCTGAGGGCCTTTTTTGTACGATAGGTCCTGCATCTCTGCTGGCAGTGCCGGTCACCGGGAGGATTCAGCGATCATCGGATGGAATAGCGGCAGGAGACAGAGTGCAGGAGGGATCACGGGGACCGGTAAGTGTTATGGCAATGTTTATTAACTGTATGTGTACATTTATAATGCATTTTTATGTGTTTGTGATTGCCTCCCATTATAGCCTATTGGTTCGAGTTCGGTTCGTCGAACGTTCGACGAACCGAACTCGAACGGGACTTCGGCTCGGCGAACCGACCTCGAGCCGAACCGCGACCGGTTCGCTCATCTCTAGATCTGAGGGCCTTTTTTGTACTATCAGGAAGTTGGTATTTTGCAGGGTTTTTCTCTGGCTACCATCAGTCCCTTTCCTGTGCTTTCCTATTTTAGTCAGCGGGGGCCTCACCTTTTGCTAATCCTGTCATCTACCTGTGTATTGTGTTTTTCCTATATCACCGCAGTCTTTGAATGTGGGGGGCTTGCTATTCTTGTCTACTTTCTGAGGCAGAGAGTTATTCATCTTTCCTACCTTTAGGATAGTTAGTTCTCCGGCTGGGTTCGCCGTGCACAGGATGTTAGTTCACCCCTCGGCTACTCCTAGTTGTGTTGGTTAGTAAGGGGATGGCGGCCAGATCAGTTGGCAATGCTCTTGTCACCTTTTTGCCAATGATTTGTGGTGGTCTTCCATGGTTCCGGATCATAACACTGACCTGCCTGTTGTCAGAAGATTCCCAGTACATGAAGTCCCTGAAGACCCTGAGGCGACCTGAAGGTAATGGGGCTACACAATTCCTTAGGAAGGTCACTCCTTGAGCCGATACCCTCTTTCCTGTGTTTCTGGCTAGGCAGATCCTTTCTCCTACAAGGTCCCCTTATCTACCCAGTTAACACTGGAGTCACTCCTATCGAAAATTGCTCTCATGCAAGTTGCACCCACTTATTTCCCTATTTATTTCTGTCGCCACTAACATTTCTTTCGGTTCATGCTTCTTTGTACTCTCCAACAGCTGACTAGACATGTCTGCTCCTGTCACATGTTTTTCCCACATTTAACAATCTGAGCTCTAAACAGTTACTACATCTTCCTATATATGCCCTAGTCCACCCTCCTGTGGGTCAGCTCTGCAGTTAACCCTACCAACATTATCCTTAATTCTGTTAGAAAAACCTAAACCCTCACTTTGTACTCTATAGGACTGGGCAGGAAACTATGACATCTTGTGACCCTTGGCAGTACTGCAGCCAGAAAGGATATACATACTTTTCAATAGCTTAGCAATAAAAATACATATCACACATTTGCATAAACACCATGGATGTCTTCAGTGGTTACACAACCTTAGATCATCCTCTAACACCCATGCAGCCCTCCATGCAGTATAATGGGATTATATACAGAATAATGGCTCCCACACAGCCCTCTGCACAGTATGATGGACCCCAAACAAACCTTCACATTATATAATTGCTTGCAAACAGCATAATATCACTCAAATAGCCCTCTATAATGCATAAGGCTCCCTCATATCTCTCTAAATAGTATAATGATGTTAGGGCCAGGTGGACGGGCAGACCCAGGAGGTGGATCCACTGGGCCGAACTCCTTGATGATGGTAAGGGGTCCGGTAGCTGGAGCACTACAGGTAGCAGGATAGTCCGTGTACAAGAGTAGTATGCAGAAGTCCCTGGGACCACGGAGTCACTGATGGTAGTCCGGGTGACGGAGCTCAGGTTCGGAAGCCGAGATGTTGTCAGGCAGAGTCCGGAACCGATGGAGCGAGAAGACGGGTCACCGCAGGGATCAGAGATGGAATGGACTGTCAGGATGGCAGATAGGCAGCGCTCAGGATTCGGGATTCGGCAGGACCAGATGGCGAGGCAGGATCGGCTCTAGAAGAGAGAGAGGTGAGTATCTCACAGGAACACAGGGAGACCTGACTCCTAGCTTGGGAAACACGAAGAACAGGCCCCGCCCACTTGAACACTAAACCCCTTTATACCCTGTACCTGTGTGCTCAATTTCCTGTCAGTGGACGCTGGCCCTTTAAGAAAGGGTCAGTGACCGCGCGCGCGCCCTAATGCGCATGCGCGCGGCCCGGGTGCCAGAAGCCAGGGCAGGGAGCGGAGAGGAGGAAGCAGGAGAGCCGGGCTGGGGCTGTGTAGCCGAGGGGCGCCGGGAGCGGGGACCGGACCGCCTGGAGGCCGCAGGCAATGGAGGCTGGAGACCGGGGAGAGAAGCAGGGAAGCCGGGAGGCGTGGCAGGTGAGCCGGGGAGTAGGGCAGGGGACCCGGAGAGCGTGACAGTAGCCCCCCCCACGCCCCCCTCCCCGCAACCGGGACAGGAAGGCACAGATCAAAGGAGTACCCACATTCTCCCGGGGTTCCCAGGACCTATCCTCAGGACTAAAGCCTACCCAGTCCACCAGGAAGAACTGTCGGCCCCGTACAGTTTTCATGGCCACGATATCCCTTACCGCATAGATGTCGTCATCGGCAATAGGAGGAGGAGCCGAACATGCAGCAGCGGAGAAGGGACCAAGGACAACCGGCTTGAGCAGGGAGACGTGGAAGGAGTTGGGTATCCTCATCGTGGCCGGGAGCTGCAGCTTGTAGGAGACCTCATTGATCTTGCTGAGGACTTTAAATGGCCCGATGTAGCGAGGTCCCAGCTTGTATGATGGTAGCTTCAATCGGACGTACTTGGAAGCAAGCCAGACGAGATCTCCTGGAGAGAAACACGGAGGGTCCAGACGCCTTTTGTCTGCATGTCTTTTCATCCGCAGGGAAGCACGTCCAAGGGACGCCTTAACAGAGTCCCAAATGGTTGCAAAGTCACGGGCTACAGCATCAGCAGCAGGGACATCCGAGGAAGAGGATACAGGCAATGGAACGGAAGGCTGAAGTCCGTAAACGACATGGAAGGGAGAGCTGGAGGAGGACTCACTGACGTGGTGGTTATGGGAGAATTCAGCCCAAGGAAGAAGCGTGGACCAGTCGTCGTGATGGGTGTTAACGTAGTGACGCAAGAAGGAGGTCAGGATCTGATTGACTCGTTCCACTTGGCCATTCGACTGAGGATGGTAGGCTGAAGAAAAGTCCAGAGTCACTCCCAGATGTTTGCAGAGAGCCCTCCAGAAGCGGGAGGTGAACTGAGTTCCTCTGTTGGACACAATGTGTGATGGAAAGCCATGCAAGCGGAAGATGTGCTGTATGTAGGCGTCAGCGAGTTCCTGGGCAGAGGGCAGTCCAGCCATAGGGACGAAATGAGCCATTTTAGAGAACCGATCCACCACGACCCATATGACTGTGTGTCCGGAGGACAATGGCAAGTCCGTAATAAAGTCCATCGCAATGTGTTGCCATGGTACTGAGGGTATAGGCAGAGGCAGAAGACGGCCATATGGCAGATGTTTGGGCGTCTTATTCCTGGCACAAGAGGAGCAGGCTGAGACAAAAGAAGCGACGTCCGTGCGAAGGGATGGCCACCAGTAATGACGTACAATCGTACTCCATGTTCTCTTCTGACCAGGATGACCGGCTATTTTCGAGGCATGGCCCCAGTGTAACACTTTTTGCCTGTCATTCTCAGAGACATAGGTCTTCCCGGGCGGTATGTGGGCCAGGGTGACAGGAGTCACCGGAATGATCTTACTAGGGAAGATGATGGGCTGGGATGTCTCCTCCTCCTGCTCCATGGGCATGAAAGACCTGGACAAGGCATCTGCGCGAACATTCTTGTCCGCGGGTTGGAAATGGAGCTGGAAATCGAATCTGGCAAAGAACAAGGACCACCTGGCTTGCCGTGGGTTCAGTCGCTGAGCAGACCGCAGGTATTCCAGGTTCTTGTGGTCCGTGTAAATAATAACGGGGTACACTGCTCCTTACAGAAGGTAGCGCCATTCCTCCAGAGCCAGTTTGACTGCCAATAGCTCTCGGTCACCGATGGTGTAGTTGCGTTCAGGCGCAGAGAAGCTCTTGGAGAAGAAACCGCAAGTCACCATCTTTCCGGAGGAGGACTTCTGCATGAGCACTGCTCCAGCTCCCGAGGAGGAGGCATCCACCTCCAAGGTGAACTGTCGGTTTAACTCCGGACGGTGGAGCACAGGAGAAGAGGCAAATGCCCGCTTCAGAGAGCCAAACGCGGCGTCGGACGCAGGTGACCAGTCCTTTGGATTAGCCCCCTTTTTGGTCAAGGCGGAGAGAGGAGCAGTCAGAGCAGAGAAGTGAGGGATGAACTGGCGGTAATAGTTGGCGAATCCCAGAAAGCGTTGGATTGCCTTCAGTCCGGAAGGAGGAGGCCAGTTGAGAACGGCAGAGACCTTCTTTGGATCCATCTGCAGTCCGGTATCGGAGATGACGTAACCCAGGAAGGGCAGAGAAGACTGCTCGAAGACACACTTCTCGTACTTGGCGTACAGACGATTCTCCCTCAGTCGTCGTAGTACCAGCTGCACGTTCTCTCTGTGGGTCTGGAGGTCCGGAGAAAAGACCAGGATGTCATCAAGATACACCACCACACAGATGTAAAGAAGGTCCCAGAACACGTCGTTCACCAATTCCTGAAAGACTGCTGGTGCGTTACACAGGCCGAAGGGCATCACACAGTATTCATAGTGCCCATCGCGCGTATTGAACGCGGTCTTCCATTCGTCCCCTGAGCGGATGCGGACCAGGTTGTAGGCACCCCGAAGATCCAACTTGGTGAACACACGAGCTCCTCTAAGCCGATCAAACAATTCGGGGATGAGCGGCAGGGGGTACTTGTTTTTCACGGTGATTTGGTTTAATCCCCGGTAGTCTATGCATGGGCGTAGGTCACCCTCTTTCTTCTTAACGAAGAAGAAGCCTGCTCCAGCAGGAGAGGAGGATCTCCGAATGAATCCCCTTGCCAGACTCTCTGTGATGTAGGTAGACATGGCCCTTGTCTCGGCTGGAGACAGCGGATATATCCGTCCTCGAGGAGGTGTAGTTCCCGGGAGCAGGTCGATGGCACAATCGTATGGATGATGTGGCGGAAGTACCTCTGATTCCTTTTTATCGAAGACATCCGCGAAGGACCAATAGGCCGAGGGCAGTCCCGGTAGGGACTCTGGAACCGGAGGTCGTCGGATGGGTTGTATGGTCTTCAGACAGTTTTCATGGCAAGAAGAGCCCCATCGGGTGATTTCACCAGTGCCCCAGCTGACTGATGGCTCGTGTGTCCGTAACCAGGGAAGTCCCAGCAGGATTTGATGGGACATGTGTGGAAGGACGTAGAGAGCGATGGTCTCGGTGTGCAGGGCACCGATACGCAGTTCGACCGGCTTGGTGATCCATGAGATGGTGTCAGAGAGGGGTCTCCCATCCACAGAGGCAATCATGAGGGGTTTGTCGAGTGGAGTAACAGGCACCTGGTACTTGTCCACCGTGGCTTGCTGGATGAAATTGCCTGCTGCCCCAGAATCGAGGTACGCCTCAGCCGTGAACCGCGTCTCTCCCGTTGTCACTTGTACAGTCCACATAACCGGGTCTGAGAGAGTCCCAGCACCTAGGGTGGCCTCTCCTACCAACCCTAGGCTTTGGAGTTTCCCGGCCTTTCTGGACAGGAGCGTAGCAGGTGTGTGCCCTCTCCGCAGTAGAAGCAGAGGCCCTTGGCGAGCCGCTCTGCTCGGCGTTGTTCAGACTGCCGCACACGGTCGATCTGCATGGGCTCGTGGACGGAGACACCAGATGCCGTTGACTGAAGTACGGCGGGCTTCTGCGGAGGAGAGGAATGCCGTACCGGACGTCTCTCACGGGACACTTCTTTGGATCGCTCCTGAAAGCGAATGTCCACTCGAGTCGCTAGGGTAATCAGGGCATCCAGGGTGGACGGTACGTCACGGCCAGCCAGCTCATCTTTAATTCGACCCGAGAGTTCTTCCCAGAAGGCGGCGGTTAGAGCCTCGATGTTCCACCCGAGTTCCGAAGCCAAGGTGCGAAAACGGATGGCGTATTGACCCACCGTCAGAGTCCCCTGACGTAACCGGAGAAGAGATGAGGCAGACGCGGAGGCGCGTCCGGGCTCGTCAAAGGTGCCACGAAATGCCTGCAGGAACTCCTGGATGTTTGTGGTCACAGGATCCTCCTTTTCCCACAAGGGGTTCATCCACGCCAGTGCCTCACCCTCTAGATGGGACATGATGAACGCGACCTTGGCTTGGTCGGAGGCAAACAAATGCGGCAGCTGCGTGAAATGGAGGGAGCATTGGTTTATGAAACCCCTGCAGGTCTTGGGATCTCCGGCGTACCGGGGTGGTGAGGCCAAACGAAGTCTGGAAGCATCCGAAGAGGCTGCCACGGGGGCTGGAGCCGTGGATTGGCTAGTGGAAGCCCGAGATGCTGAAGACGTAATTGACGCTTGTAGCGTGTTCAGGCGGGCGTCCACCGAAGTCATGAAGTTCAGCATTCGGGTCTGGGTCTCACGCTGGCGTTGGAGTTCCTCCTGCAAGGCTGCTAGTGATTCAGCGGGATCCATGGCCTGTTCTTACTGTTCTTACTATTAGGGCCAGGTGGACGGGCAGACCCAGGAGGTGGATCCACTGGGCCGAACTCCTTGATGATGGTAAGGGGTCCGGTAGCTGGAGCACTACAGGTAGCAGGATAGTCCGTGTACAAGAGTAGTATGCAGAAGTCCCTGGGACCACGGAGTCACTGATGGTAGTCCGGGTGACGGAGCTCAGGTTCGGAAGCCGAGATGTTGTCAGGCAGAGTCCGGAACCGATGGAGCGAGAAGACGGGTCACCGCAGGGATCAGAGATGGAACGGACTGTCAGGATGGCAGATAGGCAGCGTTCGGGATTCGGGATTCGGCAGGACCGGATGGCGAGGCAGGATCGGCTCTAGAAGAGAGAGAGGTGAGTATCTCACAGGAACACAGGGAGACCTGACTCCTAGCTTGGGAAATACGAAGAACAGGCCCCGCCCACTTGGACACTAAACCCCTTTATACCCTATACCTGTGTGCTCAATTTCCTGTCAGTGGACGCTGGCCCTTTAAGAAAGGATCAGTGACCGCGCGCGCGCCCTAATGCGCATGCGCGCGGCCCGGGTGCCAGAAGCCAGGGCAGGGAGCGGAGAGGAGGAAGCAGGAGAGCCGGGCTGGGGCTGTGTAGCCGAGGGGCGCCGGGAGCGGGGACCGGACCGCCTGGAGGCCGCAGGCAATGGAGGCTGGAGACCGGGGAGAGAAGCAGGGAAGCCGGGGAGCGTGGCAGGTGAGCCGGGGAGTAGGGCAGGGGACCCG
Source organism: Anomaloglossus baeobatrachus (assembly GCF_048569485.1). Taxonomy (NCBI): domain Eukaryota; kingdom Metazoa; phylum Chordata; class Amphibia; order Anura; family Aromobatidae; genus Anomaloglossus; species Anomaloglossus baeobatrachus. The sequence goes on along the minus strand of NC_134357.1, from coordinate 299,977,235 downwards.
GAGAGCGTGACAAATGACCTCCACATAGCCTTCCATATAGTATAATGGGCCCCTCCATATAGAATAATGCACATCCCATAGACCCCCATATAATATACTTCACCCCCCCATACTGCTCCTTGTACTATAATGCAGCCTCCATAGTCCTCCAAATAATTATATTGCACCCCATACTTCTCTATAGAAAATAATGCACACTCCATAGTCCATAATAGAGTATAAGGCACACCACATAGTCCTGACCTCCATATAAAATAATGTACATCCCATAGTCCTCTATGTAGAATAATGCACGCCCCATAGTCTTCCATATAGTATAATGTACATCCAATAGTCCACCATATAAAATAATGCAATCCCCATAGTCCTCCATATTGAATAATACACACCCTTTTATTATTTATTATTATAGCACCATTTATTACATGGCGCATTACTTGTGAAAAGGGATATATAATAGGGACAAGTACAATAATCATAAGCAATGCAAGGCACAGACAGGTACAGGAGGAGAGGGGATCCTGCCCATGAGGGATCACAGTCTACAAGGTGAGGATACAGTGTGTGAGGGTGGAGATGGTCATGCGGCGCAAAAACCAACTGAAGATTACTGCAAGTTGTAGATGTGTCGGAAAAGGTGGGTTTTCATGTTCCGTTTGAAGCTTTCCAAGATACGCAAGAGTCTGATATGTTGTGGCAGAGAATTCCAGAGTATGGGGGATGCACAGGAGAAATCTTGAATGCGATTGTGATACGAGGGGCATAGAGAAGGAGATCTTGTGAGGATTCGAGGTTACGTGCAGGTAAGTTACGGGAGACTAGGTCACAGATGTATGGAGGAGACAGGTTGTGGATGGCTTTGTATGTCATGGTTAGGGTTTTGAACTGGAGTGGTTGGGCAATGGGAAGCCAGTGAAGGGATTGGCAGAGAGGAGAGGTTAGGGAGTAGCAGGGGGACAGGCGGATTAGTTGGACAGCATTGTTTAGAATATATTGTAGGGGTGCCAGAGTTAGAAGGGAGGCCACAGAGCAGGGTGGGTTGCAATAGTCCAGGCGAGAGATAAGGGCATGCACTAGTATTTTTGCAGCTTCTTGCTTAAGGAATGTACAAATCCGGGAAATAATTTTGAGTTGGAGGCTGCAGGAGGTGAAGAGGGCTTGGATGTCTGACTTGAAGGAGAGAGCAGAGTCGAGATTTACCCTCAGGCAATGACCACGTGGGACTGGGGAAAGTGAGCAGCCAATGACTTTGATGGATAGGTCTGTTGAGGGGGTTAAGTGAGGAGGAGTAAAAAGATAATTAATTCTGTTTTGTCCATGTTAAGTTTTAGAAATCAAGCAGAAAAAAGGATGAAATAGCAGACAGACATTGTGGGATTCTGGTTAGTAAGGAGGTGATGTCAGGTTCTGTCACGCTCACCGGCCCCCCTGCCATGCTCAACGGCTCCCCTTCCACGCTCCCCGGCTCCCCGGCCACGCTCCCCGGCTCCCCTGCCACGCTCCCCGGCTCCTTTGCAAGGCGTCCCCCGCTCCACGGCCTCCATGCATACTCACCTGCGTCCTCCAGGCAACCCGATCCTCGGTCCCGGCGCCCATCTGCGATGCTGAACGCTCCTGCCTCCTGTGCACCGCTCCCTGCTCTGGCTTCTGGCACCCGGGCCTCGCGCATGCGCATTAGGGCGCGCGCGCGGTCATTGACCCTCTCTTAAAGGGCCAGCATCCTCCAACAGGATATTGAAGATTCAGGTGCAGGGTATATAGGGGGTTCCTTTCCAAGTGGGCGGGGCCTGTTCTTCGTGTTTCCTAAGCTAGGAGTCAGGTCTTCCTGTGTTTTGCCTCGTACTCACATATCTCTCTTGTAGAGTCGTTCCTGCCTCGCCAACCAGTCCTGACGATTCCTGAACCACGAACGGTGACTGTCCGCCGTCTCGTCAGTCCCTACCGTCTCCGGATCCGTGTGGTGACCCACCTCCTCGCTCCGTTGGTTCCGGATTCTGCCTGCCATCATCTCGGCCTCCGAACCTGAGCTCCGTCACCCGGACAGCCTTCAGAGACTCCGTGGTCCCAGGGACTTCTTCACTCCACTCCTCTGAACGGACTGTCCTGCTACCCATAGTGCTCCGGCTACCGGGCACCTCGCCCTCGGTGAGGTGTTCAGCCCAGTGGATCCACCTCCTGGGCCTACCCGTCCCCCCGGTCCTAACAGTAAGAACAGGCCATGGATCCCGCCGAAGCACTAGCGTCCCAGCTGGGCGGTATGCAGCAGGAACTCGTCCGACAGCGCGAGACCCAGTCCCGCATGCTGGCCTTTATGTCCTCAGTGGATACCCGCCTGAACACGCTGCAAGCAACAGCCACGTTCCGGGCATCCCAGGCTTCTGCAGCGCAGTCCACGGCTGCGTTTCCCGTGGCGGCTTCCTCGATAGCCTCTAACCTCCGCTTGGCCTCTCCACCCCGATATGCCGGAGATCCTAAGACCTGCAGAGGATTCTTGAATCAGTGTTCCCTCCACTTCAAGCTGCTGCCGCATCTGTTTGCCTCCGACCAAGCCAAGGTGGCGTTTGTGATGTCCCATCTAGAGGGTGAGGCACTGGCCTGGATGAACCCCTTGTGGGAGAAGGAGGACCCTGTAACTGCTAACATCCAGGAATTCCTGCAGGCGTTTAGAACCACCTTTGACGAACCCGGACGTGCCGCCGCGTCCGCCTCATCACTCCTCAGGCTACGTCAGGGGACCTCGACGGTGGGCCAATATGCCGTCCGCTTTCGCACCTTGGCCTCAGAATTGGGGTGGAACAATGAAGCCCTCACCGCCGCTTTCTGGGAAGGACTCTCCAGTCGTATTAAGGACGAGCTGGCAGGCCGCGATGTTCCTTCCACCCTGGATGCCCTGATCGCACTAGCCACCCGCGTGGACCTCAGATTCCAGGAACTATCCAAAGAGGTGTCCCGTGAGAGACGTCCGATACGGCATTCCTCTCCTCCGCAGAAGCCCGCCGTACTTCAGTCAGCGTCGTCTGGTGTCTCTGTCCATGAGCCCATGCAGATTGACCGTTTGCGGCAGTCCGAACAACGCCGAGCAGAACGGCTCGCAAAGGGCCCCTGCTTCTACTGCGGAGAGGGCACACACCTGCTACGTTCCTGTCCAGAGAGGCCGGGAAACTCCAAAGCCTAGGGTTGGTAGGAGAGGCCACCCTAGGTGCTGGGACTCTCTCAGACCCGGTTACGTGGACTGTGCAAGTGACAGCAGGAGAGACGCGGTTCACGGCAGAGGCGTACCTCGATTCCGGGGCAGCAGGCAATTTCATCCAGCAGGCCACGGTGGACAAGTACCTGGTACCAGTTACTCCACTCGACAAACCCCTCGTGATTGCCTCCGTAGATGGGAGACCCCTCTCTGACACCATCACTTGGATCACTGAGCCTGTTGTACTACGCATCGGTGCCCTGCACACTGAGAAAATCGCCTTCTACGTCCTCCCGCATATGTCTCATCAAATCCTGCTGGGACTCCCCTGGTTACGGACACATGAACCGTCGGTCAGCTGGCGCGCTGGCGAAATTACCCGATGGGGCCCCTCTTGCCACGAGAACTGCTTGAGGGCCATACAGCCCATCCGACGACCTCCGGTTCCGGAGTCCCTACCAGGACTGCCTTCGGCCTATTGGTCCTTCGCGGATGTCTTTGATAAAAAGGAGTCAGAGGTACTGCCGCCACATCGTCCATACGACTGTGCAGGGCCGGCTCCAGGTTTTTGTGGGCCCCGGGCGGAAGAGTCCCAGTGGGCCCCATCCACACACAGACACCGATACGAACATATACATATTTAAAGACAAACTCACAAAAATACATATAAACAGACAAATATATACAGTCATATACACTTACAGACACACACACACACACAAGTCTGCTGCATACAGACAGACACACACAACTCTGCTACATACAAACACATACAGCTCTGCTACATACAGACAAACACACACACAAACTCTGCTACATACAGACAAACACATACAACTCTGCTACATACAGACAAACACATACAACTCTGCTACATACAGACAAACACATACAAGTCTGCTACATACAGACAAACACATACAACTCTGCTACATACAGACAAACACATACAACTCTGCTACATACAGACAAACACATACAACTCTGCTACATACAAACACATACAACTCTGCTACATTCAGACAAATGCACACAACTCTGCTACATTCAGACAAACACAACTCTGCTACATACAGACAAACACATACAACTCTGCTACATAGAAACACATACAACTCTGCTACATACAGACAAACACATACAACTCTGCTACATAGAAACACATACAACTCTGCTACATACAGACAAACACACACAACTCTGCTACATACAGACAAACACATACAACTCTGCTACATACAGACAAACACATACAACTCTGCTACATACAAACACATACAACTCTGCTACATACAGACAAACACATACAACTCTGCTACATACAGACAAACACACACAACTCTGCTACATACAGACAAACACATACAACTCTGCTACATACAGACAAACACATACAACTCTGCTACATACAGACAAACACATACAAGTCTGCTACATACAGACAAACACATACAACTCTGCTACATACAGACAAACACATACAACTCTGCTACATACAGACAAACACATACAACTCTGCTACATACAGACAAACACATACAACTCTGCTACATACAGACAAACACATACAACTCTGCTACATACAGACAAACACACACAACTCTGCTACATACAGACAAACACATACAACTCTGCTACATACAGACAAACACATACAACTCTGCTACATACAGACAAACACACACAACTCTGCTACATACAGACAAACACATACAACTCTGCTACATACAGACAAACACACACAACTCTGCTACATACAGACAAACACATACAACTCTGCTACATACAGACAAACACATACAACTCTGCTACATACAGACAAACACATACAAGTCTGCTACATACAGACAAACACATACAACTCTGCTACATACAGACAAACACACACAACTCTGCTACATACAGACAAACACATACAACTCTGCTACATACAGACAAACACATACAACTCTGCTACATGCAGACAAACACACACAACTCTGCTACATACAGACAAACACATACAACTCTGCTACATACAGACAAACACACACAACTCTGCTACATACAGACAAACACATACAACTCTGCTACATACAGACAAACACACACAACTCTGCTACATACAGACAAACACATACAACTCTGCTACATACAGACAAACACATACAACTCTGCTACATACAGACAAACACATACAAGTCTGCTACATACAGACAAACACATACAACTCTGCTACATACAGACAAACACACACAACTCTGCTACATACAGACAAACACATACAACTCTGCTACATACAGACAAACACATACAACTCTGCTACATGCAGACAAACACACACAACTCTGCTACATTCAGACAAACACATACAACTCTGCTACATTCAGACAAATGCACACAACTCTGCTGCTCTGTGGGGCCCACACCCGCGGCTTGGCGGGGACAGCACCAGCGGCACTGGCAGCACCCGCGGCTCGGCAGGGCCCACACCCGCGGCTCGGCGGGGCTCGGCGGGGCCCGCACCCGCGGCTCGGCGGGGCCCGCACCCGCGGCTCGGCGGGGCCCGCACCCGCGGCTCGGCGGGGCCCGCACCCGCGGCTCGGCGGGGCCCGCACCCGCGGCTCGGCGGGGCCAGCACCAGCGGCTCGGCGGGGCCCGCACCCGCGGCTCGGCGGGGCCAGCACCAGCGGCTCGGCGGGGCCCACACCCGCGGAATCGGCGGGTGGGGGCATTGGCAGGGGCCAGGGCATACATCCAGGGGGTAGAAGCAGCTCACCGGGGCCTATAATGGGGAGGCGGGGAGGGCACTTACCCGATTAGGTCACGGTGGAGAGGGGGCCCACACAGCGCCGGACAGAAGCTCGCCTCCTTCATCTGTGGGACTGAGAAGGCGTTAGCTCCGCCCACAGATGAAATTCAAACGAGGATGTCTGCGCGCCTTAAAGTGACGGCGCCGCAGATTGCTGCCGAGGACTGCGGTCCCCGGAACTCGGCCGGGGACCGCAGAACTGTAAAGGCGAGTGGGCCCCGGCCAAGGGACAGGAGAACTGACGAGGCCGAGTGGGCCCCCCCGGCTCTCCAGGGCCCCGGCATTTGCCCGGGTTTGCCGGGTGCTGACGCCGGCCCTGCGACTGTGCCATCGACCTACTCCCGGGAACCACACCACCTCGAGGACGGATATATCCTTTGTCCCCTGCTAAAACAAGGGCCATGTCTGCCTACATCACTGAGAACCTGGCAAGGGGATTCATCCGGAGATCCTCCTCTCCTGCTGGAGCAGGCTTCTTCTTCGTCAAGAAGAAAGAGGGCGACCTGCGCCCCTGCATTGACTACCGGGGATTGAATCAAATCACCGTGAAGAATAAATACCCCCTGCCGCTCATCCCCGAATTGTTTGATCGGCTTAGAGGAGCTCGTGTGTTTACCAAGTTGGATCTTCGGGGTGCCTACAACCTGGTCCGCATCCGCTCTGGGGACGAATGGAAGACCGCATTTAACACTCGCGATGGGCACTACGAGTATTGTGTGATGCCCTTCGGCCTGTGTAACGTACCGGCGGTCTTTCAAGAATTAGTGAACGACGTGTTCCGGGACCTTCTCTACGTTTGTGTGGTGGTGTATCTGGATGACATCCTGGTCTTCTCTCCGGACCTCCAGACCCACAGAGAGAACGTGCAGCTGGTACTGCAAAAACTGCGAGAGAATCGTTTGTACGCCAAGTACGAGAAGTGTGTCTTCGAGCAGTCTTCTCTTCCCTTCCTGGGTTACGTAATCTCCGATACCGGTCTGCAGATGGACCCAGAGAAGGTCTCTTCCATTCTCAACTGGCCCCCTCCTTCCGGACTGAAGGCAATCCAACGGTTTCTTGGATTTGCGAACTATTACCGTCAGTTCATCCCTCGCTTCTCTGCCCTGACTGCACCTCTCTCTGCCTTGACCAAGAAGGGGGCTAATCTAAAGGACTGGTCCCCTGCGGCCGACGCCGCCTTTGGCTCCCTGAAACGGGCATTTGCTTCCTCTCCGGTCCTCCACCGTCCTGAGTTAAACCGACAGTTCACCTTGGAGGTGGATGCCTCCTCCTCTGGAGCCGGAGCAGTACTCATGCAGAAGTCCTCCTCTGGGAAGATGGTTACTTGCGGTTTCTTCTCCAAGAGCTTCTCAGCGCCTGAACGCAACTACACCATCGGTGACCGAGAGCTATTGGCAGTCAAACTGGCTCTGGAGGAATGGCGCTACCTTCTGGAGGGAGCAGTGTACCCCGTGATCATTTACACGGACCACAAGAACCTGGAATACCTGCGGTCTGCTCAGCGACTGAACCCACGACAAGCCAGGTGGTCCTTGTTCTTTGCCAGGTTCGATTTTCAGCTCCATTTTCGGCCCGCGGATAAGAATGTGCGAGCAGATGACTTGTCCAGGTCATTCGTGCCCATGGAACAGGAGGAGGAGACATCCCAACCCATCATCTGCCCAACCAAAATCATTCCGGTGGCTCCTGTCTCTCTGGCCCAGATACCGCCCGGGAAGACCTATGTCTCAGAACCTGACAGACAAAAAGTGTTGCACTGGGGCCATACCTTGAAAATAGCCGGCCATGCCAGTCAGAAGAAAACATGGAATACAATTATACGTCACTATTGGTGGCCATCCCTTCGCATGGACGTCGCGTCCTTTGTCTCAGCCTGCTCCTCTTGTGCCCGGAACAAGACACCCAAACACCTGCCATATGGTCGTCTTCTGCCGCTGCCTATTCCCTCCGTTCCGTGGCAACACATAGCAATGGACTTTATTACAGACTTGCCCTTGTCCTCCGGACATACGGTCATATGGGTCGTGGTGGACCGTTTCTCCAAAATGGCTCATTTCGTCCCTATGGCTGGACTCCCCTCTGCCCAGGAACTCGCTGACGCTTACATACAGCACATCTTCCGGTTGCATGGCTTTCCATCACACATTGTGTCCGACAGAGGAACTCAGTTTACCTCCCGCTTCTGGAGGGCTCTCTGCAAACATCTGGGAGTGACTCTGGACTTTTCTTCAGCCTACCATCCTCAGTCGAATGGCCAAGTGGAACGAGTCAATCAGATCCTGACTTCCTTCTTACGTCACTACGTTAACGCCCATCACGACGACTGGTCCACGCTTCTTCCTTGGGCTGAATTTTCCCATAACCACCACGTCAGTGAGTCCTCCTCCAGCTCTCCCTTCCATGTCATTTACGGACTTCAGCCTTCCGTCCCTTTACCTGTATCCTCTTCCTCGGATGTCCCTGCTGCTGATGCTGTAGTCCGTGACTTTTCAACAATTTGGGACTCTGTCAAGACGTCCCTTGGACGTGCTTCCCTGCGGATGAAGAGACACGCAGACAAGAGGCGTCTGGATCCTCCGTGTTTCTCTCCAGGAGATCTGGTCTGGCTTGCTTCCAAGTACGTCCGATTGAAGCTACCATTGTACAAGCTGGGTCCTCGCTACATCGGGCCGTTTAAAGTCATTGGCAAGATCAATGTGGTCTCCTACAAGCTACAGCTCCCGGCCACGATGAGGATACCCAACTCCTTCCATGTCTCCCTGCTCAAGCCGGTTGTCCTTGGTCCCTTCTCCGCTGCTGCCAGTTCTGCTCCTCCTCCTATTGCTGACGATGACATCTATGCGGTAAGGGATATCGTGGCCATGAAGACCGTGCGGGGCCGACAGTTCTTCTTGGTGGACTGGGCTGGGTATGGTCCTGAGGATAGGTCCTGGGAACCCCGGGAGAATGTGGGTACTCCCCTAATTCGTGCCTTCCTGTCCCGGTTGCGGGGAGGGGGGCGTGGGGGAGGGGGTACTGTCACGCTCACCGGCCCCCCTGCCATGCTCACCGGTTCCCCTTCCACGCTCCCCGGCTCCCCGGCCACGCTCCCCGACTCCCCTGCCACGCTCCCCGGCTCCTTTGCAAGGCGTCCCCCGCTCCACGGCCTCCATGCATACTCACCTGCGTCCTCCAGGCAACCCGATCCTCGGTCCCGGCGCCCATCTGCGATGCTGAACGCTCCTGCCTCCTGTGCACCGCTCCCTGCTTTGGCTTCTGGCACCCGGGCCTTGCGCATGCGCATTAGGGCGCGCGCGCGGTCATTGACCCTCTCTTAAAGGGCTAGCGTCCTCCAACAGGATATTGAAGATTCAGGTGCAGGGTATATAGGGGGTTCCTTTCCAAGTGGGCGGGGCCTGTTCTTCGTGTTTCCTAAGCTAGGAGTCAGGTCTTCCTGTGTATTGCTTCGTACTCACATATCTCTCTTGTAGAGTCGTTCCTGCCTCGCCAACCGGTCCTGACGATTCCTGAACCACGAACGGTGACTGTCCGCCGTCTCGTCAGTCCCTACCGTCTCCGGATCCGTGTGGTGACCCACCTCCTCACTCCGTTGGTTCCGGATTCTGCCTGCTATCATCTCGGCCTCCAAACCTGAGCTCCGTCACCCGGACTGCCTTCAGAGACTCCGTGGTTCCAGGGACTTCTTCACTCCACTCCTCTGAACGGACTGTCCTGCTACCCATAGTGCTCCGGCTACCGGGCACCTCGCCCTCGGTGAGGTGTTCAGCCCAGTGGATCCACCTCCTGGGCCTACCCGTCCCCCCGGTCCTAACAGGTTCCCATCCCTCCATATAAAACAATGCACACCATACATGACTCGCCCACCCCAGGGCTATGGGACACCCGGTGCCGGGCCGGACTAGTTCAGGGGTCGTCAGTGGTGGCGGGGCCCGACTCCGTGACCCTGGTGGGTGTCAATTAAATATGGCTGGTGACTTGGGGTGATTAAAGTTTATATTTGTCGTGACGCCACCTGTGGTTTGCGGCTATTAAGCCGCCGCTGCTGTATGGGGCCTCCGGGGCTGATGGAATGGCAGCTTGGATGGTCCTGCTCCCCACAGGTGGAGCGATACCCCGGGGCACAGTTGGTGCTTGTAAGTGTCAATGCAGTGATGGAAGTTCATGCAGATAAAATAACAGAGGCAACACCAGGAACTGCAGTTTCAAGATGTTTACTCACAGTTGGTTATCTGACACGGCAGCTGTCCGGTTGCCCACTGGTGTGCTGGAATCCCCTGTCAGGGACCTCCGCTGATCCCGGGTAGATCTGGGGGTAAATGCCAGTGCACCCCTCTATGTGTTACTTTCTCAGCTGACTCCTCAAGCCTTGCCCTTGTTGGCTGAACCTGGCTCGGCCTCCACTGCAGCCTCCGGGCTGGGAGCTCGCCTGTCGGTTATTTGCCCCTTTTCTAGAGGTTCTGCTGTGGGCTGTGGTCCGGGGAACATGCAGCTTCCCTGGACCTCGGTTTCTAACCTTTGGAGTTGACTTCTCCTCCTCCAGTGACTAGGGACCGTCCCCTGGATGTAGCTTGATCCCTCCACCGATGTTCCTGTGGAACAGGCCACCAGCTCAAAAGCTATCTGTGGCCCTGGAATCCTTTCGTTCCCTGCTTGGTGTCACCTGGACCCTCTGAGTCCCAGGGTCTTCACCAGGAAGCGTCACTTTCTTCTCTTTAGCTCCTGACTGACTAGAGCTTTCTTACTGCCTCTCCTTCTCCTCTGCCTCCCGCAGACCTCCTCCTCCTTCTCCCCTGTCTCTCCGACTACCCAAACTTGACCTTCCTTACTCTGTCTGCTCTCTGGTGGCTCCTCCCACATCCCCAGTTGCTAAGCTACCACCCAATCGGAAAGTGGATGGGACTTACTGGCCCTCCCTGGCAAGCCAGCCACGAGGGTTGCTGCCACAGTCCCCTGTCCCTGTGTGTGCCTAGCAATGGGTGTAGTCCAGATTTACCTGGGAACTGGCATGTACCCCTTTCCTTACCCAGGATGGGACATCACACCTCTGGATGGGGTGCAATGTCTCTGTGGAGACAGAAGCCTCAGGGGCGCCACACTCCCCCACAGCGAATCCCAGCACGTCCTCGGGCTGAAACAACAAAACAATGGTGGAAACTGCAAAAAACATTTTTGTTATGCATAACATTAAAACAGTAAAACTTTTTCTTCCCTTTATGGGAGGCGCTGTCTCTTTAACGTTGCAAACATTCTTATAAAGAAAATTCTAAGTGTGCACTTCCAGTCCATTGCACGATTTGGCACTTCTACCATAATTATGTTAGGGGGCACAACAGGTGCAACTATTTACATGGGGGAACTTCTGACCACGCATAGTCCAGTGGCCCAAAACATCTTTTCAACTCTTAATGGGAGGGAAAAGGCAAAACCAGCCACTAAGTCCAGTGGCCTGGTAACACAGGACACATAACACACTCACATTCACCGGAGACCACATTCCAGTCCGGTGGCCCGGTAACATATAAACAAGGGGGGGTGACATCTTCAAAAAACACAAGGGGCAGTAAGGCAGGAAAGGGTGTCATCTTCAAAAAGAACATGAGGGCAAAACAAAGGGGACGTCTTCACAAAGGGGTGAGGGGCAGACAGAGCTATTTACAGTTCAGTTCTTCTTTCTTTTCGTTCTTACTTGCGGGGATAGATGCGGGGGTCCCACTCCGGCATTGCCCCAGGCAACAAGTAGGCCGAGGAGATCAGGGTTTGAGTCTCCTGGGTGTTGGTGGCCAGCCTGCTGCGGGGCGCTGCAGCCTGGGTTGGAGTGGGGCTGCTCGCCGAAGTGGGGCTGCTGGGTTGCAGAGGGTTACTGGCTGGCGCGGGGCTGCTGGCTTGCAAGGGGTTACCGGCGGTACGGCGCCACTCCGGCTCCTCCAGGGATATTTCTTCCCGCACGATATGTATGCCCAGGGCATACCAGCCACGGCTCCCCATCAGCCTGGTGTACTCCAGCACATCACCCGGCTTCACATCACGCCCTGGGTGGCCTTTAGTGAGGTGCTCTTCTATGTCGCGGCGCGCGACAAAGACGTCCTTTCCTAGGCCGGGCTCCCTGATGAACCCCCAGCCTTCCTTCATTTTAAATTCAATCACCTGGCCCCTCCGCACTGGGCCCTGGTGTTCCTTGCGGCTCCGCCGGATCCGGGCCTTAGCAGCCAGGTTGGACGCCTCCTCCGTACGGCGTCTCTCCTCCCGTCTTTCCCGCTCCTGCTGGTATTCCTCCGGCATTTTCTGGAAGGCCACTTCAGTGGCCATCTGGGTCTCCTTGGGGCGCAGCGGCTGCTGCAGTCTCCCGCTGTCGATGGGCGCAGCGTCCCAATTCACTCCCGGTGATGTGGCTCCCAGGAGGCTAACAGGGGGACTCGGAAGGAGGCCCACCAGTGGCTCGGGGCCCATGTCGCACCAGGCGCCATCTTCAGGGCCCTCTGGCAGGTTTCCGGTGCCCCTTGAAGTGTCAGCGGGGCTGGCAAGGAAGCCCAGCAGGGATGTGGAGGGGCTGGGCGCTGGCGCTTGGTAGGGCCGGGGGTCTGGACGGGTCAGATTAGTATTTTGCTCACCCGGGTACTGCTCTGCGGCCTCCATTCTGTGGCCCACGAACTCGGGTGCCGTCCGGTTTCCTCCCCGCCAGTCCACCTCCATCTGCAGCGCGCTCAGCCTCCAGGCGAGGTGTCTCATTTCTTCCCGGATCAGGTGCATTTCGGGGTCCATCTCTCGGGTCCCTGGTGTGCTTGGCCGCTGCTTCTCCGCCATGCTGCCTTCCTGGGGAATGCTCGCTGCTGCAGTGCTCGGGTGCTCGACCACGCCACTCGGCTGCACCCTGTTTTCTGGAGGCGGGGCCGGGGGCTGCACCAGCATCTGGCGCCCAGCCCATCACGGCCGGCATCGCTCCGCTTACGATCAGGTACATTCTTGCACTTGTCTGGTCTGGCATTTAAGGTTGCTTTGCCAGCCAGTTTCCCTAGGCGCTATGTCTTCTTCTTCCGCTTTCCATCGCGGGCACGGCTTCGCACTTCTTGGACAAGACCAAGGGGGCGGGGCTTCTTTTCGCGCCCTTTCTTCTGGCACGCCCCCCTTCTTCCCGCGCTTTGTAAGCTGTAATGGCGGCGGTTTTCACAATAAAACAGTCTCTTAAGCACAATTCTTCAGGCGCACAGTACCCGGTGGGACCGGGCACGAAATCCTGTTCACAGCGCCAAAGTTGACTCGCCCACCCCAGGGCTATGGGACACCCGGTGCCGGGCCGGACTAGTCCAGGGTTCGTCAGTGGTGGCGGGGCCCGACTCCGTGACCCTGGTGGGTGTCAATTAAATATGGCTGGTGACTTGAGGTGATTAAAGTTTATATTTGTCGTGACGCCACCTGTGGTTTGCGGCTATTAAGCCGCCGCTGCTGTATGGGGCCTCCGGGGCTGATGGAATGGCAGCTTGGATGGTCCTGCTCCCCACAGGTGGAGCGGTACCCCGGGGCACAGTTGGTGCTTGTAAGTGTCAATGCAGTGATGCAGTTTCAAGATGTTTACTCACAGTTGGTTATCTGACACGGCAGCTGTCCGGTTGCCCACTGGTGTGCTGGAATTCCCTGTCAGGGACCTCCACTGATCCCGGGTAGATCTGGGGGTAAATGTCAGTGCACCCCTCTATATGTTCCTTTCTCAGCTGACTCCTCAAGCCTTGCCCTTGTTGGCTGAACCTGGCTCGGCCTCCACTGCAGCCTCCGGGCTGGGAGCTCGCCTGTCGGTTATTTGCCCTTTTTCTAGAGGTTCTGCTGTGGGCTGTGGTCCGGGGAGCATGCAGCTTCCCTGGACCTCGGTTTCTAACCTTTGGAGTTGACTTCTCCTCCAGTGACTATGGACAGTCCCCTGGATGCAGCTTGATCCCTCCACCGATGTTCCTGTGGAATAGGCCACCAGCTCAAAAGCTATCTGTGGCCCTGGAATCCTTTCGTTCCCTGCTTGGTGTCACCTGGACCTTCTGAGTCCCAGGGTCTTCACCAGGAAGCGTCACTTTCTTCTCTTTAGCTCCTGACTGACTAGAGCTTTCTTACTGCCTCTCCTTCTCCTCTGCCTCCCGCAGACCTCCTCCTCCTTCTCCCCTCTCTCTCCGACTACCCAAACTTGACCTTCCTTACTCTGTCTGCTCTCTGGTGGCTCCTCCCACCTCCCCAGTTGCTAAGCTACCACCCAATCAGAAAGGGGATGGGACTTACCGGCCCTCCCTGGCGATCCAGCCACGAGGGTTGCTGCCACAGTCCCCTGTCCCTGTGTGTGCCTAGCAATGGGTGTAGTGCAGATTTACCTGGGAACTGGCATGTACCCCTTTCCTTACCCAGGATGGGACATCACACCTCTGGATGGGGTGCAATGTCTCTGTGGAGACGGAAGCCTCAGGGGCGCCACACTCCCCCACAGCGAATCCCAGCACGTCCTCGGGCTGAAACAACAAAACAATGGTGGAAACTGCAAAAAACATTTTTGTTATGCATAACATTAAAACAGTAAAACTTTTTCTTCCCTTTATGGGAGGCGCTGTCTCTTTAACGTTGCAAACATTCTTATAAAGAAAATTCTAAGTGTGCACCCAGGATGGGACATCACACCTCTGGATGGGGTGCAATGTCTCTGTGGCGACGGAAGCCTCAGGGGTGCCACATACACTCCTCTATATAAAATAATGGCCACCACATAGTCACCCGTATAGTATTATGGCTACCAGTATACTCATTGATAAAAAAAAATACCCACCACCCGTCGTTCCATTGCTACTGCGATCTCCGTGGTGAGCATTCTGCAGCTCCGCTCATCTCAGCACAACAGGTGTGTCATAGTGATGTAATTGGGCTTGCTGCAATGAGACATCGAATGCCAAGCAAGAATGATGGAGAAGGGAGCGTCAGAAAAGCATTCCCTCTTTCCTCATTGCTTTCAACTCTATCGGCATCCAGGATGCCGATACAGTTGAACTGGTGGAGGAACCCGATGCAGGCACTGACACCAGTTCTCCCTCGACTCATGGGCTCCATAACCGTCTTGTGGTCTGCTGCCATTTGCGGTATGCCACTGGCCCAGGCAAAAAATTTCAAAGCAGTGTATAGGAGAAATAGGTAGCACTCATTAATCCCTAAAAGTCTTATATTTCGTTAGCATCAAACCATGGATGCAGGAGGACGCAGACAGTGCAGTGGACAACTGCCATTTCGCGTGACACTGCTCTTCAAATAAGATAAGTTTCAAAGCTGATTATTTTTACAAGATCTTTGAAATTTTACACATTTTTGACGATGAGAAGTAGTGGAAATTTTTTTTTTAACCAAGCATAGCCAAGGAGTATCAATCTGGCCTGTTTTGGTCAAACATATTTTGTGTTCGTGACCTGGGGTGTAACGATCGCAATTGCAGAGGTTGCAACTATGACCAGGCCCTGGGGTGGAAGGGCCCGTCGACCCCAATACCTCCTTTAGCTACATGTGCTACTACGGACCCACATCCAGCTGAAATGCATTGCGGTGGAGAGACCTGTCGGTTTCTTGCACCTCAGTACACAATCCTGGCTAAACAGTGGCCGGCAGCTAACTTCAATGTACCCGTGTCTTGGGGCACATGACATTTACAATTTTAGATGTCAGCCACTATGCCAGTTATAGAGGAAGTTGCCACGTGACGTGGAAGTCGAGGTAGGTGAGACACAATGTATGTTTGGGTTTTTTTTAATGCGTTAGAGACAGAACAGGGATTATATATATTAGGAAGGGGCCAAAGATTAAAACGTATATACCAGGATGGGGACATATACACCAGGATGGGGACACATATACTAGGATAGGCCCAGGATGGGGACACATATACAAACATTGGGCCTAGCATGGGGAACATATATACTAGGATGGGAGGAATATATACAGGGATGGGGCCTAGTATGTGGGGCATATGTACCAGGATGGGGCCTAGGATGGGGTACAAATATACCAGGATGGGGAACATATAGGATGGGGATATATACCAAGATATGGCCCAGGATGTGAACATATGTACCATGATGGAGGAAATATATTTACCAGGATGGAGAACATATCTACCAGGATGGGGCATAGAATGGCGGACATACAGTATATACCAAGATGGGATACAAATACCATAATGGGGGACATATTTACTAGGATGGGGGAAATATATACTGGGAAGGAGCCCAGGATGGTGGACATTAGTACAGGATGGGGGACATTATTACATAAAGAAGGGGGAGCAACTCGTATGCCTTTATAGGATTTAGAACTCTACAGGGGCCCATATAGCTGACCAACATGCGTGGGATAGACAGGTCCAAATTTTGCATCGGGGACCGTTAGGCTCTAGTTACGCTACCACAAGGTCTAGACACAGAGGAATCGGTTATGCGCTTTTCCTGTATGGATAGCTGATCCTTCTCTGTCCACGGTTTGTGAGATTCTTTTAAAGAGCAGTGTGTAGGTGTGCTATGAAAGTCAAAATCCAAGATGTCACCTGTCCTCGTGTTGGTGCCACCTCCTCTACTATGAACTACCTGGATTTTACGTTGACACAGGCAGCGCTTAGCAATGGGGCAGGGCTAGCAAAGGAGAGCTGGTGCCATCTTGGAATCTGAGCAGACACAGCCAGTGATTAATAAAGGGGACAGCGTCAACACAAGAAGCGGGTCCACCTTCCCTCCCCGGCTTACCTCCCCTCAAACAAAAAACGCAAATGTTTGAACTGTTTACAAAGAAATTGTCTAATGTTTCTACTTTGTTCCACTAAACTAATGTAATATATAAATGTTCTAATATGTAATAATAAAAATATTGTAACCACAAGAAGCGGGTGCCATATATGAAATTGAGGAGACACAGTCAGCAGGCTCTTAAAAAATGGGGTGTAATAAGCACAGGGAGCAGATTCCATCTTTGAGCTTTTAAATCAGCACTAACAGTACTTAGTATAGGGTCTGGCAAAAGCAAAGGGGGCCTACTGACAGAGGGGTTAGCAAGGTGCGCTCCTCCTACAAATACTTGCTGGTACCTGCCAATATTAAATAGGGCAGGTTTGTGCTTTTCTCTGCCTCCTTTCTGGTACCTGCTTACTGAGGTTACTGCCCTTCCTCCCCTTGTGTTTATGGTGTTTATGCCTTTTGCTGATATGGTTTTCTAGTTTTCGTGAAGCAATTCAAGTCACAGCTGGCGGTTTATAAAATCAACGGTTGGAGAATATGGAACCGAGGACAGCTTTTCCTCTGGGAGTCCGGTGGTGCATATGTGGCGCCCTGGACAAGCCAGGTCATCACAGGTACTGCAACAACACACCCCACACCCCGAGATAGGCACACCAGTCACACACAAATCCTTGTTGCCTCCCTCTAGGGGCTGATGTCCACGCCAGGTGGGGTGGAGCCAGGCGGTTGGCCCCACTCACTGAGGAGTTCACACTCCTGGAGGCGGGAAAGGAAGTCAGTGTAGTTGAGGAGTCGAGTCAGGAAGGAGTGAAGGAGTAGTAGAGGAGCAGACTGACCGTGTCCGGGTACGTGGCCCGGGCACCGAGAGCAAGGTTGGCAGACGGTGGTGGCCGTCTGCAGGAGAGGCCGATCGACGCGGAACCGTAGGACCGGGGACGGGCGGTGGCCCGCCGGTACCGAACCGGGGAGCGAAGAGAAGCCAGCACAAACCGGCAGGGCCTGCGGACCCCGACCAGGCTTGGAGTCGCCGTTAAAGAAGTCAAATCCGTTAGCGACCGGAACCTCCGGGGTTTCCTAGCAGCAAAGACCCGATTGAAGGCAACCGTCCAAACAGAGAAAGGGAAATACAGCTACCGCCACAGCTAGAGTTCCCAGGGCCAGAGCCTGCGGGCAAAAGGGGCTCCTCCGGCACATATCCAAGCTGGGGAGCGGGTTACCAGTGGGAAGCCATCGGGACCGAAGATACACAACAGGTGCAGGGAAAGGCAGCCACCACCAACCTTCCGGGAGTAACCACAGCAGCCGGCTGCGGGACCCGTCCATCCAGCCATTTGTTTTACCGGAGACTCTGTATCCATTCTTGGCTGAGTGAGTACCACCGTGCCATCTGGCACCGCGCTGCCCCCGCGACCCTGCACCTCGCCAACCCTGCCTCCCCCGTCACCTCACCGGGCCCCGGGACCACCAACCCCCCAACCCACGGAGGGGAGAGAAACATCTCGGCTGCTCCCTGTCATCGCTCCCGGGATCCCCGTCCAGAGCAGCGGTGGTGTCCCAACCTCACCACAAACCCAAACCCAAACCCAAACTACCCCCTTTCACTCACGGGCGAGGAGCGCCGCTCGAGTCCCCGGATCCGGCCCACCGCTCGAGCCACCGAGCAGCCAGCAGCAAGCAGCAGCGCCGGACCCGAGTGTAGCGAGCGCAGCGTCCCCCTCCCCGCCCGCGACACATAACATTACGGATGTTAAACATGTTATACGGTTAAGAAATAGTTCATGGAAAGAAAAGAGAAGTAATAAAGCTGCACTGACCACGCCCAACAAAAAAAAGTAAAGTTTCTGTATTTTCTTGGTGGTTTGATTAACTTAACTGAGGTAATGTGTTATGTAAGTATGCGTGTGTTATGTCTGCATTCCGGCTGCTCAGTGGTGGTTCCTCCATCCCCGGTCCCTTCTGCTAACTCCTAGAACCTGGGCACACTTTACAAGCCTCCTGGAAGCTCTCTTTTCTTAAAGAGCCAGCACACCCTAACCCGGAAGTGTCTCTCAGCCTATAGTTTAGAGGCATCATTTATTTAAGGCACCCTCACCTTATGGGAGGTGCCTGGGCAACGTGGTCTAATTGTAGAGATGTGTTGCTAGTTGTACAGGTCCCATACCTATGTGCTGCTGCTGTGTTAATTACACCTTTGTGTTTCTGACACACCCCAGGGCCTTGGGGTACTTGGTCCCGGGCCTTGAATCACGGGGACATGTCACGGGTGGCCATTGCCCAGTTCCGTGACCCTGGGGGTCGCTTAATAGAAAGGGGAAAAAGAAGGGAAAATAAAAATAAAATGTTTTTCGTGACACCGCTTGCGGTATGCTGCTATATGGGAAAAGCCGCCACTACAAAGTCTCTCACTGCTGGGGCTGGTGGTATTGAGCAGCTTGGATGTTAAGGCCCTCCGCAAGTAGAGCTAAGCCCCAGGGCAGAATGATGGTGGTTGTAGTATGGTGAAAGTTGGCGATGCAGAGGTGTAGGAAGAATTCAGACAACACAGGGGCTGCGGTTTAACTTGTTCTTTATTCACTGGTTTTGAGTAGCTGCAACCTGGCTGGTGCTAGTCTCTACTAATCTTGGCCTTAGGAAAACCGGTATGCCCTTGATCTCAGTGCTGGTGTAGTGTTCCTGGTGAGCTTTACTTCCATGCACCCGTCTGTAGTTGGTAGGTCCCTGTAGCCTGAAGCGTTCTGGGGTCCCCTCCTGATGTTACAGTGCTGGCTCATATGGCAGGCAGCTTGAACCTCTCTTGGGTTGGACCTCAGTTGTCCCAGTTCCCGGGTTCCCTCTTTGCTGCTGTGCCCCGGACACTAATGTTGGTGAGGAACCTAGATGATCCCCTCACCAGGCAGACTTATCAGGTGAGCCTAAAGCATCTTCCTGAACTAGGGATCTGCACCCCGCCGGTTCTCGGGTCCGTGAGTACTCACATCGTACTCTCTCTGGCGACCATATGCCTTGAGCCCAACAAGTCACTTTTCACTTTGTCTGTACATCAACCTCTATGGGGAGATAAGGTATGCACACCAGTGACTATGGAAGGGGAATACATGGAATAGCAGAAACTGCTGTGTGAATACTGACATGAAAAATTCAATAGCCATTTGTAAGAATGAAATGTGAAAAATGGAACCTGCATTACTGCCATGAATATATGAATAAAGAGAAATTTAGCTACTGAATTGATCAATGCAGAAGAGCCCCAACACTACGCCAAAGTATTTCTCTACGTTGGGGTCCCTAGCTTGTGTGTGTCCTCTCATGCAGTTAAAAAACTTACCGTGTATGGGACGCTGAGACCCAGGCTATATATGCGTATAATGTGGATTGGCAATAGGTGTGTATGGGGAGGGTTCACAAACGAAAAACTACTAACATTAAGGAATAACGTTTGGAACTCCATTCTATGTCTGAACTGGGTGCAAAAAACCTAAAAAAACATCACTATGGGGAGATAAGGTATGCACACCAGTGACTATGGAAGGGGAATACATGGAATAGCAGAAACTGCTGTGTGAATACTGACATGAAAAATTCAATAGCCATTTGTAAGAATGAAATGTGAAAAATGGAACCTGCATTACTGCCATGAATATATGAATAAAGAGAAATTTAGCTACTGAATTGATCAATGCAGAAGAGCCCCAACACTACGCCAAAGTATTTCTCTACGTTGGGGTCCCTAGCTTGTGTGTGTCCTCTCATGCAGTTAAAAAACTTACCGTGTATGGGACGCTGAGACCCAGGCTATATATGCGTATAATGTGGATTGGCAATAGGTGTGTATGGGGAGGGTTCACAAACGAAAAACTACTAACATTAAGGAATAACGTTTGGAACTCCATTCTATGTCTGAACTGGGTGCAAAAAACCTAAAAAAACATCACTATGGGGAGATAAGGTATGCACACCAGTGACTATGGAAGGGGAATACATGGAATAGCAGAAACTGCTGTGTGAATACTGACATGAAAAATTCAATAGCCATTTGTAAGAATGAAATGTGAAAAATGGAACCTGCATTACTGCCATGAATATATGAATAAAGAGAAATTTAGCTACTGAATTGATCAATGCAGAAGAGCCCCAACACTACGCCAAAGTATTTCTCTACGTTGGGGTCCCTAGCTTGTGTGTGTCCTCTCATGCAGTTAAAAAACTTACCGTGTATGGGACGCTGAGACCCAGGCTATATATGCGTATAATGTGGATTGGCAATAGGTGTGTATGGGGAGGGTTCACAAACGAAAAACTACTAACATTAAGGAATAACGTTTGGAACTCCATTCTATGTCTGAACTGGGTGCAAAAAACCTAAAAAAACATCACTATGGGGAGATAAGGTATGCACACCAGTGACTATGGAAGGGGAATACATGGAATAGCAGAAACTGCTGTGTGAATACTGACATGAAAAATTCAATAGCCATTTGTAAGAATGAAATGTGAAAAATGGAACCTGCATTACTGCCATGAATATATGAATAAAGAGAAATTTAGCTACTGAATTGATCAATGCAGAAGAGCCCCAACACTACGCCAAAGTATTTCTCTACGTTGGGGTCCCTAGCTTGTGTGTGTCCTCTCATGCAGTTAAAAAACTTACCGTGTATGGGACGCTGAGACCCAGGCTATATATGCGTATAATGTGGATTGGCAATAGGTGTGTATGGGGAGGGTTCACAAACGAAAAACTACTAACATTAAGGAATAACGTTTGGAACTCCATTCTATGTCTGAACTGGGTGCAAAATATAGAATGGAGTTCCAAACGTTATTCCTTAATGTTAGTAGTTTTTCGTTTGTGAACCCTCCCCATACACACCTATTGCCAATCCACATTATACGCATATATAGCCTGGGTCTCAGCGTCCCATACACGGTAAGTTTTTTAACTGCATGAGAGGACACACACAAGCTAGGGACCCCAACGTAGAGAAATACTTTGGCGTAGTGTTGGGGCTCTTCTGCATTGATCAATTCAGTAGCTAAATTTCTCTTTATTCATATATTCATGGCAGTAATGCAGGTTCCATTTTTCACATTTCATTCTTACAAATGGCTATTGAATTTTTCATGTCAGTATTCACACAGCAGTTTCTGCTATTCCATGTATTCCCCTTCCATAGTCACTGGTGTGCATACCTTATCTCCCCATAGTGATGTTTTTTTAGGTTTTTTGCACCCAGTTCAGACATAGAATGGAGTTCCAAACGTTATTCCTTAATGTTAGTAGTTTTTCGTTTGTGAACCCTCCCCATACACACCTATTGCCAATCCACATTATACGCATATATAGCCTGGGTCTCAGCGTCCCATACACGGTAAGTTTTTTAACTGCATGAGAGGACACACACAAGCTAGGGACCCCAACGTAGAGAAATACTTTGGCGTAGTGTTGGGGCTCTTCTGCATTGATCAATTCAGTAGCTAAATTTCTCTTTATTCATATATTCATGGCAGTAATGCAGGTTCCATTTTTCACATTTCATTCTTACAAATGGCTATTGAATTTTTCATGTCAGTATTCACACAGCAGTTTCTGCTATTCCATGTATTCCCCTTCCATAGTCACTGGTGTGCATACCTTATCTCCCCATAGTGATGTTTTTTTAGGTTTTTTGCACCCAGTTCAGACATAGAATGGAGTTCCAAACGTTATTCCTTAATGTACATCAACCTCTGACTGACTGTCTGACTGACTCCATGTCAAGATGTCCGACTTTTGTCAACTGCACTGACTAGCCCCTCCCCCTCCCAGGTTTCTGACTAGCGGATTGGATAAGTCCCGACCAATAGGTGGCTATCCATCATACCCGTCTCCAGCCTGTTACCCCGTCTGGGAAAAAGGGCATGGATATGTGTGTTTGAATGGTATTTACCGGGACTGGTCTTCCAGGAACCTGGGGTTAGCACCGCACCTGTTACTGAATGCAACACCTTGTGGCACCTGACCACTCCGGGGCGCCACATTTCGTTGTCCCAACTGCTGCTACATCGTTTCATGTTGGTCGAACTTGCTATCCCGACCACTGCTGCTGCATCATATCACATCAGCCAAGCCTGCTGCTGCGGCCGCTGCCGCAACATACTATATCGGCCAAGTCTGCTATCCCGCCCATCGCTGCTGCATCCTACGCTATTGGTTCAAGACTGCGGTGCTGGCCACTGCTGTATCGTACCCTGTCGGCCAAGCTTGCTGTTACCGGCCGCTGTTGTATCGTATCCTATTGCCCAAGCCTGCTATTACTGGCCGCTGCTGCATCATACCCTATTAGTTCAAACCTGCTGTACAAGCCGCTGCTGTATTGTACCATATCAGCCAAGTCTGCTATCCTGGTCATTGCTGCATCGTACCCTATTTGCCAAGCTTGCTGTACTGGCCGCTGCCGCATGGTAGCATATTGGCCAAGTCTGCTGTACTACCCGCATACTCTATCTTTTGAGTCTGTCGCACCAGCTGTCCTGGCTATATGTACCTCATTAGAGCCTGTCCGTGTCCATACCTCTGTGGTCAGCTGTCGCAGCACCGAGTCTAATGAGTGGCATTTTGTTTCTACCTGCAGTGCAAATCCACCCTCACCATGCCATAGTCATACCCCCCAGGTATTTTGTGTGCTGTGGTCCAGTGGGTCCACTCAACGCTTGCACTCATGAGTATTACAATCTGCACCAGAGATGAGCATAAGTGTAATTATTTTAAAAGGAAGAAACAGGGATGGAGAAGGAGTTGTCTGAGTAGTGGAGAACCCCTTTAAATGGACTGGATTTCACCTTTCAATATATTTCTATGACCTCATTCAGATTTCTGTGATTCACATACATGTTCTATCCGTGATCTTTATGGATGGAATACAAACCCATTAGGCCTCATTCAGACATTCATGATTTTTCATGTATGCAAAAAATAGATCCGATTTTTATGAGTGTCTCAATTTTACCATCAGGGTTTAATGAGTGATTTTCATGTCTCAAAAAGTAAAAAATTTGCAAAGCTTCTCCTATCCCACTGCAATGCAAATCATGCACAACACACAAATGTAATCTGCATGATTTTCACAAACCCATTGACTTGTGTAGGTAATTTTGCTCTGACTCATCAAAAATAGACATGTCTCAGTAGTTCTACGGGGCCCTCAAGAAAAACCTTGGACTTGTGGACAGTTTGTTTAATAGATTACAATGGCTTGTTCTATTTGTAAAAACCATGGTTTGAACATGTTCATTACTTTTTGACTGGCCACGGGTCTCCTAATCAGAATTTAAAGGGAACCGGTCACCACTTTTTTGGCCTATAAGCTGCGGCCACCACCGGGCTCTTATATACAGCATTCTAACATGCTGTATATAAGAGCCCATGCTGCTGTGAGAACATAAAAAACACTTTATAAGACTTACCTAACGGTCGCGCGGTGTCTCCGTTGTTCGGTGCCGGCGCCGCCTCTTTTGGCCATCTTTGTTCTCCTTCTCTAGCTGCGGTGCATGACGTGTCCGACGTCATACACACTCGCCGGCATTCAGGTCCTGAGCAGGGCAGATCAAAGTATTGTAGTGCGCCTGCGCAGTACCGGCGAGTGTGTATGACGTAGACGCGTCATGCACACAGGCTTCAGAATGAGGACAAAGATGGCCGAAAGAGGAGGCGCCGGCATCGGAGAACGGAGACACCCATATGGCCAACCGCGCGACCGTTAGGTAAGTATTATAAAGTGTTTTTTATGTTATACCCCCGGCCTATGCTCTTATATACAGCATGCTAGAATGCTGTACATAAGAGCCCGGTGGTAGTCACCGCAGCTTATAGGGAAATAAAGTGGTGACAGGTTCCCTTTAACAGCCTTAATAGGTTAAGTCCATGCATTGCAGCCTGTCTTTGGAGCAATGTTAACAGACATCTTAATGAAGCTTTAAATCTATGGTGTTATTCACATATCCATGTTATTTTGCGGGTCTGTGAAAAATATCGGACAGTACACATTGCCATCTGTGTGCAATCCATGTGCTATCCAATTTTTTAACATTGTCATCAGTAGGAAAAGCTTTGCAATTGATATATTTATTTTTTCATGTGAGAAAATCTGATCCAAAACAGATAAAAACCAATAACTGTTATCTGAATGAGGGCTAATACTGCCTCATTAGACACCTTTCACGCAGAACACATCATAAACGTGTGCTATATATCTTATTTTTATAGTCTGGATTGTAGCTCAGGAGTGGACGACCATTTTCCTCCATTTACCGGAAAATTCTTAATTCTAGTCTATGGGAAACCACTTTGTTTGTTTTCAAAGAATAGATGACCCCGCTGATGACTGATCTGATAGAGTTCCACAACTATGAGGTCATATGTCAAAGCCCTCTTGTCACTCTGAGACCACCCTGGCCAGCTGGCAGGCAGGAAAGCAGCGGTCTGCACTCATTGTCTAGCCCTGGCAGATTGGAGGCAGCAGGAGGAATAATGTTCACAGTGAAGCTACGTGTGATGCATTCATCCATAGAGTAGGGATGCTGAAAAATCACAAATGGCCTGACATTTTCTGTGATCACTACATGAATTGTAATAATGTAAATGATTTTATGTAATAAAAAAAATACTAAATCAAGAAACTTATCATAACACACCCAGATATGACTAGTACATATTTATTATTTTTTATTATTATTATTATTTATTTATAGAGCACCATTGATTCCATGGTGCTGTACATGAGAAGGGGTTACATACAGAATACATATACAAGTTACAGTAGACAGACTGGTACAGAGGGAAGAGGGCCATGGTACAAATGTAAGAACCCTCCCTCATTTGGAATACATAGGGAGAACTCTAAATCCGCTGTTAATGAGGATTGAAGAGTATCCTAATTAGCGCTCTCTACACTTCCATCTTACCTGATACACAAGTGGCATCTCCATTAGCCAACAGCTCTGGATCCACCTGCAGCCCATTAAGACACACCGAAAGGTCACCCACCGTCTCGCGGTCTCCTTGCAGCTGTAAATTCACCATCACCTCCTCCAACTTCATGTTATTAACACCTAAATCTCTTCTTAAAGGGAACCAATCAGCAGGATTTTCATATATTAAATAAAAACAGTGCTATACTGACGCTGGGTTGGTAAATAGAAGAATACCTTTTGTTCAGAGATTGGATGTTTTATTTCAGAAATATGTGCAAGTAAAGTTCCAGCAAAGCACAGCAATTTGATTGACAGATGCAATAGGGGCGGGATTATGTGAGTCAGGACTTGCTCTCTATTCCCATCCATGTCTGCCTACCTGGCCTTCTTCCTCCTATTGCTGTCATAGACATTAAAGCGGGCTTTACACGCTACGACATCGATAGCAATTGCTAGCGATATCGAGCGTGTAAGCACCCGCCCCCGTCGTGTGTGCGATATCGTGTGTTTGCTGCCGT
This sequence comes from Anomaloglossus baeobatrachus, assembly GCF_048569485.1. Classification (NCBI taxonomy): domain Eukaryota; kingdom Metazoa; phylum Chordata; class Amphibia; order Anura; family Aromobatidae; genus Anomaloglossus; species Anomaloglossus baeobatrachus. Next base: position 299,951,060 of record NC_134357.1, on the reverse strand, counting down.
AGCGAACATTATCGCTACGGCAGCGTTACACGCACTTACCTTGTCGGCGTCGTCGCTGTGACTGCTGAACAATCCCTCCCTCAAGGGGGAGGGACGTTCGGCATCACAGCGACGTCACCGCGACGTCACTAAGCGGCCGGCCAATCAAAGCGGAGGGGCGGAGATGAGCGGGACATAACATCCCGCCCACCATCTTCCCTCCGCATTGCGGCCGGCGGCAGCTAAGGAGACGTTCCTTGCTCCTGCGGTGTCACACACAGCGATGTGTGCTGCCACTGGAGCGACAAACAACATCGATAATCAACCATTACTGATTTTTGGTTTTGGAACGACCTCTCCATGGTGAACGATTTTCACCATTTTTGAGGTCACTTAAAGTCGCTTTTAAGTGTCACACGCTGCGATATCGTTAATGACGCCGGATGTGCGGCACTAAAGCCCGCTACACACGCTTCAATATATCTCACAATCCGTCGTTGGGGTCAAGTTGTAAGTGACGCACATCCGGCATCGTTTGTGAGGTATCTGCGTGTGACATCTACTTGCGATCAGGATTGAACGCAAAACCGTTGATCGCAAACACATCGTATCATTCTCTAGAATTGAGCGTTTTGTTGCACGAATCTAGTCAATTGTAACGTGTGACATCCCTCATACAATTTTGGTGTCTGATGCTATGTGCGCAGGTGTGCGCTCTGCACCGCAGCTTAAAAAAGGTCCGCTTCAGAGCGCAGCTGAAAAGCTGCGTTCTGAAGCGCCTCACAATGTCTGTCAGTCACTAATCTCTGTCAGTCGGTCACTATCTCTGTCCCTCACTCTCTGTCCATGTCAGTCTATCCCCCTCTCTCATATACTCACCGATCCCCGATCCCCGGCGCTGCACGGCGTTCACACTGCTCCGGCGGCTTTTACTGTTTTGAAAAAGCCAGCCGCCCATTAAACAATCTCGTATTGTCTGCTTTCCCCGCCCACCGGCACCTATGATTGGTTACAGTGAGACACGCCCCCACTCTGAGTGACAGGTGTCACACTGCACCCAATCACAGCAGCCGGTGGGCGGGTCTATACTGTGTAGTGAAATAAATAATTAAATAATTAAAAAAAACGGCGTGCGGTTCCCCCCAATTTTAAAACCAGCCAGATAAAGCCATACGGCTGAAGGCTGGTATTCTCAGGATGGGGAGCTCCACGTTATGGGGAGCCCCCCAGCCTAACAATATCAGCCAACAGCCGCCCAGAATTGCCGCATACATTAGATGCGACAGTTCTGGGACTGTACCCGGCTCTTCCCGATTTGCCCTGGTGCGTTGGCAAATCGGGGTAATAAGGAGTTATTGGCAGCCCATAGCTGCCAATAAGTCCTAGATTAATCATGTCAGGCGTCTATGAGACACCCTCCATGATTAATCTGTAAATTACAGTAAATAAACACACACACCCGAAAAAATCCTTTATTAGAAATAAAAACACAAACATATACCCTGGTTCACCACTTTAATCAGCCCCAAAAAGCCCTCCTTGTCCGGCGTAATCCAGGATGCTCCAGCGTCGCTTCCAGCGCTGCTGCATGGAGGTGACCGGAGCTGCAGAAGACACAGCCGCTCCGGTCACCTCCACGCAGCTAATGAAGACAGCCGCGCGATCAGCTGCTGTCACTGAGGTTACCCGCTGTCACTGGATCCAGCGGTGGCCGCGGGTAACCTCAGTGACAGCTCAGCTGATCGCGCTACTCACCTCAGTTGCTGCGTGGAGGTGAGAGGAGCGGCGGTGAGTAGCGCGATCAGCTGAGCTGTCACTGAGGTTACCCGCGGCCACCGCTGGATCCAGTGACAGCGGGTAACCTCAGTGACAGCAGCTGATCGCGCGGCTGTCTTCATTACCTGCGTGGAGGTGACCGGAGCGGCTGTGTCTTCTGCAGCTCCGGTCACCTCCATGCAGCAGCGCTGGATGCGACGCTGGACCATCCTGGAGTACGCCGGACATGGAGGGCTTTTTGGGGCTGATTAAAGTGGTTAACCAGGGTATATGTTTGTGTTTTTATTTCTAATAAAGGATTTTTTCGGGTGTGTGTGTTTATTTACTGTAATTTACAGATTAATCATGGAGGGTGTCTCATAGACGCCTGACATGATTAATCTAGGACTTATTGGCAGCTATGGGCTGCCAATAACTCCTTATTACCCCGATTTGCCAACGCACCAGGGCAAATCGGGAAGAGCCGGGTACAGTCCCAGAACTGTCGCATATAATGTATGCGGCAATTCTGGGCGGCTGTTGGCTGATATTGTTAGGCTGGGGGGCTCCCCATAACGTGGAGCTCCCCATCCTGAGAATACCAGCCTTCAGCTGTATGGCTTTATCTGGCTGGTTTTAAAATTGAGGGGAACCGCACGCCGTTTTTTTTAATTATTTAATTATTTATTTCACTACACAGTATAGACCCGCCCACCGGCTGCTGTGATTGGGTGCAGTGTGACACCTGTCACTCAGAGTGGGGGCGTGTCTCACTGTAACCAATCATAGGCGCCGGTGGGCGGGGAAAGCAGGGAATACGAAATTGTTTAATGGGCGGCCGGCTTTTTCAAAACAGTAAAAGCCGCCGGAGCAGTGTGAATGCCGTGCAGCGCCGGGGATTGGTGAGTATGAGAGAGGGCTGCTAACTTCAGTAATTTAGGAGATTAGCGGTCACCGGTGAGTCCTTCACTGGTGACCGCTAATCAGGACGCGACACAGACAGAGCCGCAGCATGACAATGAAGTCGGGTGAGGTTCACCCGAGTTCATTCTGACAGTGCGGCTCTGTCTGTGTCTGCTGTCATCTGCCATTCAGCTCTGCTACATGGCTGTCTGTGTCTGCTGTCAGCGGCCATGTAGCAGAGCTGAATGGCAGATGACATAGTAAAAACGCATCCCTACACATTACACACGCTTGGCAAGTCAATAAATAAAAAAAAAAAAAAAAAGGTGCCCAATGCATACGTCACAGATCACATGATCTAAAGGATCGCACATAACATTGATCAATTTAACATAGACCACTAACGCACATGTGACAGCAAATGAACGACCAACGTGAAATCTCATAGATCCCGTATGCAACCTGGGCGTGTCACATCGCAAATGCGATTGTACAACTAATTGCAACGTGTAAAGTGGGCTTTACAACGTACCCCGACGATAAAACATTAACGATATCGTAGCGTGTAAAGCCCCCTTAAGTCTGGCACAGGCAGACAGACAGACAGAGGCGGGAATAGATAGCAAGACCCACATATTACCGCCCCTGTTGTACCAGTCAATCAAATAGCAGTGCATGTATTGTAGGGGATCAAATACTTATTTCTCTCTGCAAACTGCAAATACATTTTTAGAATTTACGCAATGTGATTTTCTGGATTTTATTTTTGATATTCTATCACTGTTAAAATTAACCTACCAGTAAAATTATAGACTGTTCTGTTCATGTCTTTGTCAGTGGGCAAACTTACAAAATCAGCAAGAGATAAAATACTTATTTCCCCCACTGTAAGTGCTTTATTTCTCCACGTGGTGCTCATACTGGATACTGAATAACCTGAAATGTTTTAAAAATTTTAGTTACATTTTTGGACGCCAGTATTCCCCTCACACTGTAATATGGCCCCAAGTATTCGCCCCACACTGTATAATGATTCCCAGTATTTTCCCCATACTGTAATTTAGTCCCCAGTATTCCCCCACGAGCAAAAAAAACCCATCTTAGGCCATGTGCACACATTGCGTTTTTTCTTGCGTTTTGGTTGCATTATAAACTGCAGTGTCATTAACAAAATGCATGTGTTGTGCTTCCCCAGCAAAGTCTATGATAAATCAGAAATTCCATGCGCACGTTGCTTTTTTTAGGCAGCATTTTGTTTGACAAATATTTGTCAAAATCGTTGCATATAAAAAAGCAGCATGTCACTTCTTCAGTGCGTTTTGTGAACATTTTCCACCCATTGAAATTAATGAGGTGTGTCAAAACGCAACCAAAATGTTTAGCTGTGCATTTACACTGCATTTTGGTTACGTTTTGGATTTGTTCTTGTCAACAAAAACGCAGGTCACCAACTTTTCTCCATTCTCTCTCTGTCTCTCTCCACTTCATACTCACCAATCACCGGCGCGGCGCAGCTATCACACTGCTCCCGCGGCCTCTCCTGCTTCTGAAACTGCCGGCCACTCATTAGGCTCATCTCATATTCACTGCTTCCCCCGTCCACCGGTGCCTATGATTGGTTACAGTCAGATGTGCCCCCACGATGAGTAACAGCTGTCTGACTGCAACCAATCACAGCCACCAGTGGGCAGGTCTATATTGTACAGTACAATAAATAAATAATAAAAAAAAACAACAACGGGAGGTCCTCCTCAATTTTGATACCCAGCCAAGATAAAGCCTCACATCTGGGGGCTGGTATTCTCAGGCTTGGGAGACCCATGTTATTGGGAGCCCCCCAGCCTAAAAATATCAGCCAGCAGCCACGCAGAAAGAATTGCGGCATCCATTAGACACAACAGTCCCAGGACTTTACCTGGCTCATCCCAATTGCCCTGGTGCGGTGGTAATCGGGGTAATAAGGAGTTAATGGCAGCCCATAGCTTCCATTAAGTCCTAGATTAGTCATGGCAGGCATCTATGAGACACCCTCCATCACTAATCTGTAAGTGAAAGTAAATAAACACGAACACCCAAAAATCCTTTATTTGAAATAAAAGACAAAAAAAAACAACCTCTTTCACCACTTTATTAAACCCCCCAAACACCCCTCCAGGTCCGACGTAATCCACAGGAGGTCCCACCAGGGCCGGCTCCAGGTTTTTGTGGGCCCCGGGCGGAAGAGTCCCAGTAGGCCCCATAAACACGCAGACACACACACATACACAGATACGTACATATACATATTTAAAGACAAACTCACAAAATACATATAAACAGACAAATCTATACAGTCATATACACTGACATACATAGATACACATCATACATGCCTACAGACAGACACACACACAGCTCTTCTGCATACAGACACACACTGCTCTGCTGCATACATACAGAGACACACACACTGCTCTGCTGCATACATACAGACAGACACACACACACTGCTGCTGCATACATACATACAGACACACACATACTGCTCTGCTGCATACATACATACATACAGACACAGCTCTGCTGCATACATAGACACACACACAGCTCTGCTGCATACATGCAGACACACACACAGCTCTGCTGCATACATACAGACACACACTGCTCTGCTGCATACAGACACACTCACACTGCTCTGGCGGCTTTTCCTCTTTTGAAAAAGCTGGCCGCCCATTATTCAATCTCATATTCACTGCTTCCCCCACCCACCGACACCTATGATTGGTTGTAGTCAAACCCGCCCCCACGCTGAGTTACAGCTGTCTCACTGCAACCAATCACAGCCGCCGGTGGGCGGGTCTATATCGTGCAGTACAATAAATAATTAAAAAAAAACGGCGTGCGGTCCCCCCAATTTTGATACCAGCCAAGGTAAAGCCACACGGCTAAAGGCTGGTATTCTCAGGATGGGGAGCCCCACGTTATGGGGAGCCCCCCAGCCTAAAAATATCAGCCAGCAGCCACCCAGAATTGCCGCATCCATTAGATGCGACAGTCCCGGGACTCAACCCGGCTCATCCTGAATTGCCCTGGTGCGGTGGCAATCGAGGTAATAAGGAGTTAATGGCAGCAGCCCATAGCTGCCACTAAGTCCTGGGTTAACCATGGCAGGCGTCTCCCCGAGATACCTTCCATGATTAACCTGTAAGTGAAAGTAAATAAACACATACACCCGAAAAAATCCTTTATTTGGAATAAAAGACAAAAAAACCCACCCTCTTTCACCACTTTATTAAAATCCCCAAATACACCTCCAGGTCCGGCGTAATCCACACGAGGTCCCGCATCCAGCTCTGCTACATGAAGCTGACCGGAGCGGCAGTGGAACACCGCCGCTCCTGTGAGCTCCACGCAGCAACTGAAGTGAATCGTGCTGTCAGCGGGGACGTCACTAATGCCGGTGTGTGTGTGTGTGTGTGTGTGCGGTGATGATGGGTGCGGTAGTGACGGTGTGTGTGCGGTGAAGATGTGGGCGGTAATGTCGGGATGCATGCGGTAATGTCAGGATGTGTGCAGTGTTGTCGGGATGTGTGCGGTAATGTCGGGGTGTGTGTAGTAATGTCGGGAGGTGTGCGGTGATGTCGGGATGTGTGCGGTAATGTCGGGGTGTGTGCGGTAATGTCGGGGTGTGTGCAGTAATGTCGGGGTGTGTGCGGTGATGTCGGGAGGTGTGCGGTGATGTCGGGATGTGTGCGGTAATGTCGGGGTGTGTGCGGTAATGTCGGGGTGTGTGCAGTAATGTCGGGGTGTGTGCGGTGATGTCGGGAGGTGTGCGGTGATGTCGGGATGTGTGCGGTAATGTCGGGATGTGTGCGGTAATGTCGGGATGTGTGCGGTAATGTCGGGATGTGTGCGGTGATGTCGGGATGTGTGCGGTAATGTCGGGATGTGTGCGGTAATGTCGGGATGTGTGCGGTGATGTCGGGATGTGGGCGGTGATGTCGGGATGTGTGCGGTGCTGTCGGGATGTGTGCGGTGCTGTTGGGATGTGTGCGGTGATGATGAGGGCTCTCTCTCTCGGCTAAAGAAAACTTATTTCACTGGAATCCGTGGCCTTTATGATCACACTTTTTGCAACGCAAGTGTGAAACTAGCTAAGGACGGCAGCCACAGTTTCCTGCCGAGGACTGCGGTCCCTGGAACTCGGCCCAGGGGCAGCAGAACTGAAGGAGAGTGGGCAGGGCCCGGGGGCAGCTGAAGTGAGGAGGCCGAGTGGGCCCCCCCCAGCTCTCCAGGGCCCCGGCATTTGCCCGGGTATGTTGGGTGCTGACGCCGGCCCTGGGTCCCGCAATGCTTCCAGCACTGCTACATCTGACACTCACAGCGAGAGGCCATAGAGCATGACTGCTCGCTGTGAACTCCCAGCAGCAACTGAAGTGGGTCACGCTATCAGCAGTGACGTCACTCAGGTTAGCCACTGACACAGCTGAAGTACTCCACCTATGACATCGTAATACCTGAGTGACTGAAGTGAGCCGCGCGTTCTGGGGTACTGTCACTCAGGTGATTTTTGGTCGCAGCTGGAGTCTTTCACCTGTGACCGCAAATCAGGCCATGACACACACACAGAGCCGTGCAATGAGAATGAACTCGGGTGAACCCCTGACATCACAACTGCGGGCCCACACTACTGCCTTTGTCGTAGCACTGACGTCAGAGGTTCACCCGAGTTCATTCTCATCACGCGGCTTTGTCTTTGTCTGCTGTCAGCGGCCAGTCATGCTCTATAGTGCTGCTGTGACAGGACAGGGATGTAGCAGAGCTGAATTGCAGTGGAACTGCACTGTCAAAAACGCGTTCAAAACGCATGCATTTCGGATGCATTTGTTTTGTCAAGTGTTTACCGTTGTCAAAGTCTGCTAGAGGGTACATTTTTTTGTCAAATCAAGAACGCAGTGTGCAGACATACCCTTTTACTCACCTACCCATGGATTTTGAGGAGTCTGCCGGCAGACAGGACCATATATGAAGTACACACACATTATAGATATATATATATATATATATATATATATATATATATATATATATAGATAGATAGATAGATAGACTGTATATATTGTCTTGGGGTCACCAAGGCAATTTTGTCTTTTCCATTAAAAATCATACTTTTTTTATCAAATGAGTTGTATATTGAATTACAAAATATAGTCCACATTGACCAGGTTATAAATAATGATTTTTACTTGAAATAATAATTTTCTCCTTCAAACTTTGCTTTCGGCACAGAATGCTCCTTTGCAGCAATTTCAGCTTTGCAGACCTTTGGCATTCTAGCTGTTAATTTGCTGCGGTAATCTGGAGATATTTCACCCCATGCTTCCCCCCTCCCACAAGTTGGATTGGCTTGATGGGCACTTTTGCGTACCATACGGTCAAGCTGCTCCCACAACAGCTCAATATGGTTGAGATCTGGTGACTGGGCTGGCCACTCCATTACAGATAGAATACCAGCTGCCTGCTTCTTCCCTAAATAGTTCATGCATAATTTGGAGGTGTGTTTTGGGTCATTGTCCTGTTGTAGGATGAAATTGGCTCCAATCAAGCGCTGTTCACAGGGTATGGCATGGCGCTGCAAAATGGAGTGATAGCCTTCCTTATTCAAAATCTCTTTTACATTGTACAAATCTCCCACTTTACCAGCACCAAAGCAACTCCAGACCATCACATTACCTCCACCATGCTTGACAGATAGCGTCAGGTACTCTTCCAGCATCTTTTCTGTTGTTCTGCGTCTCACAAATGCTCTTTTGTGTGATTCAAACACCTCAAACTCCGATTCGTCTGTCCATAACACTTTTTTCCAATCTAGCTCTGTCCAATGTCTGTGTTCTTTTGCGCATATTAATCTTTTCCTTTTATTAGCCAGTCTCAGATATGGCTTTTTCTTTGCCACTCTGCCCTGAAGGCCTGCATCCCGGAGTCGCCTCTTCACTGTAGATGTTGACACTGGCATTTTGCGGGTACTATTTAATGAAGCTGCCAGTTGAGGACCTGTGAGGCGTCGATTTCTCAAACTAGACACTCTAATGTACTTGTGTTGTTGCTCAGTTGTGCAGCGGGGCCTTCCACTTCTCTTTCTACTCTGGTTAGAGCCTGTTTGTGCTCTCCTCTGAAGGGAGTAGTACACACCGTTGTAGGAAATCTTCAGTTTATTGGCAATTTCTCGCATGAAATATCCTTCATTTCTAAGAACAAGAATACTGTCGAGTTTCACATGAAAGTTCTCTTTTTCTGGCCATTTTGAGAGTTTAATGGAACCAACAAATGCCCAGATTCTCAACTAGCTCAAAGGAAGATCAGTTTTATAGCTTCTCTAATCAGAAAAACTGTTTTCAGCTGTGCTAACATATTTGCATAAGGGTTTTCAAGGGATTTCTAAACATCCATTAGTCTTCTAACACAGCAAACACAATGTACCATTAGAACACTGGAGTGGTGGTTGTTGGAAATGGGCCTCTATACACCTATGTAGATATTGCATTCAAAATCAGACATTTTCAGATAGAATAGTCATTTACCACATTAACAATGTATAGAGTGTACTTCTGTTTAATGTACTGTTAGCTTCATTGAAAAACAAATGTACTTTTCTTTCAAAAATAAGGAAATATCTAAGTGACCCTAAACTTTTGAACTGTAATGTATATATATATATACACACACACACACACACACACACACACACACACACACTGTATGAAGAACCACCGATGTGAAGTGCCAGCTGTGTGAAGGGCCAACTGTGTGAAGGGCCACCTGTGTGAAGAGCACCTGTGCGAAGAGCCACCTGTGCGAAGAGCCACCTGTATGAAGGCCTAGCTGTGTGAAGAGCCACCTGTGTGAAGAGCCAGATGTGTGAAGAGCCAGATGTGTGAAGAGCCAGATGTGTGAAGAGCCAGATGTGTGAAGGACCACCTGTGTGAAGAGGCAGCTGTGTGAAGGACCACCTGTGTGAAGAGGCAGCTGTGTGAAGGACCACCTGTGTGAAGAGCCAGCTCTGTGAAGGACCACCTGTGTGAAGGACCACCTGTGTGAAGAACCACATGTGTGAAGGACCACATGTGTGAAGGACCACCTGTGTGAAGAGCCACCTGTGTAAAGAGCCACCTGTGTAAAGAGCCACCTGTGTAAAGAGCCACCTGTGTAAAGAGCCACCTGTGTAAAGAGCCACCTGTGTAAAGAGCCACCTGTGTGAAGGATCACCTGCGTGAAGAGAAAACTGTATGAAGGCCTAGCTGTGTGAAGGACCACCTGTGTGAAGAGCCACCTGTGTGAAGAGCCACCTGTGTGAAGAGCCACCTGTGTGAAGGACTACCTGTAGGAAGAACCACCTGTGAAGGACCACCTGTATGAAGGACTACTTGTGTGAAGAGCCACCTGAATGAAGGCCTAGCTGTTTGAAGGACCACCTATGTGAAGAGACACCTGTGTGAAGAGACACCTGTAAGAAAGGCAACTTGTGTTACATGCCCCCAAAATCTTCCAGACTGGTCAGTTTGTTTTCTGGCAGCACAGTCCAAAACCGAAGCAATGAGCTCACTGCTCTGCAGAGCAGGACAGCAGCACGCAGGCCTCCCCCTTATCTGCGCTGCAGCCCTGCTCTTCCTCCTCTCCCACTTCCACACGGCTGGAGAGGAGCCAGCACAGACCTCACACCTCCTCTTCATGAGGAGCAGGAGGGAGGAGCAGGGACAGGAGGAAGGCAGCCGAGAGCACAAGGAAAGGGAGGGATTTCCTGCTGGGATAGAGGAGAGCTGGCTGCCTGACTCCGACGAAAACTTCCCACAAAGTCAGCTGCGGGATTACCACACAGGCTCCGGGACTCCTCCAGGCTGCGGGTGAGTTATCAGCGCGCCGTCCCCTGTCCCTGCTCCATGGTCTCGTCCCGTCCACCAAGTATTATTATAATTTATATGTGGGAGACATCAAAGACCTGGCAAAGGGGGGTGAAGGGGGCGCTGTGCGCGGAGAACCGGCTCTGGTAGGCACTGCCCCATTGTGAGCTGCAGTTCAGCTGTCCCTGTGTTTTATATATACATATATAATGTGCACACACTATTTATCCTTATACTGCAAGACTAGTGCACAGCAAGGGTGCTGCAGTTACCCGTAGCAACCAATCACATCACTTCTGTTAATCTCCAGTTTACATTTCAATAATGAAAGCTGTGATCTTATTGGTTGCTAATGATAATGATTTATGACATCTACAGTGTGGTTCCACAATAATGGCCGCCGATGGTGCACAGATTTTTGCAGGTGTCTTGAAAATCCTAACATATATTATATATACATGTGTGTGCCTCAGAATGAGTTTACTTGTTTTATATTTGGTAGATGAATGGTTAATGGTCCCAGTCCTTTTAGGAATGTTTGTTTTGTGCCCCCCTCCTCCTCCTCTTGTAGCTCATAGTTGTTCATGGTTGTGTTTGCCTTTCCCTTTACTACTAAAGGTACGCTTACACTATGTATTTTCCACTATGCTGTAAATGAAAATAGCCGTGTGGAAAGGAGTAGAATGGGTTCTAAAATGTCCTGATCTATTAAAGGAAATTGCTGTGCTCCTTAGGTGTCAGACAATAATAATAATAACAATATTTATTCATTTATATAGCGCTGTTAATTCCACAGTGCTTTACATACACTGGCAACGCTGTGCCTAAAGTCCCTATGTGTATGTTTTTGGAGTGACACAATCTTGTGAGTGGTCCCTGGCCTTGCTTGAGTTGCTGTTTGTCTGTTATAATTTTTTTAAAATTTCAAGAAAGCAGCCTGTGATTAGTGATATGTTGTAATTTTCGGTGACCATTCCGTTGCAGCGTTACGATGGCGTCTGCCGAGTGGTCGCTTTCACAGTCGTCGGCTTTGTGATCTTCATGTCTTACAACCAAAGTCGCCTTGAGCTTTAGCGTTTCCACACTCCGATTTCTGACAGATCATGATGATATGTACATATCTGTTAGAATAGAACTTCGAGCAATCCTCATTATTCTCATCTATTGTAATCATCCAAAAAGAGCTGTTCCCAATTGTGTAGTAACAAAACCCCCACAACAGGTCAGTATGAGTGTCAGATTTATTTTCTATCTTTTTTTCAATTTATTTATTTTTTTTTTTTTATTTTTGTGTGTGGGGTCAACAGGTGAGAGTGAAAATCACATCCAAGAGTGGGACCAAATGGGCATAGGATTTTTGATAGAAACCTCTTTAGTGTTGCTGCAAACTTGTGTGCTCGCTTTTTTGCGTAGGTTTTGGTGGCTTTAGGCCTCGCGCACCATAGGACTATGCATTTAAAGTGGTATTCTGGTTCCATTCGCCTCCGGATCGGGATGTGGGCGGGATGATGGCATTGTATCTACAGATAACTGCCAGTGTGCCAGCGACCGGTATCATGCCCCTATCCTATTCATTTAGTTTGTGTAACCAAATTAGCCCTTGTAAATACAATTTTAATTGATATTGATGTGATTGTACAGATGTCTGTGTTTGTTAAGACTAGAGATGAGTGGACCCAATGAAGTTCAGGTTCTGCCGGATTTTAGATAAGTTCCGTTCTGCACCCGAACCTCGTTGGAAGTACCGTATGTGTTCGGTACACACATTGAATTTTAAACGGAACCTGTCACCAGTTTTGGGGCCTATAAGCTGCGGCCACCACCAGTGGGCTCTTATATACAGCATTCTAACATGCTGTATAAAAGAGCCCAGGCCGCTGTGTAGAACGTAAAAATCACTTTATATACCGTACTCTCCTAAAAGGTTGCTCCGGTGCACAACAGTCGGATGGGCGTCTCCATTCTCCGGTGCCTCCTCTTTTCAGCCATCTTGGTCTTCCTTCACCTGAAGCCTATGCGCATGACGCGTCCTACATCATGCACTGAGGTCCTGCGCAGGCGCACTTTGAGAGCAGATCAAAGCATATTGGAATGCTGTATATAAGAGCCCAGTGGTGGCCGCAGCTTATAGGCCTCAAAACTGCTGACAGGTTCCCTTTTAAAGTTCGGGTTTGCTCATCTCTCGTTAAGATCACTCATAAATGTGGGTTTAAGATCCATTTGCTTCTCCTTCACATACTGTACTTCTTTGTTTTTTATGTTTTGTTAGTGTTTTAAAACCACTTTGTCTGAATTTCCAGCATGTTTACAGTTTGGTTGTAAATTGTCATATTTGTAACATTTCTGTTTTGTTTTGTTACATTGTGCAAGTTTTATAGCGCATCTTAGGCTAGGTCCACATTTCCGTTGTTAATGATCAGTCACAATCCGCTGCTCTGATGAACAACGCAATCCGTTTGGCAGATTCCGTTGTTTCCCATAGACTTGTATGAGCGGCGGATTGTGACTGATGCCCTTGCGTTGCATCCGCCGCCCGACTGATCAGTTGTGGAACAACTGACCGTCGGGCGGCAGGAACGCAGCATGTAGTGGTTTTTGAGCAGCGGAATCCTTTTGATTTCGCGGCGCATGCTCTCTCTCGGCGGCCGAACGTTCGTTCACAATAGCCGGCGGCCGGGAGATCAGCTGATCGCTCTCAAAAGCCGGCGGCCGGGAGATCAGCTGATCGCTCTCAAAAGCCGGCGGCTGGGAGATCAGCTGATCGCTCTCAAAAGCCGGCGGCTGGGAGATCAGCTGATCGCTCTCAAAAGCCGGCGGCCGGGAGATCAGCTGATCGCTCTCAAAAGCCGGCGGCCGGGAGATCAGCTGATTGCACTCAAAAGCCGGCGGCCGGGAGATCAGCTGAACGCTCTCAAAAGCCGGCGGCCAGGAGATCAGCTGATCGCTCTCAAAAGCCGGCGGCCAGGAGATCAGCTGATCGCTCTCAAAAGCCGGCGGCCAGGAGATCAGCTGATCGCTCTCAAAAGCCGGCGGCCAGGAGATCAGCTGAACGCTCTCAAAAGCCGGCGGCCGGCTATTGTGAACGATCACTCGTTTTACAACGGAATCCGCTTTCTCATGACAATGAATTCCAATTCTTGTCACCCGTTGTACAACGCATCAGTCACAAGCGTCAAGCAACGCATGTGACTGATGCAAAACAACGGAAATGTGAACCTAGCCTTTGGTGAAAAATGCCATACCCAGAGCATGCTCTGTTTTGAAAATAAATTCAGTGGCCCAAAAAATGGCAGCAAATGAAAACCCTATAATATATAGGGTTTCTTGTTGTAGTATAGACAACAATTTACACCTGCAGCTTTTTGATCAAAGAACACGTATAGAAAAAAACGCCTCAAAAAGTTAAATTTTTCTGAAAAACACTGGATGAAATTGCTTTGTTGAGTGTAACAAATCCTGTAAGTGTCCATTGCCACGATTATCCCAGTAATAAATCATCACGTCAGTCTGACAGAGGCCAATTTCTGCTAATATAAAGCCGGCCATGCTTGTCTGCCTCGCTCTTTCATGTCTCCGGTTTTATGTATAGCTGGTACATTAATATGTCTCGTCTGATGTAACCTTGTCCCTGCCCAGCACAGGGCACGTAAAGCATGGTGCTGAATCATAATCAGTGCCTCTGACAAAAGAAAGAGGGGGGAAAGATCAGCTTTCATGCCCGTGGCTTGGTAGACTGGTTTGTCTCAGCCCTGATAAAAGAATGGGATGGGCACAGTCCTGAGTATTTTAGGACCGGTGCTCCCTGTGCTGTAAGGGGGTTCTCAACAAGTTGCGCCGCAGCTTCCTTACATTCACTCGCAGTCAGCGGGGTGGGAGGAAGGTGTGTGGGTACAGAGGGGGGTCCCACAGCTTCCTGTCTCCGGGATTATGAATGGGATCCAGCTGCCTGGAAGTAGCTCAGGAAGAGTGGGCCTCCGTGGGTTAATTTTAACCCTTCCTTTCGACAGGTGTGCATCCATAATAGGCAGCTACAATGGGCCTTGTATTTGCGTAATGCATTGCAGTATTATTAGTTGGTAGGAAAGCCTTGTACTGTGCTGATGTCATAATGGGCGGACGCTTTTCCTGACGGTAAACACACTTGGCACACAGGACAGGTTGATGCAGTACACACCTCCACAATTCACAAGCACATAAGGAAAAGAGCAGGCCTCTGCGTGTTTCTTAAAGGGGTTAGGTGTCAGTCTGTAACAGTAAAACAAATATTTGCTTTTTTTTCCATACAGTGACATCATTTCCCGCCCAAGGAGGAACGAGCGGCTTCTTCCCTCGAGTACAATACACGTAATACCTACACCTGGGATCCTGACGTGACAAAGTGTAATGAAGTGACCGGCGTTGCTCAAGAAAGGTCAAAGAGCTTATACAACAGAAAGGAACTTTGAGCACTAATACAAGGGTGATTTAATACTAGGTTTATGTGATGGAACGCCCCATAAATTTGCAGCTTGCCGTGGCACATGGACGTTGGGCTGGAGCTGGTGTATCTTCTTGTCTGCACGTGACATGGGACGTATCCAAGTGACTACAGACAGAGCGGAAAGGGGAATTCAGCTCTGGAAACCCCAAACTTTTCCCCCAAGGTTAATATTTTCTTACTTAGAAAGTTTCTAAGCTCGAATTGACCAAAATAAAAAGGTATAACTTTGTACATGGCACATTTGTGAATGTGGACAATACTTTGAGATATACAACTTGGGAATTTTTGGAATTATTTGGGCAGGGATCATGAGATGACTTTATAGTTTGTCTGGCGATGGGTCGGGAGAATGAACTGATTCAGGCTGTGAAGAGTGGAGATGTTGGCACTGTACAGAAGCTGCTGGCAAAAGTTCGGACGGCAAAAAACAGTAAGTTACAGTGGTGTATGGAATTAATTCTGCGGGAGATTGCATGTAATTAATGACGAAGAGAAGTAACTTATGGCATATTACTATGGTGTACCATACCTACTGATTCTCAGAGAATGTAGGGGCTGTGTGCCGACGATCGGGGTTCACATCGTGTTTTCTCTGTATCCAAAATGCTGCGTTGTACAGTACAAGCACAGTGGATGGGATTTATAGAAATCTCCTGCCCCCTGTGCTTGTTTTTCCTGCAGCGAAAACTGACCTGCGGTGCTGCTTCCCGAGCCGCAGCATATCAAATCTTTGCTGTGGAGACGCAAGCGTTCTCCGCAGGGAGAACACAGCGAGAGACCGCAACTGCCCGAGCATGGACATCCAAGACGCAGTAGGTCCTGATCGTGTGCACATACCCTTAGGGATCAGTGGTGGTGGACACTCATCATAGGCTTTTTAAGGCGGGAGTCACACTTGCCTGTGACTCGTGTGAGCCTAAGGCTGTATTCACATGATATTATGTGAGATGCTAATGAACCTATGCTGTCAGCGTGAGCCGAGTGTCATGCAACTGTGATCCGATCCTGCGATCGGATCAAAGCTGTGGCAGAGAGGAAGGGATTAATCTTCCCATCTCCTCCATGGTTAGCCTGTGCGTATATTGCACTGCATTAGGATGTCATCTGAGTGCAGTCCGATGTGTATCTCGCACCCATAGACTTTTATGGGTGCGATTGACACGTCTCTCGCTGACAATCACAGCATGCTGCGACTTTTCGCTCATGAACAATCTGGATGAGAAAAAAGCTGACCACCTGCTCTCCCTCATTGAATAACATTGGTCCCAGTGCAATGCAAGATTTTCTCGTATTGCACTCATCCGAGTCATACTCTCATGTGAACGTACCCTAAGAAGCAACATTTTTTTTGGGGGTCAACTTGGTTCCTTGAGGTTTCCTTCTGTGTTGCTTTTAGATATCCATGCTGATCTCATTGTTCCTGCCCTCATCGGATCGCAGATGTTACTTTTAGAAAATATGTGCCCCCACAATGTTGTGCCGTAGAAATGTTTTAGGCATTCTGTAGTGCAATTTAATGCAAAATTCTGCGACATGATATGCAACGCTGAAGGCTTGTTTGTTTTTAAGAAAAACAATATAGTGTACCCAAATGTGCAATTTTGAGTTGATTTGACTCCTGTTCTTTTAAATATATTGGAAATTATGGCACTCTGACACATCGAAACGTATAAAAAACACTTTTATATTCATGATAAAATATATAACCAGTTATAAACCTAAATCACAACATAGAATACGTGAGCCTTATTTTACAGCTGAAGTTTATGTCTACTTGGCCCAATCGTGTGATGTGAACTATGAACAAATGGGTTGTCTGAGAGTTTACTTATTTTATTTATTTTTTTAACATTTTTAAACATGTTAAAATCCCAGTCTCTGATAACCCCCGCCTGCCTGATATGTTATACTGCCTACTGCCAATCAATGGCCCTTAATGCGTGCAGATGGGCAGCACGGTGGCTCAGTGGTTAGCACTGCTCTGAAGTCCTGGGTTCAAATCCCACCAAGGACAAGATCTACAAGGAGTTTGTATGTTCTCCCCGTGTTTGCTTGGGTTTCCTCCTGGTTCTCCAGTTTCCTCCCATCCATAGATATGGAATTTAGATTATGAGCCCCAATGGGGACAGTGATGATCACCTCTATAACGCGCTGTGGAATTAATAGCGTCATAAAAGTGAGTAAAATAATTATAATTAATTTAAAAATCCCAGTTATGTGCATGGTCACATGTGACAGCATTTCCTGAGGCCTGTCATCTGCTGCAGTGGTCACGTGCTGGTATGGTATGTGTAGGGAAATAAAGACTGACAGGTGCCCCTGGTGCGTTAGTGCAGGAGGAGATTGAATAATATTTAATATTTTGATATTAGTATTATTCCAGCTACCATAGTTGAATTTTTTTTAATTTAAAATGTGACAACCCGTTTAACCCCTTCGCGACCGGCTGATTTTGCGATTTCCGTTTTTTTTCGCCATTCTTCCGAGAGACGTAACTTTTTTTTTTTTATTTTGCAGTCAATATGGTCTTGTGAGGGCTCTTTTTTTTTTTGCGGAACAAGCTGTATTTTTAAATGAAACCATGAGTTTTACCATATAGTGTACTGGAAAGCGGCAAAATAAATTCCAAATGCGGAAAAATTGCAAAAAAAAAGTGCAATTGCACTATTGAGTTTGAGATATTTTATTCACAGTGTTCACTATATGGTAAAACTGATGTCAGTGTGATGCCTTAGGTCGGTGCGAGTTTGTAGACACCAAACATGAATAAGTTTATTTTTATCTAAGGGGTTAAAAAAAAATCAGTTTGTCCGAAAAGTAGCGTACGTTTTGTGCCATTTTCCGCGACCCGTAGCGTTCTCATGTTTCGTTATCTATGGCTCAGTGACGGATTATTTTTTGCATGTCAAGCTGATGTTTGTAACCGTTCGATTTTTGTGCAGATGCTACGTTTTGATCGCCTGTTATTGCATTTTGCGCAAAATTTGTGGCAACCAAAAACGTGATTTTGGCGTTTGGAATTTTTTTGCCACTACATTGTTTACTAATCAGATTAATTGATTTTATATTTTGATTGGGCGTTTCTGAACGCGGCAATACCAAATATGTGTGTATATTATTTTTTTTTTAACCTTTTAATTTTCAATGGGGCGAAAGGAAGGGGATTTAAACTTTTAGGTTTTTTTTTTATTTTTTTTATTTTTTTTTAATTTTTCAAAACTTTTTTTTTTTTTTTTTTAAACTTTTACTAGGTCCTCTAGGGTACTATAACGATCAGCAGTCTGATCACTCATTCATTTCTCCCGATCAGAGCTTCATCGCTCAGACCGGGAGAAATGATCATCTCTTGTAACAGCCAGTATTCTGCTGTTTGTTTACAGGACCTTATTCATGTGAGCACAGGAGTCATCACATGACCCTGTGCTACCATGACAACCACCGGATCCACGTGATCACATCACGTGACGTCCGGTATCGGCCAGTAAGGAAAGATTCAGCGCGATCGTGGTTATAATGGTGTTGTCACTTATTGACAGCACCATTTAAGGGGTTTAACGGCACGGGCGGATAACTATTTCGCTCGTGCCTGGCAGGCACACTTGTGAGCTGTATAAATCAGCTGAGATGTGCACCAACCTTCCCTGGCTGCTGGCAGCAGCCGGTGAAGATTAACACTATGACCGCTAGGACATAATTTTACCGTCCGTGGTCATTAAGGGGTTAACCCCTTCACGACCGCGGGCCGTAAAATTACGTCCTATTTTAACGTGACTTAACGACCAGGGACGTAATTTTACGGCCTAAACTTCATTTGATTGCCGTGGCCATAGCAACGGCTTTCAAATGATGTCCCCTGCTGTTTCTTACAGCAGGGGACCTTTGCTTGACCCCAGGGGGGGTGGCATCGCCACCCCCTATCGACGATCGATGTGATTGGCTGTTCAAATCTGAACCGCCAACCACATCGATCGCACTAATTTCGGCAAAAATAATGCCCGAATTAGTGCGATCCTGTGAGATCCAGCTATGAGATGCCGCAGCTGCAGCAGCATATCATAGGTGGACCTCAAACATGCCGCCCCCAGCCCCTGCAGCACTGATTGGAGCGATCGTGCTATGACGCGCAATCGCTCCAATCAGTGTGCAGTGGGGCGGTCTGATCTGCCGGTGGCCGCCCTCCCCAGGCCTGTGCTGGCCTGCGAGCCCTCCCCCAACATGGCTGCAGCGTGGAGTGGCTGGTACTTTTGGTACCACGCCACCGCTGCTGCTGCCGCCGCCGCCTCTGATGTCTCCGCCGCTGCAGCTCTAATGGTAAGTATTCCGCTCCCTGCGCGCTCCCGTGAAGGCCCCTGCGCGCTCCCGTGAAGGCCCCTGCCCGTGCCCCCCCCGATCTGCCCCCCTACGCCCCGATCTGCCACCCACCGCTGCTGCTGAGGTCACCGCTGCTGCTGCAAAGTGAGTACTGTGCTCACTTTGCAGCCCGTGCGCGCTCCCGCGGTGCCCCTGCGCGCTGCCGTGATAGCCCCTGCCGTGCCCCCCCCCCGTGATCTGCTCCCCCCGACATCCCGATCCGCCCCCCCCGCGATCTGACTGCCTCCCCCATTATTTCTATTCTGCTTCTGCAGCTCCCTCTCCCCCCTCCCCCTCTGCTCTCACCCCCCCCTCTGCTCTCACCCCCCCCCTCTGCTCTCACCCCCCCCCTCTGCTCTCACCCCCCCCCCCTCTGCTCTCACCCCCCCCCTCTCCCCCTCTGCTCTCACCCCCCCCCTCTCCCCCTCTGCTCTCACCCCCCCCCCCCCTCCCCCTCTGCTCTCACCCCCCCCCCCCCCTCTCCCCCTCTGCTCTCACCCCCCCCTCTCCCCCTCTGCTCTCCCCCGACGTCCTCTTACCTGTCTTCACCGGCCTGATCACATCTGCGTCCATCGCTGGGTCCTTCCTGGGCATTCTGCTGATCTGCCTGCTGCTCCTGTAAAGCTGTCCATCTCTCTGCCATCTGTTCCTCTGCAGCTCTTCTGGTCAGTGATCCTCCTGCTAGTCCTCTGGGTACTGTGAGTATAACTTTTTTTTTTTTTTTCCGTATCCCCTGTCCATTTTTACACCTCATCCGTCCGTGCGTCCCGCCAAGCGCTGATCAGGGATGCAGATAACGGATCGGCATCCCTGCTCAATTTTTGGCGTGACTTTTTTTTCCGTATCCCCGACGCTTTTTGTATCGCATGCGTCCGTGCGTCCCGCCGAGCGCTGATCAGGGATGCAGATAACGGATCGGCATCCATGGTCAATTTTTGGCGTGACTTTTTTTTCCGTATTCACGACGCTTTTTGTATCGCATCCGTCCGTGCGTCCCGCCGAGCGCTGATTAGGGATGCAGATAACGGATCGGCATCCCTGCTCAATTTTTGGCGTGACTTTTTTCCGTATTCACGACGCTTTTTGTATCGCATCCGTCCGTGCGTCCCGCCGAGCGCTGATCAGGGATGCAGATAACGGATCGGCATCCCTGCTCAATTTTTGGCGTGACTTTTTTCCGTATTCACGACGCTTTTTGTATCGCATCCGTCCGTGCGTCCCGCCGAGCGCTGATCAGGGATGCAGATAACGGATCGGCATCCATGGTCAATTTTTGGCGTGACTTTTTTCCGTATTCACAACGCTTTTTGTATCGCATCCGTCCGTGCGTCCCGCCGAGCGCTGATTAGGGATGCAGATAACGGATCGGCATCCCTGCTCAATTTTTGGCGTGACTTTTTTCCGTATTCACAACGCTTTTTGTATCGCATCCGTCCGTGCGTCCCGCCAAGCGCTGATCAGGGATGCACATAACGTATCTGCATCCATGGTCAATTTTTGGCGTGACTTTTTTTTTTTACGTATCCCCGACGCTTTTTTTTATCGCATCAGACCGTGCGTCCTGCAGCGGCCGATCAGTGCACTGCGTCTGTGCGTTTGAAAAGTCAAATGGCGTTCCTTCTCTTCTGAGCCCCGCCATGCGCTCAAACAATTACTTTCCACCACATGTGAGGTGTCTGTGTACTCAGGAGAAATTGCACAATACGTTTTATGGTGCATTTTTTCCTGTTACCCTTGTGAAAAAAAAAGCTACCTAGTTGAAGCAACCGTTTTGTGGTAAAAAAAAATAAATTTCTTTTCACGGCTCAACGCTATAAACTTCTGTGAAGCCCCCAGGTGTTCAAAGTGCTCACCAAACATCTAGAAAAATTATTTGAGGGCTCTAGTTTCCAAAATGGTGTCACTTGTGGGGGAGCTCCACTGTTTAGGCACCATAGGGGGTCTCCAAACGTGACATGGCGTCCGCTAATGATTCCAACCAATTTTGCTGTCAAATGGCGCTCCTTCTCTTCTGAGCCCCGCCATGCGCCCAAACAATTACTTTCCACCACATATGAGGTATCTGCGTACTCAGGAGAAAATGCACAATACATTTTATGGTGCATTTTTTCCTGTTACCCTTGTGAAAAAAAAAGCTACCTAGTTGAAGCAACCGTTTTGTGGTAAAAAAATTTTTTTTTTCTTTTCACGGCTCAACGCTATAAACTTTTGTGAAGCCCCCAGGGGTTCAAAGTGCTCACCAAACATCTAGAAAAATTATTTGAGGCCTCTAGTTTCCAAAATGGGGTCACTTGTGGGGGAGCTCCATTGTTTAGGCACCTCAGGGGGTCTTCAAACCCGACATGGCGTCCGCTAACAGGTGCAGCTAATTTTGCACTCAAAAATTCAAATGGCGCTCCTTGCCTTCCGAGCACTGCTGTGTGTCCAAACATTTGATTTCCACCACATATGAGGTATCTGCGTACTCAGGAGAAAATGCACAATACATTTTATGGTGCATTTTTTCCTGTTACCCTTGTGAAAAAAAAAGCTACCTAGTTGAAGCAAACCGTTTTGTGGTAAAAAAAAAAATTTTTCTTTTCACGGCTCAACGCTATAAACTTTTGTGAAGCCCCCAGGGGTTCAAAGTGCTCACCAAACATCTAGAAAAATTATTTGAGGCCTCTAGTTTCCAAAATGGGGTCACTTGTGGGGGAGCTCCATTGTTTAGGCACCTCAGGTGGTCTTCAAACCCGACATGGCGTCCGCTAATGAGTGCAGCTAATTTTGCGTTCAAAAATTCAAATGGCGCTCCTTCCCTTCCGAGCTCTGCCGTGCGCCCAAACAATTGATTTTTACCACATATGGGGTATCAGCGTACTCAGGAGAACATGCACAATAAATTGTATTGTGCACTTTCTCTTTTCTCCCTTGTAAAAATGAAAATTTATGGCTAAAGTAACATTTTTGTGTTAAAAAGTAAAATTTTCATTTTTTCCTTCCACATTGCTTTGGTTCCTGTGAAACACCTAAAGGGTTAATAATCTTATTGGATGTGGTTTTGAGCAGTGTGAGGGGTGTAGTTTTTAGAATGGGGTCACTTTTGGGTATTTTCTGTCACCTAGGCCTCTCAAAGTCACTTCAAATGTGATGTGGTCCTAAAAAAATTATTTTGTAAATTTTGTTGGAAAAATGAGAATTTGCTGATGACCTTTGACCCCTTCTAACTTCCTAACGGAAAAAAAATTTGTTTCGAAAATTGCGCTGATGTAAAGTAGACAAGTGGGAAATGGTTATTTAGTAACTATTTTGTGTGACACATCTCTCAGATTTATGGGCATAAATTTTCAAAGTTTGAAATTTGCGAAATTTTCAAAATTTTCGCCAAATTTCCTAAATTTTCACAAATAAACGCAAAACATATCGGCCTAAATTTACCACTGACATGAAGTACAATATGTCACGAAAAAACAATCTCAGAATCGCCAGGATCCGTTGAAGCGTTCCAGAGTTATAACCTGTCAAAGTGACACTGGTCAAAATTGCAAAAAATGGCCCGGTCATTAGGGTGTTTTAGTGGCCGGGGGTGAAGGGGTTAAGTTCATTCTCATCAACTGACAATTTCCAAAGGTAATGATGCTGTTTAGTGATGAGCGAGCATTACTTTACTGGTAACAAGCAATTTGATGCTCGGATGGGCTGGACTTATTTACAGAGTATAATGGAGGTCAATGGGGATCTCGAGCATTTATCCAGAAGATTTCCCATAAAATGCTTGCGTTCCCCATAGATTTCTATTACACTTTGTACACGAGTGGAGTCCGAGCGATCGACTGTTCATTACGAGTACTGAGCACCCGTGTATAGTAGTGCGCACTCATCACTAGTGCTGTCCCATTGCCTCCAATGTATGATACTCAATAGAGGCTTGTAGACATCAAGTGGTCACGAGCATGGCATTGTAGTGAGACGTTGAATTAGCTTCTCTGCATTGTCACAACGCCAGCTTGGTGACATTGACAAATGAGGGGACTGCGTGTGGAGTTGCACTGATGCCAATGACTTTTATACACAAAGCGCCAGTGCTCGCAGTGTCACACACGTCCTCAGTGTCGCCCTGTTGTCACACGCTGACCTCTCTATGGCAGCTCACATCAGAGAGTTAAACATTTACTAGAATGTGCGTGCCATGAACAGAATCCAAGAAGGAACTAGCGTGTGTTTGTCACCTATTCTGTTATTCTCTGGTCCACTGCCTCCTTTATATCGCCTGTATTATGTAGGCTGTGTGTTGTAAGGTATAGTAATAAACCTAGAAAGCTCTGTAGTCTTAGTATTGGAGACCGGTTCAGTAGAATATGCTGTACCCACCTCCAGTCTAATCCTTCAAGTGGGACACTTCAGGCTCCACCACGGAGTCTGCCATGGAAAACATACCCAATAATGTCATTGCAGGGGTGCAGATACTACTGGTAAGTTATAGTAAAGAATCACTTATACAGGTATGTAGGGGACGTGCTCCCTATAATAATCATACCTGTAGGAGTCATTTTAGTAGCTTAGTTAGCATGAAAAACCCAAGGCTATGTTTTGTATGAAAATGAGGGGGCCTCAGTGCATCCTTGGTGTAGCCAAAGTGCTCACTGCCCCACCACACCCTGTCAAATTGTGTACTGAGCACCGTTGTATCCTGGTGCCATTGCCGGCGCTCATGACTTACTTTTGTCTGTAGTATAGTACTGAGTGGCAGCTGCAGACAGGAGCCCAGTGATGTGAGCTAGGTTGTAAAGTTCGGCTGGGGCCACATGGGGATCTATTGCGATCCTCACATGACACTCGGCTCACGCTGACAGCAGAGCAGAAGCCGAGTGTCATGCGAGTGTCACTGCAACTGAGGTCCGATCATGCGATCGGACCTCAGCTGCAGGGGGCGGGCCGGCTCTGAGGAGGGGCGGGCCGGCTCTGAGGAGGGGGGGGGGCGGATTTATCTCCCTCTCGCCTCTGTAGCCGGCTATTGCCATTCTCGCTCTGCACTCGCGGTACACTGGTGTACTGCGAGAGCAATGCGATTTTTCTCTCGCTCCATAGACTTGAATGGGTGCGAGAGAAACAAGGATTGCATTGCACCCGCAGCATGCTGCGATTGTTTTCTCGGTCTGATTAGGGTTGAGAAAATAATCGCTCATGGGTGCTGGGACATAGAGTAATATTGGTCCGAGTGGAATGCAATGTTTTATCGCACTCCACTCGCTCCGATTTTCATGCCGTGTGGCTTAAGCCTTCAGGCAGCACTCGCTTGAGCGCTGACAATCCAGATATGACCTTGTTTAATATGCCAAAGATGTGGGATGGGATGTAACGTTGCACAGAGCCCTCTAGCCACAGCAAGGATGAACTAAACTCCCTAACATGCATACAAGATAAACATATTCATTTTTGTTTTATACTAACTATAAAACACTAGAATCCATACTACAGGTATTATATTTTTAGTGGCTGAGACCCCTACATACCTGGACAAGAGCTTTAGTTAGTTTAAATGTCACCCCCAAAAATGCTATGTCCATGTAAAATGTTAACACTTTTCTGATGTCAAGGGGAAAAATGGTAAAAACTTGTTTCTGTAACAACTATTGCGAGGATGTTTAATTTAATCAGTTCTATATGTGTAATAGTGCAGAAGAATCGCTGCCTCTCGTTAGGGACTGTTATAGGATATATGCTAGATTTATGGCTTGTGTTCTGTGAATAGAAATCTTGTGGGTATTGAAAAGGAAGTCTGCTCACCTTGAGGCTTCTGGTCGCTGCTCACCTTGAGGCTTCTGGTCGCTGCTCACCTTGAGGCTTCTGGTCGCTGCTCACCTTGAGGCTTCTGGTCGCTGCTCACCTTGAGGCTTCTGGTCGCTGCTCACCTTGAGGCTTCTGGTCGCTGCTCACCTTGAGGCTTCTGGTCGCTGCTCACCTTGAGGCTTCTGGTCGCTGCTCACCTTGAGGCTTCTGGTCGCTGCTCACCCTGAGCCTTCTGGTCGCTGCTCACCCTGAGCCTTCTGGTCGCTGCTCACCCTGAGCCTTCTGGTCGCTGCTCACCCTGAGCCTTCTGGTCGCTGCTCACCCTGAGCCTTCTGGTCGCTGCTCACCCTGAGCCTTCTGGTCGCTGCTCACCCTGAGCCTTCTGGTCGCTGCTCACCCTGAGCCTTCTGGTCGCTGCTCACCCTGAGCCTTCTGGTCGCTGCTCACCCTGAGCCTTCTGGTCGCTGCTCACCCTGAGCCTTCTGGTCGCTGCTCACCCTGAGCCTTCTGGTCGCTGCTCACCCTGAGCCTTCTGGTCGCTGCTCACCCTGAGCCTTCTGGTCGCTGCTCACCCTGAGCCTTCTGGTCGCTGCTCACCCTGAGCCTTCTGGTCGCTGCTCACCCTGAGCCTTCTGGTCGCTGCTCACCCTGAGCCTTCTGGTCGCTGCTCACCCTGAGCCTTCTGGTCGCTGCTCACCCTGAGCCTTCTGGTCGCTGCTCACCCTGAGCCTTCTGGTCGCTGCTCACCCTGAGCCTTCTGGTCGCTGCTCACCCTGAGCCTTCTGGTCGCTGCTCACCCTGAGCCTTCTGGTCGCTGCTCACCCTGAGCCTTCTGGTCGCTGCTCACCCTGAGCCTTCTGGTCGCTGCTCACCCTGAGCCTTCTGGTCGCTGCTCACCCTGAGCCTTCTGGTCGCTGCTCACCCTGAGCCTTCTGGTCGCTGCTCACCCTGAGCCTTCTGGTCGCTGCTCACCCTGAGCCTTCTGGTCGCTGCTCACCCTGAGCCTTCTGGTCGCTGCTCACCCTGAGCCTTCTGGTCGCTGCTCACCCTGAGCCTTCTGGTCGCTGCTCACCCTGAGCCTTCTGGTCGCTGCTCACCCTGAGCCTTCTGGTCGCTGCTCACCCTGAGCCTTCTGGTCGCTGCTCACCCTGAGCCTTCTGGTCGCTGCTCACCCTGAGCCTTCTGGTCGCTGCTCACCCTGAGCCTTCTGGTCGCTGCTCACCCTGAGCCTTCTGGTCGCTGCTCACCCTGAGCCTTCTGGTCGCTGCTCACCCTGAGCCTTCTGGTCGCTGCTCACCCTGAGCCTTCTGGTCGCTGCTCACCCTGAGCCTTCTGGTCGCTGCTCACCCTGAGCCTTCTGGTCGCTGCTCACCCTGAGCCTTCTGGTCGCTGCTCACCCTGAGCCTTCTGGTCGCTGCTCACCCTGAGCCTTCTGGTCGCTGCTCACCCTGAGCCTTCTGGTCGCTGCTCACCCTGAGCCTTCTGGTCGCTGCTCACCCTGAGCCTTCTGGTCGCTGCTCACCCTGAGCCTTCTGGTCGCTGCTCACCCTGAGCCTTCTGGTCGCTGCTCACCCTGAGCCTTCTGGTCGCTGCTCACCCTGAGCCTTCTGGTCGCTGCTCACCCTGAGCCTTCTGGTCGCTGCTCACCCTGAGCCTTCTGGTCGCTGCTCACCCTGAGCCTTCTGGTCGCTGCTCACCCTGAGCCTTCTGGTCGCTGCTCACCCTGAGCCTTCTGGTCGCTGCTCACCCTGAGCCTTCTGGTCGCTGCTCACCCTGAGCCTTCTGGTCGCTGCTCACCCTGAGCCTTCTGGTCGCTGCTCACCCTGAGCCTTCTGGTCGCTGCTCACCCTGAGCCTTCTGGTCGCTGCTCACCCTGAGCCTTCTGGTCGCTGCTCACCCTGAGCCTTCTGGTCGCTGCTCACCCTGAGCCTTCTGGTCGCTGCTCACCCTGAGCCTTCTGGTCACAGAATGCACACTGACAGATTAGGTGTCTACTAGAAATGAGCGAACCAGAGGTTTGCAGTTTGTACCAAACGCTAAACTTTCACAAAAAAAAGTTTGGGTGCTTTACGCATGCACATATTACGTATGCCCACAAGCTGTTGGCTTTATCATGGCTGGGTAACTTTTTTTTTTTTTTTTTTTTTTTTTTATTTATTTATATTAAAAAAAAAAAATAAAATAGCCACATAGGGTCACTTATTTTGATACACAGCCAAGATAAGCACATGGCTGGAGGCTGCAGCCTGTAGCAGTCTGCTTTATCTGTGCTGGGTATCACAATATATGGGGACCCAACTCCATTTTTTTTATTTTTTATTTTTACACCACTATAGATATGCGGACAGTGTGTGTGAGTCCAAGCAATCACAGACACTGTCACACAGGGTGGGGGTGCGGTCTGACTGCAACCAATCACATGCCGGGACTGCTGGTGGGTGGGGGAAGCGGTGAATATGCATGAGCATTAATTATCAGACCTGGAATTGGTATTAAAGCCTCGTGGGACACTCAGGAAGTATAACGCGCCTGCTTTATTCCTTATTTTTACTTTTTAATTATTCGGGTGGCTGAATCTGAACAGTTACACAGAGTTCTCTCATATATCTGTGTTCGGGGTCTGTGCATGGATGCTCGGTATGGACCCCAAACTTTACAGTTCGGGTTCGCCAATCACTAGCGTTTACATTATGCTGAAGAAAGCTGCTCTGTATGACTACATTGGATTTATATGCCCGGTAGGGTCCAATGTCTGATGCCATACAGGGGCATTCATTACCCATATGTTGCCATTGTAAAAGAAAAGTGCACTCCTAGGTTTAGTTTCGGCCAAACATATTATGGCCACATTAGCTGGGAGTATTACATATAGCGCCTTGTCCTGACCGAGAGCCTAAGGACCCGAACTGAAGGCTTGATAGATTCCTATGAAGCTGTCAGTTTGGATCCTTAGGCGTGTAGCCGGGATAGTATCTGTATTACGGGTGCATACAACTGGCCTAAGGGGCATATTTTGTTCAGATTAGCTCTATTGTATGTAATTAAGGGAGGATCTGATCTCTGCACAAAAAGGAGAGTGGATCTCTCCACACTTTCATCAGACACTCCTACTATTAGATGTGGTCATTCCAATCATAAAAGGAGCAAAATTTACAACACTTTGTAACTGTAAGGCCTAAGGCTACTTTCACACATCCAGTTTTTGCAGTGTGGCTCAATCCGGCTCAAAAACCTATGCAGCGGATGCGGCGAAAAAAAATGGATCCGTTGCATAAGTTTTTCCATGCGGCCCGTCCGTTTGACGGATGCGGCTTGATACTGAGCATGCGCAGTGCAAAAAACTCGCATCCGGTGTCCATAGGCTTGCATTATAAATCGCGCCGGATACGGCACGATGCGTTTTTTTTCGCCGCACAAAGAAACGTGCCAGACAACGACGTTCCATCTGGCCGCCACATGGGCTAAATGTGCTGCATCCGGCAAAAACCGGACGCAAGGCATGTGGCACAATACGGCGCTAATGCAAGTCCATGTGGAAAAAACGCAACCGGCGGCAAAAAAAAACGGTTGCGTTTTTTCTGCAAAGCGCCGTATTGTGCCGCGCAGCAAAAAACGGATGTGTGAAAGCAGCCTAAGCCACACGGCGAGAAAATCTGTGCGAGTGGAGTGAGATAAAACATTGCATTCCACTCGGACCAATTTTGGCCTGTGTGTCAGCACACATGAGCGATTATTTTCTCAGCCCTAATCGGACCGAGAAAACCATTGCAGCATGCTGTGGGTGTAATGCGATCCATATTTCTTTCGCACCCATTAAAGTCTATGGCACAAGAGAAAAATCGCACTGCACTCGTGGCACACCGGTGTACCGCGCGTGCAGAGTGGGAATGGCAATAGCCGGCTACGGAGGAGAGAGGGAGAGAAATCCGGCCTGCCCCCTGCAGTTGAGGTCCGCTCGCATAGTCAGACCTCAGTCGCAGTGACACTCGGCTCTGCTGTACTGCCAGTGTGAGCCGAGTGTCATGCGAGGATTGCACTAGTCCCCCGTGTGGACCCGGCCTAATCAGGAGCTTAAACCTTTGCGATACCCCAAGAAAACTATGAGTATTTATTAACACAGAATGTTGTCACTATTTTTGTGAACTTGCCTAGTATCCTAAAGACAAATTTGTGATTTTACAAAAAAAAACCCCACAGAATAAACACAAAGCACATGCGTGAATATGAACACTGAACAAGGTTTGTTTTTGTTTTTTTTTGTTTTTTTTTTCTTTAACCCATTGCTTTCTACCAACTCAAAACTATACCTAATATGGATCTGTTGGAAAATTGCTGCCAAATGAAAAAAATACTCTGCACAAATGTGAATAAAACCAATTAAATATTGCCTTTTATTTTTTCCTCCCAACGGAAGGGAGTGGAATGAATGGGGATCTGTAATATGCCAGTGTGAGTGGGGCTGTCAGCTAAATTTACAGAGAGAGTCTGTGACCCCCGTCAGATGCAGTTCGTGGGGATTAGGCCTGCTATTTAGAGGTGGAGATCTTCAGTAGACGAGGGATACAATGCAAAGGAGCCCCAAAACCAAACGCCAAGGTAATCTCTATTTTTGGGGTCCCTAACCTATGTGTAACCTCACCTGCAGTTAAAAACTTGCTCTGTATGGGAAGCAAGGGACCAAGCTATATGTGTGAAATAAGACACATGGCTATGGGTGGGGCAGGGTTCTCAGACAAAAAGTGCATACTAACTAAAGAATGTATGTCTGGAACACCAATGGTGTGAACAGGGTGCAAGACTCAAAAATATACAACTAAACAAAAATAAAAATAGAGATTACCTTGGCGTTTGGTATTGGGGCTCCTTTGCATTGATCAATACAATGGCTAAATATCTCTCATTCCTATTTTTCATATCAGTTATGCAGATACCATTTTCATGTTTTTCACTTATTTCACATAGTCCATTGTATTTTTCAATCTAGTATTCCTTTAGCAGTTCTGCTTTTCATTATTCCCCTATACATTGTGACTGGTGTGCAACTCTTTATCCCATTGTTTAGTTGTATATTTTTGAGTCTTGCACCATGTTCACACCATTGGTGTTCCAGACGTACATTCTTTAGTTAAGGGATACAATGTGACATATTGTACAAAATTAAGATTGTAATATCACATGTAATAATGATCTATGTTTGCACATTTGTGACTGTCAAAGTAGGTAACAATGTTACAAAATCTGTTGGATTTTCTGTCTCTGGCCTCAATTGTCATGTTTTTCACTTGCCATGAACTTCAATACAATTCACACATTATTTATCTGCCTTTTGGCTGTGCTTTTTTTTTTTTTCCTGTAAACAGAGAAACGGCTATAAAATAATCGTGAGACAAAGTCGCAGACATGTATAAATGTTTTTTTTTTCCGTCGGGAGACATTTTAGTGAATTGCTGTCATGTTGCGGTGTAGCACTACCCTGTCTGATACTTAGTTGAACATAATAAAAGATATTTCTTTAAAGGGAACACGTCTCCAGATTTTGCCCCTATAACCTGTGACCACCACCACTGGGCTCTTATATACAGCATTCCAGAATACTGTATATAAGAGCCCAGGCCGCTGTGTATAACGTAAAAGAGGTGTGTTTTTTTTTATTATTATTATTCTCACCTAGGGGGCGGTCTGGTCCAATGGGTGTCACTGCTCTCTGGTCTGGCGCCTCCTCTCTGCTGCAAGCTCCATCCTTCTTCTCCCAGCCCAGTGTGGATGACGTGTCCTACGTCATCCACACAGGCCGGCATTGCAGTCCTGCGCAGGCGCACTTTGATCTGCCCTGCTGAGGGCAGATTAAAGTACTGTAATGTGCAGGCGCAAGGAAAGGTTAAAGACCACCTTCAGGGGGGCAGATCAAAGTGCACCTGCACAGGACCGCAATGCCCTCCTGTGTGGACATGTCATCCACACTGGGCTGGGAAGAAGGAGGCTCTGGACTGCAGAGCTGCGACACCCATTGGACCGGATCGCCCCCTAAGTGAGTACAGTGGAACCTCTGTTTACGAGTAACCCAGTTTGAGAGCATTTCGCTATATGAGCAAAGCTTGCTGTAAATTTGTAACTCCATTTACAAGCAATCTTTGCTTTACGAGCAGATACTCACCGCACACACTTCCATTTCTGTACTTTAAGGCTCTGTGCCCACGTGTGCGTATTGCATGCAGTTACGCTGTGATCTGCACTGCAGCGTAACTGCATACGTCCTGCGTCCCCTGCACAATCTATGAAGATTGTGCATTATCCATGACGTGGCATTTTAGAACGCAGCGATTTGCATGCTTCCAAATCGCTGCATTCTAAAAAGCAACATGTCACTTATTCCGTGCGCTCTGCATGCTGTCTCCATTCTGTCTATAGGGAGAGGCTGCATCCAGAGCGCACAAATTCTGCAGTCACCAAAGTTTCAGAATGGAGCTTTTCAGCACAAGTGGGCACATAGCCTTACCGCGCTCTGACCCACTCTTGCAGTCTGCACAAACACACACGCACGCACGCACACACACATTATTATGCTCACCTTACCTTCCGTTCCATCGCCGGCCTCATGGTTCTTCTGTCAGCTGCTTCCGAAGGCAGCGCGCTGGCCAATCAGAGGCAAGCGTCTCCTGCCTTTGACATCAGCGCTCGGGCAGCAGAAGTTCCTCCCTCGTTGCGATGGTTACCCGATACACATCCTGTACCAGCGAACTACAAGAACAATGAGGCCGGCGAGGGAACGGAAGGTAAGGTGAGCATATAGTGTGTGTGTGTGTGTGTTGGCACAATAGGGGACCAGGATGGGACATTGCACAAGTTGTGGAATGAATTGTCTGAGGTTCCATTATTTCCTATGGGAAATTTTGCTTTGATAGACGAGTAACTTGGTTTACAAACACACTCCCAGAACGGATTGTTTCGTAAACCAAGGTTCCACTGTATTATAAAGGTGAGTTTTATGCTATTCACAGCAGCCTGGGCACCAATAATATATATATATATATATATATATATATATATATATATATATATATATATATATATATATATATATATATATATATATATATATATATATATATATATATATATATATATATATAATATTTAAATAATTATATATATATTAAATAATTATATATATATATATTAAATAATTATATATATATTAAATAATTATATATATATATATTAAATAATTATATATATATATATATATATATATATATATTAAATAATAATGATTAGGATTGTAGAATACTGTATATGAAAGCCTACTGGTGATGGCTGCAGGTTATAGGAGCCAAATCTGATGACAGGTTCCCTTTTTAAGTTTCTGTACCGCTAAAAGGATGCAGAGATTGAGTATAACTCAGAGGTTCATCGTGACGTGGCAGTGGACTTTATACAGCCTGACCAGAATGCTTAACAAAGAACCTCATTATCAGGTGCATACATTTTTGCCTAGCAGCACTAGATCAAATTTATGGTTTTTGGATTTGCAGTCTCTTTCTCTACAGCACTGATGTAACGCAATTAACTGAGCGTGCCCTCCGCAGCAATGCCTCTCCAATGTCAGAGCTAGTCCTTATTGTCCAGGTTGTAGTTATGTCTCCAGCACACATGGCCACTACAGCAAATCATGGGACTAAGCTATATTGTGCTATGTACACCAGCAGACCATCTGGGTCCAGTGATTGACTGCAGTGGTACATGTGCTTTAGTCGTGATGTCATTGCTGCAGCTTGTAAACGATGACCAGGCCCAGCACTGGAGCAGCTATGGTTGAGTTAAAGGGATGGTCCAAAGTAATTTTCCACCTAAATCCCGATCTATTTAGTGGTATAATCTAAGCTATCGTCTAATATACTTGAATTAAAAATTACCTACCGTACTGTTCTTTTTACTTCCTTTTATAATGACGCATGCACTAGGATTCTCAAGCAAAGCGTCTTCAATGGGAAGAGATTACTGCAGCCTCTGCCTCCTCCCTGAAACGAAGGGTCATCTGTGATTCTCATTTCAGGGGCTAGGCTAGTCCCTGCGCGATGTGCACAATGGCAGCACGCTCTGTTGTCAGCTCAGATCAGTAGTATAATGAGCCAGCAACAGATTGTGTTGTTCTCAGAATACCCTGTGTGCAGAGACCAGCGCTGCTCCTGCAATTGACGTCACTGGTCTCTGCACACAGGGTATTCTGAGAATGTCCTGTTGCTGGCTCATTGCTGCTGATCTTAGCTGGCATCAGAGCGCGCTGTCATTGTGCACATTGCACTGTAAACATTGCGCTGTGACTAGCCCAACTCTTGAATCGAGTGCTACTGATGACTAATGTAATGGAGGGGGCAGAGGCTGAGGCACTGTTCACAGCCTCTGCCCTCTGTTAACTCAGAGTATGCAAGGATGCACTGGGATTCTAAAATGAAACTTCATCAAGAAGGAAGTGGGAGGAAAAACAAAATAGAAAAACAGTTAAGGAAAGAAAAAAGGGATATTTTTTTTTTATTTTAAAAAATGTAAGTACCGTATTTTTCAGATTATAAGAAGCACTTTTCATCCCAAAAATCTGAATGTAGCTTACTGGGGTGGTGGGGAGTGGTAACAGGAGCCAAGGGGAATGCTGTGATGGCTGTGCAGGGGCTGCGGTGGCTGGGCTGGTGCTGCCACGGCTGGTGCTGGGGCGACTGTGTGGGGTCTGTGGAGGTGATATTCCCATGGAAGATAAGAGGATGAAACAGACTGTAATATATCTTAATGTTATAGGCTACACGGCGTAGCTTGCATCAGGACATGAGTGACCATATTGTCCTGGTGCTCTTAGTCACTTTAGTGCATTGGCTGTGGTAATGATCCTCTTATTTCAGGATTATTAATGATCAATTACCATAAGAAGGGGGAGGAATATGGTGCATCCGTATGAGACCTGAGGATTATTTGCTAGGCTGGCAGCCGTCACCCTTATCCACCTAAGTGCGGACCTCCTGTGGGTCTGCGCAGGTGAGTGTAGTCTACATACTAAGCCATGTTGACTATAAAGGGTTATTACAGTCTTTTTCACCCTCTTGTCTTCCATAGGAATATCCCGTATTCATTATACTCTTCTGGATAATAATTCCTCGATAAAAGAAGATTTATAGGCCGAAACGTTGGATGGACTGTATCTGTATTTATTTTGTTGCCACACGATCACATTAAAAGCATGAGAAAAGCAATTCTCAAGGAATTTTTTCCATTAACATTTGGTGTGTCAGAGTTCTTGGTGATTGCTAGACTATTTGTTTGCTCTAGAGCACCCATATCTAAGTGGTTGGGTCAGACTTTGCCTCTTTTACCGGAGGGGGCGGCAGTGGTGGTGGAGCAGGGGAGGCGGGTGTCGCAGAAACTGTCGGCTGTGCCGTGGCTGTGGCAGCTGTGCTGGGGCTCTGGCTGCGGCGAGGGCTTCAAAGAAAAGGCGCCCAGAGTTAACACAGATTAAGCTCTTGGCTCAATGGCATTCAGAGATGTCAACTGCGCACGTTCCACCTCCGGGCACCATTTTCCTTAAGTCCACTGCTGGGAGATCAATGGGCTAGAGGCGGTGCACGCGCAGATGAGAGCTTAAGCCGAGAGCTCGATCTGCGCACACGCCGACTCTGGGTGGCAATATTTGAAGTCCTCACCTCCACAGACCCCACACAGCCGCCCCAGACCCCACCGGATTATCAGACAGACCCAATTTTTTTTCACCCTTTTTTGCTCTGAATTTGGGGTGCGTCTTATAATCTGGCGTGTCTCATAAATCGAAAAAGAAAATGTTAGAAAATAGTTTTGATTATGGCACTAAATAGATAGGGATTTAGGAAGAAAAGACTTCAGACCACCCCTAGAAGCTAATTTATGCAAACTTAGCGTAAAGAAGCTTAATAATGAACAATATCTTTATTATTCATGATGGTAAAATCTGTTGTAACAGAATCAGAGTTAGAATAGTCATGGTCAAAAGTGTTGGGGCCCTTGAAATTATTCAAGAAAATTAAGTATTTCTTCCAGAAAATTATTGCAGTTACACAATGTTACACACCTGTTTATTTCCTGTGTGTATTGGAACACACACACACACACACACAAAAAAAGGCATATTGGCATACCGTATTTTTCGCTTTACGCCTCCGAATTTTGAGGTGGAAAATAATATTTTTAATGTTTAAATGAGTCTGTCTTAGTGTATCTTGTATTAGCTCACTAAGGGGGAGCGGTGGTGGTGAAGTAACTCAGGAGGGTTACAGAAGGAGGGAGTGTCGCGGTTTAGGAGGGTCAGTGGATGGAGGGTCAGCAATATTGCTGGCTCGGTGGTGTTGCAGTGGGTGCCATTATTCTGCCGGTGGGCTCCATTGAACCGCCGGCGATTGAGGCACTGCGCTTCAAGAAAGTTGCCACGAAAGTGGCGCGTGCGCAGATTGGCCTCCAATGCTATTTTTCTTGAAGTCCATTGCGTCAGCCAGCAGCGCTTCAATGCAGCCCGCCGGCAGATCAATGACGCTCACTGCTGTAACACCCTTCAGCCTGCAGTATCGCCGCCCCCAATACTGAGCCACTCAACTGCAGTGACACCTCCTCCTCGAGCCCTCAGTTTTGCTGACCCTGCCTCCTGTGACCCCCTGCTCCACCACCACCCCAGTAAGCCATATCCGAATTATGTGACGCACCCCTATTTCCCCCCCAGTTTTGGGAGAAAAAAAAGTGCCTCTTACATTACCGTATTTTCCGGATTATAACACACATCCACAAAAAATGGGCTGGACAAAAAACAAAATTGTTGGTACCTTTCCAAAATTGTGGGTAAACAACTTTTCTTTTAAGCATGTGATGCTCATCCAAACTCATCCGTGGAAAGTAACAGGTGTGGGCAATGTGAAAATCACACCTCAAGCTAGATAAAAAGGGAAGAAGTTGACTCAATCTTTGCATTGTGTGTCTGTGTGTGCGCTAGACTAAGTATGAAGAACAAAAAAAAAAAAATGAACTGTCTGGAGACTTGAGAACCAAAATTATTGAAAAATATCAACAATCTCAAGCTTACAAGTCTATTGCCAGAGATCGTGATGTGACTTTGTCCACGTTGTGTGACATAATCAAGCGGTTTGCAACCCATGGCACTGTAGCTAATCTCCCTGGATGTGGACAGTAGAGAAAAATTGATGAAGGGTTGGAACACCGGATAGTCTGGATAGTGGTTAAGCCACCCAATTGAAGTTCCAAAGAAGCTCAAGCTGTCCTGCAGACTGAGTGCCACGGTGTTAGCAGTAACTATCCTTCAACATTTGAATGAACGGAAATGCTATGACCCAGAAGGACCCCACTGCTGAGAGAGACATTAAAAAAATAAAAAAGTAGCCTGCAGTTTGTCAAAATGTACGTATCTCAAAATCCTTCT
Organism: Anomaloglossus baeobatrachus; assembly: GCF_048569485.1. Classification (NCBI taxonomy): domain Eukaryota; kingdom Metazoa; phylum Chordata; class Amphibia; order Anura; family Aromobatidae; genus Anomaloglossus; species Anomaloglossus baeobatrachus. The sequence goes on along the minus strand of NC_134357.1, from coordinate 299,914,504 downwards.
GGGAAAGTGATTTGTGGACAGATGAGACCACATTGTGGTAAAGCACATCATTCTACTGTTTACCAAAAACCAGAATGAAGTGTACAAAGAAAAGTACACAGTACCTACAGTCAAATATGGTGGAGGGTCATAGATGTTTTGAAGTTCTGCTGCCTCTTGCGCTGGGTGCTTTGACTATGTGCAAGGCATCATGAAGTCTAAATATGAGATGAGCTACGAGACTAGAGATTATCGAACCTTTGGACGGTTCGATGGTTTGTGACCCAGACTTGATCCGAATCTCAGTTGAAGTCAGTAATTGATCAGTTCGTGGCTCCATCCACATGCTGCCAGCCATAAGCAGAACATTTCCGGGGGAAGGTGGGCAGGGCTTTCTTTCTTTTTTTGTGTGTGCACATTACATCTGATCACACTTTTTACCCCCTGTGCGATCCGTTCAAACATTGCACGCAACTTGCACGGGGCTGAGCATCACTCATGGCCAAGCACAGCGCTGCTCGCTTGAGTGGTTTGCACTCGTAACTCACTCGAACTTCAAACCCGAACTCTGCTTTTTTTGTAGTGTATGTTTGAACCTCGAACCTCAGGTTCACTTATCTCTAAAGATTACCAAAGGATTTTCGGGCACAATGGAAACAAAGTGCTAGAGAGTTCTGAAGTGGCAGCAATGAGTCTGGATGTAAATCCCATTGAACACTTGTGGAGAGATCTTAAAATTACTTTTGGGAGAAGGCGCCTTCAAATATGAGAGGCCTGGAGCAGTTTGCAAAAGAATGGTCCAAAATTCCAGATGAGAGGTGTAAGAAGCTTGTGGATGGTTATAGGAAGTGATTGGTTATTCCAAAGGGTTTATAACCAAATATTAAGTTGAGGGTACCAACAATTTTGTACTCCCATTTTTGGAGTTTTTTGTGAAATTATGTCCAATTTGCCGTCTTTTGTTGTTTTTGTTTTTTTTTTGTTTTTTTTTTTTTTTTTTTTTGTGCGGTTCCAATACACCAAAGGAAATAAACTTGTATAACAAAACGCGTAATTGCAAAGATTTTCTGGGAGAAATGCTTAATTTTCTGGAACAATTTCAAGGGTGTCAACACTTTTGGCCATGATTTGAATATACACTTCTAACATTGCCACATCAAAAAAATAATTGAATTATGCAAGTTGCAGGATCAATAAACGAGCATGTTGGGCTGCAGTGTGTACATCGCCCAGGCCAAAAACTAATTATTTATTTATATTTTTATTGTGAAAGAATTTTATAAATAAAAAAACCAAAACTATACATGTTTCGTATCTATGTAATAAAACCGACCTGGAGAGTCATATAGCCAGGTCAGTTTTATGGTAAATGAATGCTATAAATATTAAAAAAAAAAAAAAAAAAAATGCTAATTTTTTTTTTTTCTTTTTCCTTATTTTGATATTTTTTTGCTATTTTGCCACACTTTTTAAGTTTATTTTCACTTTTACCATTATATCATATCATAAAATGGATGGTATGATTCAAAAGTATGATGACTACTAAAAAAAAAAAAGCCCCACAAACCCGCACATGGCTATATCAACATCAAAGTAAATAATTTATAGCTCTTGGAATAAGGGGAGGGAAAAAAACAAAGCGCAAAAAAGGAAAAATTTGCCTGTCCTTAAGAGGTTAAAGCGAATATGTCATGGTGGACCCGTAGAAGCGCTACTCTAAGCGCAAAACTGCAAGCGGCGTCCTCGCTTCCCGCATCCTCCCTCTGCATTGTGTGATTTATTTGAAATAAAGGACTATTTTTACCTTCACCGGGTGAGTGCCCTTCTTATCTCTATATATTTGATGTTAAGTCCCTCATGCCTTCCAACCCAGCAGCAATTATTTATGTATTGCTAAAGTCCCTCCCTAACCAGCCCTTTATAATAGTTACTTTAATGTTTTATACATGGATTTACTTATAAGCTGCATTTTTCTTATGCTAATTAGGCCTTTGACTAGTTGATGGGGTGTTAATCTCCCCAGACTAATCAGTCCCTGTGGGCCTCATGACACTGGCTCCTGCAAATCGTGTAATCGCCAGCAAACTGCAAATCTTGAGCATGCGCAAGGCTCCACGCAGCAGCGTAATAACGCCTATGTGGTCGTTTGTACACTGCCCGGCTTAAGTGGCACATTGTGCATGACAAAAGTGCAGAAGAAGGACATTCTGCTGCTCCCTTGTGTACGTGAGCCTTCTTCTGCGCTTTTCGTAATGTGCAGTGGTCTTCTGAAGCCGAGAAGTGTACACCCTGCTATAGAGGTGCAGTGATGCTGCCAAAATGAGCCACGCGCATGCGTGAGTTTTGCAGGAGCTGCTGATGACGCTGGCTTTTTCAAATCATGTTGTTATGCCCACAGCGCAGAGAGAGCCGACTAGTCTGGGGAAACTAAAGCGAGCTTTACACGCAACGATATCGGTAACGAGATGTCGTTGAGGTCACGGAATTTGTGACGCACATCCGACCTAGTTAGCGACGCCGTTGCGTGTGACACCGCAGGAACGACCGGTAACGATGAAAAATACTCACCATATCGTTGATCGTTGTCCAGTCGTTCTTATCCCGATTATCGTTGCTGTTGCAGGTACGATGTTGTTCGTAGTTCCTGCGGCAGCACACATCGCCATGGAACGAGGAACAACATCGTACCTACGGCCGCACGCAATGAGGAAGGAAGGAGGTGGGCGGGATGTTCGTCCCGCTCATCTCCGCCCCTCCGCTTCTATTGGGCGGCCGCTTAGTGACACCGCACGAACCGCCTCCTTAGAAAGGAGGCGGTTCGCCGGCCACAGCGACATCGCTAGGCAAGTATGTGTGACGTGTGTAAGCGATGTTGTGCGCCATGGGCAGCGATTTGCGGGTACGCTCGCTAGCGATATAGATAGCGATATCGCTGCGTGTAAAGCCTGCTTAACTCCCTATCGACTAGTCAAAGCCATAATTAGCATAAGAAACATTTTTAAACATGGATTTAAGTGACAAACATAAAGGGTTGGTTAGGCAGGGTATATAGCAATACGTATACAAATCAGCTGGGTTGGAGGGCATGGGGGACCTTAATAAATTTTGATTTGTTTTGAAAATCTGGTTAGTTTGTTTTTTGTCTAATAATTTTGAAGAGAAACTATAAAATAACCAAGCTAATATAATGTGGTTACATAAGTGTGAACACCCTCTTATAATTAGGGATGTGGATGTCTTCAGAATTATTCAGTCACATTTACACTCATGTAAAATATTATTCTGTACACAGCTGCCATCATTTCCAGTGATTTCTGATTAACCCCACATTAAGTTTAGCTGTTCTAGTAGGATTTATCTGATGTTTTACAGCAAAAACCAATATCCATAAACTGCTTACAACACGTCAAAGGGATCTCTTTGTGATTAGATGTGCCATGGAACACTGTAAGGACGATCATCAAGAAGTGGCTTACAGGGAACCTGACAGCTGAAATATGCTGTCCGATCCATGGAAACTGGCTGTGTGAATATAGCCAGGTATGTTTTATTCTGAAATGTTGCGTTTCAGAGAAGACCATACTGTAAAGCCCCCGAGAGCCAAGCCACACGGAAGTCTAGTCAGGCAGCTCCCCAGCAGCTTTTCTTGACCCGGTACCCTGGAGGGATCTCGCACTGCGTGAATGTATAAGGAGTGACCTGTCGCTCTAGCGCAGCGGGCTAGGAGAAGCTGACAGAAACCCGTATGTTCGACTAGTCTCGCGTGCGGCTCTGTCCCTAGCGTTTTTCAAAGTATGTTTTTCTCTAAAACACTGCAACATTTCAGAATCAAACATACCTGACTAAAATCATACAGCCAGTTTCTGATACATGCTCCCCGTGAATCGAGTTCCCTTTTAATTTGGCACAACAGTGACATTTACTAGAACTGGCCGTCCCTCAAAATATGATGAAAAGACAAGAAAAATATTGGCCTGTGAAGCTGCCAAGTAGCCTACAGGAACATGAAAGCTGGAAGAATTTCTGGGAAATACTGGTTGTGTTCTACATGCAACCGCAATCTCCTGCATTCTTCATATGACTGGCCTGTAGGGTAGGGTAGCAAGATGAAAGCCTTTTCATACAAAGAAATACATTCAAGCCTGGCTGTGTTTTGCCAAACTTACATAAAGTCTGTTACAAGCATGTGTTGTCTGATTTAGACCAAGGTTGAACTTTTTGGCTATAATTATAAAAAGTATGTTTGGCACTGCACATCACCAAAAGAACACCATACCCATAGTAAAGCATAGTGAAGGCAGCATTATGCTTTGTTTTGCACCTGGAACTGGAGCTTTAGGGGTTATCTGGTCTGTAGTTACTACATGACTGCAGATTTATGAATCCCCCTACCAATGCACACACCGTGCTCTGCTAGGACCTATCTGATTCTGAGCCAGGAACAGTGGTCACATGACTGCAATTGTGCGATATGTATGTTCCCATCCAGAACCTGACTAGTGGGCGTAGCCTCGCTAAATACAAGTGCATGGAATGGGGGCATCCATCTAGTAGGTGTGGCCTTGTGAAATACATTTGTAGTTGAGCAAGGCCATGCCCACTAGTTGGGTTCTAGCCGAGAACATGCATGTCACACAATTACGGTCACGTGACTGCCGTTCCCAGGTCAGAAACGGAGACTCCTCACTGCGCACAGTGTGTAAGTCAATGTGGACGGAATTATGATCAGATCCAAATATCAGTCCATTTTGCAACAAAAGCTTCATGCTATTCAGCCGTTATCTGCCTCTAACAGCTGCTGGTTGAGCAACGCTCCACACGCTGCTATTAACCTGTTAAAAGCTGCAGTCAATCTATGACGGCAGCATTTAACACTCACTGGTGGAGGGTGTGCACTCTTCTGACCCCACATCGGCGCGCCAGCAATGCGGTCACGGGCTGCTAATGTGTGGTCATGACAAGGGTCATCTAATAACCATTGTGCCTGTCATCTCAGTACTGCTATGCAAATTAGCCCATGGCCAGCGTTCATAGAAGATGGATTTCTTCTATATACAGCAATCTTGTGGCATTACTGTATATAGAACAAGTGATCAGACAGTTTCAGGTTCAAGTCCTATTAAATATAGTAATAAGTAGAAAAAGCGTTTTAAAAAAACTATATAAAAGTTCCTAAAAGCCCGATCTATGAAAGCATATACGGTAATTAATCCAATCGGTAAACTGAAAAAAAACAAAAAAGCAAATCTCCATAATTGCAGTTTTTTTTGGCCGCCGTAATAACAGGCGATTAAAAACAGTGTATATACCCCAATATGATATCAATAAAAACATAATCTCAGGGTGCAAAAAACAGGCCATCACACAGGTCCATATCCAAAAAATGGAAAATGTTATGGCTCTTGGAAAGTTGCGACACAAGCAAGATTTTTATTTATTTATTTTTTGTTTTTTAAAATGACACTTTTTTTTCCCATTACTGAAATAAAACAAAAACTATACATGAACAATGAACACTATACAATTGCAGAATTTCACTTTTTTGCTATTTTACCACACTTGCAATTTTTTTTTCCCACTTTTTGAAAAATTACATGATAAAATGGATGGTGTTGTGATGCCCCTGGACTATCAGGTCGTCACAGGGTATTGCACAATCTGCCCTCCCGACCAGTATCCACCTCCTTCTTGGTTTAGGGTCCCTAACTACAGTTAGGTCCAGAAATATTTGGACAGTGACACAATTTTCGCGAGTTGGGCTCTGCATGCCACCACATTGGATTTGAAATGAAACCTCTACAACAGAATTCAAGTGCAGATTGTAACGTTTAATTTGAAGGTTTGAACAAAAATATCTGATAGAAATTGTAGGAATTGTACACATTTCTTTACAAACACTCCACATTTTAGGAGGTCAAAAGTAATTGGACAAATAAACCAAACCCAAACAAAATATTTTTATTTTCAATATTTTGTTGCGAATCCTTTGGAGGCAATCACTGCCTTAAGTCTGGAACCCATGGACATCACCAAACGCTGGGTTTCCTCCTTCTTAATGCTTTGCCAGGCCTTTACAGCCGCAGCCTTCAGGTCTTGCTTGTTTGTGGGTCTTTCCGTCTTAAGTCTGGATTTGAGCAAGTGAAATGCATGCTCAATTGGGTTAAGATCTGGTGATTGACTTGGCCATTGCAGAATGTTCCACTTTTTTGCACTCATGAACTCCTGGGTAGCTTTGGCTGTATGCTTGGGGTCATTGTCCATCTGTACTATGAAGCGCCGTCCGATCAACTTTGCGGAATTTGGCTGAATCTGGGCTGAAAGTATATCCCGGTACACTTCAGAATTCATCCGGCTACTCTTGTCTGCTGTTATGTCATCAATAAACACAAGTGACCCAGTGCCATTGAAAGCCATGCATGCCCATGCCATCACGTTGCCTCCACCATGTTTTACAGAGGATGTGGTGTGCCTTGGATCATGTGCCGTTCCCTTTCTTCTCCAAACTTTTTTTCTTCCCATCATTCTGGTACAGGTTGATCTTGGTCTCATCGGTCCATAGAATACTTTTCCAGAACTGAGCTGGCTTCATGAGGTGTTTTTGAGCAAATTTAACTCTGGCCTGTCTATTTTTGGAATTGATGAATGGTTTGCATCTAGATGTGAACCCTTTGTATTTACTTTCATGGAGTCTTCTCTTTACTGTTGACTTAGAGACAGATACACCTACTTCACTGAGAGTGTTCTGGACTTCAGTTGATGTTGTGAACGGGTTCTTCTTCACCAAAGAAAGTATGCGGCGATCATCCACCACTGTTGTCATCCTTGGACGCCCAGGCCTTTTTGAGTTCCCAAGCTCACCAGTCAATTCCTTTTTTCTCAGAATGTACCCGACTGTTGATTTTGCTACTCCAAGCATGTCTGCTATCTCTCTGATGGATTTTTTCTTTTTTTTCAGCCTCAGGATGTTCTGCTTCACCTCAATTGAGAGTTCCTTAGACCGCATGTTGTCTGGTCACAGCAACAGCTTCCAAATGCAAAACCACACACCTGTAATCAACCCCAGACCTTTTAACTGCTTCATTGATTACAGGTTAACGAGGGAGACGCCTTCAGAGTTAATTGCAGCCCTTAGAGTCCCTTGTCCAATTACTTTTGGTCCCTTGAAAAAGAGGAGGCTATGCATTACAGAGCTCTGATTCCTAAACCCTTTCTCCGATTTGGATGTGAAAACTCTCATATTGCAGCTGGGAGTGTGCACTTTCAGCCCATATTATATATATAATTGTATTTCTGAACATGTTTTTGTAAACAGCTAAAATAACAAAACTTGTGTCACGGTCCAAATATTTCTGGAGCTAACTGTATATGGTGTTGCCTACATCAGCTAATCAAATCCTAGGTACACTCTGCACTCACCAAACACACCAGTGGACGGCTTGAGTGGAATAGAGTTGCCCACTTGAGGGGGTTGGTTAAGGGGAGCTCAGGAGTGTCAGAAGGAGAGAGACTAAGTAGTGAAAGAGAGAGGAGGTCAGGATCGGGGCTCCTGGGAAGTAACCTAGGTGGCAGACGGTGTTCTGGGCCTAGAGGAGCTGGACCCCCGGTCGCAGGGGATCGTGGCACGGATCTGTCGAGGAGGACAGCCGGCGGCCTTGCACCATCACCGGACTAGGGCCAAGGCACGACGGGGTATATGGACCCTAGGTCGGGGAGTAGCTTCAGGTAACCCGATAATTTACCCGAGGAGAACGGAGTCTTCAAAAGCCGTTCCCACCCGCTCCAAAATCGGGGCAATCGGCGCAACGAGGGGGATCTGACTTTCCACCCAAAACGGTCCAGAAAATTCTAAGCGTGAACCCTGAGAGCAGGCTCCCACACTTAGCCATAGTGGGGAGCGGGACCCGGCAGGTTTCATACTACCGGGACCAACAGAGAAGTAAACTTAGTGCCAGGAGGCAGGTCACGGATCACCAGGCAGCACCATTGGGGAAGGGACCCGAACTAGCTCCCCTCAGCGGCAGCGGTATCCAGAACTTTGGTTTATCCTGTTGTCGGTGCCAGCTAATGGACTGAGTGAGTACGCAAGTGACCCCCTTTACATTCAACGGCACTCTCCAACCATCACCGAGTCCCGGAGTATTCCCCCTACCCGTGGAGAGTCACAACTTCTGGCTGCCCTATTCCATTATCCCCGGGTACTCCCAACTGCAGCAGTGGTACTCCTAATTGGCAGATACCACGGATGGCGTCACAAACTCTAATACATCACCTGTAAATACCCCCCTCCATTTGAGTGGCCGCACGACCCCCGAGTCTGGAGACCCTCGAGCCACCGCGGATCCAGATCCGAGAAGCTCGGCTGCTGGCACGGGGGCGGCACAGTGTCATTCAAAAGTACAACTCCTGCAAAAAAACAAAACAAGCCCTCGTATGGCTATATTGACGGAAAAATAAAAATAAAGTTATGGCTCTTTGAATAAGGGGAGGAAAAAACATAAGCACAAAAACGAAAAAGCACTCTGTCCTCATGGGGTTAAGGATGCGAATACGTATGCAACCATGTTATTTTCCCTCTTTATTTTTATTTTCCTAGCCAAAAATATTTTTATTGGTGACATTAAAGGTTTAAAGGTGGAAAAAGTTCTGAAATTAATCTTTTTTCCATTATATACAGTGTGTACATAATAAATAATAAATATATATATATTTATATATATATAATAATATATATATTATAATTTATATTTATTTTTCTTAACATGACAAATACCTGGCATTTAAAAGGGGTTTGTAGAGATATAGATTAATGTATTTATCGCCTTCAGGGTGCACTATGGACTGTTAAGACCATACTATAACTTTTTTATTACTTACAGTATAGATAGATGATGGAGAGAGTGAGCATGCATTAAGAAGTTGCCTGATCTAGCGTTGAGTCTTGAAACCATTCTGCTCTCAGTAAGGTAGTCTTGTTTTCGTGTATGATCTACAGATATTGGATTGTGGAGATGATGGACATGTTCTAATGTCATCCCCTGTGGGTTTTTCTCTAATCTGCTCCCTCGGGTCCTGATTTATAGCACAATTCATATTTTCCTCTACTGGTCCTCCTGATGCAGGATGCTGCTTGTAGAGGAATGCACAAGAACTGGTTCCAGTGAGGTGCGTGTCTGAGCAGGAGCGGCGGACTTCTTATACTATTATTATGCTGCGTTATGAACCTTTTACCCTCTTTCTTGTATCCCAAATCAATTTATAAAATTAGAATGTGGCGAGACTGTTACATACCAGTAAAAATAAATGCTCTAATCTGACTAATCATTCATGGACCAGACTTCACTGAACTACATCTGTGTAATGTGTATATGGTACTTTTGACACTCTTTTATAGCGGCAATATTAGTAATGCCCATAAAAGTACTATATTGTAGAACACATATGCAATACCTTTGTACACTGCTTGCCTCTCCTTTTTGATCCTCCTCCATCTGTATAATGTAGGCTTTGGAGTTGATCAGATATGTTATCCAGTTTACCATTAAGGCTGCTTTACACGCAGCGACATCGCTAGCGATGTCGCTCGTGAAAGCACCCGCCCCTGTCGTTTGTGCGTCATGGGCAAATCACTGCCTGTAACGCACAACATCGCTAGGACCCGTCACACATACTTACCTGCCTTTCTAAGGGGGCAGTTTGTGCGGCGTCACAGCGACGTTACACGGCAGCCGTCCAAAGGAAGCGAAGGGGCGGATAGCAGCCAAAAGAAAGTGACGCCCACCTCGTTACCGGAGGACGCAGGTACGCTGCTGTTCCTCGTTCCTAGGGTGTCACACGTAGAGATGTGTGCTGCCTCAGGAACGACAAACAACCTGCGTCCTGAACCAGCAACGATATTTGGGATTAGAACGATGTGTCAACGATCAATGATTAGGTGAGTAATTTTGATCGTTAGCGATCGTTCGTACGTTTCACACGCAACGACGTCGCTAACGAGGCAGAGTGTGCGTCACAAATTCCGAGACCCCAACGGCATCTCGTTGCGTGTAAAGCCCCCTTAAGTCAATGCACTCCCCACTCTTTCAGGTGCCATATGGTGTCTATTTTAAATTCTCCCAAGGGAAGATTGAAAAATTTGTTTTATGAATTTATGAAAAATCTCGTCATTTGAATATAGGTTAGATACCCCAGCTAACCACATTATTAGATTATTTTACTGACTTTACGTAAGGGTCCATTTACACAGTCACTGGCGGTACTAACCACCGCTGAGTTATCGTGCTCCGAGGCGACGGTTTAGTAGCCGTTGGATCATTGGGACGAGATACATATCCGTATCATATTCGTTCATCTCTATTATCACATGCTATTGTTAATAAATTGTAAAATTGATCATCAAATATTTTTATTGCTAATTCGATTTACATTTTCCTTGTACAGTATCAACTGGATGGGTTGTACGATAGTTTTTGAATTCATGTATTGGAAATAATTAGTATTACTTATGGGATTTGAACATTGAACACACACTTCAGATTTTGCTAATTGCTAATGGTATCATTGTCATTTAAATGGTTATCTGCTGGTATAAACAAACTTTTAAGCACTCTTAAGGTACCGTCACACATAACGAGATCGCTAGCGAGATCGCAGCTGAGTCACGGTTTCTGTGACGCAGTAGCGATCCCGTTAGCGATCTTGTTATGTGTGACACCTACCAGCGATCAGGCCCCTGCTGTGAGATCTCTAGTCGTTGCAGAATGGTCCAGGCCATTTTCTTCAAAGGCGATGTCCTGCTGGGCAGGACACATCGCTGTGTGTGACACTGTGTGACAGGGTCACAGTGACTGCTGAGATCGTTATACAGGTCGCTACTGCGACCTGTATTGTTCCTGCATCGTTGGTAAGATCTGACTGTGACATCTCACCAGCGACCTTCCAGCGACTTACCAGCGATCCCTATCAGGTCGCATTGTTTTCGGGATCGCTGGTAAGTCGTTGTGTGTGACTGGGCCTTTAAAGAGGTTGTCCACTACTTTAACATTGATGGCCTATCCTTAAGATAGGTAATCAATGTCTAATCAGCCAAGGTTCAACTGGCGCATCCTCGCCGATCAGCTGTTCTCCGTCCCAGCAGCGGCATCAAGCGGCTGGAAATGCTCAATTCCGGCTCTGTGCCGTCTTCTGATAGTGGCCACGGCCTCCCATTATAATCAACAGGAGGAGGATGTACAGTACCCGGCTGAAGACAGAGCAGCGCCGGAACTGATCACTTCCAGCTGCGGCCGTCTGGACCGAGAACAGCTGATTGTCGGGGGTGGTGTGTGTCAGACCTAGGTCATCAATGTCTGATCGGCCGATCTTAAGGATAGGCCATCGATGTCAAAGTAGTGGACAACCCTTATAAAAATAATTTCACTCGACAACGTTTTGCTCACTCATTGAGTGCTCGTCAGCCTGCGAATTATCGTGCTCATTCACAATGGCCCTTTGCTGTACGTGCACCTTTCCAGACTTGTGCACTTATGAAGCCAGACAATCTCTGTTCAGGCTTAAAGCAGAAGGGTAGCGCCCTCCACCAAAAATGTCCCTGACATTGACTTCAATGTGACATTACGGGGCTTTGTGGAAGTGAGACACCTCGGCTTTCAATTGTCTTAGCAGTGGCTTTTAGATCATATCCTGCCATAGAGATGGAAAACTCTTGGTGTGAGCACAATTCCTGCAGAGCGCAGTTGTATGAACGCTTTCCTGTCCCGGCCCTGCAGTTATTTAATCGCTGTGTGACACCCTTTTACTGAATGAATCATCCACAGTACAGCCAGTGAGCCCCATTTAATTTTTTTTCCAAATAAACCCCACTTTTCTAACCAGACCCTGCAGGACATAGCTATGCATGGCCGCAGTGTTTGTGCGATCGACCACAAGCATGCAGAGCATGGCAATAGACCTTCATTCTTTTCTGCAAACAGCAGATACAATTCAGTCTGTGTATGCAAAATGTCAGTGATTTTCTGTGGGTTGTGAGCAAGAACAAAAATCCTTCTCTCTAAAACCCAGGCAGAAAGAGAACTGGAAGAGAGTGGAAATAGTGTGGAGGAATATCTAAGACGTCTATAATAGAGACACTATAGACATTTTAGAAGAGCGGGGCTCTGGAGAAAGCCACATGGGACAAGTCCTGCTCTGTGCGTATACATCCAGACCTCGTAAGTTACCCTAATAGAGGAATTTAGAAATTGCGATCTGTCCAGGGTCTCGTTCTCCAAACTGAAGTGGTTTCGAGGCTGACCTACTTTCTTAATTTCGTATGATCACCGTTTCATTGAGCAATAGATAATAACCAGTTGGCCTTTTCTTACAGAACTTCTCGGATCGACCAAGAGGTTAAATATCAATTATCAGGACAACGATGGGTGAGTATACACTTCTGTTCTTTTCCTCTGTATGGGTTGTTGTGTCAGTGTGTCTGGACCTGCACCGATTCATTATACTAATGATTTTCAATTAGGAAGGGGGGCTGTAATATTTGTTCACATTTCTGTCTCAGAGAACCTTAATGTAGCAGTGCGTAACTAATTTTATTAATAAGGCTGGCAACCTTTCTTTGGATATGATTTACAGGAAATTGTGCTACTATCTCAATTTAAAGGCTGCTTATCACTGGGGGTCCCATTGCTGGGAACCTCATCAATCATGAGAATGGGGGTCCTGAGTCCTCAGATTAAAGTAACGCTAACAAAAATACAGCTGCTCTGAAGCACTAAGGCATGCAAACATTGAATACAGGAATCTGAACATGCATTACCACTAAGGAAATAAATTTCAAAACTCTTAGCACATAAAAGAAGCCAGTTTTATGTGAGCCCAGCAGCCAGCGTCAAGGCCTAACTCTTGGTGCTGGGTCCCTACCTAAATGCCTCTACCCGGTCTGAAAAAGCATACAATTTTAATATCTCTAAAGGAATCTTTCAGCCAAAACTGACAATATAAAGTAAGCACATATATTTTTAATGCATAAAACAGGCTTTACTACAACCTCTGATACTCGACCAAAGTGACAGTACAAATTAATTACATAGGTTTGTAGGGGCAATCGTCCCCTATGAAAATCACACTTTAGTGTTCTAAATTCTTCTTAAATTCTAAAGAACGGACGTTTAATCAGACATGCTAAATGGAGTGCTCTGTATACCCTTGGCGGGCTAAATAGGCACTGCGCACTAATCTACCTACTGGTTGTGCATGACCCCACCTCCTTCATTGGTGATTGTCAGCTCTTGTTTCCTGAGGTTACTGCAGACAGTGATCATGCCAGGCATGCCAGTGCTGTTACAGACTGGCGAGTGAGGGCAGTCAAACAAAGAAACCCAGTGGGCAGAACAGTGCACTGAGGATGTTGGCCCCACCTATAAGGCTATGTGCTTAGTTTATACGGTCACTTTGGGCTGACAGTCCATGTTTAAACACGAATGTGAAAAATGGTACTGGTCTCACCTGTACGCTGCGTGTGTCCATTTTTACCATCAGTGTGTCAGTGTTTTTCCTGGATGGCTCAATAACTATTTTACACAGCTTCTTCTACACTCTTCAGTGTTACACATACAGCGCACAGATGCCATACATGTACTGTACGTATTTTTCATGGACCCATAGACTTGTATTGGTCCTTGTCACGGACATGTCTCCGTGTGTTTTGAACAATTATATGGTCCCTGTGAAAATACTGACCTGTAAGCAGCCCTATAGATTATAACGGATACATGGGATATCCGTGAAAACAATGGCTACCACATGTACTGGAAAACCCGGACACTTGAAGGAAGCCTTTTGGGTTCTTTAGAATAGATGTGGCCTCAGTTGTCCCATTGCTTTTAGCTACACAGTAAGACATTATTGGACACTGGCCATATTGACTAGCGGTAGCTGAAATTTGATTCACTGTATAGACCTGCCTGCAGCATTTTAGAGAGAACCGCCACATTGTTTATGTTCAATTGCGGGAATTAGGATTGTGTAAAATACACTAGCATCAATTGACCTTAAAGGGAACCTGTCAGGTGCAATATGCACCCAGGACCACAAGCCGTTCTGGGTACATATTGCTAATCCCTGTCTAACCGTCCCTGTATACACTAGCATAGATAAAGAGATATTTAGAAAAAATATTTTTAAAGATCTTTTATCATATGCTAATGAGGCCAGTGACTAGTCGAAAGGGTGTTACTTCCCCTGGCTAGTCGGCCCCCTTAGAATGTTATTATGTCCCTGCAGGCGTGCTAACATGCTAATGAATGCGCATCGTCAGAGGATCAACTCTCTGCTGCCATCGCGTCTGAGTCCGGCTCAGTGCACATGATCCCGGACTTTCGGTCATGTGCACTACATGAGTTTGAAGCCAGGACTCGTACACCCGGTGGTCATGCCCACTATGAAGTTGGGTGTACTAGTCCTGGCTTCAAACCTATGTAGTGTGCTTGACCGATAGTCCGAGATCATGTGCACTGAGCCAAAATCAGGAGTCAGACGCGATGGCAGCAGAGAGTTGAGCGCGACCATCCTCTAACGCAGCACATTCATTAGCATGTTAGCACGCCCACAGGGGCATAATAACATGCTATGGTGGCTGACTAGCCAGGGGAACTAACCCCCTCACGACTAGTCGCTGGCCTCATTAGCATATCATATGGGATCTTTAGAAATCATTTCTGTAAAGATCTCTATCTATTCTACTATAGGCAGGGACTGCTAGGCAGCGATTAGCAATATGCACCCTGAACTGCTCGTGGTTCTGGGTGCATATTGCACTTGACAGGTTCTCTTTAAAAATGTGTCATGATTTAGGATTAGATTACGGGATTGCCATAGTTTCAAAATGTAGTGATATTTTACACCTTATAAAAGACTTCATCTTCTAGTCTCTTATGTTTGTGCACACGAAGACCCACTACTAGAGGAGGAGGTAAGTGTGACGCCCTGGCAAAACCAGGTAGTCACAAATGGGCCCCTGCATAACCCCTTCCCTCACTAGGAAACACACAGCCGACCATTAAACCCTAGTCACCCCCTTAGGGAAAGATAGACACACCAGTGGGAGTGACCAGGCGGTTGGAACATGCCCACTCAGGGGTCCAAACAGCCCGGGGGCGGGAAAGGAGTCAGAAAGTTTGAAGAGGAGTGTGGGCTGGAGCTAGGGGTAGCTCCAGCAGTGAAGTCCAAGTTGAACGTTACCAGGGTAGGAGCCCTGGTGCCTTAGCTAGGAGGCAGACGGTGGTCTCCGTCAGCAGAAGACGGCTCGGTGGAACCGAGGTGGACCGGGCCAGGGTTGTAGCCCGCCGGTACTGACATGGGGAACCGACCAGGAAACCGTAGCACAAAGGGGGGTACTCGGACCCTGAAGCCAGGAGCCAGAAACAAGTGGAACTGGTTAATTAACCGATTGAGGCCAAGACTAGAGGTCCTGTCCCACCCAAAGTCCCTCATAGAAGACAACAGCCCACCGATTTAGGGATAAGAGGTCACTGCCAAGGCCCATAGATCCCACGGGCCAGCGTCTGCGGGCACGGCTCCTTAGGCCACATCCAGCCGGGAGCGGACTCCTACGTTTCAAACTGGGAAGTCTTTTCTACTTAAACAGTGCAGGAAAAGGATAGAGACCACCAGCCGGGTGGGGGATCCCGAACACAACCGGCCGCGGCACCGGCCACCACCACCTTGGTTTACCAGAGACTGTGTGTTTTACTAAAAGTGAGTACACCAGCACCCCCTGCGGTCGTCATTCCCCCTGCACCAGAGCCATCGGGTCCCGGGGCCACCATCCCTGCCCACGGAGGGGTTAACATCTTGCTGCACAACATCTCCCTCGGGTGCCCTGTAACAGCAGCGGTGGTGTCCCACCTCACTACACACCGTGGGTGGCGTCACAAACTTATTACGGCCTAGCCTGCACATCTACGTCCCCCCATTTTATTCGGCGTGTCCGCGAGACCCCCTGGATCCGGAGACCCTCGAGCCACCATCCCTGAAGGTCCGGGCCCGAGCAACGACCGTCTGCTGGCACGGGGGCGGCACCTAAGCATGTCCTTAGGATTGGTGGCATGGATTTGGATAAGCTTCACCTTATTCTTCCCTCTTATAAAATCATCAGACCACTACAGAAAAACACTGCATCCTGCATTGGTGATATATATAGTTTAAAAAATGTGTTATACCTAATTGCTGAAGGATGGATCCTTGTCACACTATTTATCTCAAAAATTGGGGTGCACATCCAGTGTCCTGGCATATGTGCAGTCACTCTTGTAATAAATGGGCAATATGGAACCTGAAACTTGTGGTTTGGAAGCCATAGTGAGTTGAGCCCTGCATATGAATTATTTTGATTTTTTTCGAAGGTGCAACTTGTGAAAGTCAGACTCAGAGGCATACATAGACAAAAATGTTACCCCATACACAAAAAAAAATTGTCAGAGTAGGTGGAGTCATATTGCATAGGCACAGAAGAGCGTATCTCCCAACTTTTATAGACTGGGAGATAGTCATGTATTGGAGCATAAACACGATAACTGTGCCCCTACTGCAGCCCATTAGCATTTTCATCCACTACAATACCCTATTCGTAGCCAACAGAAATGATGCTCCCAATGCACAGCATCAGCGTGATAATCCCACAGTGATAATGCCCAACACTCTAGATATGATGCAATCAACAACATGTTATGATGGTGCCACAGTGACTTCCTCCCACGTCTGATGCTGCCACAGTGCCCCCAATATCATTTAATAGTCCCCAAACAATATGATGGCGGCCTCCACAGGCCACACACAGTTTCATGGCTCCCACAGTGTGATGTCCTTTTAGTTCCCTCAGAGCTACATAGGTTGAAAAAAAGACCTAGGTCCATCAAGTTAATAATAATTAATAATAATTTTATTCACTTATATAGCGCTATTAATTCCACAGCGCTTTACATACATTGGCATACAATACATACAAGTTCAACCTTCATCCACAGATTATACATTTCATCACTAAAACATTTATAACCAACAATGTTATGTACTGAGGAAATCATCCAGCCCTTTTTTAAAAGCTGTTATATTATATGCCATTACTACCGTACCTCTTGTGGTAGGGCATGCCACAGTCTGACTGCTCTAACTGTAAAGAACCCTTTCCTATTTAGCTCCTGGAATCGCCTTTCTTCCAGTGCATGTCCCCTGGTCCTTTAGTATTATTTTCTGGAAGGAATAAGTCATGTACCAGTCCTTTATATTGACCACACATGTATTTATACATATAAGTGAGATCTCCTCTGATATGTGTTTTTTTTCTAAGCTAAACAGATCCAACTTTTTCAACCTGTCATCATATGGGAGGCCTTCCATTCCTTGTAGTAGTCTAGTTGCCCGCCTTTGAACTGACTTTAACTTCTGAATGTCCTCTTTAAAATGTGGAGCCCAAAACCAGATCCTATATTTTACATGTGGCCTTACAAGTCTACTACGTGTACCCCTTTCCACATGTAACGCTCCATGGAATAAATGGCGCTATAATAAATAATAATAATAATAACAAGTGAATTATAGAGGGGTAATAATACGTTGGGATCACGGGATCTAATCTCTCTTTTTATACACCCTAGAATCTTGTTTGCTTTAGCAGCTGCTGCTTGACATTGAGTGCTGCTGCTCATCTTATTTGTAATGAGAATAGTCCTTCTTCTGTTCTGTAGTCCCGAGTTTACTTCCATTTAATGTATACGCAGCTATAGGATTACTCCATCCTATGTGAATTACCGTATTTTTCGGACCATAAGACGCACTTTTTTTCCCCCAAATGTTGGGGGAAAGTTGGGAGTGCGTCTTATGGTCTGACTATAGGGCTGCGGCCGGGAACGAGGGTGCTGCGGTGGAGCGGGTCATCGGGGGCACGAGCAGGCAGCAGCAGCGCCTGCCGTGACCACGTGGGCCCGCTCATTACATATGCACGCCCATCCTCCCGCCCATCTCTCAGCGCTGAAGCCGGTACTGACAGGTGGGCGGGAGGACGAGCGGGGACGCGCGCATAGTAAAGAGCCGGTCCGCATGATCACCCCTGGCAATTACAGCCTGGAGTGATCATGTGCGGCTGTATTCACTGCCCCCCGCGCGTCATCATCAGCGCGGGGTGCAGTGAATCAGTACACTCACCCGTCCCCGTGTGTGGAGCCGTCCCCCTGCTGCACGCGATATCTTCCTGTCTGTGCCGGTCAGCTGATCGGCACAGACAGGAAGACATCGGGTGCAGCAGGGGAACTGCTCCACACACACGGGTCATTGCCGCTGAGAGGAAGATGATCGGTGCTGCAGGGAGTGAGGAAAAGGTGAGTATAAACGTTTATTTTTTTTCTCTGTGCTATAGGATACAGGCCATATACCAGGATGGTATATGAGCACGATGGGGGCATATAGCAGGATGGGAGTATATGAGCAGGATGGATGGAGGGGTATATGAACAGGATGGGGGTATATGAACAGGATGGGGGTATATGAACAGGATGGGGGTATATGAACAGGATGGGGGTATATGAACAGGATGGGGGTATATGAACAGGATGGGGGCATATAGCAGGATGGGAGTATATGAGCAGGATGGATGGGGGGTATATGAACAGGATGGATGGGGGGTATATGAACAGGATGGGGGTATATGAACAGGATGGGGGTATATGAACAGGATGGGGGTATATGAACAGGATGGGGGTATATGAGCAGGATGGGAGTATATGAGCAGGATGGGAGTATATGAGCAGGATGGGAGTATATGAGCAGGATGGGAGTATATGAGCAGGATGCTGGTATATGAGCAGGATGGGGGTTTATAGCAGGATCATATACAAGGCAGGAGGATCATTACCAGGATGGGGTACCTTAGTAGAGAATTTGGGGACATTACCCCCATAACAGTGTCAGCAGCAGATTCTCGCCCCATAACAGTGTGTCATGACCACATTTTTTTGCTTAAAGTTTTATTTTCCTATTTTCCTCCTCTAAAACCAGGGTGCGTCTTATAGTCCGGTGCGTCTTATAGTCCGAAAAATACGGTACTTTACATTTATCCACATTAAATCTCATTTGCCAAGTATGTGCCCATTCCGACATCTTATCCAGATTGTTTTGTAATCTTGTACGATCAAGGTCAGTTTATAATATCCTACATAGTTTGATGTTGTCATGAAATACTGACACTTTACCATCAATCCTATCTACAAGGCCAATAAGGCTAGTTTCACACTTGCGTTGTGCAGCATCCGTCGCATTGCGTTGTGTGACAGATGTAACGGATGCGTTGCATATAGTGGCACAACTGATGCGACGGATGCTGCAAAACAACGGAATCCGTTGTAGCTTTTTATTCAACAATTACTCAACTAAGCATGCGCAGTTGTGTAAAAACTGATGCGTCACAGGAATCCGTCAAATGATGGATTCCGCCACCATAGGCTTCCATTATAAAAATGGACGCCGACGGAATCCAGCACATTGCGTTTTTTTGACGCTCAGGGAAGCGCAGAAAAACGCTGCATGCTGCGTTCTTTCCGCCCGGGGGATGCAACGCAGCGTCGGCCGGCGGATGCAACGCAGGACCATCAGTCACAATGCGTCGTCCATACAAGTCTATGGGAAGCAGCGGAATACGTTAACGGATTTTGCTGTTTTCCAAAACGGCGGATTGCGACTGAAGGTAAAAACCGCAAGTGTGAAACTATCCTAATAAAGAGATTAAAAAAAAAAAAAAAACGGTCCTAGCACAGATCATTGCGATACCCCACTGCTGACTATAGCCCATACATTTAGACCCACTCAGTATGATGTCCCCTTGGACCCATTACATGTTCTCACACAGCATCATGGTTCCTACAATCCCCCTACAAGTAAGGACAATACTAAATAAATAATAAAAAAAAACAAGTCTTTTGAAAGATCCTTTGATGGAAAAATAAAAATGTTTCGAATTGCAGAAAATGGTGACAATCTTTTTTTTTTTTTTTTTTTAAATACAAGCTTTTGAATTTTATTTTGTTCACTCCTTAGATACAAAATTTTAATGGATTTTTTTTTTTATTGCTATAATTGCGCTGATGTGAAAAATGATGCCAACAGGTCATTTGTGCAACACAATGAATGCTGTAAAAAGAAAACCACACAAAATATTGTGGAATTGCATTTCTTTCACCATTCCATGATGCTTGGATTTTTTTTTTCCTCATTTTTTAGTTCCTAGTATGGTAAAATGAATGGTGTAATTCCGAATTACAACTGTTCTGCAAAAACAACAAAGCCTTATATGGTTCTATAATGTTCTATTATAAACATTATGCCTCTTGAAAGATGACAAGGCGACCTCTTCCAATTGTACCCTATACTACATTAATTGGTATTAATAAAGTTCCTATGATTAAAAATGGTAATGCAGAACCGGCTAAGACCCTGCACATATTTATCCAATTGTGAGAAAAAAGGTGATCAGAATCCTGGATCATATATTACTGCTAGTACTGTGGTTATTATTGTCATATCATAAGGTTTCAGCGCACATCTTGACCTCGCCACTTTGCAATTCTGAGACCTTGACACGGCTTGAAGTGTTGGTTATAGTGAAGAGGCTGGAGATATATTACGCTATGGCAGAAAAAAGGAGACAAGACTGGGAGCAGTGGGGTGGCCGAAGATGTTAGTGTTGAGTTGAGATATTTTATTTACTTTGCCGGTACTGTTTCAGTTGGTGTACGAACCATACAGACCCTTGGTAGGACCTTGGGATTGCCTGTATAACAATGCTGAGGACACTTTCTAAAAGAAATGGTATCGTAACTCAGTTGAGACCTTCTGCTAAGTAGCAGTGAGCTCTACTTTTTTATTCCCGTTCTGGGAAATACCAGTAGTGTCACATTTTGCTGATTGGTAATGCTCCACTTTTAGTCAGCTGCCGGTCTGTTCTCTTGTAGGTTTTCCGCTTTGCATCATGCAGCTCTTAGTGGCAACTCTGAGCTATTGCTGCTACTTCTAGAAACACAGGCAGCTGTGGACATCAAGGATGGCAATGGTGAGTGTGAACCAAGTGCATCTTCTGGGGTATCTGAAAGTTGTCTGGCCTTCTACTAAAGGCATTCTTTTCTCTCCAGGAATGCGTCCCTTACACTATGCTGCATGGCAGGGCCAGCCAGAGCCCGTGCGGCTCCTTCTCCGAGCAGCTGCCAGTGTCAACACTGCTTCCAATGATGGACAGATACCCTTGCACTTAGCTGCTCAGTATGGACACTATGAAGTAGTAAGTCGCACCCATTCTTCTCTATCTCTTCTAATATGAAAATATCAGCTATACTCCCTCCGATATTTTGTTATACGTTTACCAGAGATTTATTAGTTTTCTTTGGCGCTCCATTGGGAGACCCAGACAATTGGGTGTATAGCTACTGCCTCCGGAGGCCACACAAAGCATTACACTTAAAAGTGTAAGGCCCCTCCCCTTCTGCCTATACACCCCCCCGTGGGATCACGGTTCCTCAGTTTTCAAGCTTTGTGCGAAGGAGGTCAGACATCCACGCATAGCTCCACTGTTTAGTCAGCAGCAGCTGCTGACTATGTCGGATGGAAGAAAAGAGGGCCCATACTTGGGCCCCCAGCATGCTCCCTTCTCACCCCACTTTGTGTCGGCGGTGTTTGTTAAGGTTGAGGTACCCATTGCGGGTACAGAGGCTGGAGCCCACATGCTGTATCCTTCCCCATCCCCCTTCGGGCTCTGGGTGAAGTGGGATTTTCCGGTCTCCAGGCACAGAGACCGTGCTCCGTCCACAGCCCCTGGGGAATCTGCTGGATATGGAGCGGAGTATCGTCAGGGACAGGGCCCTGCTACACCAAGGTACTCTGTGTCCCCGTACAGACCGCGCACACACTGCAGCATTGCTGGGTGTGTTAGTGCGCCGGGGACAATAGCGCTGCTGCGCTTGTGCCACGCTTCCACAGCTTGCTAAGGGAGTTTATGTGTGGAGGAACTGCCGTGCCGGCCCCTGCTGGCAGTTTTTACTGCGACGCGGCTGGGACTTGTGGTGCGCCGGGGACTTCCGCGCTGGCAGTGCATATTTGTCGGCCGCGCTTTTTACTAGAGTCCCCGGCTTTTGCGGCCTAGTTCCGTTTCGTTCCCGCCCCCAGGCCTGCCAGTCAGGGGAAGGGCGGGACGCTATGCAGAACGTCAGCGCTGAGGGCTGGAATCTGCTTTACATACTCCAGCCCTCACATTGAACACAGTGGGAAGCCAGTTTCCCGCACTTTGTCTGAGGCACGCCCACAGTCCGCCCCTCTTCACAGAACGCCGGCAGCCATTCCTGAGGTGCAGGCTGAGCTGGAAAGGGGAGACAAGTTTTGGGAGACCCAGGCACGGGATTCTGGCGACTACAACCCGCTTTTAGCGGGCGGTAAGCGGCACCTTCGGTGCTGACCCCACTAGTGACGAAGTGTTCAACTGTATTTTTATGCTTGCATGTTATACATTGCACTAAACGGTCGCTGGTGATTCTTGGCTATATACCCTCCTGGATTACTCTGTGGAGAATACAGCATGCCGTCCGCAAAAAACAAGGGTGCCAAGGCACAGGCTTTTTATGCTGCTTGCACCGCTTGTGAGGCTGTTCTACCGGCAGGTTCCACTGACCCCCATTGTGTGCAGTGTTCGGTCCCTGTGCCCCCTGCTCGGCCGGGGCCTCTGCTGGAGGTGTCCCAGAGAGATCCACCTGTGAATACTGTCCAGGTGACGGGGACAGAGTTTGCAATTTTTGCGGATAGATTATCTGTGACTATGTCTCAGATTCTAGAGACTTTGCAGTCTAGACCAGTAACTCAGACCATGGGCACTGTTGATTCATTGCTCCCTGGCCCCCCTCAGTTGGAACAGCTCCGGGCTCCGGGGGTGTTCCACGCATCCCAGGGTGATGGCTCTGACACGGACGACAGTCCCAGACAGCCTAAGCGAGCTCGCTATGAGCGGCCCTCTACTTCATCACACTGGTCAGGGTCCCAGCAGGAGGACTCTCTGTGTGATGAGGCGGAGGTAGCTGATCAGGATTCTGATCCTGAGACCGCTCTCAATCTGGATACTCCTGATGGTGACGCCATAGTGAATGATCTTATCGCGTCCATCAATAAAATGTTGGATATTTCTCCCCCAGCTCCTCAAGTGGAGGAGTCAGCTTCACAGCAGGAGAAATTCCATTTCAGGTATCCCAAGCGTAAATTAAGTACTTTTCTGGACCATTCTGACTTT
This sequence comes from Anomaloglossus baeobatrachus, assembly GCF_048569485.1. Taxonomy (NCBI): domain Eukaryota; kingdom Metazoa; phylum Chordata; class Amphibia; order Anura; family Aromobatidae; genus Anomaloglossus; species Anomaloglossus baeobatrachus. The sequence continues at coordinate 299,891,226 of NC_134357.1, read as the reverse complement.
AGAGGTGGACTCAGCAAGAGTCCACTCTTCAGATCAACGTTCTGGAGATCAGAGCAGTGTATCTTGCCCTACAAGCCTTTCAGCAGTGGCTGGAAGGCAAACAGATCCGTATTCAGTCGGACAACTCCACAGCGGTGGCATACATCAACCACCAAGGAGGAACTCGCAGTCGGCAAGCCTTCCAGGAAGTCCGGCGGATTCTGACGTGGGTGGAAGACACGGCTTCCACCATATCCGCAGTTCACATCCCAGGCGTGGACAACTGGGAAGCAGACTTCCTCAGTCGCCAGGGTATGGACGCAGGAGAATGGTCTCTTCACCCGGACGTGTTTCAGGAGATCTGTCGCCGCTGGGGGATGCCGGACGTCGACCTAATGGCGTCTCGGCACAACAACAAGGTCCCAGTTTTCATGGCACGGTCTCACGATCACCGAGCTCTGGCGGCAGACGCCTTAGTTCAAGATTGGTCGCAGTTCCAGCTTCCTTATGTGTTTCCACCTCTGGCTCTGTTGCCCAGAGTGCTGCGCAAGATCAGGTCCGACTGCCGCCGCGCCATCCTCGTCGCTCCAGACTGGCCAAGGAGGTCGTGGTACCCGGATCTGTGGCACCTCGCGGTAGGCCAACCGTGGGCACTACCAGACCGATCAGACTTGCTGTCTCAAGGGCCGTTTTTCCATCAGAATTCTGCGGCCCTGAACCTGACTGTGTGGCCATTGAGTCCTGGATCCTAGCAGGTTCAGGATTGTCTCAAGGGGTCATTGCCACCATGAGACAGGCCAGAAAACCTACTTCCGCCAAGATATACCACAGGACGTGGAAAATATTCTTGTCTTGGTGCTCTGCTCAGGGAGTCTCTCCCTGGCCATTTAGATTGCCTACCATCTTTCCTTCCTGCAATCCGGGTTGGAAAAAGGTTTGGCGCTCAGCTCCCTCAAGGGGCAAGTCTCAGCGCTATCGGTATTTTTTCAGAAGCGCCTAGCACGGCTTCCTCAGGTACGCACGTTCCTGCAAGGGGTCTGTCATATCGTCCCTCCTTACAAGCGGCCGTTAGAGCCCTGGGATCTGAACAGGGTTCTAATTGCTCCCCAGAAGCCGCCTTTCGAGCCTATGAGGGATGTTTCCCTTTCTCGCCTTTCACAGAAAGTGGCCTTTCTAGTAGCGGTCACGTCTCTTCGACGAGTGTCCGAGCTAGCAGCGCTGTCATGCAAATCTCCCTTCCTGGTGATTCACCAGGACAAGGTGGTTTTGCGCCCTATTCCGGAGTTTCTCCCTAAGGTGGTATCCCCGTTTCATCTCAATCAGGATATCTCCTTGCCTTCCTTGTGCCCTCGTCCAGTTCATCAATGTGAAAAGGATTTGCATTTGTTGGATCTCGTGAGAGCGCTCAGGATCTACATTTCCCGCACGGCGCCCCTGCGCCGCTCGGATGCACTCTTTGTCCTTGTCGCTGGCCAGCGTAAAGGGTCGCAGGCTTCCAAGTCAACCTTGGCTCGGTGGATCAAGGAACCAATTCTTGAAGCCTACCGTTCTGCTGGGCTTCCGGTTCCCTCAGGGCTGAAGGCCCATTCTACCAGAGCCGTGGGTGCGTCCTGGGCATTACGACACCAGGCTACGGCTCAGCAGGTGTGCCAGGCGGCTACATGGTCGAGTCTGCACACTTTTACCAAACACTATCAAGTGCATACCTACGCTTCGGCGGACGCCAGCCTAGGTAGACAAGTCCTTCAGGCGGCGACTGCCCACCTGTAGGGTAGGGCTGTTTTTACGGTCCTATCACGAGGGGTTATTATACCCACCCAGGGACTGCTTTGGGACGTCCCAATTGTCTGGGTCTCCCAATGGAGCGCCAAAGAAGAAGGGAATTTTGTTTACTTACCGTAAATTCCTTTTCTTCTAGCTCCAATTGGGAGACCCAGCACCCGCCCTGTTTGCTTAGGGATTTTTGTTTTTTCGGGTACACATGTTGTTCATGTTGAATGGTTTCGGTTCTCCGATGTTCCTTCGGATTGAATTTGTTCTTAAACCAGTTATTGGCTTTCCTCCTTCTTGCTTTGGCACTAAAACTGAGGAACCGTGATCCCACGGGGGGTGTATAGGCAGAAGGGGAGGGGCCTTACACTTTTAAGTGTAATGCTTTGTGTGGCCTCCGGAGGCAGTAGCTATACACCCAATTGTCTGGGTCTCCCAATTGGAGCTAGAAGAAAAGGAATTTACGGTAAGTAAACAAAATTCCCTTCTTTCTTCACTTATCGTGTGATTTGTGGCAGTTGCATAAAGGAAACTTTCCTATATTCAAGGAAATTGTAGCAATTATCCAATAAAGTGCATGTTATCAGAGTGTGTATATAGATAGATAGATAGATAGATAGAGATATAGATATCTAGATATATATATATATATAGATAGATAGATAGATAGATATATGGTCCCTTATACTTCTATTCTTATGTAAATTCCTTCCAAGCTTTAACAATAATACAGAAATTTTATAATACTTCTTACCTCTATCATAAGTGCTTGCAATCCAAGCTATTGCTGTTATTATATGTATGTTCAGTACGCACCCGCAAGACTGTCTGCAGCAGGTGGGCATGTTTCCTCACTTATGCAGTATGCATAGTTCAGACCACATTCTGACTAGACCTGCATGGCCTTGCTTAAAGGCAACCTGTCACCGGATGTTAATATGCAAGAGGAACAAACCATGAAAAAGAAGCAGGAAAGCCACTGCATGGCACCTGTCTGAGCACACTCTGAACATCAAACAAAGACTGGAGAACAAGGAGTAAAGTGCAAATATGTTTAATAAATAGCAACTGGCACAAAGGAATCAGCGGCAAAAACATGATTTCATGTTTGATGTTCATAATACTTACATAACGGTCGGTGCGGAGCAGACTGGTTGGATGGGCGTCTCTGTTCTCCGGGTCCTGTGCCTCCTCTTTCGGCCATCTTTGTTCTCATTCTGAAGCTAGTGTGGATGACGCGTTCTACGTCATCTACACTAGCCGACAGTAAAGGTCATGCGCAGGCGCACTTTGATCTGCCCTGCTCGGCAGATCAAAATATTGTAGTGCGCCTACCCCTACATTACACCCCTACATTACGCTGCTCTCAGATTAGGTAGCAAAAACCACTGAATATCTGCAGTATCATGTATTATTTTATAGTGCTATTAATTTCTAGGGCATAGTAATTATGAACTGCAAATACATCATATGAATTATAACCCATTAACGAAAACTGACATAGAAGACGACAGCGCCCTACTAGAAAATGCTGATGATTACAGTCTACATAGGAAATGACCAGTAGATGAGGGTAAACTGTGTTTGGTTAATGAGAACAATCCGTTCTGTGAGTGTGCTTGTTAACCAAGTTACTTGTTCAGCAAAGCAAAATTTCCCATAGGAAATCATTGCAATGCAGACAATTCATTCCACAACCTGTTAAATGTCCCATTTTTCACATGCACAAACACGCGCAAACACACATATTATGCTCACCTTACCTTACGATCCCTCACCGGCCTCATGGAATTTGTAATTCGCCCGTACACGCTGTGTATCGGGTAACCATCGCGACCGATGCCGGACCTTCCGCTCCCAGCGTGCTGAAGTCAAAGGCAGGAGCCGCTTGCTTCTGATTGGCCAGCGTGCTGCTTTAGAGTAGCGGCTGACAGGGGAAGTTCCTCCCTCGTCGCTACAGGATGTGTATTGGGTAACCATTGCGACGAGGGAGGACCTTCCCCTGTCAGCCGCTACTCAAAGGCAGTGCGCTGGCCAATCAAAGGCAAGCGGCTCCTGCCTTTGACATTTGGGAGCAGCGGAACACAGCGTGTACGGGCGAACTACAAGTTCCATGAGGCCGGCGAGGGAATGTAAGGTAAGGTGAGCATAGTGTGTGTGTGTGTGTGTGTGTGTGTGTGTGTGTTTGTGTGGACTGCAAGAGCGGGTTAGAGCACAGTGGATGTACGGAACTGGAAGTGTGTGCGGTGAGTATTTTGCTCGTACACCAAAGCTTTCTCGTAAACCGATAAACCGAGTTACAAATTTACAGCAAGCTTTGCTCGTTCAGCAAAATACTCGCTAACTGGGTTACTCATTAAGCGAGGTTCCACTGTATATAGTTCTGTATACAGTTTAAGACGAGGCTCTTCGTTACTTGTGAAAGATTGGCTGGTGGAAGAGTCCAGTGTTTTGTTGAAACCAGGGGTCGGGAACCTTTTTGGCTGAGAGAGCCATAAACTCCACATATTTCAAAATGTAATTCTGTGAGAGCCATACTCCCCAGGAAGGAGCAGTGGTGGTGGAGTGGCTCAGAAGGTCCAAGGAGGCAGGGTAGGCGATGCTGTAGGCATGGAGGAGGAGATTCAAAGCAGCCTGCAGTCCACCGGCTACTGCGGGTTTGCCACCACAACAGCTCAGGAGCCCACAGTATCGCTGACCATGCACCACCACTGCCGTCCCAGTAAGCCATATGCAGTTTGTAAGACGCACCCCCATTTTTCCCCCAGTTTTGGGGGAAAAAAGTGTGTCTTAAAAAACAAACAAACCGTATTTTCCAGGTTTATATTAAAGATTTGTCTGCGAGCCAGATGCAGCCATCAAAATAGCCACATCTGGCTCGCGAGCCATAGGTTCCCGGCCCCTGGTCTAACGGGATCACATAGGAGAAATCTTGGCGACAACACTGAGGGACAGGAGGTATTTGTAGATAAGAGTATAATGCCGGCGTCACACGGTACGATATATCGGGCGATATGTCGGCGGTGTCATGTCGTAAGTGACGTACATCCGGCATCGTTTGATATATCGTAGCGTGTGACAGCTATGAGCGACAATGAACGAGCAAAAATACTCACCTTATCGTTGCTTGTTGACACGTCGCTCATTTTCAAAAAGTCGTTTCTTCTTCTGTGTGCCGGTTGTTCATCGTTTCCGGGACAGCACAAATCGCTCCTTGTGACACCCCGGGAACGACGAACACAGGTTACCTGCATCCCGCCGGCAATGCAGAAGGAAGGAGGTGGGCGGGATGTTTACGTCTCGCTAATCTCCGCTCCTCCACTTCTATTGGTCGGCCGGTGTGTGACGTCGCTGTGATGCCGAACGTCCCACCCCCTTCAGGAAGAGGATGTTCGCCGCCCACAGGGAGGTCGTCCAGGAGGTAAGTTCGTGTGACGGGGTTAACGACTTTGTGCGCCACGGGCAACTATTTGCCCGTGATGTACAGACGACGGGGGCGGGTACGATCGCTCGTGCAATTGCACGATAGATCGTACCGTGTGACGCCGGCATTAGAGTGACGTATGACCGGGTGGTTACACTACCAATCTAAGAGTTATTTCTTATCCAATGGGTACTTGATAACTTGTTTAGACTGGAGATCCCCATTAGGCTTGTTACAGCTCAGTGTAAGTACTTTTTAGGAAACAACAATTTTTGTAATCCCTGTGTTGGTGCTTCAAATCACCCTTTGCTAAACAACTTTTCAGATCTCTGTTTCTGAATAAAGGTTGAGTTGGCTTTTGGATATAAATGCAGACACACTTGCGTTGTCAGGATTTTGAGTAGCATTGCGCTTTAAATTTATTTTTATTTATTTTTATTTCCTTTTCTTTACGACTAGTCTGAGACCCTTTTGCAGCACCAGTCCAATCCATGCCATGTCAATAAATCTAAGAAGACACCATTGGACCTGGCTTGTGAATTTGGGAGAGTAAAGGTATGACTGTTTATAGTAATTGTTGCTTTTCTCTTTTTCTCATTGCTATATATTAGCTTCCTTTTATAGCTATGATTTTAACACGCACAACTTTAGGCAAAAAGATAAGGATAGGTCAAGCCTTGAGTCGGAAGAACATCAGTGAAGAACATCCTATGATTTCTCCCTTTCCTATAGTATAGTATCCAAAATACATTCATAAAGTGTAGAAATATTGATCAACTCTCAAGGGTCTATGGGCAGCCCTTGTTTACGCTGTGAAAAATAGCCTGGCTGCAGAAAAAGACTCTTTGAGCCAATATGGCCTAGTGGAATGTGCCCCAGTCACAGTATGTCCAGAGACATTTGAGATCGATTTGGTGGAACACTGGAGTTCCACAGAAACCATTGTGGGAATCGCTGGTCTACAGCATCCTATATTCCTCTAGTACTAATCTCACTTTCAAGTCTAGATAATGTATTGTCTCCTTGAATTGATCCTTAGGTGGTGCAGCTGCTCCTGAATAGCCATCTGTGTGTTTCTTTGTTGGAGGGCATATCCAAAGATCCCACAGACCCTAATTTTACCACACCTCTGCACTTGGCAGCAAAAAATGGCCATCGGGAAGTCATCAGGTGGGTGGATGGTCCAAGTTGCACTAAATTATCTTGCGATCTGTGTCTTATTAACACTTGTGCTGAATATGTACTACATATATTGCCTTTTTTACCAGACTGCTCCTAAAATCTGGCATTGAGGTTAACAAAGTGACAAAGATGGGCAGTGCTCTGCATGAGGCATCACTGTGTGGAAAGACTGAAGTTGTGAAGCTGCTCATAGAGGTAGGAAATATCGATGTGTATAACCCCAAGACCTGTATCCAGGATTATGTTTTTGGGTTTTTTTCTAATGAGTAAGCCTGCTCTATCTTCCTTTTCTAGAATGGCATAGATGTAAATATCCGAAACACATACAATCAAACTGCTTTGGACATTGTTAACCAATTCACCACCACTCATGCGAGTACAGACATAAAACAGCTTCTTCGAGGTATTTGTGCAAGTCATAAGAGTGTGACATGGTGGGATTTAACTAGTGGAATCATTGAAATATTTGTGTGTCATAAAACAATGTACACTCTTCATTGCAGAAGCATCTGGGATACTTAAAGTTCGGGCCCTGAAGGATTTCTGGAATGCTCATGATCCAACTGCTCTGAATATCCGGGCTGGAGACCTTATTACGGTAGTGACTACATTCTTCTATAGCTTTTGTTTAATGGTAAATATATATTCTTTTATTTTTCATAACAACATATTTTGACTACAGGTATTGGAGCAACATCAAGATGGCAGATGGAAAGGTCACATCCATGACGTACAGAAGGGAACTGACAGAGTGGGGTTCTTCCCTCCTGCAATTGTAGAGGTCATCACTAAACGGCTTGGTGAGAATTCACACCAATCTATAGAAGGAAGCAGACTTTACTGCCTGATTTCTTTGTTCTAAGTGCCTAATGTTTGTTCATTAGGTTCCACGCTTTCTCGTAATACCACAACTTCTCATCAGCGTGTGGCAAAGCCACTGCTACACCAGCATAGTCAATACAGTACAATAACCAGCATTGGTATTCCCCCTGAATACAGTGGAGGTAAGTAATGGTGTCAATATGACTGTTCTTCTCATCATGTCCATATGTAATGCTGTTGATCATTTTCCTTCCATGTGCATTTCTAGCTGGTGACCGTCATAGTGTGGGCAGTGAGGGAAGCCTGGGCAGTGTACGCAGCGCTGGAAGTGGCCAGAGCTGTGAAAACAGTGGCATGAGCTCCACTATTCTCATAGAGAATGCCCAGGTATCATTCATGAACAAAATTTGCTTTTTAATTTCTCCGTCGCTTCATTTCTTCCTCCCTTTCATTGGACATTTTGGTTGTCTTCTTTCAGAACCTACATCATGGCTACGACGATCATCATAACAGAGTGTTAGTTGGTAAGGATCAGTCTAATCTTGTCAGTTCTGAGCTTGTACGCAATTAATATTCAGAATCATTCTGATTATACTGATGATTACAGTAGTATTATTATTTTATCTGCGCATCATGTCGCTTTGTATTAAAAATGGCACCTCATCCATTTCAGGCACAGCTCCTCCAAGTCATAAGATGCATTCTGTTCATGTGGTGGAGAAAGACCCAGGATCATATTTGCAAGGAAAGGTATGTTGTGGTGGAAATGTATAGTCTTACATCAGCTGCTCACATTACAGTATACAATGTGTTTATATTGCGTCATTAAGATGACCGGTGAAAGAAATGCAGACAGGCTAGTTCAGGAATGTTCATTATTCGTACAGAGTTAGCACGTACGGAAAAGCTACATGCACACAGAATACCTACCCATGATGCTCATTATTATTTAGCTGAATTTTAGTTAAACAGGTGGTTCACTAACCAGCAATAGTGGCCACATCTCCGTAAAACTTTTGTTTTTCAAATACCTTGTTCAGCCAATTGTGCCTCATTCCATTGAGTGACCAAACCCCCCAACACCCGGGCTCCGTGACCTCTGAAATTCGGTGATGTCAGGTCAACTTCTTCTCCTCTTTCTGTTCTCCATGCTTAGTTTGGCACACCCAGAAACACAATGCAAAGACTGAGTCAACTTCTCCCCTTTGTATATGGTTTCAGGTGTGATTTTCATATTGCCCACACCTGTTACTTGCCACAAGTGAGTTTGAATGAGCATTACATGCTTGAAACAAAGTTGTTTACCCACAATTTTGAAAAGGTGCCAACATGATTGGGGTTTTGTGTGAAATTATGTCCAATTTGCCTTTTTTTCTTTGTTTTTTTTTGTGTTGTTCTGATACAGTGGAACCTTAGTTAACGAAAACAATCCGTTCTGGGAGTGTGCTTGTTAACCAAGTTAAGGGTACTTTACATGCTGCAACATCGCTAGCGATCTCATTAGCGATGTGAAATTCTAGATCGCAAGTGCGATCTTTCGAGATCGCACATAGGTCATTTTACGCATGTGCTATCTCGAAAGATCTAGAATTTCACATCGCTAACGAGATTGCTAGCGATGTCGCAGCATGTAAAGTACCCTTTACTCAAAACAGCAAAGCAAGATTTTCCATAGGAAATCATTGCAATGCAGACAATTCGTTACACAACTTGTTAAATGTCCCATCCTGGTCCCCTATTGTGCCATTCCACACATGCACAAACTCGCACACACTCGCACAAACTCGCACACACTCACACAAACTCACACAAGCATGCATGCACACGCACATATTATGCTCACCATACCTTCCGTTCCATCGCCAGTCTCCTGGGACTTGCTGTTCGCTAGTACGGGCTGTGTATCTGGTAACCATCCCGACGAGGGAGGTACTTCCGCACCCAGAGCGCTGACGTCAAAGGCAGGAGCCGCTTGCCTCTGATTGGCCAGCGCGCTGCCTTTGAGTAGTGGCTGACAGCTGAAGTTCCTGCCTCGTAGTGATGCTTGCTGATACACAGCCTATACTGGAGAACTACAGGACCCAGGAGGCCGGCGATGGAACGGAAGGTACACATATTATGCTCACTTTACCTTCCGTTACATCGCCGGCCTCCTGGGTCTTGTAGTTCGCCGCGAGGAGTCCTCCCTCGTCGCGATGTACCGGCGAACTATAAGAACCATGAGGCCGGCGATGGAACGGAAGGTAAGGTGAATATAATACTGTATGTGTGCGCGTGCGTGTTTGTGTGTGTTTTGTGCGTGCTTGTGTGTTTGTGTGGACTGCAAGTGCAGGTCAGAGCGCGGTGGATGTACGGAATCGTAAGTGTGTGCGGTGAGTATTTTGCTCGTACAACAAAGCTTTCTCGTAAACCGAATTACAAATTTACAGAAAGCTTTGCTTGTTAAGCGAAATTCTCGTTAACTGGGTTACTTATTAAGCGAGGTTCCATTGTATGTGTGTGATGTGTGTAATTGCAATAATTTTCTGGGAGAAATACTGCTGGAATAATTTCAAGTGTGCCACCAACATTTAGAGGCAGGGAAAAGCTACAAAAATATTTATTATGTGATAAAACAATACTGATACCTGAAGAAGAAAAAAAAGAAAAAAAACAGGAACACACACACACACACACACACACACACACACACACACACACACACACACACACACACACACACACACATATATATATATATATATAAATTATATATATTAAGATATATTATTAATTATATATATTAAGATATATTAAGATATATTATTAATTATATATATTAAGATATATTATTAATTATATATATTAAGATATATTAAGATATATTATTAATTATATATATTAAGATATATTAAGATATATTATTAATTATATATATTAAGATATATTATTAATTATATATATTAAGATATATTATTAATTATATATATTATATATATTATTAATTATATATATATTATATATATTAAGATATATTTATATTTGTTCCTGGGGTTTTTTTTTCTCTACAGGTATCAGTATTTTATCACGTAATAAATATTTTTGTAGTTTTCTTTTCCTGCCGGTTTTTCCCTGCCTCTTGTTTTTTGCGTGAGAATTTTTATTTATATTCACGATCACTTCTGCAATTATCTGGGGAAAAAAGAGTTCTTTTGCTTTTTATTTATTCTTTCTACATTATCGTTTTGTACTATGATTTCGCATTTGTATTATGAGTGTTTTTTTTTTTAATTTCTTAGGCTTTATATCTAAACCTTTCCTGCATTCTCTTCTTGTTTAGTGCTGTACACAGCTTGTTTGGGCGCCCTGCGGAGAGGGAAGCGTAGTCTTTAAATATGGCCCCATATGGTTTGACGCAGAAAATCGAACTCTCCCTGAATTCTTTGCATTAGAAAGTTATGCTGAGCTGCTTTAGTTGTTTTGGCATTGAGGCATCTGATCCCAGAAGCAACCAGGAACTTGAGACTGTTGCTCTGGGCTATTATTCAAGGTGTCACTCAGGATTAGTGTCCCATACGTAATTCAGTGTATTTACAAAGTTACTCAACCTGAATAAAAATCAAATATAGGTGCACAGTTTAAAATATTCAGAAATGGGTTCTGGGGAAATATATTATTGATATTGACAGTCATGAGTCGTGTTACATAATTTAGACATTTTTGCTTCTTGTCATCTCAACAGACTATATACATTGTAACCCTTTTGTCTGATTTATCTATAGGACGCAGAGCTTATATATTGCTGGCTTCGTAGCTTCCAGCTGGACATGTATGTAGGGAACTTTTTGTCCGCAGGCTATGACCTTTCGACAATCAGTCGCATGACCCCAGAGGTGAGGGCAATTAAGCAGTAACAGGATCACACACAAAATTCAGCCATCATTTTGTAGATACTCCATTAACTCCCTTTTATTCTGTAGGATCTCACAGCAATTGGTGTAACGAAACCTGGGCACAGAAAGAAAATTTCTACTGAGATCAGCAGGTTGAGCGTTGCAGATGGACTTCCTCAAAAAACACCAGTGAGAATTCCCTTTAGTCTTCCTAGTCACCACCTTCTATTTTTAGGTTTTGGGGTTTTTTTTGTATCCCCAATCATTCATACAGACCTCATATTTTATGTTTGGCGCAATAAAAGTGTCACATAAAGCCAATTAGAGGTCCTGGGGGAGAGGACTCCATTCGAGCTTTGGAAACTGAGATGTGGGAATGTATGAAACGTAACAAAAATGCATGGAATTCATTTAGATTAGGGGTGCACCACCTGCGGCATGACACAGAGATAATAGTTTAGAAAGAAGTATCTGTAAGAAGATATCAGATATTTAAATAAAGGCTGGAAAAACAAGGGCAAACTCTTAACGGAGAGGAGCCCATATCCTCTCACAGCAATGTAAAGTGTCTTTTCTCGCATGGTTATTTAGGTAGACCTGTGGGATTGGCTTTCTCAGTTGGGGCTCCCTGAGTACCACAAGCAGCTGTCAGAGAATGGATATGAATCTCTTACCAGTGTGACAGAACTGACGTGGGAGGACCTGCAGGAAATTGGAATTCATAGACTAGGTAAAAGATTGTCCATGAAATGACTTTTAGTTGCTTCATTCTGGTTCTATGTAAATTCAGTAACTTATGTATAACTAAAATGATTTTTATTATATTTCTCAGGTCACCAAAAGAAGTTACTTCTGGGCGTCAAACGCTTGCTTGATCTTCAAAAGGGATATACAAGTGGGGGCACCTTAAGGTCTAGAACATCACGTTCATTGTCCTCTGTTCCTGTAGTAGAGCACCTTGAAAATGGAGAACCACCAGTTACACCCAAGCTACAGACTTTTCAAAATGTGGAGTTAAGCCGGGAACTCCAGAGCGCATTAACACATGGCGGAGAGATGCTGTGTACAGGAAGGCGTTCATATAGTCAAGAGAGTATTAGTTCTCGTTCGCAGGGCTCAGGTCACTCTCAAGACTCTATGACTTTCCAAGCACCAGTGCTCACTAACTTTAAAGTTTTGGACTCCAGTTTACCAGAAAGAAACTTACCAGAAGGAATGGACCAATTACAAAGTATTGCAAATGGTTGCTCTGTCCGTCCAGAGCCGCCTGTGCCTCCTCCAAAGCCTTCTATGAAAAAGCGTTCATTGAGTGAATGTCGCTATGCATTATCAGATGGAGAACCAGAGGAGGACGAGAAGACAGTAACTCCAGGATCAGTGACGCTGGGCTCTTATGCTACACTTACTCGTCGTCCAGGTCGTAGCTCCCTCACAAATGGGCAGCCAGTAAAGAAAGTCCTGCGTAGTCAATCTTTTGCTGTACGTGCTCGCAGGAAGGGTCCACCTCCCCCACCTCCTAAGAGACTAAGTTCTATGTCTAGTGTGGATGGTGGAAATAACTCTGTGAAAAGCATAGCAGCAAATCTGGAGGGACAGCTGGAGTTTAAACCAACTGAACTTTCTAAAACTGAAGTCTTGGAGAATGCTGGGGCTCGCAGGAGAACAGTGAGTGAATCGGCCGCCGGAGTGGAGGGGAGATTATCATTGCCACTTGCAGTAAGACAAGAAGAGGAGAAAAAAGAGGAAACTATCTCATCACAGCATAGCTCAAGTGAGAGCATTCCTTTTGCTGAGGAAGGTAACCTTACCATTAAACAAAGGCCCAAACCACCATCAACCAAGGCAGAGTTTCTCACAGCAGCAGAACTGTTCTCGGCGGTGCAGTCACAAACTCCTGTACAATCACAATCCAGCTCTGAAGCACCGCAGAATCCAGACACAAAAAAAGAGGCTCCTATAATAGTCAAACCCCTTATAAGTCCTAAGCCAAATTTTGATGCTAAATTACTTACTGAGACTCCTGGCTCCAAAGTAAATGCGGAGCTGGAATTCAACCTCACCGAATCTGATACAGTGAAGAGAAGGCCAAAGATCAAAGACAAAGAGGCAGGCAGCCCTGAAGAAGCAAATCTCAAGAGTCCAAGTACCCCTGTACCATTAAGCACTTTATGTGGTCCTCCAGCACAAGATAGTGTTGTGAACAGAATAGCCAAGATTGAGAAAGGTCCTCTAGGTTTGGAAAGAAGAGACAAACATCAAGAAGAAATTGAGAAGCGAAGGGAAAAAGTAGAAAAAATAGGTACTGTATGCAGTCAAGAATACAGTGTAAATGATTTCCAGGCATTTAATGCTTTTGCTGATGAAAGTTAACAGTTTTGTGTTTCTTTCGGTCATACTTTCCTATTGAACTAAATATGAGATGTACAGTCAATGAACAAAGCACTCCAAGTCCTTTACTTCAGGGATCGCACTACATAACCATTAATGCCATCTTCTGAACCTTCCTTTTTTATATATAGTGGGTACAGAAAATGTAGAAATTTTTGCAAATTTATTAAACAAGAAAAACTGACATATCACATGGTCATAAGTATTCAGACCCTTTCCTCAGTAGTTGAGTAGAAACACCCTTTTGAACTAGTACAGCCATGAGTGTTCATGGGAATGATGCAAAAGGTTTTTCACACCTGGATTTCGGGATCCTCTGCCATTCTTCCTTGCAGATACTTTCCAGCTCCATCAGGGAAGATGATGAATGTTGGTGGACAGCCATTTTCAGGTCTCTCCAGAGATGCTCAATTGGGTTTAGGTCAGGGCTCTGGCTGGGCCAGTCAAGAATAGTCACAGAAGCCACTCCTTTGTTATTTTAGCTGTGTGCTTAGGTTCATTGTCTTGTTGGAAGGTGAACCTTCGACCAAGTCTGACGTCCAGAGCACTCTGGAAGAGGTTTTCTTCCAGGATATCTCCATACTTGACTGCATTCATCTTTCCTTCAATTGCAACCAGTCGTCCTGTCCCTGCAGCTGAAAAACACCCTCGTAGCATGATGCTGCCACCACCAATTTTCACTGTTGGGATTTTATTGGGCAGGTTATGAGCAGTGCCTGGTTTTCTCCACACATACCGCTTAGAATTATCACCAAAACGTTCTATCTTCATCTCATCAGACTAGAGAATCTTATTTCTCATAGTTTGGGAGTCCTTCATGTGTTTTATTGTTAACTCTATGCAGGCTTTCATATGTCTTGCATTGGGGAGAGGCTTCCGTCAGGCCACTCTGCCATAAAGACTGGTGAAGGAATGCAGTTGACTTTGTGAAACTTACTCCTGTCTTCCTACTGCATCTCTGGAACTCAGCCACAGTGATCTTGGGGTTCTTTTTTAACTGTCACCAAGGCTCTTTTCCCACGATTGCTCAGTTTGGCTGGACGACCAGGTCTAGGAAGAGTTCTGGTGGTCCCAGACTTCTTCCATTTAAGGATTATGGAAGCCACTGTGCTCTTAGGAACCTTGAGTACTGCAGAAATTCTTCTGTAACCTTGGCCAGATCTGTGCCTTGCCACAATTCTGTCTCTGAGCTCCTTGGGCAGTTCCTTTGACCTCATGATTCTCATTTGGTCTGACATGCACTGTGAGCTGTGAGGTCTTATATAGACAGATATGTGCCTTTCCAAATCAAGTCCTATTAGTTTAATTAAACACAGCTGGATTCCAATGAAGGAGCAGAAGCATATCAAGGAGGATCACAAGGAGATGGACACCTTGTGACTTAAATATGTGTGAGCAAAGGGTCTGAATACTTATCAGCATGTGATATTTCAGTTATTGTTTATTTAATTTGCACATTTCTGTTTTGTTTGTTTTTTTTGTCAAGATGGGGTACAGAATGTACATTAATGAGAAAAAAATGAACTTTTTTGAATTTACCAAATGGCTGCAATGAAACAGAGTGAAAAATGTAAAGAGGTCTGAATACTTTCCGCACCCACTGTATATATAAAATTATATTTTCTTATGTCTTCGACAGGCGCATTGTTGCTTTCCCAAGTGCTTAGTCCCATTTGGCCCTAAAGAAAAAAAAATTGTCTGAGAAAATGAGTGCTGCTTTTGTCTTTTCACTTTGTATGCTATTACGCCTTGGGAGTGTCACTGGCACCTCCTCCTTTTTATTTTAGAAAACCCCTTTTAGTTTGCAGCTCTCAGATCTCTAAACTAATCTTGTTAAAGGGTTTGTTTAATTTTCGCGGAGCACACTGCTCTCCAGCTTGCCAACATCATAGTTACTTGGGGGTGGACTCTACTTATCGAGTGACAGTTCAGGTCATTAGCATTGTTGCGCTACTGGCCTAATGTGTGCATTATAGGGGAGGCTATAAAAGGATCTGAAAGTGGCCGGGACCAGGAGCTGAAAATGTGCTCCGGCCAGACTCCGTGCAATATGAAACCAATTGTTGATGCTGCGCACATTCAATTACCGCGCAGCAGTGACCAGTTTCCCAGATAATGAGCAATTAACAATAAGGTAAAAAAATTAAAGATTTAAGTTTAATGGGGCAAATTTTTAATAAGGAAATTAAGTTGCCTGTGTTTAGAAGCACTTTGTTCACTTACCCATTTTGAAGATGGGAATAACCCTTTAATAGCACTTCTATAAAAATCGGTGGCATTGTAACTGACGTGGATTACACTGCCATTAACTCCCACTGATCCTATCCAGGGTTTCTAGGAAATGTCAGAATATTTTAAGAGTAGATGGGTATTTCTCCAGCATATGACAAGAAATTATCTTTCGTGTGGAAATTGTTTCGTAGGCAACATTTTGATGGACGGTGATGGCCATATATGATATTTCTTTATCGTTCCTTTGGGAGACCCAGACCATGGGTGTTTAGCTTCTGCCTCCGGAGGACACACAAAGTACTACACTTAAAAGTGTAGCTCCTCCCTCTGAGCTTATACAACCCCTGGTAGCCAGTCCTTGCCAGTTTATTGCTTTGTGTCAGGAGGCATACATCCACACATGCATTCTCATCTGATTTGTTTGACTTTTGGAAAGAGTTTGAAGAAAAGCGGGTCCATGTCTGGACTCCCGGCATGTCCCTTCTCACCCCACTGTGTCGGCGGTGTTGTTAAGGTTGATTTACAAGGCTGCAGCCTTACATGCCGCGCTCCTTCACCATCCCTTCTGGGCTCTGGCTTGAAGTGGGAGCCAGCACGGTCTCCATGCCTGGCAGGAGTCCGGTCTCCATCCACAGCCCCTTGAGGATTCTGTTGGACCGGAGCACTCATCCCCAGGGACATGGCCCTGCGTCTCAGTAGCTAAGTACCTGAGACATTTGTTGGCGGTCCCGGTTCTTTATTGAAGGGGAGAGTATGCTGTATGTGATTGTTTTAACTTTTCCGGCGGGTTCTCTAGCTTTTGCCTGAGAACCGCGCCGATGGTGCCTGCTTGTCGGCCTCGCCGCTTAAATTTAGGCCCCGGCTTCGCCGGAGGCCTAGTTTCATTTTCCTGCCCTCGCATGTCACTTATGCAGAGGGACAGGTTCGGCTCCTCCCGGCGGCCATTCTACACAGGGCTGCTGGGGCGTCCCTCCTTCCCTGCAGGTCTCTATAGCCCTCCAGTTCCCGCTCTTTTATAGGAACGCCCTCTTCTCAGGCAGAGTTCACTCTGCTCTGGGACATCCTGCATTCTGCATCTCTGCTGAGGTGCTGCGACTGGGGGACCGGGCTTCGGGATCTGGAGGGCACACAACACCGCGCTCAGCGGTCTGGTAAGCCACAGCCGGTCTCCGGTTGTGGACCTCTGTATATTCTCCCTGGGGTTCATTCTCTCTAAAGCCCCCACTCCAGCAGCATGTCTCATACAAGGAGCAAGGCTCCAAAGCTTTATTCTGCATGCACTGCATGTAAGCTCCTGCTGCCTGAGCCGAGCATTTATCCACACTGTGATGGTTGCTCTAACTTGGCGGTGCCACAGCCTGGAGTCTCACCCCCAGTGGTGTCTCAGGCTGCTGCTGCACCTGTGACTGAACCCCCGGCCTGGGTAGAGTCCTTTTCTAGGTCCATATCCCAGTCATTTGCTGAGTCCATGGGGCTTTTGTCCAGGACTTTGATGAATATGCATCAGCCCCCCTCACAGGGTGCCTCTAATACTCTTGACAGAGGACTCCTATCCTCTGACCTCCGTCCATCGGAGCTCACGGAGGATTCATAATCTGATCCCAGACCCCGTCCTTCTAAGAGAAGGCGCAGGGTTTCCTCCCCCTCCCCATCCCACGGCTCTGTCTCAAGAGCTGACTCTCAAGATGAGGAGGATGCCCTCACTGGGGGCTCGGAGCCTATGTATCCCATCGATTTCTCTGAGGGTGACTCAGATCTTAGTGATTTGATTGCTTCTATTAATTCTGTGCTGGATCTCAATCCGCCAGTGTCAGAGGAGCAACTCTCTTTGGCAGAAAAACATCAGTTTACCTCGCCTAAGAGAGTGAAGAGTGTGTTCTTTAACCACTCCAGTTTTCAGACCGCTGTGACCAAGCCCAGGGCCTGCCCTGACAAACGCTTTCCAAAGCGTGGTTCTGATGACCGGTTTCTATTTCCACCTGAGGTGGTCAAGGAGTGGTCTCACTCCCCAAAGGTAGACCCTCCGGTGTCTAGGCTCTCAGCCCGGACCGTTGTGTCGGTGGCTGACGGCACCTCACTTAAGGATTCCACTGACCGTCAGATTGACCTTCTGGCCAAATCTGTGTATGAAGCTGCGGGGGCCGCGTTTTCCCCGACTTTTGCAGCAGTGTGGGCTCTCAAAGCCATCTCTGCTTCTCTAGAGGAGATGCATTCCCTCACCAAGGAATCTATGCCTGAGATGGTTACCTTAACTGCTCAGGCTTCAGCTTTTTCATCCTATGCCATGTCTGCCATTCCAGAAGCTGCTCACCGCACTGCGGTGGCTTCAGCTAATTCTCTTGTTATCCGCAGGATTTTGTGGCTTCGAGAGTGGAAGGCAGATGCTTCTTCCAAGAAGTTTCTTGCTGGGCTCCCTTTTGCTGGTTCACGGCTGTTTGGTGAACAGCTGGATGAAATCATTAAAGAAGCTACTGGCGGGAAGAGTACTTCCATGCCACAAACCAAGACCAGGAAACCCGCCCAGGGTAGGAATCAATCGAGGTTTCGTTCCTCCAACTGGTCATCCTCTAAGCCTTCCGCCTTGTCCGCTAACTCAGCCAAGGATCAGAAATCCAACTGGCGTCCAAAAGCGCGTCCGCAGAAGACCGCAGGAGGTTCTGCCACTAAGGCAGCTTCCTCATGACTCTCGGCCCGCTCCAGCCACGTCCTTAGTCGGTGGCAGGCTCTCCCACTTTGGCGACGCTTGGTTAAAGCAAGTCTCCGATCAGTGGGTGAGAGACATCATATCTCACGGCTACAGGATAGAATTCTCTTCCAGCCCTCCAAACAGATTTTTTCTCTCAACTCCCCCCTGCTCCGTGGCGTCCTTGCAAGCAAATGGAGTGATTGTCCCAGTTCCCGCTCAGGAACGGTTCAGAGGTTTTTACTCAAATCTCTTCCTAGTTCCAAAAAAGGACGGTACCTTCCGGCCCATCCTGGATCTCAAGCTTCTCAACAAGCATGTTCAGGTGCGGCATTTTCGCATGGAGTCTCTGCGATCAGTCATTGCCTCTATGACCCAAGGAGAGTTCCTGGCGTCCATCAACATCAGAGATGCCTATCTACATGTGCCAATCGCAGTGTCACATCAGCGTTGGTTACGTTTTGCGATAGGAGAGGATCATTTCCAATTCGTGGCTCTCCCCTTCGGGTTAGCCACGGCCCCTCGGGTATTCACCAAGGTCATGGCGGCAGTTATTGCGGTCCTGCACCTCCAGGGGTTAGCAGTGCTTCCTTATCTGGACGACCTTCTGGTCAAGGGTACATCCAGCGCAGACTGTCAGCGGAGTGTTTCGCTCACTCTCGCCACCCTAGCCCAATTCGGGTGGATTGTCAATCTTCCCAAATCCACTCTGACTCCGACCCAGAGTCTCACGTACCTAGGGATGCAGTTCGAGACTTTGCCGGCACTTGTGAAGTTGCCCTTAGACAAACAGCTGTCACTCCGGTTGGCGGTGCGCTCTCTCCTGAGGCCCCGCCGTTATACCCTCAGGCGTCTGATGCAGGTGCTGGGTCAAATGGTGGCCTCCATGGAGGCGGTTCTCTTTGCCCAGTTCCATCTGCGTCCTCTGCAGCTGGACATTCTCCGCTGTTGGGACAAGCGGCCTTCCTCCTTACAGAGGTTAGTGGCTCTGTCGCCACGGACCAGGAGCTCTCTTCAGTGGTGGCTTCGACCCCTCTCCCTGTCCCAAGGGCGCTCCTTCCTGACTCCGTCCTGGGTGATTCTCACCACGGATGCCAGCCTATCCGGCTGGGGAGCGGTACATCTCCACCACAGAGCACAGGGCACTTGGACTCCGTCCGAGTCAGCCCTTCCAATCAATGTGCTGGAAACCAGAGCTGTGCTTCTAGCTCTCCTAGCCTTTCACCACCTGTTGGCGGGCAGGCACATTCGAGTTCAGTCAGACAACGCGACAGCGGTTGCCTACATCAATCACCAAGGCGGGACACGCAGCCGCCTGGCAATGTTGGAGGTCCAACGCATTCTTCAATGGGCGGAGGACTCCAAGTCCACCATATCCGCAGTCCACATCCCTGGCGTAGAAAAGTGGGAGGCAGATTATCTCAGCCGTCAATCCGTGGACGGTGGCGAGTGGTCCCTGCACCCGGCAGTGTTTTAGTCAATCTGCCGTAAGTGGGGCACTCCGGACGTGGACCTAATGGCATCCCGTCACAACAACAAGGTTCCGGTTTACGTGGCTCGCTCCCACGATCCTCAGGCCTTCGCCGCGGACGCTCTGGTTCAAGACTGGTCCCAGTTTCGTCTGTCCTACGTGTTTCCCCCTCTAGCTCTCTTGCCCAGAGTCCTGCGCAAGATCAGAATGGAGGGCCGTCGAGTCATCCTCATTGCACCGGACTGGCCCAGGCGAGCTTGGTATCCGGACCTGCTCCAACTGTCCGTGGAGATGCCGTGGCATCTTCCGGACCGTCCAGACCTGCTCTCGCAAGGTCCGTTTTTCCGCCCGAATTCTGCGGTACTCAAATTGACGGCGTGGCTCGTGAGTCCTGGATTTTGACGGCTTCAGGTATTCCTCCTGAAGTCATCTCCACTATGACTCGGGCCCGTAAGTCTTCCTCCGTCAAGATCTATCACAGGACTGGCAAAATTTTCCTGTCCTGGTGTCGCTCTTCCGGCCATTCTCCTTGGCCATTCTCGTTGCCGACCCTTCTGTCTTTTTTACAGTCCGGTCTGCAGCTAGGACTGTCCCTCAACTCTCTCAAGGGACAAGTCTCAGCTCTATCGGTGCTGTTCCAGCGGCGTCTCGCCCGGCTGGCTCAGGTCCGCACCTTCATGCAAGGTGCGTCTCACATCATTCCGCCTTATCGGCGGCCCTTGGATCCCTGGGACCTTAACTTGGTCCTCACGGTATTGCAGAAACCCCCTTTCGAGCTCCTTAGGGAGGTTTCTTTGTATCGTCTTTCTCAAAAGGTGGCCTTTCTAGTTGCCATAACTTCTCTCAGGAGAGTCTCTGATTTGGCTGCGCTCTCCTTGGAGTCACCTTTTTTGTTTTTTCACCAAGACAAGGTAGTTCTCCGTTCGACCCCGGACTTTCTTCCTAAGGTGGTCTCTCCCTTCCACCTTAACCAGGATATTTCCTTGCCTTCCTTCTGTCCGGCCCCTGTTCATCGCTTTGAGAAAGCGCTGCATACTCTAGATCTGGTGCGTGCTCTCCGGATCTATGTGTCTCGCACCGCTGCGCTTAGGCGGTGCACCTCTCTTTTTGTGCTAACCACAGGGCGGCGCAAGGGTCTCTCTGCTTCTAAGCCGACCTTGGCCCGTTGGATTAGATCGACCATTTCGGACGCCTACCAGAGTACTCAGGTGCCTCCCCCGCCGGGGATCAAAGCACACTCGACCAGAGCTGTCGGTGCCTCTTGGGCTTTTAGGCACCAGGCTACGGCTCAACAAGTCTGTCAGGCTGCCACTTGGACTAGCCTGCATACCTTTTCAAAGCACTACCAAGTGCATGCTCATGCTTCGGCAGATGCGAGCTTGGGCAGACGCATCCTTCAGGCGGCTGTCGTCCACTTGTGAAGTTAGGCTCCACCTACTTCTTAGTTTTTTCTGTTTATTCCCACCCAGGGACAGCTTTGGAACGTCCCATGGTCTGGGACTCCCAAAGGAACGATAAAGAAAAAGAGAATTTTGTTACTTACCGTAAATTCTTTTTTTTATAGTTCCGTATTGGGAGACCCAGCTCCCTCCCTGTTGCCTGTTGGCAATTTTCTTGTTCCGTGTGTTATCACCGGCTGTTGTCGTGGACAGAGTCTCCGGTTGTTCCGGTTCTTACTCGGTTCTACTTGTGGGTGGCTATTCCCCTTCAGCTTTTGCACTAAACTGGCTAGGACTGGCTACCAGGGGTTGTATAAGCTCAGAGGGAGGAGCTACATTTTTAAGTGTAGTACTTTGTGTGTCCTCCGGAGGCAGAAGCTATACACCCATGGTCTGGGTCTCCCAATACGGAACTATAAGAAAAAGAATTTACGGTAAGTAACAAAATTCTCTTTTTTACGGTCAATGTCTATGGGGAACTCCTAGCATTTTTCCAGAAAATTTTCTGAAAAAAAAACACTTGAGTTCCCCATTGACTTCTATTTATACATGGTACACAAGGCGAGCCCGTCTGAGCATCAAATTGCTTGTTACGAGTACCGAGCACCATAGTGTTTTAGTGCTCGCTCATCACTGGTGACAATCTTAAGCTGCTTTCCCCTTGTTATTGTCACTTCTACAGTAGTCACTGTTGTATACTTTTTTTGCTGTAATGTTGCTGCTATTTTGGGTAAATCGTAGTCCATTATGAGGCAAATGTTTAGGTGGCGCAAATACACAATTCCCTATGATTTACCTATATGGCGTGTGCTTTTTGTTGCATTAATCTTTTTGTGTTAGGACTATGACTCCAACTCATCAAGACTGATGATTTGATGTAAGGTCATTGTGGAGTCTGAAGCTCCTAACTCATCTTACACCAATACCTGACTGGAGTAAGATTTCTTGGATAAAGGATACCACAACTCGTCATGATTTAAATGAGCTGTGGTCTCATTTCCCTGTAATGCCACAGCTCCACCCATTTTGATGTAGCTGGGAGAAACTAGTGTGAAAACGCCAAAGGTTGCAAAATGTTTGCGTAACTCCTAGTTGCTCCAAAATGTATGCCTTTTCAAAGAAATTTATGTCTGAATTCTAACGAAGTTTCTTTGACGGATTGGAGCCTTTATTGTTTGGAGGTCTTGATTTGTGTACATGTAAACTTCTCAATGCTGATATAACCTTCCTCATCAGGAACTGTCCTTTTTTTTTATGGTTTATAGGTTCTCAAGCGCACTTGGTGATATCGGGGCCAGAGCAAGTGTTACAGAAGCCTTCATGGGGATCAAATGGGCCACCTCCAAATACAAATTCCATTGTGTGGGCAAACGAATCTTGCACGGTTATTAGGGAATGGAATAAAGTATCTTCACAGAACCAGAACCAATCACAGTTGGGGCCTATGAGATATGCCAGCTCACTACAGAAAACCCAAGTTGAGCGTGATCCGATAGATAAAAGTATCAGGTAATTCATGATACAGTAAGGGTGAGGGGTTGTTCCTTTTGACTGTAAGTTATGACCTATTGCTTCAGTATGTCACAATTGACAGATTATTATACAGTTTTAAAGGGTTATTTCCCCCCTTCCATCCCTCCCAATAAAACTATTTCCTATTAAAGCATAGGAGAACTTGCTGATTGCAGGGGGTCCAACTATTGGGACTCCCAGTGATCACGAGAATGAGTCCTGAATTGAGTATAAGTCTGCATGCTTGGCTTCTGCTCCATTCAATATCTATAGTAGAGATGGGAAAATTGATTGGCAGGGCTTCAGTCGTGGACCAAGTCAGTACTCCCATGGGAGTCCTGTAAATCTCATTTCCTCCTAGCTTTCATGGTTCCTCTTTTGATTGGCTAGGCTGGCACAAAGTCATCTGTGTGTGTCATGCCGTCAAAAAAACGGGAGGTAAGGAGATTCGCAGGCCTTGCGTCTAGCAATCACAGTTTGCGGACCTGGCCAATGGAATCTGAGTCGTACGAATGGATTTTCGCATCTCTAGCTTAGTACAGCGCTTAGTTATTTCCAGTGGTCATAAACAATGAATGGAGCTGAGGTCAAGCATTGACACCTCAATGCCATTCCTCAACTTGATTTTTTCTTTTTTTCCTTTAGAATAACTCTTTCAAGGGAACCTGCTCTGCTAAACTACCCCCAATGCTGCAGAACGCATGTAACAATCATCCCCAACCTGGCTATAACATTAATGTGTGTGTGTGTGTGTGTGTACATATATTATATATATAATATGTGTGTATGTGTGTATATATCTATATCTATCTATATCTTTTAGTTACCTTCTATGTAAATTCCTAGCATTGTCATGTAGGGGGAGCTGAATATTGCTTCAGTCAAGCTTCTGTGGTCAGCAGAGAGACGCCCACAGCGGTTTGATGGCCTGGACTACACCAACATGCCTTATATGATGAAACCCCACGCCTTTTGCTCTGACAGCTTCCTGGACATGCACAATGAAACCAGGTGTAAACCGCAGCTTCATTTTTATTATGCCTATGCTCTGAGGCCACTAATATTCAGAATTCTTCTGCATGACATGAGCATGTGGAGTGATGTGAGTGGCGTGCAATTAAGACATGCATCAAGCCTCTCGAATACAAGTGGTGTCCAGAGCTTGCGCTCATTGGTTTACATCCGTAGCTTAATTTTCCAATCTGTAATGTGCGTGCCTGAGAAGCTTGCTGGCAGCTCACAAGTGTGGGATTTCTTCAGCAAGGGCCATATCATCAAGCAGTCCAGGCTATCATTAAATTACGGTGAACATCACTACTGGTTGGAGGAACGTGACTGAAGTGATATTCAGGTGGATCTATATGACCTAACTAGAAGCCAGGGATATACATAACCGGTAACTAAGAATTTAAAATTTGTTTTCTTTGTCGCTCCTAATTGGGAGACCCAGACAATTGGGGTGTATAGCTACTGCCTCCGGAGGCCACACAAAGCATTACACTTAAAAGTGTAAGGCCCCTCCCCTTCTGCCTATACACCCCCCGTGGGATCACGGGCTCCTCAGTTTTCAAGCTTTGTGCGAAGGAGGTCAGACATCCACGCATAGCTCCACTGTTTAGTCAGCAGCAGCTGCTGACTATGTCGGATGGAAGAAAAGAGGACCCATACTAGGGTCCCCAGCATGCTCCCTTCTCACCCCACTTTTGTCGGCGGTGTTTGTTAAGGTTGAGGTGCCCATTGCGGGTACGGAGGCTGGAGCCCACATGCTGCATCCTTCCCCATCCCCCTTAGGGCTCTGGGCGAAGTGGGATTTTACCGGTCTCCAGGCACATGGGACCGTGCTCCATCCACAGCCCCTAGGAATCTGCTGGATATGGAGCGGAGTATCGTCAGGGACAGGCCCTGCTACGTCAAGGTACTCTGTGTCCCCGTACAGACCGCGCGCACACTGCAGCATTGCTGGGTGTGTTAGTGCGCCGGGGACAACAGCGCTGCGCGCTTGTGCCACACTACCACAGCTTGCTGAGGGAGTTATTGTGTTGGAAACTGCCGCGCCGGCCGCTGCTGGCAGTTTACACTGCGGCGCGGCTGGGATTTGTGGTGCGCCGGGGACTTCCGCGCTGGCCGTGCATATTTGACGGCCGCGCTTATTACTAGAGTCCCCGGCTTTTGCGGCCTAGTTTCGTTTCGTTCCCGCCCCCAGGCCTGCCAGTCAGGGGAAGGGCGGGACGCTGTACAGAACGTCAGCGATGAGGGCTGGAGTCTGCTTTACATACTCCAGCCCTCACATTGAGCACAGTGGGACGCCAGTTTCCCGCACTTTGTCTGAGGCACGCCCACGGTCCGCCCCTCTTCACAGAACGCCGGCAGCCATTCCTGTGTGCAGTCTGAGCTGGAGAGGGGAGACAAGTTCTGGGAGACCCAGGCACGGGATTCTGGCGACCACACACCCGCTTTTAGCGGGCGGTAAGCGGCACCTCGGTGCTGACCCCACTAGTGCCGAAGTGTACAATTGTATTTTTATGCTTGCATGCTATACATTGCACTAAACGGTCGCTGGTGATTCTTGGCTATATACCCTCCTAGATTGCTCAGACAGCATGTCGTCCGCAAAAAACAAGGGTGCCAAGGCACAGGCTTTCTATGCTGCTTGTACCGCATGTGAGGCTATTCTACCGGCAGGTTCCACTGACCCCCATTGTGTGCAGTGCTCGGCCCCTGTGCCACTTGCTCGGCCGGGGCCCCTGCTGGAGGTGACCCAGGGAGAACCACCTGTGAATACTGTCCAGGTGACGGGGACAGAGTTTGCAGTTTTTGCTGATAGATTGTCTGTGACTATGACTAAAATTCTAGAAACTTTGCAGTCTAGACCAGTAACTCAGACCATGGGCACTGTTGAATCATTGCTCCCTGGTCCCCCTCAGTTGGAACAGCTCCGGGCTCCGGGGGTGTCCCATGTATCCCAGGGTGACGGCTCTGACACGGACGACAGTCCCAGACAGCCTAAGCGAGCTCGCTATGAGCGCCCCTCTACTTCATCACACTGGTCAGGGTCCCAGCAGGAGGATTCTCTATGTGATGAGGCGGAGGTAGCTGATCAGGATTCTGATCCTGACACCGCTCTCAATCTGGATACACCTGATGGTGACGCCATAGTGAATGATCTTATCGCGTCCATCAATAAAATGTTGGATATTTCTCCCCCAGCTCCTCCAGTGGAGGAGTCAGCTTCACAGCAGGAGAAATTCCATTTCAGGTATCCCAAGCGTAAATTAAGTACTTTTCTGGACCACTCTGACTTTAGAGAGTCAGTCCAGAAACACCACGCTTATCCA
Source organism: Anomaloglossus baeobatrachus (assembly GCF_048569485.1). Taxonomy (NCBI): domain Eukaryota; kingdom Metazoa; phylum Chordata; class Amphibia; order Anura; family Aromobatidae; genus Anomaloglossus; species Anomaloglossus baeobatrachus. The sequence goes on along the minus strand of NC_134357.1, from coordinate 299,865,117 downwards.
GATAAGCGTTTCTCCAAACGGCTTAAGGATACACGTTATCCCTTTCCTCCTGACGTGATCAAGAGCTGGACCCAGTGTCCCAAGGTGGATCCCCCAATCTCCAGGCTTGCGGCTAGATCCATAGTTGCAGTAGAGGATGGGGCTGCACTTAAAGATGCCACTGACAGACAGATGGAGCTCTGGTTGAAATCCATCTATGAAGCTATCGGCGCGTCGTTTGCTCCTGCATTCGCAGCCGTATGGGCACTCCAAGCTATTTCAGCTGGTCTTACACAGATTGACACGGTCACACGTACATCTGTTCCGCAGGTGGCATCCTTAACCTCTCAAATGTCTGCATTTGCGTCTTACGCGATTAATGCGGTTCTGGACTCTACGAGCCGTACGGCAGTGGCGTCCGCCAACTCCGTGGTTTTACGCAGAGCCTTGTGGTTAAGGGAATGGTAAGCAGATTCTGCTTCCAAAAAGTGCTTAACCAGTTTGCCATTTTCTGGTGACCGACTGTTTGGTGAGCGTTTGGATGAAATCATTAAACAGTCCAAGGGTAAGGATTCATCCTTACCTCAGCCCAGACAAAACAAACCCCAACAGAGGAGGGGACAGTCGGGGTTTCGGTCCTTTCGAGGCTCGGGCAGGTCCCAATTCTCCTCGTCCAAAAGGACTCAAAAGGATCAGAGGAGCTCAGATTCTTGGCGGGCTCAGTCACGCCCAAAAAAGACAGCCGGAAGACCCGCTACCAAGGCGGCTTCCTCATGACTTTCGGCCTCCTCTCTCCGCATCCTCGGTCGGTGGCAGGCTCTCCCGCTTTGGCGACATTTGGCTGCCACAGGTCCAAGACCGTTGGGTGAGAGACATTCTGTCCCACGGGTACAGGATAGAGTTCAGTTCTCGTCCTCCAACTCGGTTCTTCAGAACGTCTCCGCCTCCCGACCGAGCCGATGCTCTTCTGCAGGCGGTGCGCACTCTAAAGGCGGAAGGAGTGGTGATCCCTGTTCCTCTTCAAGAGCAAGGTCACGGTTTTTACTCCAATTTGTTTGTGGTACCAAAAAAGGACGGGTCTTTCCGTCCCGTTCTGGACCTAAAACTTCTCAACAAGCACGTGAAAACCAGACGGTTCAGGATGGAATCCCTCCGCTCCGTCATCGCCGCAATGTCTCAAGGAGATTTCCTAGCATCAATAGACATCAAGGATGCTTATCTCCACGTACCGATTGCTCCAGAGCATCAGCGTTTTCTACGCTTCGTTATAGGAGACGAACACCTTCAGTTCGTAGCCCTGCCTTTTGGTCTGGCGACAGCCCCACGGGTCTTCACCAAGGTCATGGCAGCAGTAGTTGCAGTCCTGCACTCTCAGGGACACTCTGTGATCCCTTACTTAGACGATCTGCTTGTCAAGGCGCCTTCTCAAGAGGCATGCCAACACAGCCTGAACGTTGCACTGGAGACTCTCCAGGGTTTCGGGTGGATCATCAACTTTTCCAAGTCAAATCTAACCCTGACCCAGTCGCTAACATATCTTGGCATGGAGTTTCATACTCTCTCAGCAATAGTGAAGCTTCCGCTTGTCAAACAGCGTTCACTACAGACAGGGGTGCAATCTCTCCTTCAAGGCCAGTCAAACCCCTTGAGACGCCTCATGCACTTCCTAGGGAAGATGGTTGCAGCAATGGAGGCAGTCCCTTTCGCGCAGTTTCATCTGCGTCCACTGCAATGGGACATTCTCCGCCAATGGGACGGGAAGTCGAAGTCCCTCGACAGGAACGTCTCCCTTTCTCAGGCGACCAAGGATTCTCTTCGATGGTGGCTGCTTCCCACCTCATTGTCGAAAGGGAAATCCTTCCTACCCCCATCCTGGGCGGTGGTCACGACAGATGCGAGTCTGTCAGGGTGGGGAGCAGTCTTTCTCCACCACAGGGCTCAAGGTACGTGGACTCAGCAAGAGTCCACCCTTCAGATCAATGTTCTGGAGATCAGGGCAGTGTATCTTGCCCTACAAGCCTTCCAGCAGTGGCTGGAAGGCAAGCAGATCCGAATTCAGTCGGACAACTCCACAGCGGTGGCATACATCAACCACCAAGGAGGAACTCGCAGTCGGCAAGCCTTCCAGGAAGTCCGGCGGATTCTGACGTGGGTGGAAGACACGGCTTCCACCATATCCGCAGTTCACATCCCAGGCGTGGACAACTGGGAAGCAGACTTCCTCAGTCGCCAGGGTATGGACGAAGGGGAATGGTCCCTTCACCCGGACGTGTTTCAGGAGATCTGTCGCCGCTGGGGGATGCCGGACGTCGACCTAATGGCGTCTCGGCACAACAACAAGGTCCCGGCTTTCATGGCACGGTCTCACGATCACCGAGCTCTGGCGGCAGACGCCTTAGTTCAAGATTGGTCGCAGTTCCGGCTTCCTTATGTGTTTCCACTTCTGGCACTGTTGCCCAGAGTACTGCGCAAGATCAGGTCTGACTGCCGCCGCGCCATCCTCGTCGCTCCAGAGAAGGTCGTGGTACCCGGATCTGTGGCACCTCGCGGTAGGCCAACCGTGGGCACTACCAGACCGACCAGACTTGCTGTCTCAAGGGCCGTTTTTCCATCAGAATTCTGCGGCCCTGAACCTGACTGTGTGGCCATTGAGTCCTGGATCCTAGCGTGTTCAGGATTATCTCAAGAGGTCATTGCCACCATGAGACAGGCTAGAAAACCAACCTCCGCCAAGATATACCACAGGACGTGGAAAATATTCTTATCTTGGTGCTCTGCTCAGGGAGTTTCTCCCTGGCCATTTGCATTGCCTACTTTTCTTTCTTTCCTGCAATCCGGTTTGGGAAAAGGTTTGTCGCTCAGCTCCCTCAAGGGACAAGTCTCAGCGCTATCTGTATTTTTTCAGAAGCGCCTAGCTCGACTTCCTCAGGTACGCACGTTCCTGCAAGGGGTTTGTCATATCGTCCCTCCTTACAAGCGGCCGTTAGAGCCCTGGGATCTGAACAGGGTTCTCATTGCTCTTCAGAAGCCGCCTTTCGAACCTATGAGGGATGTTTCCCTTTCTCGCCTTTCACAGAAAGTGACTTTTCTAGTAGCGGTCACGTCTCTTCGGAGAGTGTCCGAGCTAGCAGCGCTGTCATGCAAATCTCCCTTCCTGGTGATTCACCAGGACAAGGTGGTTCTGCGCCCGATTCCGGAGTTTCTCCCTAAGGTGGTATCCCCCTTTCATCTCAATCAGGATATCTCCTTGCCTTCTTTGTGTCCTCATCCAGTTCATCAATGTGAAAAGGATTTGCATTTGTTGGATCTGGTGAGAGCACTCAATCTACATTTCCCGCACGGCGCCCTTGCGCCGCTCGGATGCACTCTTTGTCCTTGTCGCTGGTCAGCGCAAAGGGTCGCAAGCTTCCAAATCCACCCTGGCTCGGTGGATCAAGGAACCAATTCTTGAAGCCTACCGTTCTGCTAGGCTTCCAGTTCCCTCAGGGCTGAAGGCCCATTCTACCAGAGCCGTGGGTGCGTCCTGGGCATTACGGCACCAGGCTACGGCTCAGCAGGTGTGCCAGGCGGCTACCTGGTCGAGTCTGCACACTTTTACCAAACACTATCAGGTGCATACCTACGCTTCGGCGGACGCCAGCCTAGGTAGACAAGTCCTTCAGGCGGCGGCTGCCCACCTGTAGGAAAGGGCTGTTTTACGGTCCTATCACGAGGGGTTATTATACCCACCCAGGGACTGCTTTTGGACGTCCCAATTGTCTGGGTCTCCCAATTAGGAGCGACAAAGAAGAAGGGAATTTTGTTTACTTACCGTAAATTCCTTTTCTTCTAGCTCCAATTGGGAGACCCAGCACCCGCCCTGTTTTCTTAGGGATTTTTGTTTTTTCGGGTACACATGTTGTTCATGTTGAATGGTTTCGGTTCTCCGATGTTCCTTCGGATTGAATTTGTTCTTAAACCAGTTATTGGCTTTCCTCCTTCTTGCTTTTGCACTAAAACTGAGGAGCCCGTGATCCCACGGGGGGTGTATAGGCAGAAGGGGAGGGGCCTTACACTTTTAAGTGTAATGCTTTGTGTGGCCTCCGGAGGCAGTAGCTATACACCCCAATTGTCTGGGTCTCCCAATTGGAGCTAGAAGAAAAGGAATTTACGGTAAGTAAACAAAATTCCCTTCTTTATTTATATATAAGGGTGTTTAAGCTTAATAGAAACCTAATGGAGATGCACATAACATGGCCTCTATGGCATTGGGAGCAGTTTAAAGGGAATTTGTCACTTCATTTTACCCTTCCAAATACCCAATAGTAGCGACACACATTCAATGTGTAACAATATAAAGAATTGTCATTGAGTAATTAATTTGTGCTGCTTTGAACTAAAAACTGCAACAATGTCTTGCTTCTGCTAGTGACACGGCACCTCTGACAAAGAACATCTTAGATGACATCAGTACAATGTTCGATGACCTCGCAGAGCAGCTGGAAGCCATGTTGGATTGAAAAGGACTACTCGCGCATTTTTGGCACTTTAGCTGGGACTGCATGACAGCACAGCTCCACTAGCTTTGGGCATTGGCTGTGGCTCCACCTATTGCACATCAATCACTGTCAAAGAGTTTCGGAATTAGAACTTCTGCAGCGGCGCTTGATTTCCCCCACACTTTTTACTTATTGACAGGGCCTTAATATGGCTGATGCATTAATCAGAGAGGTTTTTATAGTTCTGAATCACCCATACTGCAGATTTAGGGCGAATATATAAAATAACCATCTCAAAGATCCTAAGGTCCCTGCACCAAGCTTGTCTATGTACTGCCATATCCATTTCAGCTTGTTGAAACTGTAGTATTCTCCTGTTGCTAAAATGAAACTGTAAATGGTTTTGATTTTTTTTTTTGTTTTTGTAAGAAAAGTCTATTTTAAAGTAATTTTATATATATGTATGTATAAACCTCTATAAATATATATTTACTAACCGGAATATGTCAATGCTGTTATATAATATTTTTTATATACTGTTGATGCACCTTTGTATTCTGTATCATGTTTTATTCTGAAATGTTGTAGATAAATCTTTATGGTCGTTGATGCATATGGCTTCTAGTTTATGCGATCTGTCACCAGATTTGTAACCCATTATAATAGACTATTTTGTCACTATCTTCATACAAATTGGGTGCAAAATCATCATGATTGCAGATTATTATTAAACTATTGTATTTTCCTATTTGCTACAAGAATTTCTATATAAGCTACACCACAATATGAATGGCGTATTACATTATATTGCTATGTATATTAAAGTGGCCAAATATTCTCTTCTAATGGTGAAATAATACTGATGCAGGGCGCTTATGACAGTTCTGTAATAAAGCCATACAGTGTTACTTTTTACATTATTTACTATTTTATGTAAAACTATACTGTAGCCTCAAAAGACAGAATGACAGGAGCTCCCCCTTGTGTTCACAATTCAAAACTGCGTTGCATTCCTTATACGTTAGCACAAGATAAACACTTTTTATGCTTCTAATTTGGTGGAAATCAGAAACTGAATAATTGTGGTACATATTTGCATACTAGATCAGTTGATCTATGTAAATGTGATTCATAGGATTTGTATCAAGTTGTTACAGGGAACCTGAACGTTGGTCCAGTGAGGTCCGTCGTTGGCTTCTTCACCACTAGCCTCAATTGAATGACTGATTACTCCCATGTGTGTATGTAGTAAAAGATTTGTCAATCAGAAATGAGGCATTAGAAGCCATCTAGGGCCACATTGGACTAGTCAAGTTACTCCCTATAGTCCCTGGCTTTTTAAAGTGTTCACTCTGAAAAGCTGAAGCACATAAGGCTAGTTTCACACTTGCGTTGGACGGCTTCCATAGCATTGCGTTGTGTGACGGATGCAACGGATGCGTTGCATATAGTGGCACAACGGAAAGTTTTTGGTTTTTTTTCTCTTCTTCTTTCCAGTTTTACCGGCAGCAGGCTATTGTGAATGATCAGCTGAGCGCTCTCACATGCCGGCGGGCGGGCGCTCAGCTGAGCGCTCTCACATGCCGGCTGAACGTTCGTCCACCGAGAGACAAAAAGTTTGTGATTTAAAAAAAAAAAAGAGCATGCGCAGTGAAAGCCTACGGATTGCGCTGCTCAAAAAAAGTTACATGCTGCTTTTCTTCCGCCCAATGCAGCGTCAAAATAACGACGCTGCGTCGTCCAGCGGATGCAACGCTGACACTTGCGTTACAGTGCGTCGTCCATACAAGTCTATGGAGAATAGCGCAGTGCGTTAACGGACTGCCCTATTCTCCATAGTGACGGACTCCGCTGAAAGCAAGTGTGAAAGTACCCTAACTGGCTACAATACAGCTGGCCAGGCTCTAATTCAAGCTGCCTGTGGTTTGAGCAACAGGAATTTGACAGGTTACATTTAAATGGTTAAAATTGCAAAGGGATCGTAAAAAAAATAGCAACTTTGCAATTTACCTTTTATTAAAAATACTCTCACTTCAAGAATGGAAGGATGTTTATTTCTGTAGTGTACTGCTCTTCACCTAGGTTAAAATCCACCATTTAATCTCAAGCTGCGCCTGCCAATAGCATGATCTATGTTTTATAGCCTGCTCGCATCGGTCTGCAGCTGGCTGGATGCGGCCATTCTCCTTTATTCTGCTTCCACGCTTCAGAGTCAAAGCTGCCGCTGATTGCTACAGGAGGAGAGCACTTAGTTTGGGCCAGTGGCACGAACATGTTGGCCCAAACTCAACGTTCAAGAGTTCACTGCCCCACTGAAGCCAGGCTAGGGAGCAGGTGAGGTTTAAATTATCTTGGTTATAATTTAGAGAAGAGGGACTATTCAGCAGCACATCCAAGAATTGGGAAGGGGTCTTCAGCACCATGGAAAAATAAGTGCTGCTAGGAATTGCACTTTTAGCAATTAAAAATAGGATTACCTATTCAGCTATGAGAAGCTTAAGGGCTCTTCTCCACTTGCGTTTACAAATTCACAGCGATACTAAGCTACAAATGTGAGTCGAGTGTCCTGTGTATGATCTGCGTGTGGTCTGCGTACGGTGTGTGTTTTTTCCTCACATAGCACTCGCATGTCATACGGATGCTATGTGAGTGTTTATGCATACAGCGTCAGACTGGCTACCAGACTAATCTCCAGTAATACCAGGCCTGGCCGCGGTTACCTGCACTAAACCCCGGAGTTGTCACCTGAGCTCCAGAAATCAGCCCGGTCTGTCTGCAGCTGTGCTGAACTGAACAGCAATCGCCGGGGAATCAATCACTCGGCGCTCGCTGTTCAGGCTGCACTCTGGAGCTCAAGTGACCGCTCCGAAGTTCAGTGCATGTAACCGCGGCCAGGCCTGGTATTATTACTGGAGATTCCTCCGGTAGCCAGTCTGACGCGGTATGCAAGTGTCAAGGATCCGTGTGACATGCGCATGCCACCCGGATTCTGATTTTTTTTTCTCACTCACATAGGATTGCATGAGGGTGCGAGAGCTGAGACAAGATGATATCGCAGCATGCTGCGATTTCACCGAGAGCACAAGACGTGCCGTAAAACATTTAGCAAGAGGACACGGCCTCATTGATTAATTCTGGTGCGAGTGCGATCCGATTTTCTATCAGATCGAACTCGCGCATAGAAATCGCCAGTGGAGAAGAGCCCTTATGCACAGAATGGCAGCTAGAAATATATATTAAAAAAAGAACGAGAAAGACGACGTCCACCATAAGATTTCTTTCTATTACCATTAAGTATGCATTTACTGTGCTTTGTGAAAAAATATATTGTGGGAATAATCCTTTATTGTAATTGCTACATTTAAGGATACCATCTTTCTTTCGGATGCAATCCATTGATGGAGGGCTGAATGAGGAGGAATATGTGATGCAAACCTACGTAACAAGACAATCCATTTTTTTGCCACACATAAGGGTATATCCGGGACTTTAAAAGAAAAAAAAAAAGTGCCCAAGATCTAACAAGCAAGTAGTTGCTACCTGTTTGTATTTTGTGCTCGATGCCATTCTTCACTGGCACAACAGACCGCTCCTGCTGGCACTAGAGTGGCTTCATCAAAAAAGCGGTTTACTCTGTAGACTGGAAGGGACAGCTGACATAATGCTGATTGACAGACGGCTCCCCGCTACTTTACTGGAGGAACAGACTGTCAATGAGCATGACGTCGGCTGTCCCGCCAATGAAAAGCCACCACTCTGTTGATGCAACGTCAGAGGAAGCAGCTGAATCCCCAGCAGGCGCGATCTGTGCTGTAAAGAACGGGCCGAGCACAATACGCAGGTAGGTGGCAGCTACCTGCCTGTCAGTGCTTAGGCACTATATTATTTTGGATTTATGTATTTTTGAAAGTCTCAGATATGCCCTTTAATAGTTTAATTTTGCTTAAATAATTTTGTTCAACATAACTTTTGTATGGTACCGGTACCACTCTGACATGTCTGTTAGCAAATATTTGCATTACCCTGTCCCCTTTAGAGATCAGGCAGAATGGAGAGTAGCCATCTAGATGCCAGATATGTAAATTTACTTTTTTACCCTAGACCCCCCCCCAGGCATACTGGCATCACTCCCTTCTTACCTAAACCACCTGGGATTTTGACACTAAATGACAATTTTAGCAGGTGTGGGCATACCAGGAAATGAATTACAAGGTCAGATCATGCAATGGTCAGAGAAAAAACAAGAGCTATACAGTGTGTCCACCACCATAAACTTGAGAACGGCGGCAGCTATAGGCATAGAAGTGGTGTCTAGGTATAGTAAAGTAGCCATGCGTTACGCAATGAAACCACCTCTATCGCCACCTTGTGGAAAACAACGGAGTTAGCATTTTTATTTCGAAAACGGAACGAGATAGAGAAAAAAAAAGTGAATTACAAAGTTGCAGGGCATCATCAATTCAATGCGTATCGACACCTTGCATACAGAAATGCTATGATATGAAACCCATGACCCCCCCCCACCCAAAGTGGCCACCATCAGCTGCAATGCACATCTGGACTCCAGACAGCATACTGTATCTTGCTGCACGTTGTGCAATATGGTAGGTGACACGTTTGCACAAGCATCTGTAATACGTTGTCGTAGGTCCTGCAATGTTGGTGGAAGGGTCGCATTCACCTGTTTGATGTGACCTCACAGAAAGAAGTCCAATGGGGTCAGGTCAGGTGAGCGTGTGAAGGCCACTCCACGCAGCCACCATATCTAATGACTTGTAGGAAGGTTCTCCTTGAGGTATCGCTTCACGTCCGCAGCTTTGGGAGTTTTACATGTTCTAATCATAGCATTTCTGTATGCAAGGTGTCGATTCGTATTGAATTGATGATACCCTACAACTTTGTAGTTCACTTTTTTTCTCTATCTCGTTCCGTTTTTGAAATAAAAATGCTAACTCCGTTGTTTTCCACCAGGTGGTGCTATAGGTGGTTTCATTGCGTAGCGCATGGCTACTTTACTTGTCTTGTGTACCTAGACACTACTTGTATGCCTACAGCTGCCGCCATTCTCAAGTTAATGGCGGTGGAGAGGATATGGGGGGACACACTGTATAGCTCAGACTCACCAGGAGTGGGGAACCTCCGGCCTGCGGGCCGCATGCAGCCTGCCATGTCCTTTTATGTGGCCCCCAGGCAGTTTCCCGGGGGCAGCAGTTCTCGTGCCATCACCGCGTTCTTGTAGGCCGCCGGCCCTTTAATTCTACACATCGCTGCTTGTGCGCGCCAATGTGTTCTCCCGCCGGCCAGTGTCAACGTGACCAGGACTTACTTTGTGGGCGGGTTTAGCGCTCTGCGCTTCCATCCAACAGCAGCCTCACAGCTTCCAGCGTTGTGTGCCCGGCCCGTGCCCTCCTTCTCCCTCCGATGCTGCGTGTCCGGCGCCTGCACTCCGTTGCTGTGAGGCCAGCGCCCGCCTTCTGCTGCTTTGTGGCCCCCCCACCCCAGTTCTGTAAACCCTCTCCCCCAGAGTTGCATGAAACAGTCAGCGCTGTGTGCCTCCCAATGCTGTGTATCACCCCAAGTTTGCATCGCCGTCCCTCCTCCAGTGATGTCAGGGCCCCCCAGTCCTGTGTGCAGCCCATCCCCCAGTCCTGTGTGCAGCCCCCCATGATGTCTGCGCCCCAGCCCCCCTTGCGATGTCTGCGCCCCAGCCCCCCTTGCGATGTCTGCGCCCCAGCCCCCCTTGCGATGTCTGCGCCTCAGCCCCCCTTGCGATGTCTGCACCTCAGCCCCTCTTGCGATGTCTGTGCCCCAGCCCCACTTGTGATCTGTATGCCCCCAACATCTCCTGTGACTTACACATTACATTGGAGATGCTGGGGGCATTTACATGTCCCCAGCCCCTTTTGTGTTGTATGTGCCCCCAGTGTCACCTGTGATATATATACAGCAGTTCCAGCGTCTCCTATGCGATTTATATGCCCCCAGTGTCTCTTGTGATGTATATACGAGCAGTCCCAATGTCACCACTGTGATATATATACCTCCAGTGTCTCCTGTGATGTATATACAGCGTCTATTATGTGATGTATATGATTTACCAAACTTCTTATCACAAAGAGATGACTACGCTCCAGACGGAGACAAACCTGAAAAAGCAGCTGTGAGAAGAAACATGATTAGTATCACCAAACATCACAGCCGCACCACAGAGAAGCAGCTCTGGCCGCCACAGTAGGGGTGAGTTAATTAATTGTTTCACCAAATATAGCAGGGTCATTTAAACATTGATAATTTTGTGCGGCCCCCGAAGTTTAGTAGAAATTTCCAAATGGCCCCCGGCAGAAAAAAGGTTCCCCACCCCTGCTCGACACTGTGGGTGGGGAATCTCCGGCCGGGCAGATTCCCAGGGACCGCAGTGCCCAGCTGGCAGTCGCGTCTTGCTGGCTGCTGGCCTTTTAAACGCCCACTGCAACTCCTGTACCAAAGGATTACATCCCCAAGCCAGCGTGAGGACGTACTTTGTAGGCGGGGTAGACGCAAGGTGTGCTGCACTCCCATCCTACAGAAGAGCAGCTGTCCCAGCGTCCCCCAGGTTTGTCTGAGGCTCCAGTGCCCCCAGGTTTGTCTGTGCCACCAGCCTCAGCCAGCACTGTCTGTGCCCCCAACTATGTATATGCCCCCAGCAATGTCTGTGCCCCTTAATGATGTATGTATCCCCCAGTGAGGTCTATGCCCCTCGGCCATGTTTATGCCCTGCAACTTTCCTAGTGATGTATATTCCTTCCAGCCCTTCCTAGTGATGTATTTGCCCTCAGCATCTCTAATGATGTAACACACTAAAAAGAAAAAAAAAACATGGATCGTACATCTCAAATACAATGACCCTGCCCTGTGATGTATATGGCCCCAGCACTCCTGTAAAATATAGAAGTACGGTCTGATAGAGCGCTACGGAGGCCACAGTATTAGATTAATTTTTTTAGAATTTATTGTTTTCTATCAGCCACGAGTTTCGATATACACAATATCTTCATCAGCACTCCTGTGAGTGAGATAGATAGATAGATAGATCTCTATTATTACAGAAGTCCCCCCAGTGTCTTCTATGTATTGTACAACCCCTGGCAAAAATTATGGCTCACCTGGCATAAAACTAGAGTAATTTCAAATGTCAACTTTCTGGCTTTAAGAAACACTAAAAAAAAAATCATGAAAACATAATGTGCTAGCCATTAACTGTTACTTTTCAAGACGAAACAAAGGGAAAAATTATGGAATCACTCAATTATGAGGTAAAAATTATGGAATCACCCTGTAAATTTTTATTCCCAAAACTAGCACTTGCATCAAATAAGATTTGCTCGTTAGTCTGCATCTAAAAAGGAGTGATCACACCTTGGAGAGCTGTTGCACCAAGTGGACTGACATGAATCATGGCTCCAACACGAGAGCTGTCAATTGAAACAAAGGAGAGGATTACAGTATCAAACTCTTAAAAGAGGGTAAATCATCACACAATGTTGCAAAAGATGTTGGTTGTTAACAGCTGTGTGTAAAATCTGGACCAAATACAAACAACATGTAAAGGTTGTTAAAGGCAAATATACTGGTAGACCAAGGAAGACATCAAAGCGTCAAACAGGAAACTTAAAGTAAGAGGTCTCCAAAACAGGAAATGCACAACAAACAAATGAGAAACGAATGGTAGAAAACTGGAGTCAATGTCTGTGACCGAACTGTAAGAAACCGCCTAAAGGAAATTTGATTTACATACAGAAAAGTTAAACAATATAAAAGATGACTGCCTGAAGAGAACATGTAGATTTCCACAGCCATGATATGGGGCTGCATATCAGGTAAAGGCAATGGGGAGATGGCGGTCATTACATCTTGAATAAATGTCCAACATTTAAATTCTGGACACTTTTCTTATCCCATCAATTGAAAGGATGTTTTGGGTGATGAAATCATTTATCAAGATGATAATGCATCCTGCCATAGAGCAAAAACTGTGAAAACATTCCTTGAAAGAAGACACAGAAGGTCAATGTCATGGTCTGCAAATAGTCCGGCTCTCAATCCAATTAAAAATCTTTGGTGGAAGTTGCAGAAAATGGTCCATGACAAGGCTTCAACCTTCAAAGCTTATCTGGTAACAGCAATCAGAGAAAGTTGGAGCCAGATTGATGAAGAGTACTGTTGTCACTCATTAAATCCATGCCTCAGAGACTACAAGGTGTTATAAAAGCAAGAGGTGGTGCAACAAAATACTACTGCTGTATTGGACTGTTCTTTAGATTTTGTTTTTCTTGATTCCATAATTTTTACCTCAGAATTGAGTGATTCCATAATTTTCCCCCCTGTTTGGTCTTGAAAAGTAACCGTTACTGGCTAGCACATTACCGTATTTTTCGGACCATAAGACGCACTTTTTTCCCCCCAAATGTTGGGGGAAAGTGGGGGGGTGCGTCTAATGGTCTGAATGTAAGGCATGGCTGCGGGGAATGAGGGTGCTGCGGTGGAGCGGGTCATCGGGGGCATGAGCAGGCAGCAGCAGCGCCTGCCGTGACCACGTGGGCCCGCTCATTACATATGCACGCCCATCCTCCCGCCCATCTCTCAGCGCTGACAGGTGGGCGGGGTGATGAGCGGGGACACGCGCGAAGTAAACAGCCAGCCGTGATCACCCCTGGCAACTACAGCCAGGAGTGATCATGTGCGGCTGTATTCACTGCTCCCCGCGCTGATGATGATAATCAGCGCGGGGTGCAGTGAATCAGTGCACATTACTCACCGTTCCCCGCAGCACCGCGATGTCCTCCTGATTGCCGGCCGCGCTGTGCAGAGACTAACGGGGCTCACAGCGATGACGTCATCGCTGTGCGCACGTGTCCACACAGCATCGCCGGCACAGACAGAAGGAGATCGCGGTGCAGCAGGGAGCGTGGCCGGCTCCACACAGCACTGCCGGCACAGACGGAGGAGGAGCGACGCTGCGTGGAGCGAGGAAAGGTGAATATAAATGTTTATTTTATTTTTTTTCCAATTTAAGTGTTTTATTGGTTTTCATGAAAAAAAGGACAACAAAACGGGTCATGTCATACAGATACATATTGCATAACAACTATGAGAACCAGGACCATGAGGTCCAACAGGTAAAGGAAAGAAGGGGAGAGAGGGGGCTGGAGGGCAATCCACATAGGCGCTATTGTGACAATTATCCACTACAACACCTAGAGAGGCTCCTGGCGCACAGAGTCCCCCTTCCACCCATCTCTCACTCTCCTAAAGGAAACTTACCATAAAAGAAACTCCTAAAAAGAAAGGTCAGAAAGTGGAAAGAGAAAGGGAAGAAGACAGAAAGGGAGAAAGAGTATCGAAAGAGGGTGCCATGGGGCCTTCACCTGCCCGCCATGTTTATGTAAGGAGGTAAAAGGTTCCGATCAAAAAGGGGATTTGGGTCATGTCATGGGTTTGAGCCAGATCCTGCCAAATAAGACTCCCAGTGGGACCATTTTGTGACCACAGACTCTGCATCCCCCCGCGACTGGGCCAGGACCCTCTCCATCCGGTATATTGCATTCACCTCGTCAGTCCACTCTTCCAGGGTTGGAGAGTCTGCCTTCTTCCAGTGACGGGGTATAACCGTCTTGGCCGCCTGTAGGAGGTGTCGCAGAACAGATTTTTTGTACGCAGCCTGCGGCATAGGGAACATGTAAAGCAGAACTGCCTCAGGGTGTCTAGGCACGGTCACTCCTGAAACCTCTTTGATCGCCTCTAGCACCCCCTCCCAAAAGGACTGCAAGGCTAAGCACGACCACCATATATGCGTCATGGTGCCCCCCTGGCTTCCGCACCTCCAACAATTGTCTGGGGTCTCAGGCCACCACCGATGCAGGAGGGAAGGGACCCGATACCATCGTGATATAACTTTATAACTGGTCTCCTGGGACTTAGTAGCAGTCACCGACTTGTGTGACAAGTGGAAGCATCGCCCCCATTGTTCTCTAGAGAATGTTTGGTTGAGCTCCCCCTCCCATGCTCCGCAAAAGGGGGGGAGATCATCCAAGCCCCCGGAGACCAGCAATTTGTATATAACTGAAATGTTGTGATTCGGGGCAGTCGTTGTTGTACACATGGCCTCATAAGGGGATGGAGAGAGTGCAAGCTCGTGCGTCTGTGTGAGTGATGTAATAAAATGCTGGAGTTGGGCGTATTCGAAATTGTGGCGTAGTTTTTGGGGTTTCTCCCCCAAAATCGTAGAGAGTGGTAGTGTCCGACCCTGTGGGGCAATATGGATGAGCCGAAGAGGCGTCCGTTTAGTTCCTTCCAGGAAGCGAGTGACAGAGGCACCCGGAAGAAAATCCGGACTATCGGTCACCGGCATCAGCGGTCCATATGCACGAATCAGATCGCATTTCCTACCAGGGGCGTGTATGGTGCGCAAAGTCTGCTCGATACTGTACCCCACCACCAGTTTGCGACGGTTCAGCCGTGGCCATGTCCAAGGCAGAGTTGGCGCCGACAGAGAGCATAGATCATGGGCCAGACGCACCCATAGTTTAGACCCCTCATTATGCAACAGGTCCAGGACACGGGCATGGGCCACTGCTAGGTGATACTTTCGGCAGTCCGGCAGTCCCAGCCCTCCCGCGTCCTTTGGTCTGGTCAGAACACTCCCTCGTATTCTGGGTCGGCCCTTGGCCCAGACAAACTGGATAAATAGTTGTTGAATTTTGTACCAATATGACGCGGGGATGTGGACGGGTACCGTCTGCAGAAGGTATAATAAGCGAGGCAGTACTGTCATTTTGAGGGCGCCAACCCTACCAAACCAGGACACCACCCCCTGATGCCAGGTGGCTAGATCCCTCTCTGATTTGATAAGAAATTGTTGGAAGTTAAGTGAAAACAGTTTGGACAGGTCGGATGGAATGGTGATACCCAGATATCGGATACTATTGTTTTGTGGCCACTTAAAAGGGTGTTTGGATTGTAGGCAAGAAACTAGATTTGGAGGAAGGGAGACATTCAAAGCCTCTGATTTGTCGAGGTTTATCCGGAAATTGGACCATCTTCCAAAATTATCCAACTCTGACATCAGGGATGGGAGAGCCTCAAGCGGATTAGTGAGATAAACTAAGAGGTCGTCGGCGAAAGCCGAGCATTTATATTCATGGTTCGCTATCTTGATCCCTTGGATGTCTGGGTTGGCTCGCAGGGCCGCCATGAGATGCTCCATCACTAGGATGTATAGAAGAGGGGATAAGGGGCATCCCTGTCTCGTCCCGTTATGTATGGTGACAGTGTCCGATAAGGTGCCATTGATTTTTATACGCGCCGACGGGGTGTGGTACAGTGCAAGTATTTTAGCCGTTAGGTTTGGGCCTAGCTGCAGGTGATTTAATGTTTGGGCGAGTGACTCCCATGAAATCCTGTCGAAGGCCTTCTCGGCATCTAAGGACAGGATCATCAATGGTATCCCTCGGTTGCGAGCAAATTGAATAATATCTAGAGTTTTAAGGGTATTGTCTCTAGCCTCTCGTCCCGGGACAAACCCAACCTGGTCTAGGTGGATCAGATCCGGAAGGAGAGGATTGAGCCTGTTGGCAATAAGTTTAGCATAGCACTTAATATCTACATTGAGCAGGGAAATCGGTCTATAGCTACCGCAAACGCCCGGGTCCTTGCCTACTTTGGGAATGACTGTGATGTGCGCCGCTGTAGAGTCTGTTGGAAAGAGGGCGGTGTCTGAAATTGAATTAAAAGACTCCAACATCAGAGGCGCAAGTAGGGTCGAAAAGGATTTATAGAATTTTGCTGTTAGCCCGTCCGGACCTGGACTTTTATTGCCAGGAGCATTCTGGATAACCTGCAATAATTCTTCTATCGTGAACGGGGCCTCAAGATTTTCTAATACGGCACTATTCAGTTTTTTAAAGGGGGAAGGGGGGGCATCTGTTGAGGCGTTGGGGGATACCCTAGGAGGGGGTAGATTGTACAACCTAGAATAATAGTTATGAAAGGCATTTGAAATCTCAGGGGTAGTATGAACCAGGCCACCCGATGGGTCCTGAATATGTGGAATCAGGTTTGTTGCCCTTTTGGTACGTAACGCGTTGGCAAGCATTTTGCCTGGTTTGTCGCCGAACTCGTAGAATTTGCTCCTACCCAATTGAATAATGTGACTATATGAGGAGTCCAGTAATTTCCTAACCTCCAACCTCGCTCTCAGAAGTGCTTGGAGTGTCGAGGCCGCCAGAGCACGTTTATGAAGGAGTTCAAGTGTTGTGACTTTTTGAAGAGCGTCTTTAATGGCTTGTGCCCTACTTTTTTTAATTCGAGAGCCGTGTTTAATGAAAGTCCCACGAAGGACACATTTTAGGGCCTCCCACTTAAACACAGGCGCAGTGGTGTCTGATGCGTGGTCCCCCACAAAATTTGTGATAGAGGTGCAAATGTCTGAGGTGCAGCCTTCATCCAAAAGCAGTGACTCGTTAAGCCGCCAGGATCCTGCCGTCTTTGCCATGGAAGGAACATGCATGGAACAGAACACTGGAGCGTGATCCGACCATAGGATGTTTCCAATCCCGGTATGGGACAGCCAAGATAATACATTGTGCTGCACCAGGATATAATCCAAGCGGCTGTACGAGTCCTGCGGGTGCGAGTAAAAGCTGTAATCCCTGTCCGAGGGGTGCTGTATGCGCCACGCATCATACAGTTGGAGCTGTAATAAAGATTTTTTAACTCGTTTAATTAGTGCATAGGAGAGGCTTGACCGACCCTTGGAGTTATCCATAGCTGGATCGAGCGTGATGTTTAGGTCCCCACAGAGAACCACTGAGCCCCTAACCAAAGGGAGGGCCGAACGTACCAATCCGGCGACAAAGCAGTCTTGGTTCTGATTAGGTGCGTACGCATTAATTATAGTAAATTCCTGTCCACTAAGAGATAATGATAAGACAATATAACGTGCTGCCTCATCTATTTTAACGTCCAATACTTGGTGAGGGAGTGATTTGTGTATCCCTATCGCCACCCCCTTTGAGCGTGTCTCTGGATTGTTGGCAAAAAACCATGTGGTGTAGTATTTGTTTTTAATCTTTGGGGTGTGGTTAGTTTTAAAGTGCGTCTCCTGGAGGCAGATCAGGTGTACCTTACGCTTGTGCAGGTGATAAAGGATCTGGGCCCGTTTCTCTGGGGTGTTGAAACCCTTCACGTTGAAGGATGCAATATTCAGGTCTGCCATTTAGAAGGGAATCCGGGTGCTGCAATGGAAGGGTGGCAGGGTTGCAGTTTTGGTGGACGGTCCCCATGGCGAGGTCTAGTACAGAGAAAAAAGATTAGGAAAAAGAGAGAAAAGAGGAAGGAAGACGATTCAGAGGAACAAAACAAAAGCAGAGGGAGAGCCTCCGCACTTAACACTAAGCAAGTTAATACAAACAACAGGAGCATGTCCGCCGCACACCGGCAGGGCAGGGGCTTCCAACCTATTGGGGGGAGAATCTGGTCAGACATCACCAAAAGACAACTCCTTTCCAATTGAGCATGAATATAGTGAGGCAAAAAAAACATTAGCATGGTACGAAACCATCGGCATCCCATATAAATCAATATCATGTACTATAGATATCTTAGAGAGGTTCCTTCAGGCGCGGTCCGGACTACCGCGGCTCAGATGTGGGCGTCTCTTGCCCCGGAATCTCTCCTCTCTCCGCGGAAGTCCCACAGATTGCCGATTTGTGGAGGAGTTCTCAAGAGGACCCGTGCGCATCCCCAAACCCCATGGGCGGAGCAGCGTGTTAGGCCACTGGGGGAGGAGAATCGGCGGCAAGCCAAGGCCCGACGTAAAAGAGGGCAAGTCCTCGGGTGTACGTAGGGTGAAGTACTTCGAGCCCTGACGGACCGAGAGGGAGAAAGGGAATCCCCACCGGAACTGGATCTCTCTATCCTTTAAAACATCTAATAGAGGTTTGAGGGCCGCTCTTTGAGCTAGTGTGTGGCGAGAAAGGTCCGGTAAGATTCTAATAGGGGTCCCATTATAGGAGAGGTCAGCTTTTTTCCGGCTTGCCAGTAGGATCGCCTCCTTGAGAGCGTAGAAATGGACCCGGCAGATAACATCCCTTGGGTGGGGGTCCTCCGGATTGAAAGGGCGAAGTGCTCTATGAGCTCTGTCCAACTCTATTCTGACCCCTGGCGGGCGCCCGAGCAGCCTGTTGAAGATTGTGGTGAGCACCGACGGTACATCCACGGAAGCAATAGATTCTGGCAATCCTCTGACACGGAGATTGTTTCTCCTATTGCGGTTCTCTAGGTCGTCCATATTTTGCTGCAGGGAGAACAATTGTTTGGCGTGTTCTGCCACTGTAGCTTGTAAGGCATGAATAGAGGTAGAGTTATTTTCTTGTATCGTGGAAACCGTATCCACTCTATCTGTTAGAGATGAGAGTTCCGCTCTGAATTGGGCAAATTCCAGTTTGCATTCCGCAACAACTTGATTTGCTAGAGCCGCGATGTCACTTTTGGTAGGTATCGCCTGCATGAATGCCCGGAGGTCCGCCAGGGAGGCCGGCCTATCCTCACCCCCTGCAGTCGGCGAGAAGGCCACATGGGAGGTATGCAAGCTTGATTGTGGCCTGTATATTTGTGGTCTCCCCTCTCTCGGAGTTGCGATCATGATTGGGGCGTGAGGCACCATTCGAGTGTCAGGGCCCTCTGGAAGCAGGGTGGGATGCCTCTCAGGTGTGGCTGGGTGCTTGGCGGGGGGACTGTCTGCCCATGATGAGCCAGTGGACCATCTGGCTGGGGAGCTTGATGCTGCCTCCTCCCTCTGCAACACTTCTTGCCTGACAGCCTCCTCTTTCTGCATGGGGGACTCCCCATCCCCCTCTCCCATATGTAGGGGGCTAGCGTCCCCAGTTCTCTGTGAGACCCCGAGCTCTGTGTTTCCACCCCTATTGGGATCGTAGTCTGGGGTGGAGGGGGGGGCTGGACAGACTTCAGCTATTCCCTTCTGTGACTCCGGATTTTCCATCAGGGGCAGAGGCGACTGGTGTTTCAAGCATCGTCCTCCCCCTCCCTCTTGTGCGACCTGGCCGCCGCTTGTCAGCTGCTGCAGCTGCAGGGTCTGGGGCCTGCTGACCCGGTCCGTCTTGGCTGGGGAGCTGCTGCGGCGGCCATCTTGGAATGGCGCCGCCGCCGCGCCAAGCTTCTCCATCTCCGGTATGGGGGTCCCAATCGCTCCGGTCCCATTCCTCCGGGTCTGCGCTGGGGTGCCTCCCGTTTCCTCTGGTGCCCGGGTTCCGCTCGCCGCCCCGTCGGATTCAGCCGGATAAACTGGTCCCTGGGCAGGACGCATGGAGGCCCCAGGTTTTTCACTCCCCGGATTGGTGAGGTAAGCCTCCATAGTGGGCTGTGGGGACGTCGGGCGGGCAACAGAGCGGGACCGGGCCTTCTTGGCAGCGGTACGCACCATTTTGGTGTGGGGATGCCGGTGGATCGTGGAATTCTGCAGCGGAGCTCAGGAGCTGCACGTCTCTACACGGCCATGTCTAGCCACGCCCCTCCTATTTTATTTTTTTTATGTGTGTTCCGCAGGATGATGGGGCACATATGAGCAGGATGATGGGGCAAATATGAGCAGGATGATGGGGCAAATATGAGCAGGATGATGGGGCACATGTGAGCAGGATGATGGGGCAAATATGAGCAGGATGAAGGGGCACATGTGAGCAGGATGATGGGGCACATGTGAGCAGGATGATGGGGAACATATGAGCAGGATGATGGGGCACATGTGAGCAGGATGATGGGGCACATGTGAGCAGGATGATGGGGCACATGTGAGCAGGATGATGGGGCACATGTTGGCAGGATGATGGGGCACATATGAGCAGGATGATGGGGCACATGTTGGCAGGATGATGGGGCACATATGAGCAGGATGATGGGGCACATATGAGCAGGATGATGGGGTACATATGAGCAGGATGATGGGGGACCTATAGCAGGATGAGAGACCTATAGCAGGATGAGGCACATATAGCAGGATGAGGGACACACACACACATACATACATACATACATACACACATATATATATATATATATATATATATATATATATATATATATATATATATATATATAAAAATAAATATAAGGATGGGGATTATATACAAGGCAGGAGAATCATTACCAGGATGGGGTACCTTACTAGAGAATTTGGGGACATTACCCCCATAATAGTGTGTCAGCAGCAGATCCTCGCCCCATAAGTGTGTCATGACCACATTTTTTGCTTAAAATTTTATTTTCCTATTTTCCTTCTCTAAAACCAGGGTGCGTCTTATGGTCCGGTGCGTCTTATAGTCCGAAAAATACGGTATGTTTTCATGATTTTTTTTAGTGTTTCTTAAAGTAGAAAGTTGCCATTTGAAATGACTTTAGTTTTGCGCCATGTGTGTGATATGCTTTTTTTAAACAAAAGTAAGCAACTGAATGAACATCCTCAGAGCCAGGTGAGTCCATAATTTTTTGCCAGAGGTTGTATATACAGCTGTCCCAGCCGAATCAAACCTGGAAAAACAGATGTGAGAAGTAAACAGATCACTATTGCCTAATATCACAGCCGCACTAAAGAGAAGCTACTCCAGCCACCACATTGAGTTAATTTTTATTTTTTTTTCTAAGTTAATTTTTTGACAAAACTTAAAGTAATTGTCAAGTTGCTAATTTTGTGTGGCCCCCGAATTATGGTAGAAATTTCCAAATGGCCCCCAGCAGAAAAATGGTTCCCCACCCCTGCCCTACAGGCTTCAGTTAGGAAAGATAAAAAAAACAAAACAAGTAAGGTTTGTTTGCAAGAGTTGCCAGGAGAAAGTCTCTTTTTGAAAAAAACAAACAAAAAAAAAAACATTGCATGTTATATATGAACAAACCACATGACTTGTGGAACAATCTCTTTTGAGCAAATGAGAACAACCCCAAACACCACATATCAGCACAAAGACTTCATGCCGACTGTCAAGCACGATGGTGGAGGGGTGATGATTCGGTCTTGTTCTGCAGCCACTAGACTTGGGCACCTTACTGCCATTAAGATGACCATGATTTCCTCTATACTAACATTTTTCCAAAGTCAAATGTGAGGCAGTGTATCGAAAAGCTGAATCTGGGCCAAGCAATAGTACCATGATACTAAGCGCGGCAGCAAATCTTCATCAGAGTGGATGAAACCAGAAAGGAGGAGGTGTAGCAATGTCACGAAATCCAGACTGATCGGGCCAAAATTTGTCCAGAACAATGTGAGGCTGATAAAGTAATTTAGAAAATGAACACTTCAGGTTAGGCCTAAAACACACGGCATGAAAATCGGAGCCCCAATCGGACCGAGAAAACAATCGCAGCATGCTGCGGGTGCAATGTGATCCTTGTTTCTCTCACACCCATTCAAGTCTATGGGGCGAGAGAAAAATCGCAGTACACCGGTGTACCGTGAGTGCAGGGCGAGAATGGCAATAGCCAGCAAAGGAGGTGAGAGGGAGATAAATCCCTCCATCCCCTCCGCAGCACCTGCCCGCCAAGCGATCGGACCTCAGTCGCAGTGAAACTCGCATGACACTCGGCTTCCGCTGTGCTGCCAGCGTGAGCCGAGTGTCATGCGAGGATCGCAGTAGATCCCCATGTGGCCCCGGCCTTATTACTGTTAAAGGTGATTTTACCATCTATTGTTTACTTAATTTCTTACACACTGCTTCTACATTTTGGCTTGTTTTTTGTTGACATATTACACAAAGTAATTGTACACAGTGTGTCCACCCATATCCTGTCCACCGCCATTAACTTGAGAACGGCGGCAGCTATAGGCATAGAAGTGGTGTCTAGGTATAGCAAAGTATCCATGTGCTACGCAATGAAACCTCCTATTGCTCCCCCTGGTGGAAAACAACGGAGTTAGCATTTTTATCTTGAAAACGGAACAAGATAGAGAAAAAAAGTGAGTGAATTACAAAGTTGTAGGGCATCATCAATTCAATACGAATCGACACTACTATACCTAGACACCACTTCTATGCCTATAGCTGCCTCTGTTCTCAAGTTAATGGCGGTGTACAGGATATGGGTGGACACACTGTATGTTTTGTGCATCTTACTACAGGTAACACATTTGTGGGATGACGTTGGGCTGTTTTCTACTAACTGATAGAAGGTGGAGACATCAGTGGAAAAAACTGATGCGACTGACCAAATTCTTACTATATCAATCCTATTTTCTCATACACCAAAAAAAAAGTGTGAATGAGTGAGAATTCCCGTGTGGCATTATATCATTTTTTATTTCTATAATACCAACCTATTCCGCAGCACTTTACAATTCCCCTAATGTAATGATTCCCCTTTTCAAGAACATGACGTGCTCCCTATCCTTTACCTGCATTTAGGTGCCAGCTTTTTATTCCTCAGTTCTTTGACTGAGAATAATTTTGTTTCCAAGCTGTAGAAATTTGATTCTTCCTTGGAATGGCGTCCGCCTCCCAGCAGCCTCTGGGTAGACATGACTGTCTGGGAGGTCAGCTGGTGAATGTATGGAATGAAATGTTCTTCATATTATTCAGATGAGTATTTACAGTACATTCATGTTTCTTCTGCAAGAATTAAAGGGACTATCCCACAAATAATTTTCATACTGAAATGTAACCATGAAAGTAATGTATACTATTCCTAGCAAGTAATAATTGCCCTTTTAATATATAGATTATTATTTTTTTTTAGCTTCCATGTGGCCTACTCTCTGTTGCTAGAGCAGTCTCAGAACAGAATCCCCTTTCCCACCGGGCAGCTAAAAATACAGTCCCTTGTTCTGCCTTCTTCTATTAGGTGGCAGGGGATCCAGAATAGTAAAGATGCTTACTGCATCCAATGAATATATGCTGAAATAATTAGACTGAATGGATATGTGCAGGGTTTATATCGTCCACTGTGTTGGCAAGGGCAAAAAATGACTTCACGCTTATCTAATAATATTAATAATCTTTATTTCTATAGCGCCAACATATTCCGCAGCGCTTATCTACCAGCACTATTAGGTGGATGTGCATATTTTGTCTCTGATTGTCTCCACAATTGCTATTAACCTGAAAATATGATGTTAATCTGTCTCTTAACCACTCCAGCGTTTTTTTTTTCCATTGCTGGAGTGTTGCTTTTAATCTACAGTCCTTGCCCCTGGTAATATATTCATCCTGCGGCATCTTCACCTTTTTTCAGCATCGCTCCGGTCCTGCGACATCATCTTCTGACCACAACTTCTGACTGTCCGGAAGCTCTCAATGCAAGTCTATAGGAGCGAGAACAAGGCTCTCATAGACTTGTGTTGAATAGTGATCTCTGTCAAACTCTATGAAACACTGGAGCAGTCCGGCAGGTCACAAAGTGCGGGAGATTGTCAGGAACGGCAGTGGTAGAAGATGACAGAAGGTGTGTATAAGACCAGCAT
Source organism: Anomaloglossus baeobatrachus (assembly GCF_048569485.1). NCBI lineage: Eukaryota > Metazoa > Chordata > Amphibia > Anura > Aromobatidae > Anomaloglossus > Anomaloglossus baeobatrachus. The sequence continues at coordinate 299,841,159 of NC_134357.1, read as the reverse complement.
CGTAATTATTTTAAAAAGCTCCACTACAGTGGTAAAATAGAAATAAAAAAAACACGGCAGTGGTGCTTTAATAGTGTTCTAAAGCTGCACAACCGCCGCACTGAAAGTCCAACTTCTAGGAGGAAATTAACTTCATTCCTGCCAGTAGCCTCTGGGCTTCAGTCTCCGCTCAGTATACAGTGAGCAGTAGCGGTGAGTAGGCACTGGCGCATTGGCTGACAACTGTCTCTGACAGCCATCTCTGCATGGATATGCTGCAATGTGCCAGGGCATGTTTACAGCCACCGCTCACTATATACTGAGTGGTGACTGAAGCCGTGCCACATGCCTCTATGGCTGAAAGTCCGCAACTCCTAGGAGGAATACAGTTAAGGTCCCTACTTGTAAGTGAATGGGAAGGAGCAGTCATGTGAGAACAGAGGCAATGAGAGCAACCAGAAGAGGGAATACCGGACTTGACGAGAGAAGATGAATTGGCAATGCTGAGCGAGGGAAGATTTGTCCTAATTGTAGATGAAGAAAAAAGCCTCCAGCGTCCAGGAAAGGCAATAGGTGAATATTTTAAAATTTCATTCTATTTGATCATAGATTTAAAATTATATACATGCAGCATGGTATGACCACAGAATCAAGAATGTAATTATCCTACATGTTTCAACAATAAAAATGCCTTACTCATGCTAATACCGTTTATGAGACTGCCCACAGCAATCTGTAGACATTCTAAGTTTTCAGACTTGGGCTAATTTCACACACCCTTCTTTTCGCCGGATTCGGCGCACTCAAGTACAGTGTATACAGTACAATGGCAGCGCAACAAGCTCCGGTCACATGCCGGCCTTGCTGCTTTTGTACTGTATCACACTGTACTGGAGTCCGCCGAATCCGGCGAAAAGCCGGATGTGTGAAACTAGCCTAAGAAGGATCCTGGATGAGAATATTGTCCAGATAGGGAATAACTAGGATGAAAAGTTATGGCTGTGGACATAACCTTCATATGGTGAACTGTGACCAGCTTGAAGGAGATAGTCACAAATTCGAAGTGAAGTGAAGATCAGGATGGGGAATAGGTGGGCGACCTTGAGGGTGGTATGATACAAAATAGTTTTCTATCTGGAAAAAAAACAACCTCTCTTGCTCACATATTGCAGAAGAAATGGTGACCAAACACCCAATAAGACCTATCTGGTGTGTGCTCCCCCCTCATGCACAATGATCATTTTTTTGGAGTTGGTGGGCTTGTCAGTCTGGGCATGAGGGTGCCAAGAAGGAGTTGGGTGAAGAATGGTGTCCTCTTTTCTTGAGCTGCGAACATTTTGCCTTGACGGCTTGAGGAGAATTGGCAAAAGGACTCGATTGTGGGTGCAAAGTATTCTTAAGTTTAGGAAGTTAAAAAAAAAAAAAATTTAGTCTAGTCTGACCCCTAAAAGCAAAGAGCCTATGAAAGGCAAGTCTGCAAAAGATTTCTTGGAGTATAAATCAACACTCAAATCTTTGAGCAAAAGAACTTCTTGAAAGGCAACAATACGGCCTGAAAAGCACATCTGGCATAGAGAGGCATTTTGATGGCATTTATTTTATTGAAAACTGTTAGCAATAATACATGTATTCCAAAGGACTTCTTCAGAAGTAGGAAACAAAAGTACAACAATATGCATTGTTCTTCAAAAGGTATATATATTATATAAAAGGAGCTGTTCAGGTACACATATTTACATAATTAAAACCCATATTTTTGTTTCAAAGAAGCATAGATACAATATACACATTCTTCTGTCATCAAACCTGAAGTACAAGCTCAGAATTTAAACTGTGCATATCTAAGAATTACATAAAAATCGTAAATGCCCACTGTAAGATTCCCACCTACATCTCCAAACTATATGTAGACTTTAACTGGTATTATAAATGATACCTCAAAGACTGTCTGAGCCGATGAGTTCCACATATTATTATTATTATAGCGCCATTTATTCCATGTCGCTTTACAAGTGAAAAGGGTATACATAAAAACAAGTACAACAATAATGGAACATTACAAAAACAGACTGGTACAAGAGGAGAGCGGACCCTGCCTGCAAGGGCTCACAGTTCCATATCTCATCACATTTCTGAGGGTGTCCTCTGTTATCATATACAGTGGAACCTCGCTTAACGAGTAACCCAATTAACGAGAATTTCGCTTAACAAACAAAGCTTTCTGTAAATTTGTAACTCGGTTTATGAGAAAGCTTTGCTGTGCGAGCAAAATCCTCACCGCACACACTTCCGGTTCCGTACATCCACCGCGCCCTGACCCGCTCTTGCAGTCCACACAAACACACAAACACACGCGCACGCACACACATACATTATTATTGCTCACCTTACCTTCCCCGTTCCATCGCCAGCCTCCTGGGTCTTGTAGTTCGCTGCGAGGATTCCTCCCTTGTCACGATGCACCGGCGAACTACAAGACCCAGGAGGCCGGCGATGGAACGGAGGGTAAGGTGAGCATATGTGTACCTTCCGTTCCATGGCCGGCCTCCTGGGTCCTGTAGTTCACCGCTCCACGCTGTGTATCGGTAACCATCGGCGACAAGGCAGGAACGTCCGCTGTCAGACGCTACTCAAAGGCAGTGTGCTGACCAATCAGAGGCTCCTGCTGTCGTCATGGTTACATGATACACAGCCCGTGCTAGAGAACAGCAAGTCCCAGCAGGCCGGCGATGGAACAGAAGGTAAGGTGAGCATAATATGTGAGTGTGTGTGCATGCTTGTGTGTGTGTTTGTGCGTGTTTGTGCATGTGTGGAATGGCACAACAGGGGAGCAGGATGGGACATTTAACAAGTTGTGGAACGAATTGTCTGCATTGCAATGATTTCATATGGAAAATCTTGCTTTGCTGAACGAGTAACTTGGTTAACAAGCACGCTCCCAGAATGGATTGTACTCGTTAACCAAGGTTCCACTGTACTGTTATCTCGTATGTGATTATTGTGTTTACAGAAGCAACTCAGGCCTTCAACATTGTGGGAGAATTACCCATCCATCTTGTAGCTATCAATTTCCTGGCAAGAAATAAAGTTTCTCTAAGTCCGGAGTCACACTTGCGAGTGACTCACGTGTAATACACGCAAGTCTCGCATCACATCACCTGGCATGGCTGCACACTCTCCTGACGGGAGCGTGTCAGCTTCATGTATTTCTATGCAGCTGAGACGCTCCTGTCCAGAGAGCAGCAGGCCATGCCGGGTGATGCGATTCAAGACTAGCACGTATTACACGTGAGTCACTCACAAGTGTGACTACGGACTTAAGGGTACTTTACACGCTGCGATATCGGTCGGTTGTGTGACACTGGCAAATCACTGGCCGTGGCACACAACATTGCATACAACCATCACACGGACTTACCTTCCCTGTGACGTCGCTCTGGCCGGCAGAACCGCCTCCTTTCTAAGGGGGCGGTTCGTGCCGCGTCACAGCGATGTCACACGGCAGCCGTCCAATAGAAGTGGAGGAGCGGAGATGAGCGGGCGGAAGTTCCCGCCCACCTTCTTCCTTCCTTCGTTTCCGGTGGTCGCAGGTAGGAGATGTTCGTCGTTCCTGCAGTGTCACACCTAGCGATGTGTGGTGCCGCAGGAACGACGAACAACATCGTAGCTGCAGCAGCAGCGATATTATGGAAAGGAGCGACGTGTCAACGATCAATGATTTTTGATGTGTTTGCGATCATTGATTGTCGCTCCTTGGTGTCACACTCTGCGATGTCACTAATGGCGCCGGATGTGCGTCACTAACGACGTGACCCCGACGATATATCGTTAGCGATGTTGCAGCGTGTAAAGCACCCTTTAGAGGGATTTTGGTATGATAACTCGATATATCCTCCTCTAATATCCTAAATAACATATTGTGGGATCTAATGGAACGGGAATGTATATAAGGAAGGTGACTATACTTTACCAGAAGAGATTTAGGGTACCGTCACACTTTAGCGACGCTCCAGCGATCCCACCAGCGATCTGACCTGGTCAGGATCGCTGGTGCGTCGCTACATGGTCGCTGGTGAGCTGTCAATCAGTCAGATCTCACCAGCAACCAGTGACCAGCCCCCAGCGATGCTGCGCTTGGTAACTAAGGTAAATATCGGGTAACCAAGAGCTTGGTTACCCGATATTTACCTTGGTTACCAGCGCACACCGCTTAGCGCTGGCTCCCTGCACTCCTAGCTAGAGTACACATCGGGTTAATAAGCAAACCGCTTTGCTTATTTACCCAATGTGTACCCTGGCTACGTGTGCAGGGAGCAGGGAGCCGACACTGGCAGCCTGAGAGCGGTGGACGCTAGTAACCAAGGTAAATATCGGGTAACCAAGCAAAGCACTTCGCTTGGTTACCCGATATTTACCTTGGTTACAGCTTACCGCAGGCTGCAAGAAGCCGGCTCCCTGCTCATTCAGATCGTTGCTCTCTCGCTGTCAAACAGCGATGTGTGCTTCACAGCGGAAAAGCAACGTTAAAAAAATGAACCAGCACTGTGTGTAACGAGCAGCGATCTCACAGCAGGGGCCAGATCGCTGCTCAGTGTCACACACAGCGAGATCGCTAATGAGGTCACTGCTGCGTCACAAAAACCGTGACTCAGCAGCGATCTCGCTAGCGATCTCGCTATGTGAGAAGTACCCCTAATTGGAAAAGCCCAAACCATGTACCAGAAATCTGTGTTTTAAGGTGTGACACAGCATTCCGAAGAGGGTAATCTACCCATTCAGTGCAACCTTGATGGGGTTAGGTAGGCTTGGTGAATAATGTGTATAATTGAGTCATTTTATTGTTCATAGAATGAGAGACATAAAGGAGGGATTTTGAGATCTCCTCCTAGTCCTCCCCACTAAAGGCCCCGTCACACTAAGCTACATCGCTAGCAACATCGCTGCTAACGAACAACTTTGTTGCTAGTGATGTCGCTGTGTGTGACATCCAGCAACAACCTGGCCCCTGCTGTGAGGTCGTTGGTTGTTGCTGAATGTCCTGGGCCATTTTTTAGTTGTTGCTGTCCCGCTGTGAAGCACACATCACTGTGTGTGACAGCGAGACAGCAACAACTGAATGTGCAGGCAGCAGGAGCCGGCTTCTGCGGAGGCTGGTAACCACAGTAAACATCGGGTAACCAAGAAGCCCTGTCCTTGGTTACCCGATATTTACCTTTGTTACCAGCCTCCTCCGCTCTTACTGTCAGGGCCGGCTCCTGCTCTGTGCACATGTAGCTGGAGGACACATCGGGTTAATTAACCCGATGTGTGCTGTAACTAGGAGAGCAGGGAGCCAGCGCTCAGTGTGCGCTGCTCCCTGCTCTCTGCACGTGTAGCTGCGTGCGCTGGTAACCAAGGTAAATATCGGGTTGGTTACCCGATATTTACCTTAGTTACCAAGCGCAGCATCTTCCACGCGGCGCTGGGGGCTGGTCACTGGTTGCTGGTGAGCTCACCAGCAACAAGGTGTAGCGACGCTCCAGCGATCCCTGCCAGGTCAGGTTGCTGGTGGGATCGCTGGAGCGTCGCAGTGTGACATCTCACCAGCAACCTCCTAGCAACTTACCAGCGATCCCTATCGTTGTTGGGATCGCTGGTAAGTTGCTTAGTGTGACTGGACCTTAAGTGGGAATATGCAGCTCCCACTTGTCTGACCTTGAGTGAAGTAGCATCAATACCTAAGGGGTGATATGAGACCTTGCGGCTTAAGGGTGCTTTACACGCTGCAACATCGCTAGCGAAGTGACACGCCAGATCGCAGATGCGATCTGCCGAGATCGCACATAGGTTGTTTTTATAGCGCCAGTCACAGGTGCGATCTCGGCAGATCGCATCTGGGATCTGGCGTGTCACATCGCTAACGAGATCGCTAGCGATGTCGCAGAGTGTGAAGCGCCCTTTAAGAAAACATGTCAATTGGAAGGTAGATATGGTCACCATTACATTTTGTGAACGACCTTAATTAAAAATATGTAAAAACTTGGAATCTCGGAACATCGTATGTATTTCTTTGTTGCTCCATTGGGAGACCCAGACAATTGGGTGTATAGCTTCTGCCTCCGGAGGCCACACAAAGTATTACACTTTAAAAAGTGTAACCCCTCCCCTCTGCCTATACACCCTCCCGTGGATCACGGGCTCCTCAGTTTTATGCTTTGTGTGGAAGGAGGCACACATCCATTCATGCATTCTCAACTTAGTTATGTCGGGTGGAAGAAAAGAGGGCCCCCACGGGGCCCCCGGCATGTTCCCTTCTCACCCCACTACGTCGGCGGTGTTGTTAAGGTTGAAGTACCCATTGCGGGTACAGAGGCTGGAGCCACATGCCGTCTCCTTCACCATCCCTTAAGCGGCTCTGGGAGAAGTGGGATCCTAAGCGGTCATCCATTTACTGGGACCGTGCTCCATCCGCAGCCCCTGTGGGAACCTGCCGGACCGGAGCCTCTTCAACCTCAGGGACCGGGCCCTGCAACTCAAAGGTACTCTGTGTCCCCATAGGGGACTGCGCAGGGAGCGCACCTTCTTCCCGGAAGCCGCGGCGGCTGCTGAATTCAGGAGGCCGGTGGACTTCCGCGCCGACCGTGCCTGCTTGTCGGGCGCGGTCTCAAATTTAGTCCCCGGCTTCATCGCGGCCTAGTCGCAAAAATCCCGCCCCCGGGCCTGCCTGTCAGGGGTAAGGGCGGGATTACCGACCTGACGTCGGATGTGAGGGCTGGAGCATCCTGCATGTTTCCTCCCCCCTCACTGATCACTGTGGGGACCCCAGATTCCCGCACTCTGCTGGCGCCGCCCACGGCTCCACTCCTCCCCTGAGAGCTCCGGCAGCCATTTTTTGGCATTCTGCTGGTGGAGGATTCTCAGTGAACAGCTCTGCAGCTCCGGGGGATCCAAGGCAGGGAATCTGGAGGACACACTCCGCTCGTTAGCGGTCGGTAAGCCACACCGGTCACCCGGTGCTGGTCCCCCTAGGGTGCCGGATTAGATACGTATATATCTATATCTATCTGTTCGGTGGGCTGTATACCCCTTTCCCATATACCCTCAGTGATCTCTCTCCTAGGAGACAACAGCATGTCGTCCACAAGGAGCAAAGCTGCTAAGGCACAGGGTTTTTTTGCGGCCTGTACCTCTTGTGGGGCTATGTTACCTGCGGGTTCCACCTACCCTCACTGTGAGCAATGCTCAACCCCTGTTTCGCTTGCTCAGCCGGAGCCTCGGACACTGGTGGGCCCCTCGGCTCATGTAGACCCCCCTGCTCCCCCTGACCAGGCTGCAGGACAGAGTTCGCCTCTTTTGCTGAGAAACTCTCTGAGTCACTTTCTCAATCCATTGCACAGTCTATGGACAAATGGTCTTCTAAGCTGCTAGAGGCTTTGCAGTCCAGACCGGACCTTTCACAGGCCCCGGCCCCTGTTGGCTCGTCGCCTCCAGGCCCCTCTCGGTCCGCGTCACAGCGCGCTCATAGGTTGGCCCCTCGGTCTCAGGCGGAAGACTCCTGCCCGGACCGTAGTCCTAGACCGGCTAAGCGGCCTCGCTGGGACTCTTCCACGACTTCCTCTCGCTGCTCGAGATCCCAGCTTGAGGACTCTCTGGAGGACGAGGCGGACGTCGCAGCTCAGGGCTCTGACCCTGACGTCGCCCTTAACCTTGATACACCTGAGGGGGGCGCCTCAGTAAATGATCTTATCTCGTCCATCAACCAGGTGTTAGATCTCTCTCCCCCGCCTCCTCCTGTAGAGGAGTCGGCGTCTCAGCAGGAGAAACACCAGTTTCGGTTCCCCAAACGTACACGCGGCAGACGCCAACGCCTGGTGGCCACATGTTCAAGACCGATGGGTGAGAGACATTCTGTCTCATGGTTACAGGATAGAGTTCAGCTCTCGTCCTGCGGCTCGCTTCTTCAGAACCTCTCCGCCCCCCGCTCAGGCCGACGCACTTTTTCAGGCAGTAGCCGCTCTAAAGATGGAAGGAGTTGTGATCCCCGTTCCCCTTCAGGAACGTGGTCGCGGATTTTACTCCAACTTGTTTGTGGTGCCAAAAAAGGACGGGTCATTCCGTCCCGTTCTGGACCTCAAGCTACTCAACAGACATGTGAGAACCAGACTGTTCCGGATGGAATCTCTCCGCTAGGTCATCGCCTCAATGTCACAAGGAGACTTCCTAGCATCGATCGACATCAAGGATGCTTATCTCCATGTACCGATCGCACCCGAGCATCAACGTTTCCTGCGTTTCGCCATCGGGGACGAACACCTCCAGTTCGTGGCATTGCCTTTCGGCTTGGCGACAGCACCACGGGTTTTCACCAAAGTCATGGCATCCGTTGTGGCGGTCCTGCATTCTCAGGGCCACTCGGTGATTCCCTACTTGGACGATCTCCTAGTCAGGGCCCCGTCTCGGGTGGCGTGTCAACAAAGTCTATCTGTCGCTCTGGCGACTCTCCAGCGGTTCGGGTGGATCATCAACTTCCCGAAATCCAAGTTGACACCGACCCAATCACTGACGTACCTTGGGATGGAGTTTCATACCCAGCAAGCGTTAGTCAAGCTTCCGAGCGACAAACAGCTTTCTCTGCAGGCAGGGGTGCAATCCCTTCTTCGGAGTCAGTCACACCCCTTAAGGCGACTCATGCACTTCCTGGGGAAGATGGTGGCAGCTATAGAGGCAGTCCCGTTCGCGCAATTCCATCTTCGGCCACTCCAATGGGACATTCTTCGCAAATGGGACAGGAGTTCGGCTTCCCTCGACAGGAACGTCTCTCTTTCCCTTGCAACCAAGACGTCACTTCAGTGGTGGCTCCTTCCCAACTCTCTGTCGCAGGGAAAATCCTTCCTACCCCCAACCTGGGCTGTGGTCACCACGGACGCGAGCCTGTCAGGGTGGGGAGCGGTTTTTCTCCACCACAGGGCTCAGGGAACCTGGACTCAGATAGAGTCATCCCTTCAGATCAATATTCTGGAGATAAGGGCAGTGTATCTAGCCCTATTGGCTTTTCATCGGTGGCTGGAGGGCAGGCAGATCCGTATCCAGTCGGACAACACCACTGCCGTCGCATACATCAACCACCAAGGCGGCACTCGCAGTCGTCAAGCCTTCCAGGAAGTCCGACGGATTCTGCAGTGGGTGGAAGCCACAGCTTCCACCATCTCCGCAGTTCACATCCCGGGCGTAGAAAACTGGGAAGCAGATTTTCTCAGTCGTCAGGGCATGGACGCGGGGGAATGGTCTCTGCACCCAGACGTGTTTCGAGAGATCTGTCGCCGCTGGGGAACGCCGGACGTCGATCTCATGGCGTCACGGCACAACAACAAAGTCCCGGCATTCATGGCACGGTCCCAGGATCACAGAGCTCTGGCGGCAGACACGTTAGTTCAGGACTGGTCGCAGTTTCGACTGCCTTATGTGTTTCCTCCTCTGGCGATGCTGCCCAGAGTGTTACGCAAGATCAGGTCCGACTGCCGTCGCGCCATTCTCGTCGCTCCAGACTGGCCGAGGCGGTCGTGGTACCCGGATCTGTGGCATCTCACGGTGGGTCAACCATGGGCGCTTCCAGACCGCCCAGACTTGCTGTCACAAGGCCCGTTTTTCCATCTGAATTCTGTGGCCCTCAACCTGACTGTGTGGCCATTGAGTCCTGGCTCCTAGCGTCTTCAGGGTTATCTCAGGATGTCATTGCCACCATGAGACAGGCCAGAAAGCCTACGTCCGCCAAGATCTATTATAGGTCTTGGCAAATCTTCCTATCCTGGTGCGCTAATAACGGTTTTACTCCATGGCCGTTTGCCTTACCCACTTTTCTTTCATTCCTTCAATCCGGAATGGACAAGGGTTTGTCACTTGGCTCTCTCAAGGGCCAAGTATCGGCGCTCTCCGTGTTTTTTCAAAAGCGCCTAGCCAGGCTTCCGCAGGTCCGCACGTTCCTGCAGGGAGTTTGCCACATAGTCCCACCTTACAAGTGTCCGCTGGAACCCTGGGATCTTAACAGGGTGCTAACGGCTCTTCAGAAACCACCTTTCGAGCCGCTGCGGGATGTCTCTCTATCACGTCTTTCGCAGAAGGTGGCCTTCCTAGTGGCAGTCACATCACTTCGGAGAGTGTCTGAGCTAGCAGCGCTGTCATGCAAAGCCCCCTTCCTGGTGTTTCACCAGGATAAGGTGGTTCTGCGTCCGGTCCCGGAATTTCTCCCTAAGGTGGTATCCCCTTTTCATCTCAATCAGGATATCTCCTTGCCTTCATTTTGCCCTAATCCAATTCACCAGTGTGAAAAGGATTTGCACTCTTTGGATCTTGTGAGAGCACTCCGGCTCTACGTGTCTCGCACGGCGCCCCTGCGTCGTTCAGATGCGCTCTTTGTCCTTGTCGCTGGCCAGCGTAAGGGCTCGCAGGCTTCCAAGTCAACCTTGGCTCGGTGGATCAAGGAACCGATTCTCGAAGCCTACCGTTCTTCTGGGCTTCCGCTTCCTTCAGGGCTGAAAGCCCATTCTCCCAGAGCCGTGGGTGCGTCCTGGGCATTGCGGCACTGGGCTACGGCTCAGCAGGTGTGTCAGGCAGCTACGTGGTCTAGTCTGTACACTTTCACGAAACACTATCAAGTGCATACCTATGCTTCGGCAGACGCCAGTCTAGGTAGGCGAGTCCTTCAGGCGGCGGTTGCCCACCTGTAAGAGGGGGCCGTTTTTTCGGCTCTTTTTATTGAGGTATTCTTTTACCCACCCAGGGACTGCTCTTGGACGTCCCAATTGTCTGGGTCTCCCAATGGAGCGACAAAGAAGAAGGGAATTTTGTTTACTTACCGTAAATTCCTTTTCTTCTAGCTCCTATTGGGAGACCCAGCACCCGCCCCTGTACCCTTCGGGCTGGTTGTTCTTTTGTGTACACATGTTGTTCATGTTGAATTGTTCTTTTGGTTCATGGTTTGCAGTTCTCCGAACATCCTTCGGATTGCATTTACCCTAGACCAATTTATAAGTTTTCTCCTTCCTGCTTTTGCACCAAAACTGAGGAGCCCGTGATCCACGGGAGGGTGTATAGGCAGAGGGGAGGGGTTACACTTTTTAAAGTGTAATACTTTGTGTGGCCTCCGGAGGCAGAAGCTATACACCCAATTGTCTGGGTCTCCCAATAGGAGCTAGAAGAAAAGGAATTTACGGTAAGTAAACAAAATTCCCTTCTTCTCAATGGACTGAAAGCGAATAGTATATTCTGATCATAAAAGTTGCCAAGTAAAAGGGCATCTTGAGTGCTCCAAAACTGAGAGGATGGGTAAGATATCAGGGATGGAAAGTAAGGGTTCAGACATATCCGCTAAAATATGAGTAAAATTTGACACTCGTCTCTCCTTTCTCTAGACTGACCACGCCAACTTGAGCATGGGCAACTATTTGGGAATGTCAGGTCAGGTTTATCAAGCTCAAAAAATCATAGTACGCAGCCAGTGTTTGCCACTTCCGCCAACTGATACCCTGAATTTGGCAGTTGAGAACCCACCATCCAACTGCTTAGCGCCTTTAGCTGGCTTGCTATGTAATAAAGAAAAAAAAGAAAAATGAGACAAAGCTGTACCCTAAGCTTTTTGAGTCTTTGATTTTAAGTTTGGGCTAAGGCGGGCTTTTGCACACTGCGACATCGCAGCCCGATGCTGCGATGCCGAGTGCGATAGTGCCCGCCCCCGTCGCAGCAGCGATATGTGGTGATAGCTGGCGTAGCGAAAATTATCGCTACGCCAGCTTCACACACACACTCACCTGCCGTGCGACGTCCCTGTGGCCGGCGGGCCGCCTCCTTGTTAAGGGGGCGGGTCGTGCGGCGTCACTGTGACGTCACACGGCAGGCGGCCAATCGGAGCGGAGGGGCGGAGATGAGCAGGATGTAAACATCCTGCCCATCTCCTTCCTTCCGCATATCCTACGGAAGCCGCAGTGAGGCCGGTAGGAGATGTTCCTCGCTCCTGCGGCTTCACACACAGCGATGTGTGCTGCCGCAGGAGCGAGGAACAACATCGGACCGTCGCGTCAGCGTAATCATGGATTACGCCGACGCTGCACCGATGATACGATAACGACGCTTTTGCGCTCGTTAATCGTATCATCTAGGCTTTACACACTGCGATGTCGCATGCGATGCCGGAAGTGCGTCATTTTCAATTTGACCCCACCGACATAGCACCTGCGATGTCGCAGTGTGCAAAGCCCGCCTATGAACTACTTCACACAAACGAAGACATAAGTACGGTGAAGAAGGATTTATGGATAGGCACCGCTCTGTGTTGCAAAGTACAACTGAATTTTGACAATAGTATCTTAATTAGGTTTATGAATTTTGGCAATGATAAAGGTATTTCCTCTAGATAGTAAACTTCAGTTTGGAATAATCTAATAGTGCCAGAATATTAGAAGAGAGATCCCTTTTATGATCTTGATGACTGTTGATCACTAAATATTTCAAATGTATAACCACTGGTAAAAGTGACAAAAATTCTAAATGGATAGAGGGCCCGCATAAAAGAGGAATTAACGCTGATTTGTTCCAGTTTATATAAAGGCCAGAAAATCTGACAAATTCTTCTAGAGATAACATGAGATAGTGTCCCCGACCTGGTCCATGAGGATGCCATCAGCGTATAACCAAATGGTATCCATCCGGTCAGCTATAGATATGCCTTTACTTAGTGGCGTGGAGCGTATTCTAATAGCTAATGCTTTAATATCCAGAGCAAATAAAGCAGAGGAGAGGGGACTACTCTTTCAAGCGAGAAGGAAACAGATGGAAGGCCATTCACCACTACCTTAGCTGTAGGGGCAAGGATTAAAATGTAACTTTTAATTTATACCATCTAAAAAAGACCAACATACAAAAGTGCAGTGAAGTGCAATAAAGAATAATAAAATGAATAGATCTCAACAAACTTCTTTCCACTGGATACACGGGCAAAAGAGGGCCGACTGGGAAAAAAAGGGGTAACAAAGTCAGTGTATGCTAACCCCGGTCGTGCCCATGCATAAACTTCCACCCTAAGGCTATGTGCCCACGGGACTCTGGAATACCTGCAGATTTATCTGTATTTTCTAGATAAATCCGTAAGTTTTAACAAGTACTATGGGACATGTGGAGTGTCTATGTCCATGTTGTGGAATGTGCGGCTGCGGAGCATGCAGTGGATGTCCCGCAGCTGCACGTAATTGCATGTCAATTATTTATGCGGAAATACCTGCGGAATTCCCGGCCGGCCCTCCACTATTAAGATATGGGTGGGACTTCCGCAGGTAAGCCGCATGAATGTCCGCAGGTTTACCGCAGCTATTTTGGTGTACTACCGCAGCTATAAATAGCTGTGGTTTCCGGGAAGCAACTGCTGTAAACCTGCGGACGTACCTGCGGATATATCCGCAGGTACAAAGTCCCGTGGGCACATAGCCTTACATGGGCAGCACCCAAGTCAAGCAAGCTGCAACCTTGCTCTATATTCATATGGATTAGGATTTGGGCTGCTTATCTGGCCTGCATAGCAGATATTGCTCTCTTTATTCCTTAGCTGTAGGGGCCACATATAGTTTATGAATCCATTTGCAGAATTTGGGACCAAATTCAAATTGTTGAATACAAGCCGCCAGAAATGGCCATTCTACTGAAATAAATGCCTTCATGGCATCAAGGGAAGCTAATGCCCAGCTGTTCTCAGGCTGTAATGAAATGTATTAGACTACCATTTGTCTCCTTCTGATAATACAGTATATGGAGGTGTTCTTGCCTGGCATAAGTCCATTTGGTCTGGATGTATTAAATCTAGAATCATTTTATTGAGTTTCATAGCCAGAATCTTTGGAAAGATTTCATAATCAATGTTTACTAAAGAAATAGGCTGATAAGATCCGTAATCCATAGGATCCTTCTGAATATTAGCTCCATAAAAGGAAGTGGGCAAAGACTCGCCCTAGGACACTTACAAAAAAAACGCTAGAAGGTGGGGAATTAAGATCTTTTGATATCTAACATACAATTTGCAGCGGGAGCCCATCAGGGCCCGATGCTTTACCAGAGGCCATGTCCCTCAGGACAGTGCTAGTTTCCTGTAGAGTGATTTTAGCATCTAAACAGTTTTGCTGGCTCTCACTTAGAGTAAGGAACTGTAAATCCGCTAAGCACTAAAGGCAATTGTCTATATTAACAGGGCACTTACATTTGTATAAAGTGTCATAATATGCTCAAACACAATGTGTAATGGCCTCTGCAGACATTACTAACGAGCCATCTATCACTCCGACCTTGAGAAAAGAATTAGTCATATGTTGAGGAACCATGAATTCCAGTAGTTTGCTAGATTGATTCCCCAGTTCAAAATAAGACTGATGAGAAAACGCAACTTACGCTAAGGGTATGTGCCCACGATCAGGACTCGCTGAGTTCAGAACGCAGCAAGTCCGTACCGGTGAGGCCGCATGTCTCCTCCGCAGGAGACCGCAGCTGACTGTGCCCACGATCAGGGTTCAGTATGCTGCTGTCTCTCGCTTGTGTTCTCCCTACGGAGGATGCAGTCAGTTCCACAGCTAACAATTGACACGCTGCGATCTGGAAAGACGCTCCCCAGGTCAGTGTTTGCTGCGGGGAAAAAAAAAGCACAGTGAGCACGGAATTTCTAGAAATTCCGTCCACTATGCTTGTACTGTACAACGCAGCATTTTGGACGCATGCTGCGTCCAAACGCTTCAAATACTGATCGTGGGCACACACCCTTAGACTTATTATTAGTATCTTGTACATAAAGACGTTGAAACTACAACCATCTCACTTTATTTGCTTCTGTGTGGTTAGATATACATGTATATTATGACTCCCTTAAACTAGACTCTATATCTATGTCCTCTCTGGAAATCGCTTTTTTTGTGTATGGAATAATAGAGGACAGGCAACCATTAAGGTGACCCTAAAATGTATCCCAAAACAAATTAATGCCTCTAAGAGTTTCATATACAGTTACAAAACATTCCAGTTGATCGGGGATTCTATTATTGGGACTTATAAGCATCAGCCAAAAGGGATTAAGTTTCCAGGGAAGCCTATGCTCTATTTGGTCCATTAGGAGCGTAAGTATTACCAGGTTGTGGTCCTTCTGTGACAGAGCTCCACCTTTTCCATCTGGATAGCCACATCAATAGAGCCAAAAACATAATCTATCCAAGTATGCCTAGATAAGGAGTGACAAGTGAATTCTAGAGTATGAGGGTGGGAAGCTCGCCATAAATCCACCCATCCATTACCTTAACCCTCCGTCACATACAATAGGCCTGACAGGCACATCTCTTTTACTTTCATTTCTCCTTCCTCACCAGATTGTGCGGAAATCCCCTCCCTCCAGGTAGTCTCCTGTCTCTAGCAGCTCTGTGAAACCTCATACCACAGTTGGATTGCAGAGCTTCAGGAGGACAGATATAACTGCGCTAATCTCTCGGGCTCATTGTATGTGAACACGTCACACTCAATAAGGTTGGTATTTTATGTTTTTATTCATCACATGTTCTGCAAGTGTAATTTTTCTGGGGAAACTTCAGGATCTAATTCTGATCGAATATGTGTTTAATAGTACTTAAGGTACCTTAAAATTAAGTTTGTTTCCATAAATTTTCTTTGTAGAGTTTTTTGACAGTCGAACTGGGGACTATTTGGCGGGAGATTTGAAACGTTTGTATTTCAGAGTTATTAGTTTTATGTTAAGTAAATGGGTTTTGTTTGCACCTGATTATGTGTAGTCTCTTTTATTACATCCCTATGAAGATCACTGATCACTTTTAGAGCACTGAAATTGCAAACATTAGATATTATAGGTATTTTTCTAGCCTGCGCCTGACAGTCACATTGTATGTGAACTCGTTAGATCCGATATTGTATGTGACGGAGGGTTAAATATATGATGAAAAAGTTGTAGAAGAGGGTCTAATCACAGGGGCCGTTTCTTCCACACTCCAAAAACATACTGATAGGGAATTTAGATTTTGAGCTCCAATGGGAACAGTGATGATCATGTCTCTAAAGTGATGTGGAATTAATAGCGCTATATAAGTGAGTAAAATAAAAAAGGAAGTACTGCTTCACAAACCATAAAAACAATATCATAAAAGGATATAGCAGAGCACCCAATCTCGTTACTGGTATTTGTAATAGGACAAAGACTTCCACAAATTGTGACTAGTCCAATCTGAGTTATTAAAGGATGTAGGAGAGTGGAACAATCTAGAGTCTTAGAGTCCCTCTACTTTTAATGACTTTTGTGAGGGTATAATAGGGAATTTTTTAGGGACAGCCGTCGTCGAGTGCGGGCGCCATTTACGTTATCATTAGGGTGCCAACCTCCGCGGTAGGTAGTGGACAGGAGGGAGGTGCATCTAATAGGGTGAGAGCTTTACCCTCCTCCCTTTTTTCATTTTCATTTGTATTTGCACAGGGTTTTTGGATTAAATTATAAGCTTATATTAATAAAATTGACTTTTAAAAGGGTTATATTAGTTTTTGTTATGTAACACTCCCTTTGTCATAAAGTGAATCTAGAGTCTTAGCAGCAAGCAAAAAAGAAACCAATATCAACTTAACAGTGGAAAGCTAACAGGATTTATACCTCGTAAAGTTTACAAATTTTGGGGATATCTACACTAAACGTAGTGAGAGGTATACTGTAGTTGTTACCAACGATGTGGGAAACCAGAGCACCTATTTTGTTAACTAAATCAGTTTTTCCTCCCCTCCTCCAGGTTCACACACGTAGGTTTGGGTGTTCCGCAGTGAGATAGATTACTGTTTCTCCCATCTCGGAGCAGGATGAAGCTGTAACCATTCCAACGCTTTGCAAGGTTGGAGAAGAAATGTATGGATCCGTCATATACGATGCAGTGGCGAGTTGGATAAACCATAGAATAAGAAAGGTTCCAACACTAAAACTTTCTCTGGCATTCATAAACTGGGCTTTCATCTCTGCTTTTGGAGATCCACAAAAAAATCTGGCTATATAGAGACTATTGTTGTACTTTAGAGGGCCTCTTTGCCTTGGCAGGCGCAGTGTGACATCTCAGTCCTTGCAAATCAAAAGCCGCACTAGGAATGGCCTAGGATGGGGCTCCTGGAGTTGGGGGTTTAGCTGGGACTCTATGGGACCTCTCCAACTCGAACATGGGGGATAATTTGACCAAAATTAGATTTAATCCAGTTTTCAATAAATTGTTCAGGGTATTGACCTTCAGCTCTTTCAGGTAGGCTATGATGGAAAATTTTGTTTGGCTGCTGGATTACAATGGCACACTTTACTTCAAGGAAAAAAAACAAAACTGCCTTTTAAGTAATTATTACACAAACCAGAGATCTATTTACTTGTTTTATTTACATGTTTTTTACCAAATCACAATCTCGCAATCTCTTGATAGAAAATATACATCCTTTAAAATAAAAACAACTTTCCTTTCATTCTGTGCCTAGATGCAAAGTGAGATGCAGTCCAGTAGTTTAGAGGACATCAGAGGTTCCCATGCAAGTTAAGCCATGCATGTGAACTAATAATGGGGAGACAAAAGGGCGCAATAGGGTCTTACCCGATATAACATATGATGTTAGAGAAGGTACAGTAACACTCACCTGGTGGGGTTGTGCCAGTCACAACTCCTTCAAAGGCATGTGAGTGTCCGCGTGGTTCAAGCAGCGGCCCCGTAGGCACGATATAAAGATATTGGTGGACAAAAGAAAAACGGGTATATGCCGCGCTTAAAAACCACTGAGTTGGAAGTAATATAATATTTCTTTTTTTATTTACAGCATTCCTACGCGTTTCAGAGACAACAGACCGTCTCCTTCTTCAGGGAAAAAAGAAATCATACAGACAATCAAAGGCTGACATCTTATAAAGGATCCATACTGCCACGTTAGCAGCTATGACGTCAATCACCCCTCAGGATTGCAGGGTGATGACTCAACAACACGTGGAGACAATGGACACATTGAATGAAAAGGAAAGGAAAAAAAAAAAAAAAAAAAAAAAAAAAAAAAAAAAAAAAAAAAGGGAAAAAAAAGAGGGGATTTCTTTTGTATATATACATATACATATAAAATTTCCATATCATTACTCATTTATGGTTTGGAAATAAAAATGCGAATAAATCTGGATTTTTTTGTGTGGTTATTTCTTGTGTAAAAAAAAGTATATTTGTGGACCTGTAAAATAGAAAAAAAAAATGGTGCGAACCTATAGATCATATGCTTGATCAAGAGGGGGGGGTGTGAAAGCCCATACCTTTGTTCTAAAGCAACAGACAATCAAACAGTCAAAATTAACCAAGGGCTGATGTGTGATCAGAAGGGAAAATAAAGCCGTGATTAGTGAAATGATACCGATTTATAGTGTAGTCAGTTTTATCCTATTTGCATTTAGTTACTTAGTGATTAACAGGATTAGAAGGTGTGAAATTTTCACAGTAAAAATGCGTGTTCCCGTGACTAAAAGAAAAAAAAGGGAAAAAGGATTATCCCCGAACTGATGGGACCATTATTGAACAAAGGGATTATCTCCACTGATGAGACCAATATTTGAAGACAGCAGACAGACCAATTCGGCTGCCAGCTGAAGTGCAGTTAGAAGGGCAATAAAAACTTCGGTAGAAAAGTGATCCGAAATTTACAGTTGAAAGACACCTATTTGTGTGCTATTTTGGGATTGATCATTTATTTGATTGGGAAATGTGAAGAAATACGGTGAAGCAATGTTAACGGTATGTGACCATAGCTGGAAGATGATGAATACATCCACAGAGATGGAATAGTTTAAATTTGTCCGGGTGAATGGAGTTCAACTGAAAGTGAAAGAGGACGCATGCGTGAGGGGATGGAGCGGGTGCTGAACTGTCGGGGTGAGAAAAGTTCAGACCGTGGGAAAAAACCTTAGTGCGCAATCGCATGATAAAATGGCTCGGCAAGGGTAACCCTGGGTCGGAACTAGAGATATAACATCCACTGCGATATAGAGTAGTGGAGAGGGGACAAACAAGAATTATCCAGCAAAGACAAGGCTACAATTCAGAGAAGTGATCGAATGAAACACCACTAATATTACTAATAGATAAAAAAAAAAAGAGGGGGGAGGTAATCATCATTCAATATAAATAAAAATAAATGAACGAATGGAAAAGAAATTTTTGTGAATGAAACTAATTTAAAAAGGGAACTTGCAAATTAATTTTGCAAGCAATCTCAAGGTCAGTTGTAATGATATGGAGATTTGAATTAAATGGATCAAAAATATGAAGTATATTTTAGGAAATACGAGATTTACATGCAAAGCGGAAAACCACATATAAAACCACATATAAAAACATATAATACTTTATGAAGAAACAATAAAACTTCTGGTTAAAATATGGTAAAAACATAAAAACATGGAATCATCAGGACAACAAAATGGTCACCAAAACAAAACAATATAAATAAATTTTATACTTTGATGATCTTGTCAAATGTGGGTTCATCAAAGACATAAAAATAGTCACTGAGGACTTGCTAAAAGGGACCCGGCATTAAAATGAAGTAACAAGATCTGAAGATAAAAATATGCAGAAGATGGATATAAATATTAGTGATTTAACAAGGTTGGAGTCTAATAAAAAAGGTCTGATACCTCATTCAAGCCAAAGGGTTTTAAGGTGTTTAATTTGTGTATCCAGAATGACTCTTTCCTACTCAAGGCTTCAGTCCTATTGTGCTCAATAGGGTCAATCTGCTCAATGGGGGTAATCTTGAATTCCAGTCTTTTCTCATGTATAAGAGTACAGTGTTTTGAGAGCCCATGCAGGAGAAAACCAGTTTTAATATTATGGCGATGTGAATTCAGCCTGTTATGGAGGGCCTGGCTTGTTCTGCCCACATATTGTTTGCCGCAGATGCAGTCAACCAAATAGACAACAAAATCAGACTGGCATGTTAGGTGTTTATTGATCTTGAAAGATTCATTGCCGTTTGATGAGCAGAACGTGGTTCTGCCATGATAGATGCTTTTACAACATAGACAGTTTTTTGAACCACATCTGAATGCACCTGTTTTAGACCCAAGTATATTTTTATTTTTAAGAAATCTATTTCTTAGCTTACTAGGTGCTACAATATTTTTGATGGTGGGAGCCCGCCTGAAAGTAATACCCGGGGTGAGGGGTAAAATGGGAGTGAGAATGGGATCACTTTTCAGGATGTCCCAATGCTTGGATAAAATGTGTTTGATGGCCATGTTGTCACTACTGTAGGTAGTGATGAGATTCAAGCTAAAGTCTCGACCCCCGTTTGCATCGCAATTGATATTTTTGTTTATATCTTTATTTGTATTTGCACCCCTACGTGTTTTGGCAAGGTCAACCTGTCTGAGTTTGGAAGATTCCTTGTAAGCTTTCTGTAATAGGGGCTTAGGGTACCCTTTGTCCTCAAACCTTTGTCTCAGTACCCCTACCTGTTCATTAAAATCAGTGTCCTGGGTGCAATTCCTCCTGATTCTCTTATATTGGTTGAGCGGAATATTCTTTAGCCATTTATTATAATGCTCACTATTATAGTGGATATAGCTGTTGGCATCTACTTTCTTGAAGTGGGTTTTTGTGAGGATTTTTTGCTCCTGATGAAAAACAACTAGATCCAGAAATTGTATACTGTCAGCGCATACCGAGGCAGTGAATTTCAAACCCCAGTTGTTGCCGTTTAAATCATCAAGGAAAGACCGGACGTCTGAGCGGTTACTGTCCCAAATGATGAACAGATCATCTATGAATCTCTTATAAAACACTACACCCTCTCTGTATTTGCTGTTTTGGATATAAATCATCTCAAAGATTCCCATAAAGAGGTTGGCATATGAACATGCAGCCTTAGACCCCATCGCTGTCCCGAGTCGCTGATGGTATAATGTATTGTCAAAAGTGAAATAATTATTACAGAGTATGAAATTCATACTTTCCAGTATGAAGTCTCTTTGGATGGGTGGAATCTGGCTGTCATTTTCCAAAAACAGGGAAATACAAAAAAGACCTAAATGGTGTTGTATGTTAGAGTACAGTGAAGCTACATCAATAGTTACAAAAAGAAAGGTGTCCTTCCATGAAATTCCACTCACATTTTCTATGAGATGGGCAGAATCTCTAATGTGACTGTCCAGTTTAAACACATATGGTTGTAACAGTAAGTCGATATAATTTGCTAAATTCGAAGTCAAAGAGTCAATTCCTGCTATGATTGGTCTGCCGGGGGGGTTACATACATCCTTATGGATTTTTGGCAGGTGATAAAAAAACGCCATTACTGGGTTTTTAACCTGTAGAAATCTTTTCTCAGCAGGATTTAAAATGCTTTTTTCTGAAGCTTTCAGGATGAGAGTTTTATACTCAGAGATGGCCCTATTATATTCCATTTGGTTGGCAGTTTCATAGTAAATAGGATCTGACAGGATCCTGTGCGCCTCTTTGAGGTAGTCCGTTCTATTTTGTATTACAACCCCCCCCCCTTTGTCGGCTGCTCTAATGACTATATTACAGTTATTCTTTAGGGTTGTCAAAGCCCCTCTTTCGGAGTATGTTAGATTATATTTGGATTTCCTTTTTTGACCAATGGTTTTTTTGAGGTCTTCCAGGACTAAATCACAATAAGCTTTCAAGAAATGCCCTTTACTTTGCGTGGGGTAAAATTTAGACTTAGGTTTCACTGCAGCATGGCAATAAGGACTTGCTTCAGGAGGAGTGGTGGTGGGGTTATCCTTTTTTAGAAGAAAGTGTCTTTTTAATGTGAGTTTCCTGATATAATTTTGCACATCCAGGAACACGTCAAAATCCTTAGATCTATATGAAGGGCAAAATGACAGACCCTTGTTTAGGACTCTTAATTCTCCCTCACTGAGCACATGATCGGAGAGGTTAAAAATATTATTTATATTTTTGGTATTATTGATGTTTATTTGTCCGGATTTCTGGGGTATTGTCTGAGGTGAGATATCAGTAGTGCTATTTTTAGCTGTAGTGCCTAGACAATCCTTTTCTCTCTTTTGTTTAAATTTGAGTCCTGCTCTTGTTCCTCTGCTAATATTAAACTATTCCATCTCTGTGGATGTATTCATCATCTTCCAGCTATGGTCACATACCGTTAACATTGCTTCACCGTATTTCTTCACATTTCCCAATCAAATAAATGATCAATCCCAAAATAGCACACAAATAGGTGTCTTTCAACTGTAAATTTCGGATCACTTTTCTACCGAAGTTTTTATTGCCCTTCTAACTGCACTTCAGCTGGCAGCCGAATTGGTCTGTCTGCTGTCTTCAAATATTGGTCTCATCAGTGGAGATAATCCCTTTGTTCAATAATGGTCCCATCAGTTCGGGGATAATCCTTTTTCCCTTTTTTTTCTTTTAGTCACGGGAACACGCATTTTTACTGTGAAAATTTCACACCTTCTAATCCTGTTAATCACTAAGTAACTAAATGCAAATAGGATAAAACTGACTACACTATAAATCGGTATCATTTCACTAATCACGGCTTTATTTTCCCTTCTGATCACACATCAGCCCTTGGTTAATTTTGACTGTTTGATTGTCTGTTGCTTTAGAACAAAGGTATGGGCTTTCACACCCCCCCCTCTTGATCAAGCATATGATCTATAGGTTCGCACCATTTTTTTTTCTATTTTACAGGTCCACAAATATACTTTTTTTTACACAAGAAATAACCACACAAAAAAATCCAGATTTATTCGCATTTTTATTTCCAAACCATAAATGAGTAATGATATGGAAATTTTATATGTATATGTATATATACAAAAGAAATCCCCTCTTTTTTTTCCCTTTTTTTTTTTTTTTTTTTTTTTTTTTTCCTTTCCTTTTCATTCAATGTGTCCATTGTCTCCACGTGTTGTTGAGTCATCACCCTGCAATCCTGAGGGGTGATTGACGTCATAGCTGCTAACGTGGCAGTATGGATCCTTTATAAGATGTCAGCCTTTGATTGTCTGTATGATTTCTTTTTTCCCTGAAGAAGGAGACGGTCTGTTGTCTCTGAAACGCGTAGGAATGCTGTAAATAAAAAAAGAAATATTATATTACTTCCAACTCAGTGGTTTTTAAGCGCGGCATATACCCGTTTTTCTTTTGTCCACCAATATCTTTAAGCCATGCATGTGGGAGAGAAAGGCCTGAAACGAAGCCATAGAAGAACAAAGCATTGCAACACCTGTGTTGACCATGCCAGATGTGCCAGGACTAGACACTGCTGTAGAAAAGAAAAGTTTTACCCCTTCCCCTATTTTGTCAGTGCAGTGAAGAGGAGTTTAAGAGAAACATAATGGGGTGGCTTCTCCAACTGCTAATTGAATGTAAACAGGCAGGGAGACTGTGGAGGCACCGGAGGTGGGGGAGGCACCAGCGGTCAGGTCACGGCTGGCTTTGGGAGGATCAACAAGAAACTGTGCAGCATCTCCAATTGGGAACACAGAGATACACATATCAGCTCTGTCCACAACCCCCTCATCTGTCGATAATATACCCTGCCCCCACAGAACACAGTGAGGAGAGTAGTGTGATTAAAAAGGAGAGTTCATGCCAAGTTTGGTTTCAAACTGAAGCTTCTGTCGCTTTTGGTAACGGACACGAACCCTGGAATTGAGAAAAAAAAAAAGCATGAAGTTTCAGAACTAGTTTAAGGAATAATTGTTATGAGAATCTGTCATGTGAAAAAGGCTATTAAACTGCAGGTACAATGAGTAAAATAAGTATTTGATACACTGCCGATTTTGCACGTTTTCCCACCTACAAAGAATTGAGAGGTCTATAATTTTTATATTAGGTCCAGTTATTGACCAAGTTTGCACACACTGCAGCAGGGATTTTGGCCCACTCCTCCATAGTGATCTTCTCCAAATCTTTCAGGTTTCGCGGCTGCCACTGGGTAATTTTGAGTTTCAGCTCTCTCCAAAGATTTTCTATTTGGTTCAGGTCTGGAGACTGGCTACACCACTCCAGGACCTTGAAATGCTTCTTATGGAGCCACTGCTTAGTTGTGATGGCTGTGTGTTTCTGGTCATTGTCATGCCGGAAGACAAAGCCACAACCCATCTTCAATGCTCTTTTTCTAAATCAGAGTATTTTTATTAAACTTTTTACATTCAAAATTAAGACAAACACCTTGTACTTGACACAAAAGGATAACCCCCCATCACATTAGAACCTTAATTACTGTGGGGGCCCCCTTGGGGTCCAAACTATGCAAACAGAACTAGACAGCATGGAAAGAAAATCAGTCAGGCACTTAAAATGAGGCTGTAAAAATAATGAACACAGTCGTGAAACCTTTTTATAAAACCAGAGACAGCTCATTATGAGTATACGGGTAATTATAGCATATGAAACAGGTTCTCCAGTAGTAAGTTTTAGGATGGCAATCCCAGGGTGTTGAGCCATGGCATCAAAATTTTATCAAATTTACTGATAGCCCTACTTTTAATATACACTCTTTTCTCCAGCCGTGTAGTACTATTGACTCTATTAATAAACTCTACCACTAACAAGGGGAAGACTGCTTCCAGTGCAAGGCAATGGTTTTCCGTGCTATATACAGAATTCTAGCCATACCATTCACAAGCGGGTCCTCTTCAGGAGTATCCGGTACAATACCCACATACAGATCTTTGGCACAGGGGTTAGTCTTAAGGCCGCTTTACACGCTGCAACATCTCTAGCGATGTCGCTAGCGATCGCACCCGCCCCCGTCCTGCGTGCATCAAGGGCAAATCTCTGCCCGTGGCAAACAATATCGCTGGTACGCGTCAGACGCACATCCCTTCCTAACGACGTCGCTGTGGCCGGCGAACACTCTTTTTTTTAAGGGGGAGGTTCGTGCGGCGTCACAGCGACGTTACACAGCGGGCCACTAATAGAAGCGGAGGGGCAGAGAGCAGCCGCATTAACGTCACTCCCACCTCGTTGCCGGAGGACGCAGGAACACTGTTGTTTGTCGTTTCCAGGGTGTCACACATAGCGATGTGTGCTGCCTCAAGAACGACGAACAACATGCGTCCAAAATGAGCAACGATATTTGGGAAAGGAACGACGTGTCAACAATCAACGATTTTTGCCGTTTTTCGGATTGTTAGCGGTCGCTCGTAGGTGTCACGCAACAACGTTGCTAACAACGCCAGATGTGCGTCACGAATTCTGTGACCCCAGCAATATCTTGTTAGCGATGTCGTTGCGTGTAACGGGGCCTTTACTCCACACACTTCTGCGAAATTATCCAAGGCATTGTTCCAGTATTATCCAAGCCTTGGAATGGAACCAGAGACCGAGTAAGATTGACAGTTGTCTTGTGTTTCATCCATTTTTTAATAATTGTGCCAACAGTTGTTGCTTTCTCTCCAAGCTGCTTGCCTATTGTCCTGTAGCTCATCCCACCTTGTGCAGATCTACAATTTTGTCCCTTGTGTCCTTAGACAGCTCTTTGGTCTTGGACATGATGGAGAGGTTGGAGTGTGATTAAGTGTGCGGACAGGTGTCTTTTATACAGGTAACGGGTTCAAACAGGCGCAATTAATACAAGTAATGAGCGCAGAGTAGGAGGGATTCTTAAAGGAAAAAATAACAGGTCTGTGAGAGCCAGAATTCTTGCTGGTTGGTAGGTGATCAAATAATTATTTAATGCAATACAATGCAAATTAATTATTTAAAAATCATACATGCGATTTTCTGAATTTTTTTGGGAAGATTCTGTCTGTCACAGTTCAAGTGTACCTACGAAAAAAATTACAGACCTCTATATTCTTTATAAGTATGAAAACTTGCAAAATCGGCAGTGTATCAAATACTTATTTCCCTCCCTGTATGGGATTAATGTAAACCTGCACCGGCGCCTTCCTGATGACAAATCTGAATGCTGCAGGGGGAAGAAAAGTTAATTTCCTTCTGGCAGCAGGGTTTGAAGCGCAGGCGTCAGGCAAGTTTCAAACAGTTTTAACTTGCAGATTAACCCCATATCTGCAGATTAATAGCATTTTTTTTTCACGTGACAGGTTCCCTTCAAGTATGCAGAGTAATGATACATAGAACTATAGACTGTACAAGTGGAAAAAAAAGCTCAAAGTGGTCAATAGAGTGATTCAGCCCCTTCGTTTTCATCAGCACTCTGACTCCCTAATGCAAACTTCCATCATTTATCACTACAGTAGGTACACCTTAACACAGGTACAATACGTGTATGAATGAAGCTTAAATGTACAATCCAAATGACAGAAGTAGGCTACTAAAGTTGAGTTTACAATGAACACAGTATTGTGGCATTTTTCATACCTGATCTCGTGCAATTTGACAATTTCATTGACGATAAGAACCAGAAAAAGGGAAAGTGGCCCCAGCAACCAGGACAACAGAGGTATGTCCCGTACATGAAAAGTGAGAGGTGCACCATGATTTGCCCAGAGTTGGAGGTCTAGGGCTGTCTGAAGTCCTTGTGCCAATACCCTAAGAGAGGATAAAAAAAAAAAATGAGAAGCATATAAAACATGAAAACATGCATTCTGATACAAAACAGCTGAATACTTACAGCACAGGAATAGTCAAAATCCACCACACATTACTAAAGGGGTTTCTCATCCACAGCAACCTTGATCGATGGACATGGCTAATAGAGATAAAAACTGTGGAGGGAGAGAAGGAAGCCATCATCAGGAAGAGAGGATTTTTGGTACTTAGCCTAAAATCCCTTTCTTGTAGCCTATGATTTCCTGTGTCCCACAAATGAAGCGACTGAGAAATTACCTTTTGTTTAAAACAGGTTTTTGCTTTACTTGTACAGGGTGATTATAAAAGATTTATCGGGTTTCAAAAAGGTATACTTCAAAATATATTACGTTCACAATCGTGAATGGCACGTGATAAACTCTCCAAGTTTAGAACATAATCTTCACAAATGTTCTACTTCTCTACGCGGTAATCCAGTTCGACCCAAATACGCTGCAGCATGTCCCCGTCGATGGGCAATAAAGTGGCGGTAATAAGTTCCCAGAGCTCATCTAGAGTTGTGGCAAAGGCGACACAAACAACTTGATGTACGTTCAAAGAAAGAAGTCATATACTGTCAGATCGGGAGACCTGGTGGGAGAATATCTGAAGAGTGTCAAGTCAACACCAGTTCCGCTCCAAATACACCAGTTTGGGAGTTCCTCGTTGAGATAGCAATGTACCTCTGAATGCCAGTGGGGTAGAGCTCCATCTTGTTAGGAGACAACGTTTCTGGAATCAATTGTCAATTGCGGAAATAACCATAATTGTAATATATCGAGGTATGATGTAACCATTACAGTCTTTTCAGTGGGAAAAAAGGGCCCGTATACCGTTGTTTTCGAGATTGCACAAAAAAACATTTAGTTTTGGAGAATCTTTTTCGATTATTACAGTGGCATTGGTATTTTGCATTCCCCATATTCGGACAAGTGGAAGGGTGAACCGTCACAATAAGTAGAAGGTTGTCTCGTCACTGAACTCTACCAGGAAAGTAAATTCGTCATGTTTCAATGCTGCACAGAATCCGTGTCTGATGCCGTGGTCAGCTGGCTGTAAGTGTTGCAATAGCTGTATGCGATATGGTTTCTGGTGCACTCGCAAAATCTTCAAATCGGCTGAGCAATGCCAAGTTCACGACTTGCGCAATGTGTTGATTTCTGTGGGCTATGTGCAAAGGACTTTCAAACTGTCTTTGCCTGTAACACTCGGTCATGCAGGGCTTTTACACACAAGCATTCTGTGTCCTTAAATTGTGGACACCACCGCAGAATGCTCTGGTGACCAGGTGGATCACTTTCATACTGTCTTCAGAACGCTTGCAGCACGGTAACAATTGATTTACACTTCTCATACTCTAAAATGCTTTCTTTTCCATAGTCGCCATATTGGGATCCGATGCCGACCTGCCACTCTGTGCGTTAAAAGCGACTCTGCATGTGCAAGTTACAAACTCTGAGATGTGACTTCTCAATCCATTATTATTTTTATCTTTGCATTAATATGAATGCAAAAGCCAATGAATCTTTTATAATAATCCTGTATTTTTTCAATTTTGGCAGGTTTTTTTTTAAATAGCACAATCGTTATTTATAAAAAAAAAATAAAGTGTAATCTTTCAATATTCCCACTGGCCACTGAGGCTTTTAAGAATCTTAGGCCGGGACCACGCGGGGGACTAATGCGATCGCTTGCAGCACAGCGGGAGCAGAGTGTGATGCGAATGTAACTGCAACTGAGGTCCGATCATGCGATCGGACCTCAGCTGCGGGGGGCAGGCCGGCTCTGAGGAGTGAAGGGAGGGATTTATCTCCCTCTTTCCTCCGTTGACGGCTATTGCCATTCTCACACTGCACTCGCGGTACACCAGTGTATCGCGAGTGCAGTGCGATTTTTTTCTCACCCCATAGACTTGAATGGGTGCGAGAGAAAACAGGATCGCATTACACCCACAGCATGCTGCGACTGTTTTCTTGGTCCGATTAGGGCTGAGAAAATAATAGCTCATGGGTGCTGGAATAGAGTAATATTGGTCCGAGTGGAATGCGATGTTTTATCGCATTGCACTTTCTCCGATTTTCATGCCGTGTGTCTTAGGGGTACTTTGCACGTTGCGACATCGCTACTGCGATATCGTCGGGGTCAAATTGAAAGTGATGTACATCCGGCGCCGGTAACGACGTCGCAACGTGTAAAGCCTAGGAGAGAAGATGAACGAGCGTGACACAGTCAAAAATCGGTGATCTGTGTCACGTCGGTCATTTTCATAATGTCGGTGCGTCCACAGGTACGATGTTGTTTGTCGTTCCTGCAGTAGCACACATCGCTGTGTATGAAGCCGCAGGAGCGACAAACATCTCCTTACCTGCGCCCGCCATCCACCGGCAATGCGGAAGGGAGAAGGTGGGCGGGATGTTTACATCCCACTCATCTCCGCCCCTCCACTTCTATTGGCCGGACGATTAGTGACGTTGCGGTGACGCTGAACGCACCGCCTCCTTTAAGGAGGGATTCTTCGGCAGTCACAGCGACGTCGTCGACCAGATAAGTGCATGTGAAGCTGCCGTAGCAATAATGTTCGCTACGGCAGCTATCACAAAATATCGCATGTGCGACGGGGGCGGGTACTATCGCGCTCGGCATCGCTATCATCGGCTAGCGATGTCGCAGCGTGCAAAGTACCCCTTAGGCCTTACTCTGTCTCTTTTCAGGAATAGCTTTTATCAAAGCTTCATATCAGAGGCAGAATTATATTGATAGTTAACTCATCTATACACAGTTGACACAGGATCCACCAACCACAATTGGTGAGTACTGTTTCCTAAATCAACAGAAAGTTAAAATCTAAATACAGCACCAGTGGCCACTAAAATAGAAGTATTGCAAATTTATTTTTTATTAATTTTATTGTGAAATCATTATATATAGATACATATAAAATACATACCAAAAAATTTAAAGTACACAAAATCTGATTTAAATAATGGGTCATTTTTAGGGATGATCGAATACCGCAAATATTCGGCAACGCCCATATTCACCGGATAGGTCGCCGCTATTTGACTATTTGTGAATATTCGATGCGCAATGTAAGTCTATGGGAAACCCAAATAGTTGCCAAATAGCAATTAGTCGGGCTTCCCATAGACTTACATTGCGCATCGAATATTCGTATAGTGGCGACCTATTCGTCGGATATTGGCGAAGCCGAATATTGCCGAATATTGTGATATTCTATCATCCCTAGTCATTTTCTCGCCTTGAAAAACAACATATTGCACTGCCCTCCACAGATCTACAATAAAGAAAGGCACTTACTAACCTGTGTGCAAAACAATGAGACAAGCGCAGAATTTCTGAGCTAGGAGAAGACCTCCAGATAAGGAGCCAAACCAATCAGGTGCCCCAGGAGAGTTGCTACAAGGAAGTGAATGTGATAAATGACATCAGAACAAGGACACAACAGGTCAGATACCGTTTTTTAGCATAGTTTCCCGTACCTGTACACGGCAATCCCAGAACAATTTGTCATGTTGCTATGGGAGGAAATCTCACAGAACGTCTGCAGAGAGAACCAGAAGCAGGCCAGACAGCAAAAGGAAGAAGGGAGGAACTTCACCAGGAAACAGAGCAGGAAATAGTGCTGGGTCTGAGAAAGAAGGAGAAAGATTCATCGGACAAAATAAGGCCCAGATAGGTAACTCATCGGACAAGATAAGGCCCAGATAGGTAACGTCATACACTGGACAGATGGACTGGGCAGCAGGGTGAATAAACAAATTGTTTTGAGAAGGGTCTAGATAAGAAAACATGGCTAATAAAAAAAGTACCCGTTTTATAAATTGAGGGAATATTTAGCGCAGTTTGCTATAAACAGGTGGCATAACTAAACTCATCTAAACATACCTAGTGGAAAATGCCAAATTTATACGGTAACAGAGTGTCACAGTGGCAAAATAGGCTGCATGTTCTAGGTATATTCAGTCTTAGTTTAGGCCAGTAATAAAATAACTTCTGGACAGTTTATGTCTAAAAAAACCACTGTTATGTGACTTGCGTGGTGCAGAATTATTAGGCAAGTATTTTGACCATATTGTCAATTTTATGCAGATTTTACAACAGTAAAAACGTGAATGCTTATTGGATGATGCAGATCAGGTGATGGGTATTTGTGTAATGAGGGAAGGTGAGGCCTAAGGATATAGATATCCTTTATCAAGGTGTGCAGTAATATTATGCCGCTTGTTTTTCCCAGGCAAAATGGGCCCAAAAAACAAACAAAAAAAAAAAACTTACCTTGAAAATTCTAAAATTGTAACAGGTTGTACAGAAGGATGCAGGACTCTAAAAATTGTTAATACAAAATGGATACAGCCGCACACTAAATGCCATCAATGTATAAGGGAACTCTGGTACTGCATTACTGCTATATGAAAAAATGAGATTTTTAGTTTATGAATTGGCCAATGCATGTAAGCCCGGAAACCAAACGGCAAGGTAAATATCAATATTCCGGGTCCCTAACTAAAATGCTACTATCTAGGTTAAAACATCCATGTCTGGGCAGCTAGACTAAAAATCTAACTTGAAATGCCACTATCTGGACTAACCTCCATGTCTGGGCAGCTAGGACTCCTGGTATAAGGATTGTGAATTGGTTTCCGGGCTTACATGCATTGGACAATTCATAAACTAGAAATCTCATTTGTATTTTTTCTGACTGAGCACTCCGCCCTATAAACCAGGCTGTGTTCACAATACTTATACCAGGAGTCCTAGCTGCCCAGACATGGAGGTTAGTCCAGATAGTGGCATTTCAAATTAGATTTTTAGTCTAGCTGCCCAGACATGGATGTTTTAACCTAGATAGTGGCATTTTAGTTAGGGACCCGGAATATTGAGATTTACCTTGTCGTTTGGTTTCCGGTCCTGTGGTCAGCACAAAGAGAGAGGTGCACCGCCTAAGAGCAGCGGTGCGTGACACATAGATCCGGAGCGCCCGCACCAAATCTAAAGTATGCAACGCTTTCTCAAAGCGATGCACAGGGGCCGGACAAAGGGAAGGCAATGAAATGTCCTGGTTAAGGTGGAAAGGAGACACCACCTTAGGGAGAAAGTCCGGAGTCGGACGGAGAACCACCTTGTCTTGGTGAAAAACCAAAAAGGGTGACTCCGAAGAGAGCGCAGCCAAATCAGAGACTCTCCTGAGAGAAGTTATGGCCACCAGAAAGACCACTTCTGTGAAAGTCGAAACAAAGAAACCTCCCTAAGAGGCTCAAAGGGGGGTTTCTGTAAGGCCGTGAGGACCAGATTAAGGTCCCAGGGATCCAAAGGCCGCCGATAAGGAGGAATGATGTGAGATGCGCCCTGCATGAAGGTGCGCACCTGGGCCAGTCGGGCGATACGCCGCTGGAACAACACTGACAGAGCCGAGACCTGTCCCTTGAGGGAATTGAGGGATAGTCCTAGCTGCAGACCGGACTGTAGAAAGGACAGGATGGTCGGCAAGGAAAAAGGCCAAGGAGCATGGCCGGAAGAGCGACACCAGGACAGGAAAATTCTCCAAGTCCTGTAGTAAATCCTGGCCGAGGAAGACTTCCGAGCCTGAGTCATAGTGGAGATGACCTCGGAAGGAATGCCTGAAGCCGTCAGGATCCAGGACTCAAGAGCCACGCCGTCAATCTGAGAGCCGCAGAATTCTGGCGGAAAAACGGACCTTGTGAGAGAAGGTCTGGGCGGTCCGGGAGATGCCACGGCACCTCTACGGACAGACGGAGCAGGTCTGGGTACCAAGCTCGCCTGGGTCAGTCTGGAGCAATGATTATGACCCGACGGCCCTCCATTCTGATCTTGCGCAGGACTCTGGGCAAGAGAGCTAGAGGGGGAAACACGTAGGCCAGACGGAACTGGGACCAATCCTGAACCAGCGCGTCCGCTGCCAAGGCCTGAGGATCGTGGGAGCGAGCCACGTAAACCGGGACCTTGTTGTTGTGCCGGGATGCCATGAGATCCACTTCCGGAGTGCCCCACTTGCGGCAGATTGACCGGAACACTGCCGGATGCAGGGCCCACTCGCCGCTGTCCACGGTTTGACGGCTGAGATAATCTGCCTCCCAGTTTTCTACGCCTGGGATGTGGACTGCGGATATGGTGGACTTGGAGTCCTCCGTCCACTGAAGGATACGTTGTACCTCCAACATTGCTAGGCGGCTGCGAGTCCCGCCCTGGTGATTGATGTAGGCAACTGCTGTCGCGTTGTCTGACTGGACTCGAATGTGCTTGCCCGCCAACAGGTGGTGAAAGGCTACGAGAGCTAGGAGCACAGCTCTGATTTCCAGCACATTGATCGAGAGGGCTGATTCGGACGGAGTCCAAGTGCCCTGTGCTCGGTGGTGGAGAAACACTGCTCCCCAGCCGGATAGACTGGCATCCGTGGTGAGAATCACCCAGGACGGGATCAGAAAGGAGCGTCCCTGGGATAGAGAGAGGGGCCGAAGCCACCACTGAAGAGAGCTCCTGGTCTGTGGCGACAGAGCCACTAGCCTGTGCAAGGAAGAGGTCCGCTTGTCCCAACAGCGGAGAATGTCCAGCTGCAGGGGACGCAGATGGAACTGGGCAAAGGGAACCGCTTCCATTGACGCCACCATCTGACCCAGCACCTGCATCAGGTGCCTGATGGAATAACGGCGGGGCCTCAGCAGAGAGCGCACCGCCAGTTGGAGGGACTGCTGTTTGACTAAGGGCAGCTTCACAAGTGCCGGCAGAGTCTCGAATTGCATCCCTAGGTACGTAAGTTTCTGGGTCGGGGTCAGAGTGGACTTGGGCAGATTGACAAGCCACCCGAATTGAACAAGCGTGGCGAGAGTGAGCGAGACACTCCGCTGACAGTCTGCACTGGATGAAGCCTTGACTAGAAGGTCGTCCAGGTAAGGAATCACTGCCAACCCCTGGAGGTGCAGAACCGCAACCACTGCTGCCATGACCTTGGTGAATACTCGAGGGGCCGTGGCTAACCCGAAGGGGAGAGCCACGAATTGGAAATGTTCCTCTCCGATTGCAAAACGTAGCCAACGCTGGTGTGAAACTGCAATTGGCACATGCAAATAGGCATCTCTGATGTCGATGGATGCTAGAAAATCTCCTTGGGTCATTGAGGCAATGACTGATCGCAGAGATTCCATGCGAAAGTGCCACACCTGAACATGCTTGTTGAGAAGCTTGAGATCCAGGATGGGCCGGAAGGAACCGTCCTTCTTGGGGACTAGGAAGAGATTTGAGTAGAAACCTCTGAACCGTTCCCGGGCGGGAACCGGTACAATTACTCCGTTGGCCTGCAAGGATGCAACGGCCTGTGAGAAGGCGGCGGCTTTGGAGCAGGGGGGAGTGGACAGAAAAAATCTGTTTGGCGGGCTGGAAGAGAATTCTATCCTGTAGCCGTGGGAGATGATATCCCGCACCCACTGATCGGAGACGTGTTGAAACCACACGTCGCCAAAGTGGGAGAGCCTGCCACCGACCAAGGACGTTGCTGGAGCGGCCAGATAGTCAAGAGGAGGCTGCCTTAGTGGCAGCGGCTCCTCCGTTCTTCTGAGGACGCGGCTTCGTGCGCCAGCTGGGTTTTCGATCCTTGGCTGAGTTAGTGGACGAGGCTGAGGGTTTAGAGGATGACCAGTTAGAGGAACGAAAGGAACGAAACCTCGACTGGTTCCTGCCCTGGACAGGTTTCCTGGTTTTAGTTTGTGGCAAGGAAGTACTCTTCCCGCCAGTAGCTTCCTTAATAATTTCATCCAGTTGTTCACCGAACAGCCGGGACCCAGCAAAAGGGAGCCCAGCAAGGTACTTCTTGGAAGAAGCGTCTGCTTTCCACTTTCGAAGCCACAAGATCCTGCGGATCGTGAGGGAATTAGCGGAAGCCACCGCCGTGCGGTGAGAAGCCTCCAAAATGGCAGACATGGCATAGGATGAAAAAGCCGAAGCCTGGGAAGTTAAGGCAACCATTTCGGGCATAGAGTCCCTGGTGAGGGAATGCATCTCCGCCAGAGAAGCAGAGACGGCCTTAAGAGCCCACACTGCTGCAAAAGACGGGGAGAACGAGGCCCCTGCCGCTTCATATACAGATTTGGCCAGAAGGTCAACCTGGCGGTCAGTGGAATCCTTAAGTGAGGTGCCATCCGCCACAGATACAACTGTCCGGGCTGAGATTCTAGACACTGGAGGATCTACCTTTGGTGAATGAGCCCACTCCTTGACCACCTCTGGTCGAAAGGGAAAACGGTCATCAGAACTACGCTTTGGAAAGCGTTTGGTCACAGTGGCCTGAAAACTGGAGTGGTTAAAAAACATACTCCTTGCTCTCTTAGGTGAGGTAAACTGGTGTTTTTCTACCAGAGAGGCTTGTTCCTCTGACACTGGTGGATTGAGGTCCAGTACGGAATTAATGGACGCAATCAAATCACTAACATCTGCATCACCTTCGGTTAGATCAATGGGGTACATAGACGTAGCGTCCGAGCCCACAGTAAAGGCATCCTCCTCGCCCTGCGATTCAGCTCGTGAATCAGAGCCGTGGGACGAGGAAGGAGAAGAGTCCCTGCGTCTCCGTTTAGGAGGACGGGGTCTGGGAACAGATGAAAAATCCTCTGTGAGCTCTGCAGAGCGAGTCGGAGCAGCAGAGGCGCCCTGAGAAGGGGGCTGATGCATGGTCAGCAGAGTCCGGGACAGCTGTCCCATGGAGTCGGCAAAGGACTGGGAGATAGCTTTAGAAAACGATGCTACCCAAGCCGGGGGTTCAGCCACCGGGGCTGGAGCAGCCGGAAGGACCCCTGGGGAGACTCCAGGCTGAGGCACCAACATGTTAGAGCAGGCATCACAATGTGGATATGTGCTCGGTTCAGGCAGTATGAGCTTACATGCAGTGCATATAGAGTAAAGCCTTGCAGCCTTGCTCCTAGTGAGAGACATGCTGCTGAGGTGGAGGCTCTGCAGTAAAGAACACACTCCTTCAGAATGACCCCCAGAGAGTGTATAAGAAAGTCCACAACCCCAGAGAGTGTATAAGAAAGTCCACAACCAGAGGTTGTGGCTTACCAGACCGTTTTGTGTGCCCTCCGGATTCCACAGCTTGGACCCCAGACGGATTGCAGAGCTGCAGCAGCCAGCGCCGATCAGTGTGTGAACGCTGATAAAATGGCGCCGGAGTGAGGAGGGGGGCGGGGTTTAGTCCAAGAGCGGGAACCGGAGGGCCAAGGAGAAATACAGGGGAGGGAAACATCTCCTCAGAGAGGAGTGTCCTCCCCTGCGCTGAACGGCCGGTGGGCGGCGCCGCACTGTCCCCCTGCATGACTGACATGCAGGGGCAGTGAAAACGAAAGTAGGCCGCAGCCGAAGCCGGGGCCTAAATTTTTCCATGCGGCCGACAAGCAGGCACCCTCGGCGCGGTTCTCAGGAAAAAAACAGAGAACCGGCCGGAAATCACAGCAAAGTTAAATAACACACTCTCCCCACAATAAATGTACAAGGGACCCCTCAATAACGTCTCAATACTTAGCTTATGAGACGCAGGGCCAGGTCCCTGAGGGATGAGCGCTCCGTCCGGCAGGGTCCTGAAAGGGCTGCGGATGGAGACCGGTCTCCTGCAAAGCAGTGAGAACCGTGATGGCTCCCACTTCAAGCCAGAGCCCGAGGGATGGTGAAGGAGCGCGGCATGTAAGGCTCCAGCCTTGTAAAATCAACCTTAACAGCACCGCCGACACAGTGGGGTGAGAAGGGACATGCCGGGAGTCCAGCTTGGACCCGCTTTTCTTCCAACTCTTTAAAATCAAAAAAGAATGCATGTGTGGATGTGTGACCTCCTGAACACATAGCATTGAACTGGCTAGATTTGGTCATCCAGGGGGTGTATATGCTCGGAGGGAGGAGCTACACTTTTTAGTGTAGTACTTTGTGTGTCCTCCGGAGGCAGAAGCTATACACCCATGGTCTGGGTCTCCCATAAGGAACGATGAAGAAATAAACGGAGATGGAAAAATGAAAGTTTTTCAATTAGCTGCATAATAATTCTGCACACTAAGGCTATTTGCCCACGGGACTCTGTACCCACGGATTTTGCTGTGGAAAACCTGCGGATTTATCTGGATTTTCTAGATAAATCCGCAGGTTTTAGCAAGTACAGACACTCCCCATGTTATCCTATGGGACATGGGGAGATTCTGTGTCCATGCTGCGGAATATACTGTGGATGTCCCGCAGCCGCGCATAACTGCATGTCAATTATTTATGCGCAATTACCTGCGGAATTCCCAGCCCTCCACTATGGAGATAGAGACCAAGACTTCTGAATGGTAAGTCGCACGAATGCTCGCAGGTTTACCGCAGCTATTTCGCTGTATAAATAGCTGCGGTTTCCGGGGAGCAGCTGCGGGAAACCTGCGGACGTACCTGCGGATATATCCTCAGGAACAAACTCCCGTGGGCACATAGCCTAATAGTTACCCAAGAATTATGCACAGATATTTTGCCCTAAAAAGACAAAACCTCACTTTTACTATCTTAAAGAGGACCCAGGAAACATGATGTAATAGTGGCTGCAGAGCAGTATATCAGAAATTTTTTGTTTATTTTTTTTATTTCACCGCTCCTTTGCAGAGGTATTAGCAAAGTATTGCCCATAAAAAGTTAAAAAAAAAAAAAGTTACCCCCAAGTGGGTGTTATTAGTTTTCACTGAAGGCATGTTCATCTTCTGTCTGTATGAGTTGCCTAATCATAAGCCGTCAGCAACATACTAGAGAGGGAACACGCCTAACCATAGTTTAGGTTTCTCTGAGTGTAAGAACTAAGGATACAGCTCTGGTCTCCTGGTCTAACCTCCTGCATAATTAGAAAGTGCGGTGTTCAATTTTTAAATATATTAACCTTTTGGATTATCCAACAGCCAAAATTGATAATAAAAAATACAAATTACCTAATAATTGTGCACATTGTACAGTAAAATGTACAGCGTAAATGGGGGGGTAACCTATTCAGGACTTCCATTTATTAGCCACAAAAAAGAGCATCACATACCCTGTGAACTGCTCATCATTTGCAACCCCTCTGCCCAATGTGGGTAACCGTATTTATTAGTTTGTGGGAGAAACTTTTTTTATGGGCATAATTTAACATTAATAATAAAATGGATTTCTCTCACAATTATCACATTCTGAATTTACCTTTCTAGGTATAGACTGGAGATTTTTTCCAGTTGCTACAGTCATAATGGAATTATCAGATGGCTTTCCAAGTAGAGATACACTACAGAAGATAAGAGAGTAAAAACGGAACAAAGCAAGCTGGTTACTATGTACCTTAGGATCATGAAATGGCTCAGAACAATTTATGAAGGTTGTCTATGTTTCCATAAATATGGTTCACGTAAGCACTGAGACACTGAAATAAATGGTTTAATTCCAATAAGCTCAAATCTCGCTAATTGGTGAATATTAAATCAGGTAATTGCTGTTTAATATTAAAGCGCACCAATCACTAGGATTTTCCTATATAGCCTAAAGCCAGTGCTGTACTGGCACTATCAGGCTGATTCTATACATACCTGTACTGGTCAGCTAGGATGTATAGTGTTTGAAATCCAAGCAAGTAAAGTTTGTAAAATGAATAGTTTTTTGATTGGCAGCAGTTGCAGAGCATGTAATAGTTGGGGTGGGGTTTGATAATGATTCCTGCCCCCTGGCTGTTCGTCCTCCCCCTATCTATTATTAATGCTAGTTCCATTAGAGAGACGTTTTACTAATGGTTGTGGCAATAATTCATGGTGGCTAGAAGGACCTTGCTGACATCATACCCATGTGACCAGAAGGGGCAGGGCCTCAGCCAACATAGCTGATACCAGGACGCAATATTATTGTTTTGTTGGCTGAGGCCCCGTTCCTTCTGGTCACATGGGTATGATGTCAGCAAGGTCCTTCTAGCCACCATGATTTATAGCCACAACATTCTACAGTGTGTCCACCCATATCCTGTCCACCACCATTAACTTGAGAACAGCAGCAGGTATAGGCATAGAAGTGGTGTCTAGGTATAGTAAAGTAGCCATGCGCTATGCAATGAAAACACCTACAGCGCCACCTGGTGGAAAACAACGGAGTTAGCATTTTTATCGCAAAAACGGAACGAGATAGAGAAAAAAAGTTAACTACAAAGTTGTAGGGCATCATCAAATCAATATGAATCGACACTTTGCATACAGAAATGCTATGATATGAAACCCATGCCCCCCCCCCCCCCAAAAAAAAAACATTGAATGCTGGTCACACATATGGCACTCATTTAACTTTGATGCTCAAAGTGGCCACCGTCAGCTGCAATGCACATCTGGACTCTGGACAGCATACTGTATCTTGCTGCACGTTGTGCAATATGGTAAGTGACACGTTTGCACAAGCATCTGTGATACGTTGTCGTAGGTCCTGCAATGTTGGGAGGGGTTGCATACACCTGCTGTTTGATGTGACCTCACAGAAAGAAGTCCAATGGGGTCAGGTCAGGTGAGCGTGGAGGCCACTCCACGCAGCCACCATACCCAATGACTTGTAGGAAGGTATCCATGAGGTATCGCTTCACGTCCGCAGCCTTGTGAGTTTTACATGTTCTAATCATAGCATTTCTGTATGCAAGGTGACGATTCGTATTGAATTGATGATACCCTAAAACTTTGTAATTCACTTTTTTTCTCTATCTCGTTCCGTTTTTGAGATAAAAATGCTAACTCCGTTGATTTCCACCAGGTGGCGCTATAGGTGGTTTCATTGCGTAGCGCATGGCTACTTTACTATACCTAGACACCACTTCTATGCCTATAGCTGCCGCCGTTCTCAAGTTTATGTCGGTGGACAGAATATGGGTGGACACACTGTATAATAGAATGGTTGAGTATAGAATGTACGGGCACCTGACAGGTTAGTGAGAAGATGCTAACCTACGGCAGTGCTAAATTGTTTTTGCCAGTGCTATAGACATTGATCTAAGGAAAAAAAAAAGGGGACCCACACCGGTCTAACAATTATAATCTATGCAAACTTTTGTAGACTGGAATACCCTTTTTAAAACAAATATCTGACTACTCTCACCTGAGTAATGGAAAGCAGAAGCAGGACAGCCACAGAATATCTGTAGTACTAAGACAAGGAGGTAGCTGAATTAGGCAGGCCAAAAACTAAGAAAAGGCAAAAAATGGAGATTAAAAACAAGTAAAGGAAACGAAGAACAAGTAAAAGAAACATAGCTTAAGATATTCCAGGTTTATTACACTGATTATTCATCATCACTGTAAGCAAACACACAGGGATAACAATTGTGTCTAATTATAAAGTATATATAGTAGTTCTATTACATGAGCCAAATATTTAGTGCAGGAGACAGGACTGGAATCCACCTTCAGATATCAAGACAGAGGACCTAATACTGTACATGGCTCCTGCCCAAGGCCGTAATATGTTCATTCTACTGTTAATAAGCAAGTACCGTATATACTTTTCATTATTAGTAAGCAGCCAATGTCTGTGCTGGTTAGGTTTGAAAATCCATCAGTGATAAGTCTTATGACGCTTACCTGCACAATTACAAGTGTAAGCTGACACTGTAAGAGGAAAAGGAAGCATTTCCTAATACCATACGTTGCATTTCGAGCCTGTCATAAATACAAGAAGAATTTAGGATAACAAAGAATGATTTAGACTGAGTAAGAACAGAATTATTAGGTAGA
Organism: Anomaloglossus baeobatrachus; assembly: GCF_048569485.1. NCBI lineage: Eukaryota > Metazoa > Chordata > Amphibia > Anura > Aromobatidae > Anomaloglossus > Anomaloglossus baeobatrachus. The sequence goes on along the minus strand of NC_134357.1, from coordinate 299,800,841 downwards.
GACAAATTAGTGATCACATCATCTTTACAAATTATATATACAGTGGAACCTTGGTTTACGAGCATAATCCGATTTGTAAACCAAGCTACTCATCTAGCAAAGCAAAATTTCCCATAATAAATAATACAAGCTCAGACAATTCGTTCCCCAACTTGTTCAATGTCCCATCCTGGTCCCCTATTGTGCCATTCCCCACACGCACAAACACAGACGCACACACACACACACACACACACACACACACACACACACACACACACACACACACACACACACACACACACACACATTATATGCTCACCTTACCTTTTGTTTCATCGCCGGCCTCCTGGTTACTGCAGTTCATCGGTACAGGATGTGTATCGGGTAACCATCGCGACCGATGCCGGAGCTTCCGCTGCCAGAGCGCTGAAGTCAAAGGCAGGAGCCGTTTGCCTCTAATTGGCCAGCGCGCTGCCTTTGAGTAGTGGCTAACAGCGGCAGTTCCGGCATTGGTCGCGATGGTTACCCGATACACATCCTGTACCGGCGAACTACAAGAACCATGAGGCCTGTGATGGAACGGAAGGTAAGATGAGCATAATATGTGTGTGTGTGTGTGTGTGTTTCTGCGTGTTTGTGCGGACTGCAAGAGCGGGTCAGAGCACGGTTAAAGTACAGAACCGGAAGTGTGTGCGGAGAGTATTTGCTCGTACAGCAAAGCATTGCTCGTAAACTGAGTTACAAATTTACAGCAAGATTTGCTCATATAGCGAAATGATCGCAAATTGGGTTACTCGTAAACCACAGTTCCACTGTATGTATACATATATTGTAGAATATGGCTAAATACGAGCACTCGTTTAAGCATTCTGCATTTTTATGCAGACAACACACAATTTCTGGAAATTGCATATGAATATACAGTAGAAGTTGCACAAATAAGCTCTCCTCCAAAAGGAAGAACACAATCTCATCTATAGGTAGCTAGACTATAAGTCAATATCAGGAAGAGCAATGTCACATCAGGGCATGAAGATATCACTTAGGGATATCACTCAAATCTGAGACACAGATTTGTAGATGGCACAATTTCAGAATTTTTGTTTTTCCCCATCAGGAAAGAGAAGGATGGCATATCACTCAACCAACAAGAACAATACTCTTGTGCTCCAAAACCACTCTCTAGTATCTATCCTAAACCTAATGAGAATACATGTATGCATCAACACAGATAAGATAGTAATAATTATTTCTATAGCACCAACATATTCCACAGCACTTTACAATTCAGAGGAGACATGTACCGACAGTATCAGACATTGTAGAGTAATATGTTTCAAAAGATACCAAGAGGAGTGAGGGCCCTGCTAGCAAGCTTACAATCTATGAGAAAATTGGTATGTTCCAGCCATCAATATAATAAATAGGGATTGAAATAAAGTTGCATGGTCTGGTCACCAGACAGTATGTGTAAAAGTACAGATACAGAGTGCTATTAAGTGCATCAAGGGTGTGTATACAGATGATACAAGGGACCAAATTTGGAAGGAAATTTTGTAAGGGCAAAATGGGAAAGAAGGGAATTTTGTTACTTACCGTAAATTCCTTTTCTTCTAGCTCCAATTGGGAGACCCAGACGATTGGGGTGTATAGCTACTGCCTCCGGAGGCCACACAAAGCATTACACTAAAAAGTGTAAGGCCCCTCCCCTTCTGGCTATACACCCCCCGTGGGAACACGGGATGCTCAGTTTTAGTGCCACAGCAAGAAGGAGGAAAGCCAATAACTGGTTTAAACAAATTCAATCCGAAGAACATCGGAGAACTGAAAACCGTTCAACATGAACAACATGTGTACCCGAAAAAACCAAAAATCCCGAAGGAAACAGGGCGGGTGCTGGGTCTCCCAATTGGAGCTAGAAGAAAAGGAATTTACGGTAAGTAACAAAATTCCCTTCTTCTTCGGCGCTCCATTGGGAGACCCAGACGATTGGGACGTCCAAAAGCAGTCCCTGGGTGGGTAAAGAAATACCTCATGTTAGAGCTGCAAAAACAGCCCTTCCCTACGAGGAGGCAACCGCCGCCTGCAGGACTCTTCTACCTAGGCTGGCGTCCGCCGAAGCATAGGTATGCACCTGATAATGTTTGGTGAAAGTGTGCAGACTCGACCAGGTGGCTGCCTGGCACACCTGTTGAGCCGTAGCCTGGTGTCGTAATGCCCAGGACTCACCCACGGCTCTGGTTGAGTGGGCCTTTAGCCCTGAAGGAACCGGAAGCCCAGCAGAACGGTAGGCTTCAAGAATTGGTTCTTTGATCCATCGAGCCAGGGTGGCTTTTGAAGCCTGCGACCCTTTGCGCTTACCAGCGACAAGGACAAAGAGTGCATCGGAGCGGCGCAGGGGCGCCGTGCGGGAAATGTAGATTCTGAGTGCTCTCACCAGATCTAACAAATGTAAATCCTTCTCATACCGATGAACTGCATGAGGACAAAAGGAAGGCAAGGAGATATCCTGATTTAGATGAAAAGAGGATACCACCTTAGGGAGAAACTCCTGAATGGGGCGCAGCACTACCTTGTCCTGGTGGAAGACCAGGAAAGGAGCCTTGGAAGACAGCGCTGCTAGCTCAGACACTCTCCGAAGAGATGTGATCGCTACCAGAAAAGCCACTTTCTGCGATAGTCGAGAAAGTGAAACATCCCTCAGAGGCTCGAAGGGCGGCTTCTGGAGGGCAACAAGTACCCTGTTCAGATCCCATGGATCTAACGGCCGCTTGTACGGGGGTACGATATGACAAACCCCCTGCAGGAACGTGCGCACCTTAGAAAGTCGTGCTAGACGCTTCTGAAAAAAGACGGATAGCGCTGAGACTTGCCCTTTAAGGGAGCCGAGCGACAAACCTTTTTCTAACCCAGATTGCAGGAAAGAAAGAAAAGTAGGCAATGCAAATGGCCAGGGAGACACTCCCTGAGCAGAGCACCAGGATAAGAATATCTTCCACGTTCTGTGGTAGATCTTAGCAGACGTGGGCTTCCTAGCCTGTCTCATGGTGGCAACGACCCCTTGGGATAATCCTGAAGACGCTAGGATCCAGGACTCAATGGCCACACAGTCAGGTTCAGGGCCGCAGAATTCCGATGGAAAAACGGCCCTTGGGACAGTAAGTCTGGTCGGTCTGGTAGTGCCCACGGTTGGCCGACCGTGAGATGCCACAGATCCGGGTACCACGACCTCCTCGGCCAGTCTGGGGCGACGAGTATGACGCGGCTGCAATCGGATCTGATCTTGCGTAGCACTCTGGGCAAGAGTGCCAGAGGTGGAAACACATAAGGGAGCCGGAACTGCGACCAATCTTGCACCAAGGCGTCTACCGCCAGAGCTCTTTGATCGCGAGACCGCGCCATGAAGGTCGGAACCTTGTTGTTGTGCCGAGACGCCATTAGGTCGACATCCGGCACCCCCCAGCGGTGACAGATTTCCTGAAACACGTCTTGGTGAAGGGACCACTCCCCTGCGTCCATACCCTGGCGACTGAGGAAGTCTGCTTCCCAGTTTTCCACGCCCGGGATGTGAACCGCGGATATGGTGGATGCTCTGTCCTCCACCCACATCAGAATCCGCCGGACTTCCTGGAAGGCTTGCCGACTGCGTGTCCCTCCTTGGTGGTTGATGTATGCCACCGCTGTGGAGTTGTCCGACTGAATTCGGATCTGCTTTCCTTCCAGCCACTGCTGGAAGGCTAGTAGGGCCAGATACACTGCCCTGATTTCCAGAACATTGATCTGAAGGGTGGACTCCTGCTGAGTCCACGTACCCTGAGCCCTGTGGTGGAGAAAAACTGCTCCCCACCCTGACAGACTCGCGTCCGTCGTGACTACTGCCCAGGATGGGGGTAGGAAGGATCTTCCCTGTGATAAAGAGGTGGGAAGAAGCCACCACTGCAAAGAGTCCTTGGTCGTCTGGGACAGGGAGACTTCCCTGTCCAGGGATGTTGACTTCCCGTCCCATTGGCGGAGAATGTCCCACTGAAGTGGGCGCAGATGAAACTGCGCAAACGGGACTGCCTCCATTGCTGCCACCATCTTACCTAGGAAGTGCATGAGGCGCCTCAAGGGGTGCGACTGACCTTGAAGGAGAGACTGCACCCCTGTCTGTAGCGACCGCTGCTTGTCCAGCGGAAGCTTCACTATCGCTGAGAGAGTATGAAACTCCATGCCAAGATACGTTAGTGATTGGGTCGGTGACAGATTGGACTTTGAAAAGTTGATGATCCACCCGAAAGTCTGGAGAGTCTCCAGCGCAACATTCAGGCTGAGTTGGCATGCCCCTTGAGAGGGTGCTTTGACAAGCAGATCGTCTAAGTAAGGGATCACCGAGTGTCCCTGAGAGTGCAAGATTGCTACCACTGCCGCCATGACCTTGGTGAAAACCCGTGGGGCTGTCGCCAGACCAAATGGCAGAGCTACGAATTGTAGATGGTCGTCTCCTATCACGAAACGTAGAAAGCGTTGGTGCTCTGTAGCAATCGGCACGTGGAGATAAGCATCTTTGATGTCTATTGATGCAAGGAAATCTCCTTGAGACATTGAGGCAATGACGGAGCGGAGGGATTCCATCCGGAACCGCCTTGCGTTCACATGCTTGTTGAGCAGTTTTAGGTCCAGAACAGGACGGAATGAGCCGTCCTTTTTTGGCACCACAAAGAGATTGGAGTAAAAACCTTGCCCTTGTTCCTGAAGAGGAACAGGGATCACCACTCCTTCTGCTCTTAGAGAGCCCACCGCCTGCAGAAGGGCATCTGCTCGGTCGGGATGTGGGGAAGTTCTGAAGAACCGAGGCGGAGGACGAGAACTGAACTCTATCCTGTACCCGTGAGACAGAATGTCTCTCACCCAACGGTCTTTGACCTGTGGCAGCCAAATGTCGCAAAAGCGGGAGAGCCTGCCACCGACCGAGGATGCGGAGAGAGGAGGCCGAAAGTCATGAGGTAGCCGGCTTGGAAGCGGCTCCTCCGGTTGCTTTCTTGGGGCGTGAGTGAGCCCGCCAGGCATCTGAGCTCCTTTGCTCCTTCTGAGTCCCTTTGGACGAGGAGAATTGGGGCTTGCCCGAGCCTCGAAAGGACCGAAACCTCGACTGCCACTTCCTCTGCTGAGGTTTGCTTGATCTGGGCTGGGGTAAGGAGGAGTCCTTACCCTTGGACTGTTTAATGATTTCAGCCAATTGCTCACCAAACAGTCTGTCTCCAGATAGCGGCAAGCTGGTTAAACATTTCTTGGAAGCAGAATCTGCTTTCCATTCCTTTAACCACAAGGCTCTGCGCAAAACCACAGAGTTGGCAGACGCCATTGAGGTACGGCTCGTAGAGTCCAGTACCGCATTGATAGCGTATGTCGCAAACGCAGACATTTGTGTAGTTAAGGACGCCACTTGCGGCACTGCTGGACGTATGAAAGAGTCCACCTGTGCCAGACCAGCGGAAATAGCTTGGAGTGCCCACACGGCCGCGAATGCTGGAGCAAACGACGCGCCGATAGCTTCATAGACAGATTTCAACCACAGGTCCATCTGTCTGTCATTGGCATCTTTAAGTGAAGCCCCATCCTCCACTGCAACTATGGATCTAGCCGCAAGCCTGGATATTGGGGGATCCACCTTTGGACACTGGGTCCAGCGTTTGACCACGTCAGGGGGAAAGGGATAACGTGTATCCTTAAGACGTTTGGAAAAACGCTTGTCTGGATAAGCATGATGTTTCTGGACTGATTCTCTGAAGTCAGAGTGGTCCAGAAAAGTACTCAATTTACGCTTGGGATACCGAAAATGGAACTTCTCCTGCTGTGCAGCTGCCTCCTCTGCTGAAGGGGCTGGGGGAGAAATATCCAACAGTCTATTGATGGCCGCTATAAGGTCATTTACCATTGCGTCACCATCAGGGGTATCTAGATTGAGAGCGGTGTCAGGATTAGACTCCTGATCACCCACCTCTGTCTCCTCACACAGGGACTCTTCTCGTTGAGACCCTGACCAGTGTGATGACGTCGAGGGTCTTTCCCAGCGAGCCCGCTTAGGCTGCCTGGGACTGTCATCCGAGTCAGAGTCTTCAGCCTGTGATGCCTGGGACCCCCTTGAAGTACGGATTAGTTCCAACTGAGGGGGACCGGGGAGCATAGACACAGCAGTGTCCATGGTCTGAGAAACTGGCCTGGACTGCAAGGTCTCCAGGATTTTTGTCATAGTCACAGACATCTTATCAGCAAAAATTGCAAATTCTGTCCCCGTCACCGGGGCAGGGTTCACAGGCGTCTCTGCCTGGGCCACTACTACCATAGGCTCTGGCTGCCGAAGTGGCACAGGGATTGAACATTGCACACAATGGGGGTCATTGGAGCCTGCCGGTAGATTAGCCCCACATGCGACACAAGCAGTGCATACCGCCCGTGCCTTGGCACCCTTGCGTTTTGCGGATGACATGTTGTTGTCTCCTCAGAGCAATAGGGTATAAGCCAAGAAGCGACCGTACAGTGCAATATCAATATATATGGTACAGGGAAAAGATGCACCAAAAAACACTGTGGCACTAGTGGGGCCAGCACTTATGTGCAGCTTACCGCCCGCAGAAACGCGGGTGTGTGGTCAGCAGAGTCCCTTGTCTGGGTCCCCCAGAGCCTGTGTCCTTTCTCCAGCCAGACTGCATGCAGGAATGGCTGCCGGCGTCCTGTGGAGAGGGGCGGGCCCTGGGCGTGTTGAGACCAAGAGCGGGAAACCTGCGCCCCACTGTGCCCAGTGAGAGGGCTGGAGTATGTAAATAAGACTCCAGCCCTCAGCGCTGACTATGGAACAGCGTCTCTCCCTTCCCCTGATTGACAGGGTGGGGGCGGGAACGAAGCGGAGCTAGGCCGCAAAAGCCGGGGACTAGATTTATGAGCGCTGCCGCCGTAAAAGCGCGGTCAGCGCGAGTCCCCGGCGCACTACAAGTCCCAGCCGCGCCGCCGCTCCCGGAGCGGCCGGTGCGGTAGTTCCCAACAATAAAATCACCCAGCTAAGCTGCAGTGACTGTAACCCCAGCGCGCAGCGCTACTGTCCCCGGCGCACTAGCACACCCAGCAAGTCTGGAGTGTGCGTGGCCTGTCTGTGCGGGGACACAGAGTACCTGAATGTTGCAGGGCCTTGTCCCTGACGGTACTCAGCTCCTCCAGCAGGTTCTCTGGGTCTGTGGATGGAGCCCGGCCTCAGGGTTTGGGGGCCGGTAAGATCCCACTTCCACAGAGCCCCTCAGGGGGATGGGGAAGGAAAACAGCATGTGGGCTCCAGCCTCCGTACCCGCAATGGGTACCTCAACCTTACAAACCACAAGTGGGGTGAGAAGGGAGCATGCTGGGGGCCCTATATGGGCCCTCTTTTCTTCCATCCGATATAGTCAGCAGCTACTGCTGACTAAACAGTGGAGCTATGCGTGGATGTCTGACCTCCTTCGCACAAAGCTTGAAAACTGAGCATCCCGTGTTCCCACGGGGGGTGTATAGCCAGAAGGGGAGGGGCCTTACACTTTTTAGTGTAATGCTTTGTGTGGCCTCCGGAGGCAGTAGCTATACACCCCAATCGTCTGGGTCTCCCAATGGAGCGCCGAAGAAAGTTAGATTAGTGAGGCGAGGCGATAGGCTACAGAATAGGGGATAGTCTAAAGAACTGTGTTTTAGGGCACACTTAAAACTTTGGGTATTGGGAATTAATCAAATTGTCCTGGGTAGTGCATTCCAAAGAATTGACGCGGCTCACGAGAAGACTTGGAGGCAGGAGTGGGAGGTTTGGATTATAGAGGATGTCAGTCTTACGTCATTAGGTGTACGCATGATTAAGGTGATAGACAGAGATGAGAGAGGACATTTAGCGCGGAGCAAAACTGTGGAAGACTTTGTGAGAGTGATAAGTTTATATTGGAGTATAAAAGGATGAGCAACCAGTGCAATAACTGGCACAGGGTAGAGGCATCGGTGTAGTGGTTGGAGAAAAATATGATCCTGGCTGCTGCATTCAGGATGGATTAGAGGGGTGAAGGTTTAGTAAGAGAGACTCATAAATATAGAGATGCAATAGTCAAGATAAGAATGAATCAAAGCGATAATAAGTATCTGATATAAGATATGCACAACACAAATATTCAATATTGCTCCCCAATGCTTATGACTTATCTAGGGGCATAGCTGTTCAGTTTAAGCGCACCATGCAGGGATTGCATACATAAAAGCTCTTATCCATACAGGTGCAACCACTAACCTGTTCAATGAGGCGGATAATGCTGACACTCTCCTCCCGCCTGAACGACAGAGAACACGGTAGGCTGTTAAGAGAAGCAGAGAGGTGCAAAGGAGAGAACTCCTCTGATGTATTTGCACGAAGAGAGTCGCTCACATATCCAAACATTTCCCAGGAACACCGAGAAGGGAACAATGGATCCAAAGAAATACTAACGGGGAAAAAAAAAAAAAAAAAAAAAAAAGAGAGATGAAAGGTTAGCATAAATAGGCAGAGAATAGAAGGGAGAAACGTGTCAGGAATAAATCTCTGGTCCTCTCAAGACTTGTTTCTCTCCTCCATACTTGTAAGCTCCTCACCCAATTGCCCCCAAAGCGCCTTTTGAGTATTTCCTATTTTCTGGAATTCTGTGCCCCAACATGTCCGATTATCCAACACATTCAGAACTTTGAAACGCAGATTGAAAACCTATCTTTCCAAGAAATCTTACAGCCTGTAATGACTCTGCTGTCTCTTCACCACCACCGAAGCTGCTGCAACCCCCCAACCTACGGTCTCTTTCCCCAGTATTCTGTAAGACAAAACAATCACTGATCTCGGAGAGACCAGCCTGAGAAAACACTGCCGGCAGCCAGCGAAGGCGCTCAACACAGTGAAATCCTAGGTGCATTGCCCCCTGGGAAGTATGCAAATCAAAATGGACCATGGAGCCTCTGTTAGGAGTCTCGACACGGAAAATAGCCAGATATCCCTCCGGGAAGGACCTAGCCAAGGAGTGGCTCCTTTTAGGAGACCACCAAAACCACCATATTAAGTGGCCCTTTTAGTCTATTTAGTTTATATATATATATATATATATAATAAAATAAATAAACTCGTGAAGAGTTGGATATTGACTAAAGGGGCCACTTAATAACTTAATATGGTGGTCATGGTGGTCTCCTAAAAAGAGCCCCTCCTAGGTCCTTCCCGGAGGGATATCTGGCTATTTTCCGTGTCGAGACTCCTAACAGAGGCTCCACGGACCTTTTTGATTCCCAGTATCCTGTAGACTGTAAGCCCGCAAGGGCAGGGTCCACTCTAGCCTGTGTTCCATTGTATCATTATTGGTTTGTTCATTTTAATTTGTATTTAGTGTGTAAACCCCTTTTCACATGTACAACATATGAAAGGTTTCAAAAGCATAAAAAGGAATAAAACCATAGATCTTATATTGCAAGAAAAGCAGCCACACTGAAAAAATGTAACTTTTTATTGAGTTCTATAAAGATATAGTAAGAAATCAATCAGCACTTAATCTTGAAACTACCGTATGTACAGAAAGGTTACATTCGATAAATTAATGTGGATAACATCAGACATCTGAAAACCTCTAAGGCTCTGTGCCCACATGTGCGTATTGAATGCTGTTACGCAGTGTTCTGCACTGCAGCGTAACTGCATGCGTCCTGCGTCCCCTGCACAATCTATGAAGATTGTGCATTATCCATGCACACGTTGCATTTTAGAATGCAGCGATTTGCATGCTGCCAAATCACTGCGTTCTAAAAAGCAACATGTCACTTATTTCGTGCGCTTTGGATGCAAATCCCGCTCTGTCTATGGGAGGGGCTGCATCCAGACCGCATGAAATCGGCTTTAAAGTACGCAGTGTTTCTGCAGCGATTTGAAGCGCATGTGTGCTGTTCAAATCGCTGCAGAAATTTCTGCAGGGACAGAACGCAACGTGGGCACATAGCCTAAATCTGATACTTTATGGAGATTAACCCCTTCCAGATTATTGATGGGTTGACATTGCAGCCAAGGGCCTGCTGACGGTCCCCATGGCTGCCACCTTCCTCCTCTTGTGATACCTACCCTAAGGATGAGAGAACATCTTTTTTACTACATGTTGTAAAATTAGCATATGGCACACATCATGAATATGAACAAGCGATCTAATGATCGAAGGTTCAAGTACCAAAAGAGACCAAAAAAATAAAGTAAAAAAAAAAGTGAAAACTATAACAAAGAAACGTAACATTTGAATCAACCACTTTTCTAAGTTTTAAAGAAACAAAATTTACCGTAGATAAAAAACAAGCTTAGTGGATATCACAACATCCAGAAAAAACGGATTTTTGTGTACTCACCGTAAAATCGTTTTCTCTTAGCCATCATTGGGGGACACAGGACCATGGGTGTTATGCTGCTTATCCATAGGAGGACACTAAGTAGATGCAAAGATGTTAGCTCCTCCCCTGCAGTATACACCCCCTGGCTCAGCCAGGCTACTTCAGTTTAAGTACACAAGCAGTAGGAGAACAAGTAACAAAAAACGTGAGTGAATACTCATAACAAAAAGTACTGAGACAGAAAAAAACTAAGGCCCAACAGGGCAAAAGGGAGGGTGCTGTGTCCCCCAATGATGGCTAAGAGAAAACGATTTTACGGTGAGTACACAAAAATCCGTTTTTCTCTGACGCCTCATTGGGGGACACAGGACCATGGGACGTCCTAAAGCAGTCCATGGGTGGGTAAACAATAAACAACGCAACCCAAGGACTAGGAACCAGTCCCAGATAGCCAGGAGCGCCTACTGAGATAGGTACTCCACTATCGTTTGCAGAATTTCCCTACCTAGGTTCACCTCAGGCGAAGCCTGGGTATGGACTCAGTAATGCTCTGAAACAGTATGTAGGCAAGACTAGGTCGCAGCCCTACACCTCTGTTCTACTGAAGCCTGATGCCTAATGGCCCAAGAGGCGCCAACTGCTCGCGTGGAATGAGTCCGCAGCCCACTAGGAATGGGCTTGAGTTGCAAGCGGTAGACCTCCTGGATCACAGAGCGAATCCAGCGAGCCAGCGTTGCCTATGAAGCTGCCTCTCCTTTCTTAGACTCCTTGTTCGTCATTCTTGAAAGGCCTATGTTCCTAAAGGGGCTGTCCTAGGTACGTAATATCTGAGAGCCCTCACAAGGTCTAGCGAATATAGAACCCTTTCCACCCCAAGGACTGGGTGTGGACAAAAGGAAGGCAGAACAATGTCCTCGTTCATATGAAACGGGGAAGTAACCTTCGGAAAAAAATCCGGAAGGGGCATTGAACCACCTTGTCCTGATGAAAGATCAGAAAGGGTTCACGGCAAGAGAGTGCTGCCAGTTCCGAAACTTGTCTGATGGACGTAATCGCTACTAAGAATGTTACCTTCCAGGAGAGAAGAGCAAGAGGAGATTCCTTAAGAGGTTCAAAAGGGGGCCTCTGGATACCGTCCAAAACGAGATTGAGGTCCCATGGGTCCAGCGACCGTTTATACAGGGAAACTAGAAGGGAAACACCCTTGGAGGACAGTCTTGACTTGCGGATTGCAAGCTAGGCGGTATTGATAGAATATCGAGAGAGATGAAACATGCCCCTTAAGGGAGCTGAGGGCCAACCCCTTTTGCAACCTGACTGCCAAAAAAAAAAATCAAGAATTCTGGGGATCGCCAGAGGCATAGGTTGGACATTAGATTCCCTGCACTGGGAAAGGAAAGTTTTCACGTACGGTGGTAAAAACAAGATGAAGGCCGGCTTTTGGGCAATGTACATGGTGGAAATGACCGCAGGAGAGAATCTCGCTCTTGTTAAAGTCCAGGTCTCAATGGCCAGGCCGTCAGCTTCAGGGCTCTGGAGTTCTGATGGGAAATGGGCCCTTGGGTCAGCAGGTCTGGGATGCTTACGAGGCTCCATGAGCAATTGTACTAATTCAGCATACCAGGCGCACCTGGGCTAGTCCGCTGCTATTAGTATCACCGGGACTCCTTCTGCCTTGATCTTCCTGATTACTTGCAGCAGCAGGGGCAGAGGCGAAAAACATGTAAGGCAGACTGAAACGACTTCAGGAGACTAGAGCATCCGCACCAATGGACTGTGGATCACGTGACCTGGCTAAGAACGCGGGTACCTTTGCGTTCAACCTTGAGGCCATTAGATCCACGTCTGGTGTACTCCAGTGAGTGCAGATGTGTGGGAACACTTCTGGGTGGAGAAAACCACTCTCCGGCAGCCAGTCCATGGCGACTTAGAAGGTCCCCCGCCCAGTTCTCTACTCCTGGTATGTGTAACGCTGAAAACACAGACCCCCGTCGATTCGGCCCAGGTGAGGATCCTGAGGACCTCAAGATAAGCTGTCTTGCTGCTGGTACCTCCCTGCCGATTGACCTATGCCACAGCTGTTCCATTGTCCAATTGGACCCGAATCAAACGACCTGCTAGCAGAAGGGGGGAATGACCCAAGCGCGAGAAGATCGCGCTGATTTTCAGGATGATTTTCTGGGAAGGGAAGACTCCTGGGGTGTCCAACATCCCGAAGCAGTACGCTGCTCCCCAGACTAAGAGGCTGACGTCCGTGGTCAGGAGTAGCCAGTCCACTTGGGGGAGAAAAACTCCTTCTCAATATGGAAGAGGACTGAAGCCACCAGCAAAGCGCATACCTGACTGAAGGTGTCAGGTGAAAAGTTCGTCCAAGGAAAAGGGGGCTCTTGTCCCAGGCAGCTAGAAGCGCAAGCTGCAGTGGGCGGTGGTGTGGCTAAGCGAGCAGCACTGCCTCTATAGCCGCCGCTATCCTACCTAGCACTCTCATACTGAATCGTATGGAGCGAGAGGAGTACGTAGAGGGCAGTGTACCGCTTGTTGTAGAGCAGTCGCCTTGTCTTGAGGGGAAAATATCAAGCCCCGAAGAGTGTCCAGGGACATGGCCAGGGAGGTGACGGATTTTGACGGGACCGGGGATGATTTGACTGGAGTCAGAAGCCGCCCTAAGCGGGATAGGGTGCCCACAGAGATCTGCACGCTGGTTAAGCCCTTGATGAGGAGGTCATCCAAGCAAGGCAGAACAGCCACTCTCCTGGCGTGAAGGGGCACTCATGGCGGCCGCCATTACCTTAGTTAAGACCCTTGGTGCTGTGGCAGAGCCGAGGGTAGGGCCACAAATGAAAAAAAAAATAAAAAGAAGTCCTGAACCGCAAAGCGGAGGAACTTTTGGTGAGCTGGAGCGATGGGTATGTGCAGGTACGCGTCCCTGATAGCTAGGGAGGCAAGGAATTCTCATTCGACCATAAAGGTAATAATGGACCCTAGGAAGTCCATTCTGAATCTCCTTACGTGCACATGTTTGCTCAGGTGTTAGAGGTCCAGGATGGGACGAACTGACCCATCCTTTTTTGAGGACCACGAGAGGTTGGAAATAGAAGGCCTTGAACCTCTCACCGTCCGGAACAGGTACCAATACCCCCGCCGTTTGGAGGGAGTGGATTGCTGAGGAGAAGGCCTCGTGGTGTTTTGGAGCCTTTGGGGGGGGTTTGAGAGAAAAGACTGACCAGGGGATCGGGTCCAGAATTCAATGTGGTAAACGGAAGACACAAGGTATCACACCCATTTGTGGTCTGAGGTGGCGGCTCAGATGGAGGAGGACGAGACTCCTCGGTCTTTGTCTAGACTGCCAGGACGAGGTGGACTCGAGGAGGGCTGAGAAGGTCGGGCCCTGCGTGTCTAGTAAAAAACATCCTGGGCTAGAGTTGGGGGAGGGAGGTACTCTTTTCCTCCCGTGGCGTCAGACAAAAAAAGAGCCTGTCCAGGTGATCGGCAAGCCATCGGTCTGGAAAGGAGTACTGTGAGAGGCTTCTTAGAGACCGAGTCCGCTCTCCATTATCGGAACCAGAGGGCCTTACGGAGGGCTATGGTATTTGAGGCAGCAATAACTGCGCAGGTAGCAGCGCCGAGGGAGGCCTGCATGAGGTACTCTGCCGCCGCAGCAATGTGAACTGTTACATCTGTGAGGGTCTGAGGGAAACTGGTAGTCCTGGTGCCTGTGCGACCCACACGGAAGGGGAGAGGGACCCGCGGCCTCGAGGCAGAGCGATCGAGCTGCTCCACTTGTCTGTCTGTCGGGTGCTTGAAGGAGGATCCATCAAGTAAAAGACAGGAGTGGTCCTTCAGGTAGGCGGAAGCTGGGTGACGGTCCACCGAGGCCGGATCAGCCCAGCCCTTAGAGACAGCTAAGCCAAAGGGGTACCGGGACTCCATGAGTTTACGGATACCGAGGCGGCGTTAAAATCCCTTTTTTTTTTTTTTTTTTTTTTTTTTGAGGTTTCTTCACCCTTTTAAAAGGAGACCGCAGGGTCAGTAGTAGTGGATGGGAGATCTTCCACATGCAGAGTTTTGGTTGATTGCTGCAATAAGTCCATCGCAGCTTGATCGCTCGGGGAGGTTGAAACCAAGGAATCATCCTGGTACAAACATCATTCCCCTTCCTCCGGCTCCTCAGAGACCGCGGAACATGTGGGAGAACCCCATCTGTGTACCCCAGAGGGAGAACCATGGGGGTCATGCCCTTTTTCTGATCTGCAACCGGTGAAGCAGAGGGCTGATTCTTATCAGAAGGACCCTCTATAGAGGTGTCATCAGGCTGCGTTCTGTCCAGGGGCCCCGAGGGGTGTGAGGACGATGTTGCATAGCCAGCACCAGGTTCTGGGAACTGTGCCCATTCCGGGGGACTGGGAGCCGTAGGCTCTGGGCTGGCAGCGGTTGCTGCGGTGGTGGCGGGGGGGGGGGGGTAAGCTACAGGGGCACCGGACTCACAGAAGGAAGAGGTGCTATCATCCCCTAGTAGCTCAGCGTCTTACAGTTGTTGCTGTAGTTGTGCAGGGCATAAAACATGTGACTGCAGCCCCTGGCTGATGAGCCACAAACTGATTGTAATGAGGGAGCAATGCTCTGCATAGCTAATATGCAAGTAAGGCTATAACTCACCCAGAACACTGATAGCCCTTCCCCCCCCCCCTCCTCCTGTGTTACAGTTCCTGTGGGAAGGAGGATGTTGAATGTTTCACGAATTTCCATGTCATCCTTGGCCTGCTGTGCAGGGGCCATGCTAATCTTCTGTGTAGCTCTGCATTTGAGCATATGTGCTGCCGAAGCTAGCACCCTGTGTGAGGGGGGGTGTGGCTTATCGAGTGTTGGAGGGGACGGGGCTTAGCTTTGACAAGAAGGCATGAGAAAATATAATAAACAAAAAATGGTGGGAAGGGACTCCCCTTCCCTCCTCCAGCCCTGCACGACAATGGTGGACAGAAAAACCTCTATAAGTCTACCACAGCTGCGGCTGCACTGAGCCCAGGGAGCTCTCCCCTCCCCCGCCACAGGTGGAAGCTATGTAGGAGTCTGCAATCACAGCCCATGTGCATCCAGTCAGTGTGACATTTGCTCCAATTTCCTGTCAGGGAGCCAGTGTGCAGATTCTGATGCCTGCTGGCAGAACTTATATCAACTCAGACCCTGCCAGAGGGAGTAAGGAAGTGTTCATCTGCTCTGTGCTCTGGAAAAATCGAAATGATCTCACCTCAGCTCCTGTGGAGATGGCAGTCTGGTCACACTTAGTGCAGAACTTATATCAACTCAGAGCCTGCAAGAGGGGCTGAGGAAGTTTTCATCTGCTCTGGGCTCTGGAAAATCAGTGCCATGAGACCTGTCGTCCAGTGAGTAACAGCCCAGGATCCAGCGTCGCAGGAGGGGGTACGGGGAGGCGATACTCCGCGTTCCCACCTGTGGATGGTTTTGGGAAATCAATCCCCGAAGGAACCGTTGCCCTCCAAAAAGAAAACATTCTTGCTGCAGTAGTCTGCAGAGATGTGCCTCTTGTAGACACTAAGCTAAAACTGAAGTAGCCTGGCTGAGCCAGGGGGTGTATACTGCAGGGGAGGATCTAACATCTTTGCATCTACTTAGTGTCCTCCTATGGATAAGCAGCACAACACCCATGGTCCTGTGTCCCCCAATGAGGCGTCAGAGAAAGTCCTTTTAAATTATAAAATTAACTCATACAGTAAATTCAGTAAACAGAAAAAAGAGAATTTTGTTTACTTACTGTAAATTCTTTTTCTTATAGTTCCGTATTGGGAGACCCAGACCATGAGTGTTTAGCTTCTGCCTCCGGAGGACACACAAAGTACTACACTTAAAAGTGTAGCTCCTCCCTCTGAGCTTATACACCCCCTGGAGAACCAGATCTAGCCAGTTTAGTGCAAAAAAGAGAATTTTGTTTACTTACCATAAATTCTTTTTCTTATAGTTCCGTATTGGGAGACCCAGACATTGGGTGTATAGATTCTGCCTCCGGAGGACACACAAAGTACTACACTCAAAAGTGTAGATCCTCCCTCTGAGCTTATACACCCCTTGGAGAACCAGATCTAACCAGTTTAGTGCAAAAGCTGAAGGAGAATAGCCACCCACAAGTAAAAACAGAGCAAGAACCGGAACAACCGGAGTCTCTGTCTACGACAACAGCCAGTGATAACACGCGGAACAAGAAACTGCCAACAGGCAACAGGGAGGGAGCTGGGTCTCCCAATACGGAACTATAAGAAAAAGAATTTACGGTAAGTAAACAAAATTCTCTTTTTCTTTATCGTTCCTATGGGAGACCCATGTGGACCTGAGCCAGCCGGGCGATACGCCGCTGGAACAGCACTGACAGAGCCGAGACTTGTCCCTTGAGAGAGTTGAGGGACAATCCCAGCTGCAGACCGGACTGTAGAAAAGACAGAAGGGTCGGCAAGGAAAAAGGCCAAGGAGAATGGCCGGAAGAGCGACACCAGGACAGGAAAATCTTCCAAGTCCTGTGATAGATCTTGGCAGAGGAAGACTTACGGGCCCGAGTCATAGTGGAGATGACTTCAGGAGGGATACCAGAAGCCGTCAAGATCCATGACTCAAGAGCCACGCCGTCAATCTCAGAGCCGCAGAATTCTGGCGGAAAAACGGACCTTGTGAGAAAAGGTCTGGACCGTCCGGAAGATGCCACCGCACCTCTACGGACAGATGGAGCAGGTCTGGGTACCAAGCTCGCCTGGGCCAGTCCGGAGCAATGAGAATGACTCGACGGCCCTCCATTCTGATCTTGCGCAGAACTTTGGGCAAGAGAGCTAGAGGGGGAAACACGTAGGACAGACGAAACTGGGACCAGTCTTGAACCAGAGCGTCCGCGGCGAAGGCCTGAGGATCGTGGGAGCGAGCCACGTAAACCGGAACCTTGTTGTTGTGACAGGACGCCATTAGGTCCACATCCGGAGTGCCCCACTTGCGGCAGATTGACTGAAGCACTGCCGGATGCAGGGACCACTCGCCACTGTCCACGGTTTGACGGCTGAGATAATCTGCTTCCCAGTTTTCCACGCCTGGGATGTGGACTGCGGATATGGTGGACTTGGAGTCCTCCGTCCATTGAAGGATGCGTTGTACCTCCAACATTGCCAGGCGGCTGCGTGTCCCGCCTTGGTGATTGATGTAGGCAACTGCTGTCGCGTTGTCTGACTGGACTCGGATGTGCTTGCCCGCCAACAGGTGGTGAAAGGCTAGGAGAGCTAGAAGCACAGCTCTGGTTTCCAGCACATTGATCGAGAGGGCTGACTCGGACGGAGTCCAAGTGCCCTGCGCTTGGTGGTGGAGACATACCGCTCCCCAGCCGGACAGACTGGCATCCGTGGTGAGAATCACCCAGGACGGGGTCAGGAAGGAGCGCCCCTGAGACAGAGAGAGGGGCCGAAGCCACCACTGAAGGGAGCTCCTGGTCTGTGGCGACAGAGCCACTAACCTGTGCAAGAAGGAAGGCCGCTTGTCCCAACAGCGGAGAATGTCCAGCTGCAGTGAACGCAGATGGAACTGGGCAAAGGGAACAGCCTCCATTGACGCCACCATCTGACCCAGCACCTGCATCAGGTGCCTGATGGAATAACGGCGGGGCCGCAGCAGAGCGCGGACCGCCAGTTGGAGAGACTGCTGTTTGACTAAGGGCAACTTCACAAGTGCCGGCAGAGTCTCGAACTGCATCCCTAGGTACGTGAGACTCTGGGTCGGAGTCAGAGTGGATTTGGGAAGATTGACAATCCACCCGAATTGGGCTAGAGTGGCAAGAGTGAGCGAGACACTCCGCTGACAGTCTGCGCTGGATGAAGCCTTGACTAGAAGGTCGTCCAGGTAAGGAATCACTGCCAACCCCTGTAGGTGCAGAACCGAAACCACTGCTGCCATGACCTTGGTGAATACTCGAGGGGCCGTGGCTAACCCGAAGGGGAGAGCCACGAATTGGAAATGTTCCTCTCCGATTGCAAAACGTAGCCAACGCTGGTGTGAAACTGCAATTGGCACATGCAGATAGGCATCTCTGATGTCGATGGATGCCAGGAAATCCCCTTGGGTCATTGATGCAATGACTGACCGCAGAGACTCCATGCGAAAATGCCGCACCTGAACATGCTTGTTGAGAAGCTTGAGATCCAGGATGGGCCGGAAGGAACCGTCCTTTTTGGGAACTAGGAAGAGATTTGAGTAAAAACCTCTGAACCGTTCCCGGGCGGGAACCGGTACAATTACTCCGTTGGCCTGCAAGGATGCCACGGCCTGAGAGAAGGTGGCGGCCTTGGAGCAGGGGGGAGTTGACAGAAAAAAATCTGTTTGGCGGGCTGGAAGAGAATTCTATCCTGTAGCCGTGGGAGATGATATCCCGCACCCACTGATCGGAGACGTGTTGAAACCACACGTCGCCAAAGTGGGAGAGCCTGCCACCGACTAAGGACGTTGCTGGCGCGGACAGATAGTCAAGAGGAGGCTGCCTTAGTGGCAGCAGCACCTGCGGTCTTCTGTGGACGCGCTTTTGGGCGCCAGTTGGATTTCTGGTCCTTGGCTGAGTTAGTGGACGAGGCCGAGGGCTTAGAGGACGACCAGTTGGAGGAACGAAAGGAACGAAACCTCGACCGATTCCTACCCTGGACAGGTTTCCTGGTTTTGGTTTGTGGCATGGAAGTACTCTTCCCGCCAGTAGCTTCCTTAATAATTTCATCCAGCTGTTCACCGAACAGCCGGGACCCAGCAAAAGGGGGCCCAGCAAGGTACTTCTTTGAAGAAGCATCTGCCTTCCACTCTCGAAGCCACAAGATCCTGCGGATAGCGAGGGAATTAGCCGAAGCCACCGCAGTGCGGTGAGAAGCCTCCAGCATAGCAGACATGGCATAGGATGAAAAAGCCGAAGCTTGGGAAGTTAAGGCAACCATCTCGGGCATAGATTCCTTAGTGAGGGAATGCATCTCCTCCAGAGAAGCAGAGATGGCTTTGAGAGCCCACACTGCTGCAAAAGTCGGGGCGAACGAGGTCCCTGCCGCCTCATATACAGATTTGGCCAGAAGGTCAACCTGGCAGTCAGTGGAATCCTTAAGCGAGGTGCCATCAGCCACTGATACAACGGTCTGGGCTGAGAGTCTAGACACCGGGGGGTCTACCTTTGGTGAATGAGCCCACTCCTTGACCACCTCAGGTGGAAAGGGAAAACGGTCATCAGAACCACGCTTAGGGAAGCGTTTGTCAGGGCAGGCCCTGGGCTTGGTCACAACGGCCTGAAAACTGGAGTGGTTAAAGAACACACTCTTTGTCCTCTTAGGCGAGGTAAACTGGTGCTTTTCTGCCAGAGAGGGTTGCTCCTCTGATATTGGCGGATTGAGATCCAGTACAGAATTAATGGACGCAATCAAATCACTAACATCTGAGTCACTTTCGGACAGACCAATGGGGCACATGGAGGCAGTCTCCGAGCCCCCAGTAAAGGCATCCTCCTCATCCTGCGAGTCAGCTTCTGAAACCGAGCCACGGGACGAAGGAGAGGGAGCCCTGCGTCTCTTTTTAGAAGGACGGGGCCTGGGACCAGATGATGAATCCTCTGTGAGCTCCGGTCCTGAGAGAGACCTAGCAGCAGAGGCACCCTGTGAAGGGGGCTGATGCATGCTCAGCAAAGTCCTGGACAGATGTCCCATGGAGTCAGCAAAAGACTGGGAGATAGACCTGGTTAAGGATTCTACCCAAGCCGGGGGTTCAGCCACAGGAGCCAGAGCAGCCTGAGAGACCCCTGGGGGTGCGATTTCAGGCTGAGGCAACGTCAGGTTAGAGCAGGCATCACAATGTGGATAGGTGCTCGGTTCCGGCAGTAGGAGCCTACATACAGTGCATACTGAAAACAGCTTTGGAGCCTTGCTCCTCGTGTGAGACATGCTGCTGGAGTGGGGGCTCTGCCAGAATGACCCCCAGAGAGTATATACAGAAGGTCCACAACCAGAGGTTGTGGCTTACCAGACCGCAGGAGCGGTTTGTGTGCCCTCCAGATCCCGAAGCCCGGACTCCCAAGCACCTCAGCAGGGATGCTGCAGACCAGTGGTGATCGCAGGGAAAAACGCTGAGAAAATGGCCACCGGAATGAAGAGAGGGGGCGGGACTCACTCTAAGAGCGGGATCTGGAGGGCCAAAGAGATTCACAGGGGAGGAGACATGTACTCAGTGAGGAGTGTCTCTCCCCTTCGTAGAACGGCCGCTGGGCGGAGCCGCGCTGTCCCTCTGCATGAATGACATGCGAGGGCAGTGAAACCGAAAGTAGGCCTCCGGCGACGCCGGGGCCTAAATTTGAGCGGTGCGGCCGACGCGCAGGCACCATCGGCGCGGTTCTCAGGCGACAGCCAGAGAACCCGTCGGAAATGTCATAAAAATCACTCAGCACACTCTCCCACAACAATAAAGTACAAGGGACCCCCATATATAAACGTCTCAGGTACTTAGCTTGCTGAGACGCAGGGTTCCAAGTCCCTGGGGGATGAGTGCTCCGGTCCAGCAGGGTCCTGAAGGGCTGCGGATGGAGACCGGTCTCATGCCAAGCATGGAGAACCGTGCTGGATCCCACTTCAAGCCAGAGCCCCGGAGGGATGGTGAAGGAGCACGGCATGTAAGGCTCCAGCCTGGGAATCAACCTTAACAGCACCACCGACACAGTGGGGTGAGAAGGGACATGCCGGGGGTCCAGGCTTGGACCCACTTTTCTTCAAACTCTTTCCAAAAATGAAAAATCAGATGAGAATGCATGTGTGGATGTATGACCTCCTGAACACAAAGCGATAAACTGGTTAGATCTGGTTCTCCAGGGGGTGTATAAGCTCAGAGGGAGGATCTACGCTTTTGAGTGTAGTACTTTGTGTGTCCTCCGGAGGCAGAAGCTATACACCCAATGTCTGGGTCTCCCATAGGAACGATAAAGAAAGCTGAAGGAGAATAGCCACCCACAAGTAGAACCGAGCAAGAACCGGAACAACCGGAGACTCTGTCCACGACAACAGCCGGTGATAACACACGGAACAAGAAAATTGCCAACAGGCAACAGGGAGGGAGCTGGGTCTCCCAATACGGAACTATAAGAAAAAGAATTTACAGTAAGTAAACAAAATTCTCTTTTTCTTTATCGTTCCTATGGGAGACCCAGACCATGGGACGTTCCAAAGCTGTCCCTGGGTGGGAATAAATAGAAAAAACTAAGAAGTAGGCGAAACCTAACTTCACAAGTGGGCAACAGCCGCCTGAAGGATGCGTCTGCCCAAGCTCGCATCTGCCGAAGCATGAGCATGCACTTGGTAGTGCTTCGAAAAGGTATGCAGACTAGCCCAAGTGGCAGCCTGACCGACCTGCTGAGCCGTAGCCTGGTGCCTGAGAAACCAAGAGGCACCAACAGCTCTGGTCGAGTGTGCCTTGATCCCCGGCGGGGGAGGCACTTGAGTACACTGGTAGGCATCGGAAACGGCCGACCTAATCCAACGAGCTAGGGTCGGCTTAGAAACCGAGAGTCCCTCACGCCGACCTGTGGTCAGCACAAAAAGAGAGGTGCGCCGCCTAACAACAGCGGTGCGAAACACAGATCCGGAGTGCCCGCACCAGATCCAGAGTATGCAACGCTTTTTCAAAGCGATGAACAGGAACCGGACAAAAGGAAGGCAGGGAAATGTCCTGGTTAAGGTGGAAAGGAGAAACCACCTTAGGGAGAAAGTCCGGAGTCGGACGGAGAACCACCTTGTCTTGATGAAAAACCAAAAAAGGTGACTCCGAAGAGAGCGCAGTCAAATCAGAGACTCTCCTGAGGGAAGTTATGGCCACTAGAAAGACCACTTTCTGTGAAAGACGAGACAAAGAAACCTCCCTAAGAGGCTCAAAGGGGGGTTTCTGGAAAGCCGTGAGGACCAGATTAAGGTCCCAGGGATCCAAGGGCCTCCGGTAAGGCGGAATGCTGTAAGATGCGCCCTGCATGAAGGAGCGCACCTGAGCCAGCCGAGCGATACGCCGCTGGCACAACACTGACAGAGCCGAGACCTGTCCCTTGAGGGAATTGAGGGATAGTCCTAGCTGCAGACGGACTGCAGAAAGGACAGAAGGGTCGGCAAGGAAAAAGGCCAAGAAGCATGGCCGGAAGAGCGACACCAGGACAGGAAAATTCTCCAGGTCCTGTGATAGATTTTGGCCAAGGAATACTTCCGAGCCCGAGTCATAGTGGAGATGACTTCAGGAGAGATACCAGAAGTCGTCAAGATCCAGGACTCAAGAGCCACGCCGTCAATCTGAGAGCCGCAGAATTCAGGCGGAAAAACGGACCTTGTGAGAGAAGGTCTGAACGGTCCGGGAGATGCCACGGCACCTCTACGGACAGATGGAGCAGGTCTGGGTACCAAGCTCGCCTGGGCCAGTCTGGAGCAATGAGAATGACCCGACGCCCTCCATTCTGAGCTTGCGCAGGACTCTGAGCAAGAGCTAGAGGGGGAAACACGTAAGACAGACGAAACTGGGACAAATCTTGAACCAGCGCGTCCGCTGCAAAGGCCTGAGGATCGTGGGAGCGAAGATCCACTTCCGGAGTGCCCTCCTTGCGGCAGAGTGACCGAAACACTGCCGGATGCAGAGCTCACTCGCCGCTGTCCACGGTTTGACGACTGAGATAATCTGCCTCCCAGTTTTCCACGCCTGGGATGTGGACTGCGGATATGGTGGACTTGGAGTCCTCCGTCCACTGAAGGATGCGTCGAACCTCCAACATTGCCAGGCGGCCGAGTGTCCCGCCCTGGCAGTTGATGTAGGCAACCGCTGTCGTGTTGTCTGACCGGACTCGAATGTGCTTGCCCGCCAACAGGTGGTGAAAGGCTAAGAGAGCTAGAAGCACGGCTCTGAGTTCCAGCACATTGATCGAGAGGGCTGATTCGGACGGGGTCCAAGTGCCCTGCGCTCTGTGGTGGAGATATACTGCTCCCCAGCTGGATAGACTGGCATCCGTGGTGAGGATCACCCGGGACGGGGCCAGGAAGGAGCGTCCCTGAAGAGAGAGGGGCCGAAGCCACCACTGAAGGGAGCCCCTGGTCTGTGGCGACAGAGCCACTAACCTGTGCAAGGAGCAAGGTCGCTTGTCCCAACAGCGGAGAATGTCCAGCTGCAGAGGACGCAGATGGAACTGGGCAAAGGAACCGCTTCCATTGACGCCACCATCTGACCCAGCACCTGCATTAGGTGCCTGATGGAATGATGGCGGGGCCTCAGCAAAGGGCGCACCGCCAGTGGAGGGACTGCTGTTTGACTAAGGGCAGCTTCACAAGTGCCGGCAGAGTCTCGAATTGCATCCCTAGGTACATGAGCTTCTGGGTCGGAGACAGAGTGGACTTGAGAAAAGGACAAGCCACCCGAATTGGACTAGAGTGGCGAGAGTGAGCGAGGCACTCCGCTGACAGTCTGCACTGGATGAAGCCTTGACTAGAAGGCCGTCCAGGAAAAGGGATTACTGCCAACCCCCGGAGGTGCAGAACCGCAACCACTGCTGCCATGACCCTGATGAATACTCGAGGGGCCGTGGCTAACCCGAAGGGAAGAGCCACGAATTGGAAATGTTCCTCTCCGATTGCAAAACGTAGCCAACGCTGGTGTGAAACTGCAATTGGCACATGCAGGTAGGCATCTCTGATGTCGAGGATGCTAGGAAATCTCCTTGGGTCATTGGGGCAATGACTGATCGCAGAGACTCCATGCGAAAATGCCGCACCTGAACATGCTTTTTGAGAAGCTTGAGATCCAGGATGGGCCGGAAGGAACCGTCCCTTTCGGGGACTAGGAAGAGATTTGAGTAGAAACCTCTGAACCGTTCCCAGGCGGGAACCGGTACAATTACTCCGTTGGCCTGCAAGGGTGCCATGGCCTGTGAGAAGGCGGCGGCCTTGGAGCAGGGGGGAGTTGACAGAAAAAAATCTGTTTGGCGGGCTGGATAGAATTCTATCCTGTAGCCGTGGGAGATGATATCCCGCACCCACTGATCGGAGACGTGTTGAAACCACACGTCGCCAAAGCGGGAGAGCCTGCCACCGACCAAGGACGTTGCTGGCGCGGCCAGATAGTCAAGAGGAGGCTGCCTTAGTGGCAGCAGCTCCTGCTCTGAGGATGCGGCTTTGTGCGTCAGATGGGTTTTTGGTCCTTGGCTGAGTTAGTGGACGAGGCCGAGGGCTTAGAGGACGACCAGTTGGAGGAACGAAAGGAACGAAACCTTGACTGGTTCCTGCCCTGGACAGGTTTCCTGGTTTTGGTTTGTGGCATGGAAGTACTCTTCCCGCCAGTAGCTTCCTGAATAATTTCATCCAGTTGTTCACCGAACAGCCTGGGCCCAGCAAATGGGAGCCCATCAAGGTTCTTCATTGAAGAAGCGTCTGCCTTCCACTCTCGAAGCCACAAGATCCTGCGCATAGCGAGAGAATTAGCCGAAGCCAACGCAGTGCGGTGAAAAGCCTCCAGCATGGCAGACATGGCATAGGATGAAAAGGCTGAAGCCTGAAAGTTAAGGCAACCATTTCGGGCATAGAGTCCCTGGTGAGGGAATGCATCTCCTCTAGAGAAGCAGAGATGGCTATGAGAGCCCACACTGCTGCAAAAGATGGGGAGAACGAGACCCCTGCCGCCTCAGATACAGATTTGGCCAGAAGGTCAACCTGGCGGTCAGTTACTCTTCCCGCCAGGGAATCCTTAAGAGAGGTGTCATCAGCCACTGATACAACTGTCCGGGCTGAGAGTCTAGACACCGGAGGGTCTACCTTTGGTGAATGAGCCCGCTCCTTGACCACCTCTGGTGGAAACGGAAAACGGTTATCAGAACCACGCTTTGGGCAGCGTCTGTCAGGACAGGCCCTAGGCTTGGTCACAGTGGCCTGAAAACTGGAGTGGTTAAGGAACACACTCCTTGTTCTCTTGGGCAAGGTAAACTGGTGCTTTCTTGCCAGAGAGGGTTGCTCCTCTGATACAGGCGGATTGAGGTCCAGTACAAAATTAATGGACGCAATCAAATCACTAGCATCTGCGTCACTTTCGGACAGATCAATGGGGTACATGGAGGTAGCGTCCGAGCCCCCAGTAAAGGCATCCTCCTCGTCCTGCGAGTCAGCTCGTGAATCAGAGCCGCGGGACGAGGAAGGAGAGGGGACCCTGCGTCTCCTTTTAGGAGGACGGGGTCTGAGACCAGATGGAGAATCCTCTGTGAGCTTTGCTGAGCGAGCCGAGCCGTAGCAGCAAAAGCGCCCTGAGAAGGGGGCTGATGCATGCTCAGCAGAGTCCGGGACAGCTGTCCCATGGAGAGAAGGATTCTGCCCAAGCCGGGGGTTCAGCCACCGGAGCCGGAGCAGCCGGAGGAACCACTGGGGATGAGACTCCAGGCTGAGGCACCACCATGTTAGAGCAGGCATCACAATGTGGTTATGTGCTCGGTTCAGGCAGTAGGAGCCTACATGCAGTGCATATTGAGTACAGCCTTGCAGCCTTGCTGCTCGCGTGAGACATGCTGCTGAAGTGGGGGCTCTGAGTCAGAATGACCCCCAGCAGAGTATATAAGCAGAGTATATAATATAAGCAGGTCCACAGCCGGAGGTTGTGGCTTGCCATACCGTCTGACATTCTGCCAACCCCTCTCTGTGCCCTCCAGATCCCACAGCCCGGACCCCCAGAGAGATACTGCAGCCAACGCCGATCACTGTGCTGACATAAGAACGCTGATAAAATGGCGCTTCTGCTCAAGCCGGAGCGAGGAGAGGGGGCGGGGCCTACTCTAAGAGCGGGATCCCGAGGGCCAAGGAGATATACAGGGGAGGGAAACATTTCCTCAGAGAGGAGTGTCCCTCTCCTCTGGCTGGGCGGAGCCGCACTGTCCCTCTGCATGATTGGCATGCAGGGGCAGTGAAAACGAAACTAGGCCTCAGGCGAAGCCGGGGCCTAAATTTAACGATGCGGCCGGCGCGCAGGCACCATCGGCGCGGTTCTCTGGTGAAAACCAGAGAACCGGCCGGAAATGTCAGAATACATACACAGCACACTCTCCCCAACAATAAAGTACAAGGGACCCCCGGATAATAACGTCTCAGATACTTAGCTTGTGAGACGCAGGGCCAGGTCCCTGAGGGATGAGTGCTCCGTCCGACAGGATCCTGAAAGGGCTGCGGATGGAGACCGGTCTCCTGCAAGGCAGGGAGAACCGTGCTGGCTCCCACTTCAAGCCAGAGCCCGAGGGATGGTGAAGGAGCGTGGCATGTAAGGCTCCAGCCCTGAAATCAACCTTAACAACACCGCCGACACAGTGGGGTGAGAAGGGACATGCCGGGAGTCCAGGCTTGGACCCGCTTTTCTTCAAACTCTTTCCAAAAATCAAAATCAGATGAGAATGCATGTGTGGATGTGTGCCTCCTGAACACAAAGCATTGAACTGGCTATATTTGGTTATCCAGGGGGTGTATATGCTCGGAGGGAGGAGCTACACTTTTTAGTGTAGTACTTTGTGTGTCCTCCGGAGGCAGAAGCTATACACCCCATGGTCTGGGTCTCCCATAGGAACGATGAAGAAAGGGGGTTTCTGCAATACCGTGAGGACCAAGTTAAGGTCCCAGGGATCCAAGGGCCACCGATAAGGCGGAATGATGTGAGACACGCCTTGCATGAAGGTGCGGACCTGAGCCAGCCGGGCGAGACGCCGCTGGAACAGCACTGATAGAGCTGAGACTTGTCCCTTGAGAGAGTTGAGGGACAGTCCTAGCTGCAGACCAGACTGTAAAAAAGACACAAGGGTCGGCAACGAGAATGGCCAAGGAGGATGGCCGGAAGAGCGACACCAGGACAGGAAAATTTTCCAAGTCCTGTGATAGATCTTGACGGAAGAAGACTTACGGGCCCGAGGTCATAGTGGAGATGACTTCAGGAGGAATACCAGAAGCCGTCAAAATCCAGGACTCAAGAGCCACGCCGCCAAATTGAGTGCCGCAGAATTTGGGCGGAAAAACGGACCTTGCGAGAGTAGGTCTGGACGATCCGGAAGATGCCACGGCATCTCTACAGACAGTTGGAGCAGGTCCGGATACCAAGCTCGCCTCGGCCAGTCCGGTGCAATGAGGATGACTCGACGGCCCTCCATTCTGATCTTGCGCAGGACTCTGGGCAAGAGAGCTAGAGGGGGAAACACGTAGGACGGATGAAACTGGGACCAATCCTGAACCAGAGCGTCCGCGGCGAAGGCCTGAGGATCGTGGGAGCGAGCCACATAAACCGGAACCTTGTTGTTGAGACGGGATGCCATTAGGTCCACGTCCGGAGTGCCCCACTTGCGGCAGATTGACTGAAACACTGCCGGGTGCAGGGACCACTCGCCACCGTCCACGGATTGACGGCTGAGATAATCTGCCCCCCAGTTTTCTACGCCTGGGATGTGGACTGCGGATATGGTGGACTTGGAGTCCTCCGCCCATTGAAGAATGCGTTGGACCTCCAACATTGCCAGGCGGCTGCGTGTCCCGCCTTGGTGATTGATGTAGGCAACCGCTGTCGCGTTGTCTGACTGGACTCGAATGTGCCTGCCCGCCAACAGGTGGTGAAAGGCTAGGAGAGCTAGAAGCACAGCTCTGGTTTCCAGCACATTGATTGAAAGGGCTGACTCGGACGGAGTCCAAGTGCCCTGTGCTCTATGGTGGAGATATACCGCTCCCCAGCCGGATAGGCTGGCATCCGTGGTGAGAATCACCCAGGACGGAGTCAGAAAGGAGCGCCCTTGGGACAGGGAGAGGGGTCGAAGCCACCACTGAAGAGAGCTCCTGGTCCGTGGCGACAGAGCCACTAACCTGTGTAAGGAGGAAGGCCGCTTGCCCCAACAGCGGAGAATGTCCAGCTGCAGGGGGCGCAGATGGAACTGGGCAAAGGGAACCGCCTCCATGGATGCCACCATTTGACCCAGCACCTGCATCAGGTGCCTGAGGGTATAACGGCGGGGCCGCAGCAGAGAGCGCACCGCTAGCCGGAGAGACTGCTGTTTGACTAAGGGCAACTTCACAAGTGCCGGCAAAGTCTCGAACTGCATCCCTAGGTACGTGAGACTCTGGGTCGGAGTCAGGGTGGACTTGGGAAGATTGACAAGCCACCCGAATGGGCTAGAGTGGCGAGAGTGAGCGAGACACTCCGCTGACAGTCTGCGCTGGATGGAGCCTTGACCAGAAGGTCGTCCAGATAAGGAAGCACTGCCAACCCCTGGAGGTGCGGGACCACAATCACTGCCGCCATGACCTTGGTGAATACCCGAGGGGCCGTGGCTAACCCGAAGGGGAGAGCCACGAATTGGAAATGATCCTCTCCTATCGCAAAACGTAACCAACGCTGGTGTGACACTGCGATTGGCACATGTAGATAGGCATCTCTGATGTCGAAGGACGCCAGGAAATGCCCTTGGGTCATAGAGGCAATGACTGATCGCAGAGACTCCATGCGAAAATGCCGCACCCGGACATGCTTGTTGAGAAGCTTGAGATCCAGGATGGGCCGGAAGGTACCGTCCTTTTTTGGAACTAGGAAGAGGTTTGAGTAAAAACCTCTGAACCGTTCTCGAGCAGGAACTGGTACAATCACACCGTTTGCCTGCAAGGATGCCACGGCCTGTGAGAAGGCGGCGGCCTTGGAGCAGGGGGGAGTTGAGAGAAAAAATCTGTTTGGCAGGCTGGAAGAGAATTCTATCCTGTAGCCGTGAGATATGATGTCTCTCACCCACTGATCAGAGACTTGCTTTAACCAAGCGTCGCCAAAGTGGGAGAGCCTGCCACCGACTGAGGACGTGGCTGGAGCGGGCCGAGAGTCATGAAAAGGCTGTCTTAGTGGCAGAACCCCCTGCGGACTTCTGCGGACACGCTTTTGTGCGCCAGTTGGATTTCTAATCCTTAGCTGAGTTAGCGTACGAGGCGGAAGGCTTAGAGGATGACCAGTTGGAGGAACGAAAGGAACGAAACCTCGATTGATTCCTACCCTGGGCGGGTTTCCTGGTCTTGGTTTGTGGAATGGAAGTACTCTTCCCCCCAGAAGCTTCCTTAATGATTTCATCCAGCTGTTCACCAAACAGCCGTGAACCAGCAAAAGGGAGCCCAGCAAGAAACTTCTTGGAAGAAAAATCTGCCTTCCACTCTCGAAGCCACAAAATCCTGCGGATAACAAGAGAATTAGCTGAAGCCACCGCAGTGCGGTGAGCAGCCTCTAGCATTGCAGACATGGCATAAGATGAAAAAGCTGAAGCCTGAGAGGTTAAGGTAACCATCTCAGGCATAGATTCCTTGGTGAGGGAATGCATC
Source organism: Anomaloglossus baeobatrachus (assembly GCF_048569485.1). Taxonomy (NCBI): domain Eukaryota; kingdom Metazoa; phylum Chordata; class Amphibia; order Anura; family Aromobatidae; genus Anomaloglossus; species Anomaloglossus baeobatrachus. Next base: position 299,771,133 of record NC_134357.1, on the reverse strand, counting down.
TCCTCCAGAGAAGCAGAGATGGCTTTGAGAGCCCACACTGCTGCAAAAGTCGGGGAAAACGCGGCCCCCGCAGCTTCATACACAGATTTGGCCAAAAGGTCAATCTGACGGTCAGTGGAATCCTTAAGTGAGGTGCCGTCAGCCACCGACACAACGGTCCGGGCTGAGAGCCTAGACACCGGAGGGTCTACCTTTGGGGAGTGAGACCACTCCTTGACCACCTCAGGTGGAAATGGAAACCGATCATCAGAACCACGCTTTGGAAAGCGTTTGTCAGGGCAGGCCCTGGGCTTGGTCAAAGCGGTCTGAAAACTGGAGTGGTTAAAGAACACACTCTTCACTCTCTTAGGCGAGGTAAACTGATGTTTTTCTGCCAAAGAGGGTTGCTCCTCTGAGACTGGCGGATTGAGATCCAGCACAGAATTAATAGAAGCAATCAAGTCACTAAGATCTGAGTCACCCTCAGAGAAATCGATGGGATACATAGCCTCCGAGCCACCCGTGAGGGCATCCTCCTCATCTTGAGAGTCAGCTCTTGAGACAGAGCCGTGGGATGAGGAGGGGGAGGAAACTCTGCGCCTTCTCTTAGAAGGACGGGGTCTGGGACCTGATGATGAATCCTCTGTGAGCTCTGATGGACGGAGGTCAGAGGATAGGAATCCTCTGTCAAGAGTATTAGAGGCACCCTGTGAGGAGGGCTGATGCATATTAATCAAAGTCCTGGACAAAAGTCCCATGGACTCAGCAAATGACTGGGATATGGACCTAGAAAAGGACTCTACCCAGGCCGGGGGTTCAGCCACAGGTGCAGCAGCAGCCTGAGAGACCACTGGGGGGTGAGACTCCAGGCTGTGGCACCGCCAAGTTAGAGCAACCATCACAGTGTGGATAAGTGCTCGGCTCAGGCAGCAGGAGGTTACATGCAGTGCATACTGAATAAAGCTTTGGAGCCTTGCTCCTTGTGTGAGACATGCTGCTGGAGTGGGGGCTTTGCAGAGAATGAACCCCAGGGAGAATATACAGAGGTCCACAACCGGAGACCGGCTGTGGCTTACCAGACCGCTGGGCGTGGTGTTGTGTGCCCTCCAGATCCCGAAGCCCGGTCCCCCAGTGCACAGCACCTCAGCAGAGATGCAGAGTGCAGAATGTCTCCCAGAGCAGAGTGAACTCTGCGTGAGAAATGGCCGCCGGAGCGAGGAGAGGGGGCGGGACTAGGGGGCGTTCCTATAGGAGAGCGGGAACTGGAGGGCTATAGAGACCTGCAGGGGAGGAGGGACGCCCCAGCAGTGGGGAGTGTCCCTCCCCTGTGTAGAACGGCCGCTGGGAGGAGCCGAGCCTGTCCCTCTGCATGAGTGACATGCGAGGGCAGGAAAACGAAACTAGGCCTCCGGCGAAGCCGGGGGCCTAAATTTAAGCGGCGAGGCCGACAAGCAGGCACCATCGGCGCGGTTCTCAGGCAAAAGCTAGAGAACCCGCCGGAAAAGGCAAAATAATCATATACAGCATACTCTCCCCATACAATAAAGAACCGGGACCCCCAACACATAAACGTCTCAGGTACTTAGCTGCTGAGACGCAGGGCCAGGTCCCTGGGGATGAGTGCTCCGGTCCAACAGGATCCTCAAGGGGCTGTGGATGGAGACCGGACTCCTGCCAGGCATGGAGACCGTGCTGGCTCCCACTTCAAGCCAGAGCCCAGGAGGGATGGTGAAGGAGCGCGGCATGTAAGGCTCCAGCCTTGGAAATCAACCTTAACAACACCGCCGACACAGTGGGGTGAGAAGGGACATGCCGGGAGTCCAGACTTGGACCCACTTTTCTTCAAACTCTTTCCAAAAATCAAACAAATCAGATGAGAATGCATGTGTGGATGTATGCCTCCTGAACACAAAGCGATAAACTGGCTAGATCTGGTTCTCCAGGGGGTGTATAAGCTCAGAGGGAGGAGCTACACTTTTAAGTGTAGTACTTTGTGTGTCCTCCGGAGGCAGAAGCTAAACACCCATGGTCTGGGTCTCCCATAGGAACGATAAAGAAAAAAAAAATAAACCCCCAGAATTGTAAGTTTTTCCGTTGCTTCACAGCCCGAATAAAAATAAAATACAAAAACAATCAAAATACTTTATCTATGCCTAAATGGTATTGCTAAAAATGTCAACTCGCCAAGCAAAACGCAAGCCCTGTTCATCAATGGAAAAATAAAGTTTTGGGTTTTTGTTTTTTTTTTACTAAGTTCAAAATTTGTTTTTCACTTTTTTTTAAAAAAAAAAAGATCAAAATGACAAAGAATAAAAATGGATCCCAGCAAGAAGGAAATTCAGATGTGGGCAAGAACATATATATTTGTATGCATAAGAAGGTGCAGTGATACAGGGACAGAGGAGGAAATACAGTGACACAAAACAATAAGGAAGATGGAGAGAGACAAACAATACACAAGTGTCTATGGGAGAAAGTAAACACAGCTGACACTTCCAGGAACAATGAATAAGGACATACATCCCACTGGATGGCATTAGCTTAAGGGGTGCTTCACACACAGCGAGATCGCTACTGAGATCGCTGCTGAGTCACGGTTTTTGTGACCTCATTAACGATCTCGCTGTGTGTGACACTGAGCAGCGATCTGGCCCCTGCTGTGAGATCGCTGCTCGTTACACACAGCCCTGGTTCGTTTTTTTATTGTTGCTCTCCCGCTGATAAGCACACATCGCTGTGTGTGACAGCGAGAGAGCAACAATCCTGAATGTGCAGGGAGCAGGAGCCGGCGTCTGACAGCCTGCGGTAAGCTGTAACCAAGGTAAACTTCGTTACCAGCCTCCGCAGCTCTCACGCTGCCAGTGCCGGCTCCTGCTCCCTGCACACACTAAGCTAAGCGATGTGCGCTGGTAACTAATGTAAACATCGGGTAACCATACCCGATGTTTACCTTAGTTACCAGTGTCCGCAGCTTCCAGACGCCGGCTCCGTGCAAGCGCAGCGTCGCTTGCACATCGCTGCTGGCTGGGGCTGGTCACTGGTCGCTGGTGAGATCTGCCTGTTTGACAGCTCACCAGCGACCATGTAGCGATGCAGCAGCGATCCTGACCAGGTCAGATCGCTGGTCGGATCGCTGCTGCATCACTAAAGTGTGAAGGTACCCTAAGGCCCAGTCACACTAAACAACTTACCAGCGATCCCAACAATGATCCAACCTGATAGGGATCGCTGGTAAGTTGCTAGGAGGTTGCTGGTGAGATGTCACACTGCGACGCTCCAGCGATCCCACCAACCTGACCTGGCAGGGATCGCTGGAGCGTGGCTACACGAGTTGCTGGTGAGCTCACCAGCAACCAGTGACCAGCCCCCAGCCAGCAGCGCCGCGTGGAAGCGATGCTACGCTTGGTAACTAAGGTAAATATCGGGTAACCAACCCGATATTTACCTTGGTTACCAGCGCACACTGCTTAGCGCTGGCTCCCTGCTCTCCTAGCTACAGTACACATGGGGTTAATTACCCAATGTGTACTGCAGCTACATGTGCAGAGAGCAGGGAGCCGCGCACACTGCTTAGCGCTGGCTCCCTGCTCTCCTAGCTACAGTACACATGGGGTTAATTACCCAATGTGTACTGCAGCTACATGTGCAGAGAGCAGGGAGCCGCGCACACTGCTTAGCGCTGACTCTCTGCTCTCCTAGCTACAGTACACATGGGGTTAATTACCCGATGTGTACTGCAGCTACATGTGCAGAGAGCAGGAGCCGGCACTGACAGCGTGAGAGCCGAGGAGGCTGGTAACGAAGATAAATATCGGGTAACCAAGGACAGGGCTTCTTGGTTGCCCGATGTTTACCGTGGTTACCAGAGTCCGCAGAAGCCGGCTCCTGCTGCCTGCACATTTAGTTGTTGATCTGTCGCTGTCACACACAGCGATGTGTGCTTCACAGCGGGAGAGCAACAACTAAAAAATGGCCCAGGACATTCCGCAACAACCAACGACCTCACAGCAGGGGCCAGGTTGTTGCTGGATGTCACACACAGCAACATCGCTAGCAACATCGCTGCTACGTCACAATAGTTGTTCGTTAGCAGCGATGTTGCTAGCGATGTTGTTTAGTGTGACTGGGCCTTTAGGGGCAGGCTGTATCAACATACTTTGCACAGACAAAGGCATGGGTCAATGACACAATGAAAAGACAGTACAGATATAGACTGCTAAAAGTATTGATTGTTGTAAACTTTGTCACATCAAACAAGACAAGGGAAAAAAAAAACAAGCTGCTGACCTGATATCACTTTGTAAGAACAAACCACTATTCCTGATGCTTGCAGAGCTTCCCATACAGCAGGTCACCTCCCCATACTCCTGCATGATCTGGATCATTTCACACATAGCTAGGAAACAAAGAAGAGTGAAAACACTGAATTAGGGTTAGGGTATGTGCAGTTTTGTGCTGTCACTCAAAAACGCACTTGCTGATCGAAAGACGCACCTTGTGCCAGAAAACGCATTGAAAAAAGTATGCATTTTTTTGCACGTTTCCCGTGCTTTTTTACCCATGCAAGATTTCTTTAGTAAATACTAAGCCAGCCAGATACCCGGGGTCAACGAGTTTTATCGGCTTTAAAAAAAAAAAAAAAAAAATATCTCTGTTCTGCACTGGAATTTGATAGCGGGTGTCTGGGTGCCGGTCCCCATATAAGTCTATGGGGACCAGAATCCAACGCTTAAAAATAGTAGGAATAGGGGGATTGGAGCAAGCGTGTTATACTTACTGAGTCTACGGCACGACGGTAACTGCTCCCGTAGCTTTTCATTCTACTTCCGAAGCCGCTTATTATCCTCATGCATATTCACTGCTTTCCCTGCCCACTGGCATCTGTGATTGGTTGCAGTCAGACAGCGCTCTCACACCGAGTGAGAGGTTATCTGAACGCTCCATTAGAAGCGACAATCCCAGAACTTTACCTGGCTCATTCCGATTGTCCAGGTGCGGTGGCAATCGGGGTAATAAGGGGTTAATGACAGCTCCCAGCTGCCACTAAGCTCTAGATTAGTAATCGGGAGAGTCTATGAGAACCACCAATTACTAATCTGTAAGTGAAAAGAAATAAACACAAACACCAGAAAATCCTTTATTTGAAATAAAAGACAAAAGGGCACCCTCTTTAACCCCTTTATTAACTACAAAAATACCCCTGAAGGTCCAACGTAATCCACATGAGGTCCCATGATGATCCCGGGTCTGCTATATCTGGAGTGATAGAGAGCTGCCATAGAACATGACTGCATGCTGTGAGCTTCAGGCACAGAATGAGCAGCAGCAATCAGCAGTGACATCACTCAGGCTAGTTGCGGTCACAGCTGGAGGTTCCTGCAGGTAACTTGACCTCAGTTGTCTTCATTAAACTCAGTGACCTCACTTCAGGTCCCCTAAGGTCAAGTTAACTATGGACACAGGTCGAGGCCCGTGGGAACCTCCAGCTGTGACGTCACCGCTCATCGCTGCGGCGAAGACATTCTCAGCCTGAAGTTACAGCGTGCGGTCATGTTCTATGGCCGCTTGCTGTCACCTTAGATGTAGCAGAGCCATAATCTTCGTGGGATCTCGTGTGGATTATGTCAGAGCTTTAGGAGTATTTTTGCAGTTAATAAAAGGGTGAAATAGAGTGCCCTTTTGTTGCAAATAAAGGATTTTTTTGGTGTTTGCGTTTATTAATTTTCACTTACAGATTAGTAATGGGGGGGGGGGGGGTCTCCTAGATGCCCCCCATTACTAATCTAGGGCTTAGTTACAGCTGTGAGCTGCAATTAACCCCTTATTACCCCAATTGCCACTACACAAATCGGGAAGAGCAGGGTAAAGTTCTGGGATTGCTGCATCGAATAGATGCAGCAATCCTGGGCGGCTGCAGGCTACTATTTTTGCGCTGGGGGGCCAAATAATCATGTGTCTCCCCAGCCTGAGAATGCCAACACCCAGATGTTAGGCTTTATCTTGGCTGGGTATCAAAATTGAAGGGGAACGCACACCGGTTTTTAAAATTATTTATTTAAATTAAAAAAAAAAAAAAAGCTGCATGCGGTTCCTCTTCATTTGACACACAGCGAAGCTAAGCGCACAGCTGGGGGCTGCAGCCTGTAGCCGTATGCTTTATCTGTGCTGGGTGTCATAATACGGGGGGACTTCACAACAAATTTATTTAAAATGTATTTCTTTTTTTCCCACGATAGACCAGAAGACAGAGTCTGTGATAGTAAGCAGTCAGACATGCTGCCACTCAGGGTGGCGCCGCGATTTGACTGCCAACAATCACAGATACCAAAGGGCGTGGAAGCCTTGAATATGCATGAGGCTAATCAGCTGCCACGGAACTAGAATGAGAGGCCGCGGAAGCAGTTACAGTCGCGTTAGAGACTTCGTAATTAGAACGCGCTTGCTCCAATTACCCTATCCCTTCTACCACTATTTTTAAGTGCCCGATTCTGGCCCCCATAGACTTATATGGGGATCGGGATCCAGCCAGATACCCAGGATAAATTCCGGGAAGAAGTTTTCTTTTTTAACTCGATTAGACCCGCCGGATCCTGGGTATCTGCGAGTCCTCCCATCACTACTAAAAACACTGGTCAAAAATGCACAAAGAATTTACATGCTGCAGTTCTGTGGTCACCATAAAACTGCAGCCAAAAAAAGCAACGTGCGCATAGCAAAACTGAAATCTCATACACTTTGTTGGGGGAAGGAAACTTATGCAGTTTTGTACCACAAACTGCACCCAAAAACGAGGCAAAAAAACGCAGCATGCGCGTGGGGCCTAATACTCCCTTTCTGTCACTTTCATGTGTAATACGTTACTCACTTTCTGGGGTGCAGTCAGTAAAGAGTGGGACCAGGAGGGGGACGTTATCAATATTCTGCAGATGAGGTCTAACTTGATGGATTCCACGAGGAAGCTTTGCCTATAGCAGGGAAAGAAGGTATTATGATCACAGGGAAAAACTGGTGATTGCAGTCTATAAGCATGGTATCTCACAATGATGGGTTTATGGGTTTAAAAGGAATTTGATACTCTTTTTGAGCTTTTTAGCTATTAATATGTGCAGACAGGTTGTATACAGCTGAAATTAGCCATACCACTATGCTCCTGGATGATGGCTTGTTCAGTAAATATCTTTTCTAGCTTTGATCTACAAGGCTATGGGGCGTGCGCTACATGGAAGATAAGACTGCCTCCGGTCTTCATCATACAAGATTTCTTCTACTCGTTTCTCTTTAGTGTCCAGGTGACATCAGGTGAGCAGCCCAAAATCCCGCTCCTGTGTATTCTGCCTGCCATGTCTCCTCGGCACTGTTTCGCCCTTTGGTGGTTTCTAATACGGCATTAAAACTCTGGTGCCTGCGCACAACAAAATTGAAGACAGTGCCCACAGAAGGGCGGAACAGTGCAGGAAAGAAATGGCAAGCAGAATGCGCACGCACAGTATCTCCGGCACCTGACATTACAGGGACACTGAAGAGAAGGGGAGGAATCCTGTATAATGAACACTGGAGGCAGGCTTATCTTCCGGGCAGATTATCATTAGAGGCTACTTGGCCTGCTACCAGGTAATGAAGCATATTCATGAGCTGTCAACAACCCCACCCACATTACTGATTGTTAACTTTGTGTACACGCTACATAGGCAGAAAGCGCCAATCAGTGGTGTGGGCAGGGTTATAGAGCTCAGCATTCAAATAACTTGTAGATCTGCAGCAGAGAAAATAGCAATTTTATTGAAATAACAGCAAATAGCCCAGTAAGTGACATCGCTGGAATCAGGGTCTCTGTCTCTACATTATGCTGCTCTCAAATGGGGTAGCAAAAAACCTGCTGAGAGATTCCCTTTAAGAAAACCTCTTGGTATGTTTGGTAGCACTTATATAATTAGATGGGATCTTTTCATCTGCCCTGGTTTCTTTTTGGCTGCATCTGTGTCATCACATTGATATTGCATTGTGATTTCTCCACAGCAGAGCCGCTGAGCTCAGTGAATGACCTTAGAGCTGTTGATGTAACATCAGAGCTGCAAACAGAGACTGAAGAAGTGGTGGATAGTCGGCATTGGCCCCAGGAAGGATAGTGAATAGGTTTTTTTTATGTATATACCTACTACAGCCTATGCAAGTTTTCTGAAACGGGAAAATCCCTTTAAAATGCCACTCAATGAACATACCCCTAATTATTCTTACCCGGTTGGAATCTTCAAAAAAGCTGGGGACATCACTATCAGTAGGCTGGAAGCTAATCATATCAGAGTGCCCCTCATCATCCATGAGAAGAAGACCTTCCGCATCCTCCCGGGACGCTATCAAGTGGAAAAAAAAGTAAAGAAGAGTAAAAATGAGCTGTACCTTGACTAATGCATGATTGGACTACTAAAGTAAGAGTGCCTAGTGGCAACATCGTAAATATAAGTGGAAAAGTGATCTAGAACATAAGATAAATGAAGGGAATTTTGTTACTTACCGTAAATTCCTTTTCTTCTAGCTCTTATTGGGAGACCCAGACGATTGGGGTATAGCTACTGCCCTCCGGAGGCCACACAAAGCACTACACTAAAAAGTGCAAGGCCCCTCCCCTTCTGGCTATACCCCCCCGTGTATCACGGGTTCTCCAGTTTTAGTGCCAAAGCAAGAAGGAGGAAGCCAATAACTGGTTTAAACAAATTAACTCCGAATAACGTCGGAGAACTGAAAAACCGTTCAACATGAACAACATGTGTACCCGCAAACAACAAAAAAATCCCGAAGGACAACAGGGCGGGTGCTGGGTCTCCCAATAAGAGCTAGAAGAAAAGGAATTTACGGTAAGTAACAAAATTCCCTTCTTCTTCAGCGCTCTATTGGGAGACCCAGACGATTGGGACGTCCAAAAGCTGTCCCTGGGTGGGTAAAGAAATACCTCATGTTAGAGCTGCAAAACAGCCCTCCCCTACGGGGGTGTCACTGCCGCCTGCAGGACTCTTCTACCTAAGCTGGCATCCGCCGAAGCATAGGTATGCACCTGATAATGCTTGGTGAAAGTGTGCAGACTCGACCAGGTAGCTGCCTGGCACACTTGTTGAGCCGAAGCCTGGTGTCGTAACGCCCAGGACGCACCCACGGCTCTGGTTGAGTGGGCTTTCAGCCCTGAAGGAACCGGAAGCCCCGCAGAACGGTAGGCCTCTAGAATTGGTTCTTTGATCCATCGAGCCAGGGTGGCTTTAGAAGCCTGCAACCCCTTGCGCGGACCAGCGACAAGGACAAAAAGTGCATCGGAACGGCGCATGGGCGCCGTGCGGGAAATGTAGATTCTGAGTGCTCTCACCAGATCTAGCAAACGTAAGTCCTTTTCATACCGGTGAACCGGATGAGGACAAAAGGAAGGCAAGGATATATCCTGATTAAGATGAAACGAGGATACGACCTTAGGGAGAAACTCCGGAATGGGGCGCAGCACTACCTTGTCCTGGTGGAACACCAGGAAGGGAGCCTTGGATGACAGAGCTGCCAGCTCCGACACTCGCCGAAGCGATGTGATCGCAACAAGAAACGCCACTTTCTGTGACAGGCGAGAAAAGGAAACTTCCTTCAGAGGCTCGAAAGGCGGCTTCTGGAGAGCAACTAGTACCCTGTTCAGATCCCATGGATCTAACGGCCGCCTGTACGGGGGCACAATATGACAGACCCCCTGCAGGAACGTGCGCACCTTAGGAAGACGTGCTAGACGCTTCTGAAAAAACACGGATAGTGCCGAGACTTGCCCTTTAAGGGAGCTGAGCGACAAGCCCTTTTCTAACCCCGATTGCAGGAAAGAAAGAAAAGTGGGCAATGCAAATGGCCAGGGAGACACTCCCTGAGCGGAACACCAGGATAAGAAAATCTTCCACGTTGTGTGGTAGATCTTAGCAGAAGTCGACTTTCTAGCCTGTCTCATTGTGGCTACAACTCCTTGGGATAATCCTGCAGACGCTAGGATCCAGGACTCAATGGCCACACAGTCAGGTTCAGGGCCGCAGAATTCTGATGGAAAAACGGCCCTTGGGACAGTAAGTCTGGTCGGTCTGGAAGTGACCACGGTCGGCCGACCGTGAGATGCCACAGATCCGGATACCACGATCTCCTCGGCCAGTCTGGGGCGACGAGTATGACGCGGCTGCAATCGGATCTGATCTTGCGTAAGACTCTGGGCAAGAGTGCCAGAGGCGGGAATACGTATGGGAGCCGGAACTGCGACCAATCTTGTACTAAGGCGTCTGCCGCCAGAGCTCTTTGATCGCGCGACCTCGCCATAAATGCCGGGACCTTGTTGTTGTGCCGGGACGCCATTAGGTCGACGTCCGGTACTCCCCAGCGGCGACAGATTTCCTGAAACGCGTCCGGGTGAAGGGACCATTCCCCTGCGTCCATGCCCTGGCGACTGAGGAAGTCTGCTTCCCAGTTTTCGACGCCTGGGATGTGAACCGCGGATATGGTGGATGCTGTGTCTTCCACCCACATTAGAATGCGCCGGACTTCTTGGAAGGCTTGGCGACTGCGCGTCCCTCCTTGGTGGTTGATGTATGCCACCGCTGTGGAGTTGTCCGACTGGATTCGGATCTGCTTTCCTTCCAGCCACTGTTGGAAGGCTAGTAGGGCAAGATACACTGCCCTGATTTCCAGAACATTGATCTGAAGGGTGGACTCCTGCGGAGTCCACGTTCCCTGAGCCCTGTGGTGGAGAAAAACTGCTCCCCACCCTGACAGACTCGCATCTGTCGTGACCACTGCCCAGGACGGGGGCAGGAAGGATCTTCCCTGAGACAATGAGGTGGGAAGGAGCCACCATTGTAGAGAGTCCTTGGCCGTCTGGGAGAGGGAGACTTTCCTGTCTAGTGACGTTGACTTTCCGTCCCATTGGCGGAGAATGTCCCATTGAAGTGGGCGCAGATGAAACTGCGCAAAGGGAACTGCTTCCATGGCTGCCACCATCTTCCCTAGGAAGTGCATGAGGCGCCGCAAGGGGTGCGACTGACCCTGAAGGAGAGATTGCACCCCTGTTTGAAGTGATCGCTGTTTGTTCAGCGGAAGCTTCACTATCGCTGCTAGAGTATGGAACTCCATGCCAAGATACGTGAGTGATTGGGTCGGTGACAGGATCGACTTTGGAAAGTTGATGATCCATCCGAAAGACTGTAGAGTCTCCAGCGTAGCATTCAGGCTGAGTTGGCATGCCTCTTGAGAGGGTGCCTTGACCAGTAGATCGTCTAGGTAAGGGATCACCGAGTGTCCCTGAGAGTGCAAGACTGCTACCACTGCCGCCATGACCTTGGTGAAGACCCGTGGGGCTGTCGCCAGACCGAATGGCAGAGCTACGAACTGAAGATGGTCGTCTCCTATCACAAAACGTAGAAAACGTTGATGTTCTGTAGCAATTGGCACGTGGAGATAAGCATCTTTGATGTCTATTGAGGCAAGGAAGTCTCCTCGAGACATTGAGGCAATGACAGAACGTAGGGTTTCCATCCGGAACCGCCTGGCGTGCACATGTTTGTTGAGCAGTTTTAGGTCCAGAACAGGACGGAATGAGCCGTCCTTTTTTGGAACCACAAAGAGATTGGAGTAAAACCCTCGACCCTGTTCCTGAGGAGGGACAGGGATCACTACTCCTTCCGCTCTTAGGGAGTCCACCGCCTGCAGCAGGGCATCTGCTCGGTCTGGATGTGGGGAGGTTCTGAAGAACCGAGCTGGAGGACGAGAACTGAACTCGATTCTGTACCCGCGAGACAAAATGTTTGTCACCCACCGGTCTTTGACCTGTGACATCCAAATGTCGGAAAAGCGGGAGAGCCTGCCCCCGACCGGAGATGCGGGGGGGGGGGCTGGAAGTCATGAGGTAGCCGCTTTAGAAGCGGTTCCTCCATTTGCTTTCTTGGGGCGTGCGTGAGCCCGCCAGGAATCTGAGACTCTTTGCGTCCTCTGAGTCCCTTTGGACGAGGAGAATTGTGTCTTGCCCGAACCTCGAAAGGACTGAAACCTCTGCTGCCATTTTTTCTGCTGAGGTTTGCTTGATCTGGGCTGGGGTAAGGAAGAGTCTTTACCCTTGGACTGTTTAATGATGTCAGCCAATGGCTCGCCAAACAGTCTATCTCTAGATAAAGGCAAGCTGGTTAAACATTTTTTGGAACCAGCATCTGCTTTCCAGTCCTTTAACCACAAGGCTCTGCGCAAAACTACCGAATTGGCGGACGCCATTGAGGTGCGGCTGGTAGATTCTAGGACCGCATTAATAGCGTAAGACGCAAACGCAGACATCTGCGAGGTAAGGGACGCCACTTTCGGCACCGCTGGATGTATGATAGCATCCACTTTTGCTAAACCAGCTGAAATAGCTTGGAGTGCCCATACGGCTGCGAATGCTGGAGCAAACGACGCGCCGATAGCTTCATAGACAGATTTTAACCAAAGGTCCATCTGTCTGTCATTGGCATCCTTAAGTGAAGCGCCATCCTCCACTGCAACTATGGATCTAGCTGCAAGTTTGGAAATCGGGGGGTCTACTTTTGGACACTGGGTCCAGCGCTTGACCACATCAGGGGGGAAAGGAAAACGTGTATCCTTAGAACGTTTAGAGAAACGCCTTTCTGGATGAGCGTCGTGTTTCTGGATTGACTCTCTGAAGTCAGAGTGATCCAAGAAAGCACTCAATTTACGCTTGGGATAGAGGAAACGAAACTTCTCCTGCTCTGCAGCTGCCTCCTCTGCAGAAGGAGCTGGGGGAGAAATATCCAACAGTCTATTGATGGCTGAGATAAGCTCGTTTACCATGGCGTCCCCATCCGGGGTATCCAGATTGAGAGGGGTTCCAGGATAAGACTCCTGATCACTCTCTTCAGACGCATCACAGGGCGACTGATTGCGCTGAGACCCTGAGCAGTGTGATGACGTTGAGGGTCTTTCCCAGCGAGCTCGCTTAGGGTGGCTGGGGCTATCATCTGAGTCATAATACTCAGCCTGGGAAGCCGGGGACCCCCTTGCAGTCTGGATCAAATCCAACTGAGGGGGATTAGAGGACAGAGACCTCGCCGTGTCCATAGACTGAGCCCCAGTCATGGATTGCAAAGTTTCAAGGATTTTTGCCATAGTCACAGACATTCCGTCAGCAAAAACTGCAAAGTCTGTCCCTGACACCGGGGCAGGACTTACAAGCGTCTCAGCCTGGGTCACTACCCCTCCGGACTCCGGCTGGCGAAGCAGCACCGGATCTGAGCATTGCACACAATGGGGGTCTTTGGAACCTGCTGGTAGAGCAGCCCCACATGCAGCACACGCAGTGTACACAGCCCTAGCCTTGGCAGCCTTGCGTTTTGTGGATGACATGTTGCTGCCTCCTCAGAGCGATCTGGGGTATCCAGCCAGGAAGCGACCTCACAGTGCAAGAAATAAATAAATATATATATCTGGTGACACAGTACACCAATACACACTGAGGCACTAGAGGGGCCAGCTGAAATGCCGCTTACCGCCCGCTTAAGAGCGGGTGTGTGGTTTCCAGAAGCCCCCTAGTCCAGGTCTCCCAGAGCCTTGCGTCCTTCCTCCAGCCAGACTGCATGTAATGGCTGCCGGCGTCCTGGGAGAGGAGGGGGGGCGGGCCCTGGGCGTTCCTGACTAAGAGCGGGAAGCCTGCTTCCCTCTGTGCCTAGTGAGAGGGCTGGAGCATGTAAATCAGGCTCCAGCCCTCGTCGCTGCTGCGAAACAGCGTCTCTCCCCTACCCTGATTGACAGGGTGGGGGCGGGAACGAAGCGGTGCTAGGCCGCAAAAGCCGGGGACTGGATTTATAAACGCCGCCGCCGTAAAAGCGCGGTCGGCGTGTCCCCGGCGCACTACAAGTCACAGCAGCGCCGCCGGTCCAGTGGGGGTCGGCGCTGCGTTCCCACAACACAAAAGTCCCCCAGTAAACTGCAGGAACACCAACTCAATCGTTACGGTCCCCGGCGCACTACAACACCCAGCCAGCCCGGAGTGTGTCTGTGCCTGCCGGGGACACAGAGTACCTGTATGATGCAGGGCCATGTCCCTGAATGTACTCCTGCTCCATATCCATCAGGTTCAACTGGGTCTGTGGATGGAGCCCGGCGTCAGAGCTTTGAGGCCGGCAGGATCCCACTTCCACAGAGCCCTACAAGGGGATGTGGAAGGAAAACAGCATGTGGGGCTCCAGCCCCTGTACCAGCAATAGGTACCTCAACCTTACAACACCATCCACGGGTGAGAAGGGAGCATGCTGGGGGCCCTATATGGGCCCTCTTTTCTTCCATCCGAAATAGTCAGCAGCTACTGCTGACTAAAATCTGTGGAGCTATGCGTGGATGTCTGACCTCCTTCGCACAAAGCTTGAAAACTGGAGAACCCGTGATACACGGGGGGGTATAGCCAGAAGGGGAGGGGCCTTGCACTTTTTAGTGTAGTGCTTTGTGTGGCCTCCGGAGGGCAGTAGCTATACCCCAATCGTCTGGGTCTCCCAATAGAGCGCTGAAGAAATGATGTATACGATGTCGCAGAAAATTAACCTAAGCTGGGGTCAGGGCTGTACATTGGGTAGGGTAGCACTGTCTTGGGTGCAGGGCCTTCACTCCCTTGCCCAGTCTACGTTTGGAGATATCTTAGGCATGCTGGTAAAGGAACATCAGGGCTAAATAGGAAGGAAAATAAGAAAACGGCACTATGTAACATGATGCCATATTAAGTTCCCTCAAACAAGAGGAGGAAAAGGGGGCACTTGTACCTCTTTATTAGATTCAAAGTTTGGAGACAAAACTTTGAGGGAAATTAATGAAATATCTGCCCAAGGCCAAGCAATGTGTTTCAATGCTCCAAACTGCTGTACTTAAATTTGCCTATGTAATGTTAAGGCCACCTCACACTAAGCAACATCGCTAGCAACATCGCTGCTAACGAACAACTTTTGTGATGTAGCAGCGATGTTGCTAGCGATGTTGCGGTGTGTGACATCCAGCAACAACCTGGCCCCTGCTGTGAGGTCGTTGGTTGTTGCTGAATGTCCTGGGCCATTTTTTAGTTGTTGCTCTCCCGCTGTGAAGCACACATCGCTGTGTGTGACAGCGAGACAGCAACAACTAAATGTGCAGGCAGCAGGAGCCGGCTTCTGTGGACGCTGGTAACCAGGGTAAACATCAGGTAACCAAGAAGCCCTTACCTTGGTTACCCGATATTTACCTTCGCTACCAGCGTCCGCCGCTCTCACACTGCCAGTGCCGGCTCCCTGCTCTCTGCACACGTAGCCACAGTACACACCGGGTAATTAACCAGATGTGTACTGTGGCTAGGAATGCAGGGAGAAGGGAGCCGGCACTGGCAGTGTGAGAGCGGCGGACGCTGGTAACGAAGGTAAATATCGGGTAACCAAGGTAAGGGCTTCTTGGTTACCCGATGTTTACCATGGTTACCAGTGTCCGCAGAAGCCGGCTCCTGCTGCATACACACGTAGCAGAGTACACATCGGGTAATTAACCCGATGTGTACTGTGGCTAGGAGTGCAGGGAGCCAGCGCTAAGCGGTGTGCGATGGTAACCAAAGTAAATATCGGGTTGGTTACCCGATATTTACCTTAGTTACCAAGCGCAGCATCGCTTCCAAGCGGCGCTGGGGGCTGGTCACTGGTTGCTGGTGAGATCTGCCTGTGTGACTGCTCACCAGCAACCCGTGTAGCGACGCTCCAGCGATCCCTGCCAGGTCAGGTTGCTGGTGGGATCGCTGGAGCGTCGCTTAGTGTGACATCTTACCAGCGACCTCCTAGCAACTTACCAGCGATCCCTATCAGGTTGTATCGTTGTTGGGATCGCTGGTAAGTTGTTTAGTGTGACTGGGCCTTTATCTTTAAGGTGAAAATGGGACTCATGAAAAACACTTAAATGGTTTCTAACCCTGATGGAGATCATCTCTCAAAGAGCCAGCATGGCTGGGGCTGGATGGGGGAACCTCAGATCCTGGCCCATCGCCATTTGGAGTTAGGGAAATGTGGCAGTTCCATCCAGTCTCAAGACCCATTTTCTCAGCAAACACCTGGATAAAGAGATGGGATTGGCTAAAAGTGTAACATTTTACCAAAAGTAAACAGTAATAAAAATGATTCCTTCACCTTGCTTCTCAGCTCATCCTCCATTGAGAAATAGACAAAACGGATGCAGGCATTCACTAAGCCGTCAATTAGGCGGACAATGTCCAGACGAGCCTGATACTGTGATGAAACCATCCCCATGAAGATCTGACCGCTCATCGCTTGGGTAAAATCCTCTGTCACCTCCCCGATACCTTCTGTGTTGAATGAGGATAATATGTAGACAATAAGAGAACAAGATGGGCAAGGCTAAGTTAACATGAAAGCTTCTGAAGCAAAGTTACCAAGAAATAAGTAGCTCAAGCATAGCGCTCTATTAACGAGTCAGTAATGGGACACTCACCATCAGAACTCCAGCTGTCGTGCCGGCCAGTGTGCTTCATAGGAGTAATCCCACCAATGTCACACGGCCCCGAGACGGAGCTGTGCCCAAGACTGTGCTGCATTTCTATGCACTTGCCATGTAGCTGAGGTGACAACGAATAGTGCATTGGTTTGTAGGAGAAAGCCGAGCAGTAGCCAGACAAGCATGCCCTTTGGTAGAAGTCCAGCACTTTCTTCCTGAAGTTAGAAGGAAAGCATAAAAGTCAGGAAGAAGGGCACAACATACCGTATTTTTCGCTTTATAAGACGCACTTTTCCTCCCAAAAATTTCGGAGGCAAATGGGGGGTGCGTCTTATAATCCGAATATAGCGGTACCTGGGGGTCCTGTGTGTGCGGCGATTGGGCGGCCGGGTGCCTGTGGCTGCGTGCAAGCGGCCGGGTACCTGTGGCTGCGTGCGGACGGCAGCCGGGTGCTGTGTGCCGGCAGCAGCCGGGTGCTGTGTGCAGGCAGCAGTCGGGTGCACGTGCGGGCGGCAGGCGGCTGCCGCCCTCACACAGGCACCCGGCTGCCGCCCGCACGCACGCAAGCACAGGTACCCTGCCGCTTGCACGCAGGGTGGGCGGGCAGCCTTCTGGCTTCCACTCTGTGCGTGCGGGGCAGGCGGCTGTGCAGCAAGTTACCCAGTTTGTCCGCGGTCCCACTTTCAAATGATGGCGCCGATGAGAGCTCCATCTGCGCACGCGCTGTTCCGGGAGTCAGTGCGTGCGCAGATGGAGCCCTGGGATGAGAGCTCCATCTGCGCATGCGCCGCTCCGGGCGCCATCACTTGAATCAGGACCGCGGACACACTGGGAAAACACCGCATCGGTTTGCTCCACCACTGAGCCGTCACCACCGCTGCCACCACTGAGCCGTCGCCGCCGCTGCCACCACTGAGCCATCGCCGCCGCTGCCACCACTGAGCCGTCACCGCCGCTGCCACCACCACTGAGCCGTCACCGCCGCTGCCACCACTGAGCCGTCACAGCCGCTGCCACCACTGAGCCGTCACCGCCGGTGCCACCACTGAGCCGTCACCGCCGCTGTCACCACTGAGCCATTACCGCCGCTGCTACCACTGAGCCACCATTTAAACCGGGACCGCGGACACTCTCACTGCACCGGCCTGCTGCACGACTCACCCGCCGCCGCTGCTGCCGCCACCACGGATGCCACCGCACCTGCCACCACAGACCCCGCAGCTCCTGCCACCACCGCGCCTGCCACCATGGACCCGCCGCGCCTGCCAGCACAACCTGTGCCTCCTGTGACCCGCTTCACCACTACTGATGCCCCCCCTCCGGTAAGAGAACACCGGAGTATAAGATGGACCCCATTTTTCTTTTTTTTACCTTTTTTATGTCTAAATTTGGGGTGCGTCTTATAATCCGGTGCGTCTTATAAAGCGAAAAATACGGTAATTTCTATTTAATATTATTTATTTAGATAGCCGTGCGAGGGCTTCTATTTTTGTGGGATTAGTTGTACTTTTTAATTTCACCATCAATTTTATCATATGATGCAATGATAACCTGAAAAAAAATTCCAAGTATGGCAAAATAGCAAAAAAAGTGAAATTCTGTGTCCCTCTGTTCCGGACACATGCTGGAGGTACAGCTTGGAGAGTGGCACGTTTACACATAATTGATGGCCGTGTCCAGGAGTGCAACGCTTCTGGAGGATGTGTTTCATCTACATAACCAGCTGTCACTTAAGCAGGTTGAAGCCTCTAGGAAGTTGGCGTTGCTCTCTCTGGGAGACAATTCATTGGCAGGTTTCAATAGGGGCCTTTTGAGACATTTGCTTAGAGCAGCTAGGAATTTGATTCCTAGACGTTGGAGACAAGCTGAAGCCCAATCTAAGTTGGATCTGGTAGCAGATCTTAATGATATATGCAGGATGGAGACTCTGGTAGTTCAAGTGGTGGGAAATACAGAAAAGACTAATGAGGTGTGGACACCATGGATTGTCTTCCAAGAGTCCTCGGAGGTGGGCCTCTGGTTGCGTCAGTAGTAGAGAGGTGTAGTGGGTGTGTGGGGGAGGTAAGAGGAGACGTCGGACCAAGTGAGCATAACCCCTTTTCCCCTTCCTCTTCTTGGGGTTCCACTCTTGCCCATACAATACCTTTTATTTTCTGCTTCTTATTCCTTTCTCTTTAGATTTTCCGGATTTTTAAACTTTCTCTCTGCCGGTTTCTTTCCTTTGGTTCTTTAAAACCGCGTTTTCAATAATTGAACTGAAATACGGTCAGGGTCGGTCAGGTTATTTACTTATTATAAAGTGTATTAGAAGTGTTATTTGTAAATCTGCAATATTATATGACAAAGAATGTGTGTCATTTGACTGTTCTTGGTTTCAATAAAAAACTGATTTTCCCAAAAGTGAAAATCTGCAAGAGCTTTTTTTTTTTTTTGTTTGTTTTTTAATTCCAGAGTTCATTTTACCATAAAACTTAACTGGCCGTATGATTCTCCAGGTCTACAATTATGTAAGACTGGAAGGTGGCCCGATTCTAACGCATCGGGTGTTCTAGAATTTATTGTATAGTTAATGTATGTTTTTTGTTATATATATCAATGTTGTTGTGTGTAGTTGCCAGTGTTTGTGTAGGGCACTGTAAATGTTCTGGGTGTTGTCTGGGTGGGGGTGTGTGTAAGAGCGGTGTTGTATGTGTGTTGCATTGTGTGTGTTGCGTTGTTTGTGGAGCGCTGTGTGTCTATAGCGTTCTGTGTGTGTGGTGCTGTGTGTGTTGCGTGGTCTGTGTGGGTGTGGAGTGCGTGTGTGTGTTTTGGGGGAGGTATGTTTTGTGCAGTGTGTGTGTTGCGCGGTATGTGCGTATATTTGTGTATGCCGCGGTGTTTGTGTGTTGGGTGTGTGTGCGGCGTTGTCTGTGTAGGGCGGTGTTTGTGGTTCCCAGTGTGTGTGTCGTGTGTTGTGCGGTGCGCGTGTGGCGCTGTGTGTGTGTTTTGGGGGGAGGGTGTGCACCCCCATCGTGCTCCATCCCCCATGCTGCGCACCCCCCATCGTGCTCCATCCCCCATGCTGCGCACCCCCCATCGTGCTCCATCCCCCATGCTGCGCACCCCCCATCGTGCTCCATCCCCCATGCTGCGCACCCCCATCGTGCTCCATCCCCCATGCTGCGCACTCCCATCGTGCTCCATCCCCCATGCTGCGCACTCCCCATCGTGCTCGATCCCCCATGCTGCGCACTCCCCATCGTGCTCCATCCCCCATGCTGCGCACCCCCCATCGTGCTCCATCCCCCATGCTGCGCACCCCCCTATCGTGTTCCATCCCCCATGCTGCTCACTCCCCATCGTGCTCCATCCCCCATGCTGCGCACTCCCCATCGTGCTCCATCCCCCATGCTGCGCACTCCCCATCGTGCTCCATCCCCCATGCTGCGCACCCCCCATCGTACTCCATCTCCCATGCTGCGCACCCCCCATTGTGCTCGATCCCCCATGCTGCGCACCCCCCATCGTGCTCCATCCCCCATTCTGCGCACTCCCCATCGTGCTCCACAGTCACACATCAGACAGTATACACGCACACATCTGATCGCATACACTCACACCCCACTTCTCCCTGTGCCCTCCGGTGGGCGGTCCCAGCAGCTGTGCTGCACGCCGTGCTCCTCTGCCGACACTCACAGATCCGATCACATACACGCACACACCCGATCGCATACACGCACACACCCGATCGCATACACGCACACACACACTGACGATATCGCACATACGTGCTCACACACTCACAACATCCGGAGATACCACATGCTTCCGGCCATGTGATCCTCCGGCAGGTCCTGGAAGGTCACTGCACGCACATTATCGCCGCCGAGAAGTAAGCGATATCACTGGATGTTGTTGTGTGTGGATGCGATCTGATGTGTGTGTGTGTGTGTGTGTGTGTGTGTGTGTGTGTGTGTGTGTGTGTGTGTGTTCCGCCGCTGCAGGACCTTGATGCGCTCACCTGCTCCCGGTCGGCGTCTGGTGAGTATGACTGCGGGGTCTTCTTTCTTCTGTCTTCTCTCTTCTGGGGGTGCCCGCTGCCTATAATGAAGTGTCTTGCAGTGTCTTTAACTCTTTCACCGCTGCATGACACTTCATTATTGACCGCAGCGTATGCCGGCTCCCTGCACATGTGTACCGGGAGCCGGTGTACGCTGGAGCGGGGCTGAGCGGGCGAGGCGTCAGCGTATGCCGGCTCCCTGCACATGTGTACCAGGAGCCGGTGTACGCTGGAGCGGGGCTGAGCGGGCGAGGCGTCAGCGTATGCCGGCTCCCTGCACATGTGTACCGGGAGCCGGTGTACGCTGGAGCGGGCGATGCGTGCGGAGGTCCGGGGCGAGCGGCTAATCCATGTGAGGGGGCGGAGCCAGGCCGAGCCCAGAGCGGCTAATCCATGTGGTGGGCGGGGCAAGGCCGAGGCAAGCGGCCAATCCGTGGGGGGAAGGCGGGGCCACTTTTAAGTGTCACTTAAAAGGAAAAGTGCCAACCTGACGGTCAGTGGAATCCTTAAGAGAGGTGCCATCAGCCACTGATACCACGGTCCGGGCTGAAAGTCTAGACACCAGGGGGTCTACCTTTGGTGAATGAGCCCACTCCTTGACCACCTCAGGTGGAAAGGGAAAACGGTCATCAGAACCACGCTTTGGGAAGCGTTTGTCAGGACAGGCCCTAGGCTTGGTCACAGCGGCCTGAAAACTGGAGTGGTTAAAGAACACACTCTTTGTCCTCTTAGGCAAGGTAAACTGGTGCTTTTCTGCCAGAGAGGGTTGCTCCTCTGATACTGGCGGATTGAGGTCCAGTACAGAATTAATGGACGCAATCAAATCACTAACATCTGAGTCACTTTCGGACAGATCAATGGGGCACATGGAGGTAGCATCCGAGCCCCCTGTAAAGGCATCCTCCTCGTCCTGTGAGTCAGCCTCTCAAACAGAGCCGCGGGGCGAGGAAGGGGAGGGAGCCCTACGTCTCCTCTTAGGAGGACGGGGCCTGGGACCAGATGAAGAATCCTCTGTGAGCTCCTCTGAGAGAGCCCTAGCAGCAGAGGCACCCTGTGAGGGGGGCTGATGCATGCTCAGCAAAGTCCTGGACAGCTGTCCCATGGAGTCGGCAAAAGACTGGGAGATAGACCTGGTTAAGGATTCTACCCAAGCCGGGGGTTCAGCCACAGGAGCAGGAGCAGCCTGAGAGACCACTGGGGGTGAGACTCCAGGCCGAGGCACCGCCAGGTTAGAGCAGGCATCACAATGTGGAAATGTGCTCGGATCCGGCAGCACGAGCTTACATGCAGTGCATACTGAATATAGCTTTGGAGCCTTGCTCCTCGTGTGAGACATGCTGCTGAAGTGGGGGCTCTGCTAGAGTGACCCCCAGAGAGTATATACAGAGGCCCACAACCAGAGGTTGTGGCTTACCAGACCGCTGGAGCGGTGTTGTGTGCCCTCCAGATCCCAAAGCCCGGACCCCCAAGCACCTCAGCAGGGATGCTGCAGCCAGTGATGATCGCAAAGAAAAACGCTGATAAAATGGCGCCAGAGCGAGGAGAGGGGGCGGGACCAACTCTGAGAGCGGGATCTGGAGGGCCAAAGAGACTTACAGGGGAGGAGACATGTACTCAGTGAGGAGTGTCTCTCCCCTGTGCAAAACGGCCGCTGGGCGGAGCCGCACTGTCCCTCTGCATGAATGACATGCGAGGGCAGTGAAACCGAAAGTAGGCCTCCGGCGAAGCCGGGGCTTAAATTTGAGCGGTGCGGCCGGCGTGCAGGCACCATCGGCGCGGTTCTCAGGCGAAAGCCAGAGAACCGGCAGGAAATGTCAGAAAACTCACTCAGCACACTCTCCCACCATAATAAAGTACAGGGACCCCCAGAATATAAACGTCTCAGGTACTTAGCTTGCTGAGACGCAGGGCCAGGTCCCTGGGGATGAGTGCTCCGTCCAGCAGGATCCTGAAGGGCTGCGGATGGAGACCGGTCTCCTGCCAGGCATGGAGACCGTGCTGGCTCCCACTTCAAGCCAGAGCCCGAGGGATGGTGAAGGAGCGCGGCATGTAAGGCTCCAGCCTTGGAATCAACCTTAACAGCACCGCCGACACAGTGGGGTGAGAAGGGACATGCCGGGGGTCCAGGCTTGGACCCGCTTTTCTTCAAACTCTTTCCAAAAATGAAAAAAATCAGATGAGAATGCATGTGTGGATGTATGCCTCCTGAACACAAAGCAATGAACTGGCTAGATCTGGTTTCTCCAGGGGGTGTATAAGCTCAGAGGGAGGAGCTACACTTTTGAGTGTAGTACTTTGTGTGTCCTCCGGAGGCAGAAACTATACACCCAATGTCTGGGTCTCCCATAGGAACGATAAAGAAACCCTCGTTCGTCAGGTGCAATGATCTTTTGGTTTTCACAAAAGATCCTCTGAGCAGTATATTAACCTGAGTAAATTGGCAGCATATGCCATTACAGAGAGTGCAGTGAACATTGTTAAGCATGGTCTGCCTGTGTAAAAAGGCAAATCCAATGACCACTGATCGGTAAATATTTACCAATCGATGGTCGTTTAATGCTGCAAAATCAAGTAATGTCAACCCACATTTACGCTCCTAAGAAAAAAGTAATGTTATGTATCGTACCTGTCCGACCCAGAGAGGGGGTAAATATCAGCTCCGTCCCAGAAATCTGTACAGGCTTCAAGGATAATGTCAGCTGTTCCATGGGACAGCATCTGCTCTGTGTCTGGGAGGTACAGGAGGAAGACAATAAGGTGGAATGCATGTATGAGCACACCTTCATATGCTAACAGTCAGAGAAATGTATGAGACATGACTGGTATGGAAAGAAAAGGTACATACTAGTAGTTACATCTCGGACAAAAAGGCTGATCATGTGACTAAGGGGTGGTTTACGTTTGGCACCAGTTGGAAGCTTGGAAAGTAACGTCTCCTTTACAGGCTCCTCACTTGGAAGGTGATAGAGAGCGACATGGTTTTGGAGTTTAAACAGGTCCTTAGCTCCTGGGGTGAAACCTAAATATAAGGAAAGAAGAGGCAGTTATCAATTGATGTGTTTAAAAGTAAAAAAATTGGAAATTAGTTCATAAAAGAGGAGCACAGCAAAGAAAATGAAGAAAAAACAAAACATACAAGAAGGAAAAATGATCATCTATCAAACTGTACCTATGAGCCTTGAAAAGTCACAAAGTCCCCAAGGAATGTGTCCAGGAAGCACAGAGCTATGGGTTTCTTGAAGAGCGATATGGCGCAGATGATCTGAGAAGCGGGAAAGTGTTGTAGACACCCCTGGATTACAGAGGTTCAGCAACACATTAAGTCCTAAGGGTTTTAAGGAGCTAAGATGGAGCTGCCAGTTGGCCTCATCAAACTGGATACTCTGAGGGTTTTGCTGATCTTGTGACAGCCGAAGCATTTCTAAGTGACAGTCACAAACGTAATCGTCCACCTCGCTGCTTAACTGTACAAAAAAAGAGATAAAAAGTGATAAATCCATTAAACATGTTCACTAAAAGTAAAATATCAGATCAAGGGTTCAAAAAAGAGAATTTTGTTTACTTACCGTAAATTCTTTTTCTTATAGTTCCGTATTGGGAGACCCAGACCATGGGTGTTTAGCTTCTGCCTCCGGAGGACACACAAAGTACTACACTAAAAAGTGTAGCTCCTCCCTCTGAGCTTATACACGCCCTGGAGAACCAGATCTAGCCAGTTTAGTGCAAAAGCTGAAGGAGAATAGCCACTCACAAGTAGAACCGAGCAAGAACCGGAACAACCGGAGACTCTGTCCACGACAACAGCCAGTGATAACACACGGAACAAGAAAATTGCCAAGAGGCAACAGGGAGGGAGCTGGGTCTCCCAAAACGGAACTATAAGAAAAAGAATTTACGGTAAGTAAACAAAAAAGAGAATTTTGTTTACATACCGTAAATTCTTTTTCTTATAGTTCCGACATGGGAGACCCAGACCATGGGTGTATAGCTTCTACCTCCGGAGGACACACAAAGTACTACACTAAAAAGTGTAGCTCCTCCCTCCGAGCATATACACCCCCTGGATGACCATATCGAGCCAGTTTAGTGCAAAAGCTGAAGGAGGACATCCACCCACAAGTAGAGATAGAGTAAAACCCGGAATAACCGGAACCTCTGTCTACAACAACAGCCGGTGAAAACACACGGAACAAGAACTGCCAACAGGCAACAGGGAGGGTGCTGGGTCTCCCATGTCGGAACTATAAGAAAAAGAATTTACGGTAAGTAAACAAAATTCTCTTTTTCTTCATCGTTCCTTATGGGAGACCCAGACCATGGGACGTCTCAAAGCAGTCCATGGGTGGGAAATAAACAGAAACTGAGAAGTAGGCAAAACCTAACTTCACAAATGGGCGACAGCCGCCTGAAGGATGCGTCTGCCCAAGCTCGCATCTGCCGAAGCATGAGCATGCACTTGGTAGTGCTTCGAAAAGGTGTGCAGACTAGACCAAGTGGCAGCCTGATCGACCTGCTGAGCCGTAGCCTGGTGCCTGAAAGCCCAAGAGGCACCGACAGCTCTGGTCGAGTGCGCCTTAATCCCCGGCGGGGGAGGCACCTGAGTACATTGGTAGGCATCGGATATGGCCGACCTAATCCAACGAGCTAGGGTCGGTTTAGAAGCCGAGAGACCCTTGCGCTGACCTGTGGTCAGCACAAAAAGAGAGGTGCACCGCCTAAGAGCAGCGGTGCGTGACACATAGATCCGGAGCGCCCGCACCAGATCCAGAGTATGCAACGCTTTCTCAAAGCGATGCACAGGGGCCGGACAAAGGGAAGGCAATGAAATGTCCTGGTTAAGGTGGAATGGAGACACCACCTTAGGGAGAAAGTCCGGAGTCGGACGGAGAACCACCTTGTCTTGGTGAAAAACCAAAAAGGGTGACTCCGAAGAGAGCGCAGCCAAATCAGAGACTCTCCTGAGAGAAGTTATGGCCACTAGAAAGACCACTTTCTGTGAAAGTCGAAACAAAGACACCTCCCTAAGAGGCTCAAAGGGGGGTTTCTGTAAGGCCGTGAAGACCAGATTAAGGTCCCAGGGATCCAAAGGCCGCCGATAAGGAGGAATGATGTGAGATGCGCCCTGCATGAAGGTGCACACCTGGGCCAGTCGGGCGATACGCCGCTGGAACAACACTGACAGAGCCGAGACCTGTCCCTTGAGGGAATTGAGGGATAATCCTAGCTGCAGACCGGACTGTAGAAAGGACAGGATGGTCGGCAAGGAAAAAGGCCAAGGAGCATGGCCGGAAGAGCGACACCAGGACAGGAAAATTCTCCAAGTCCTGTGGTAAATCCTGGCCGAGGAAGCCTTCCGAGCCTGAGTCATAGTGGAATGACCTCGGAAGGAATGCCTGAAGCCGTCAGGATCCAGGACTCAAGAGCCACGCCGTCAATCTGAGAGTCGCAGAATTCTGGCGGAAAAACGGACCTTGTGAGAGAAGGTCTGGGCAATCCGGGAGATGCCACGGCACCTCTACGGACAGACGGAGCAGGTCTGGGTACCAAGCTCGCCTGGGCCAGTCTGGAGCAATGATTATGACCCGACGGCCCTCCATTCTGATCTTGCGCAGGACTCTGGGCAAGAGAGGTAGAGGGGGAAACACGTAGGCTAGACGGAACTGGGACCAATCCTGAACCAGCGCGTCCGCTGCCAAGGCCTGAGGATCGTGGGAGCGAGCCACGTAGACCGGGATCTTCTTGTTGTGCCGGGATGCCATGAGATCCACTTCCGGAGTCCCCACTTGCGGCAGATTGACCGGAACACTGCTGGATGCAGGACCCACTCGCCGCTGTCCACGGTTTGACGGCTGAGATAATCTGCCTCCCAGTTTTCTACGCCTGGGATGTGGACTGCGGATATGGTGGACTTGGAGTCCTCCGTCCACTGAAGGATACGTTGAACCTCCAATATTGCTAGGCGGCTGCGAGTCCCGCCCTGGTGATTGATGTAGGCAACTGCTGTCGCGTTGTCTGACTGGACTCGAATGTGCTTGCCCGCCAACAGGTGGTGAAAGGCTACGAGAGCTAGGAGCACAGCTCTGATTTCCAGCACATTGATCGAGAGGGCTGATTCGGACGGAGTCCAAGTGCCCTGTGCTCGGTGGTGGAGAAACACTGCTCCCCAGCCGGATAGACTGGCATCCGTGGTGAGAATCACCCAGGACGGGATCCGAAAGGAGCGTCCCTGGGATAGAGAGAGGGGCCGAAGCCACCACTGAAGAGAGCTCCTGGTCTGTGGCGACAGAGCCACTAGCCTGTGCAAGGAAGAGGTCCGCTTGTCCCAACAGCGGAGAATGTCCAGCTGCAGGGGACGCAGATGGAACTGGGCAAATGGAACCGCCTCCATTGATGCCACCATCTGACCCAGCACCTGCATGGAGGTGCCTGATGGAATGACGGCGGGGCCTCAACAGAGAGCGCACCGCCAGATGAAGGGACTGCTGTTTGACTAAGGGCAGCTTCACAAGTGCCGGCAGAGTCTCGAATTGCATCCCTAGGTACGTAAGTCTCTGGGTCGGGGTCAGAGTGGATTTGGGTAGATTGACAAGCCACCCGAATTGAACAAGCGTGGCGAGAGTGAGCGAGACACTCCGCTGACAGTCTGCACTGGATGAAGCCTTGACTAGAAGGTCGTCCAGGTAAGGAATCACTGCCAACCCCTGGAGGTGCAGAACCGCAACCACTGCTGCCATGACCTTGGTGAATACTCGAGGGGCCGTGGCTAACCCGAAGGGGAGAGCCACGAATTGGAAATGTTCCTCTCCGATTGCAAAACGTAGCCAACGCTGGTGTGAAACTGCAATTGGCACATGCAGAGAGGCATCTCTGATGTCGATGGATGCCAGGAAATCTCCTTGGGTCATTGAGGCAATGACTGATCGCAGAGACTCCATGCGAAAATGCCGCACCTGAACATGCTTGTTGAGAAGCTTGAGATCCAGGATGGGCCGGAAGGAACCGTCCTTCTTGGGGACTAGGAAGAGATTTGAGTAGAAACCTCTGAACCGTTCCCGGGCGGGAACCGGTACAATTACTCCGTTGGCCTGCAAGGATGCCACGGCCTGAGAGAAGGCGGCGGCCTTGGAGCAGGGGGGAGTGGACAGAAAAAATCTGTTTGGCGGGCTGGAAGAGAATTCTATCCTGTAGCCGTGGGAGATGATATCCCGCACCCACTGATCGGAGACGTGTTGAAACCACACGTCGCCAAAGCGGGAGAGCCTGCCACCGACCAAGGACGTTGCTGGCGCGGCCAGATAGTCAAGAGGAGGCTGCCTTAGTGGCAGCGGCTCCTGCGTTCTTCTGAGGACTCGGCTTCGTGCGCCAGCTGGGTTTTCGATCCTTGGCTGAGTTAGTGGATGAGGCTGAGGGTTTAGAGGATGACCAGTTAGAGGAATGAAAGGAACGAAACCTCGACTGGTTCCTGCCCTGGACAGGTTTCCTGGTTTTGGTTTGTGGCAAGGAAGTACTCTTCCCGCCAGTAGCTTCCTTAATAATTTCACCCAGTTGTTCACCGAACAGCCGGGACCCAGCAAAAGGGAGCCCAGTAAGGTACTTCTTGGAAGAAGCGTCTGCTTTCCACTCTCGAAGCCACAAGATCCTGCGGATCGCGAGGGAATTAGCGGAAGCCACCGCCGTGCGGTGAGAAGCCTCCAGAATGGCAGACATGGCATAGGATGAAAAAGCCGAAGCCTGGGAAGTTAAGGCAACCATTTCGGGCATAGAGTCCCTGGTGAGAGAATGCATCTTCGCCAGAGAAGAAGAGACTGCCTTAAGAGCCCACACTGCTGCAAAAGACGGGGAGAACGAGGCCCCTGCCGCTTCCTAAACAGATTTGGCCAGAAGGTCAACCTGGCGGTCAGTGGAATCCTTAAGTGAGGTGCCATCCGCCACAGATACAACTGTCTGGGCTGAGATTCTAGACACCGGAGGATCTACCTTTGGTGAATGAGCCCACTCCTTGACCACCTCTGGTGGAAAGGGAAAACGGTCATCAGAACTACGCTTTGGAAAGCGTTTGTCAGGACAGGCCCTGGGTTTGGACACAGTGGCCTGAAAACTGGAGTGGTTAAAAAACATACTCCTTGCTCTCTTAGGTGAGGTAAACTGGTGTTTTTCTACCAGAGAGGCTTGTTCCTCTGACACTGGTGGATTGAGGTCCAGTACGGAATTAATGGACGCAATCAAATCACTAACATCTGCTTCACCTTTGGTTAGATCAATGGGGTACATAGAGGTAGCGTCCGAGCCCACAGTAAAGGCATCCTCCTCGCCCTGCGATTCAGCTCGTGAATCAGAGCCGTGGGACGAGGAAGGGGAAGAGTCCCTGCGTCTCCGTTTAGGAGGACGGGGTCTGGGAACAGATGAAAAATCCTCTGTGAGCTCTGCAGAGCGAGTCGGAGCAGCAGAGGCGCCCTGAGAAGGGGGCTGATGCATGGTCAGCAGAGTCCGGGACAGCTGTCCCATGGAGTCGGCAAAGGACTGGGAGATAGCATTAGAAAACGATGCTACCCAAGCCGGGGGTTCAGCCACCGGGGCCGGGGCAGCCGGAGGGACCCCTGGGGAGACTCCAGGCTGAGGCACCACCATGTTAGAGCAGGCATCACAATGTGGATATGTGCTCGGTTCAGGCAGTATGAGCTTACATGCAGTGCATATAGAGTAAAGCCTTGCAGCCTTGCTCCTAGTGAGAGACATGCTGCTGAGGTGGAGGCTCTGCAGTAAAGAACACACTCCTTCAGGATGACCCCCAGAGAGTGTATAAGAAAGTCCACAACCAGAGGTTGTGGCTTACCAGACCGTTGTGTGCCCTCCGGATTCCACAGCTTGGATCCCCAGACAGATTGCAGAGCTGCAGCAGCCAGCGCCGATCAGTGTGTGAACGCTGATAAAATGGCGCCGGAGTGAGGAGGGGGGGCGGGGATTAGTCCAAGAGCGGGAACCGGAGGGCCAAGGAGAAATACAGGGGAGGGAAGCATCTCCTCAGAGAGGAGTGTCCTCCCCTGTGCTGAACGGCCGGTGGGCGGCGCCGCACTGTCCCCCTGCATGACTGACATGCAGGGGCAGTGAAAACGAAAGTAGGCCGCAGCCGAAGCCGGGGCCTAAATTTTTCCATGCGGCCGACAAGCAGGCACCCTCGGCGCGGTTCTCAGGAAAAAACCAGAGAACCGGCCGGAAATCACAGCAAAGTTAAATAACACACTCTCCCCACAATAAATGTACAAGGGACCCCTCAATAACGTCTCAATACTTAGCTTATGAGACGCAGGGCCAGGTCCCTGAGGGATGAGCGCTCCGTCCGGCAGGGTCCTGAAAGGGCTGCGGATGGAGACCGGTCTCCTGCAAAGCAGTGAGAACCGTGATGGCTCCCACTTCAAGCCAGAGCCCGAGGGATGGTGAAGGAGCGCGGCATGTAAGGCTCCAGCCTTGTAAAATCAACCTTAACAGCACCGCCGACACAGTGGGGTGAGATGGGACATGCCGGGAGTCCAGCTTGGACCCGCTTTTCTTCCAATTCTTTAAAATCAAAAATGAAAAATCAAAAATCAAAAGAGAATGCATGTGTGTGTGACCTCCTGAAGACAAAGCTTTGAACTGGCTCAATATGGTCATCCAGGGGGTGTATATGCTCAGAGGGAGGAGCTACACTTTTTAGTGTAGTACTTTGTGTGTCCTCCGGAGGCAGAAGCTATACACCCATGGTCTGGGTCTCCCATAAGGAAGGATGAAGAAACTCTCTTTTTCTTTAGCGTTCCTATGGGAGACCCAGACCATGGGACGTTCCAAAGCTGTCCCTGGGTGGGAATAAACAGAAAAAACTAAGAAGTAGGCGGAGCCTAACTTCACAAGTGGGCGACAGCCGCCTGAAGGATGCGTCTGCCCAAGCTCGCATCTGCCGAAGCATGAGCATGCACTTAGTAGTGCTTCGAAAAGGTATGCAGGCTAGTCCAAGTGGCAGCCTGACAGACTTGTTGAGCCGTAGCCTGGTGCCTAAAAGCCCAAGAGGCACCGACAGCTCTGGTCGAGTGTGCTTTGAAAAGCTTGAGAGGTGCACCGCCTAAGCGCAGCGGTGCGAGACACATAAATCCGGAGAGCACGCACCAGATCCAGAGAATGCAGCGCTTTCTCAAAGCGATGAACAGGGGCCGGACAGAAGGAAGGCAAGGAAATGTCCTGGTTAAGGTGGAAGGGAGAGACCACCTTAGGAAGAAAGTCCGGAGTCGGACGGAGAACTACCTTGTCTTGGTGAAAAAACAAAAAAGGTGACTCCGAGGAGAGCGCAGCCAAATCAGAGACTCTCCTGAGAGAAGTTATGGCAACTAGAAAGGCCACCCTTTGAGAAAGACGATACAAAGAAACCTCCCTAAGGGGCTCAAAAGGGGGTTTCTGCAATACCGTGAGGACCAAGTTAAGGTCCCAGGGATCCAAGGGCCGCCGATAAGGCGGAATGATGTGAGACGCGCCTTGCATGAAGGTGCGGACCTGAGCCAGCCGGGCGAGACGCCGCTGGAACAGCACTGATAGAGCTGAGACTTGTCCCTTGAGAGAGTTGAGGGACAGTCCTAGCTGCAGACCGGACTGTAAAAAAGACAAAAGGGTCGGCAACGAGAATGGCCAAGGAGGATGGCCGGAAGAGCGACACCAGGACAGGAAAATTTTCCAAGTCCTGTGATAGATCTTGACGGAGGAAGACATACGGGCCCGAGTCATAGTGGAGCTGACTTCAGGAGGAATACCAGAAGCCGTCAAAATCCAGGACTCAAGAGCCACGCCGCCAAATTGAGTGCCGCAGAATTCGGGCGGAAAAACGGACCTTGCGAGAGTAGGTCTGGACGATCCGGAAGATGCCACGGCATCTCTACGGACAGTTGGAGCAGGTCCGGATACCAAGCTCGCCTGGGCCAGTCCGGTGCAATGAGGATGACTCGACGGCCCTCCATTCTGATCTTGCGCAGGACTCTAGGCAAGAGAGCTAGAGGGGGAAACACGTAGGACAGACGAAACTGGGACCAATCCTGAACCAGAGCGTCCGCGGCGAAGGCCTGAGGATCGTGGGAGCGAGCCACGTAAACCGGAACCTTGTTGTTGAGACGGGATGCCATTAGGTCCACGTCCGGAGTGCCCCACTTGCGGCAGATTGACTGAAACACTGCCGGGTGCAGGGACCACTCGCCACCGTCCACGGATTGACGGCTGAGATAATCTGCCTCCCAGTTTTCTACGCCTGGGATGTGGACTGCGGATATGGTGGACTTGGAGTCCTCCGCCCATTGAAGAATGCGTTGGACCTCCAACATTGCCAGGCGGCTGCGTGTCCCGCCTTGGTGATTGATGTAGGCAACCGCTGTCGCGTTGTCTGACTGGACTCGAATGTGCCTGCCTGCCAACAGGTGGTGAAAGGCTAGGAGAGCTAGAAGCACAGCTGTGGTTTCCAGCACATTGATTGAAAGGGCTGACTCGGACGGAGTCCAAGTGCCCTGTGCTCTGTGGTGGAGATATACCGCTCCCCAGCCGGATAGGCTGGCATCCGTGGTGAGAATCACCCAGGACGGAGTCAGAAAGGAGCGCCCTTGGGACAGGGAGAGGGGTCGAAGCCACCACTGAAGAGAGCTCCTGGTCCGTGGCGACAGAGCCACTAACCTGTGTAAGGAGGAAGGCCACTTGCCCCAACAGCGGAGAATGTCCAGCTGCAGGGGGCGCAGATGGAACTGGGCAAAGGGAACCGCCTCCATGGACGCCACCATTTGACCCAGCACCTGCATCAGGCGCCTGAGGGTATAACGGCGGGGCCGCAGCAGAGAGCGCACCGCTAGCCGGAGAGACTGCTGTTTGACTAAGGGCAACTTCACAAGTGCCGGCAAAGTCTCGAACTGCATCCCTAGGTACGTGAGACTCTGGGTCGGAGTCAGGGTGGACTTGGGAAGATTGACAAGCCACCCGAATGGGCTAGAGTGGCGAGAGTGAGCGAGACACTCCGCTGACAGTCTGCGCTGGATGGAGCCTTGACCAGAAGGTCGTCCAGATAAGGAAGCACTGCCAACCCCTGGAGGTGCAGGACCGCAATCACTGCTGCCATGACCTTGGTGAATACCCGAGGGGCCGTGGCTAACCCGAAGGGGAGAGCCACGAATTGGAAATGATCCTCTCCTATCGCAAAACGTAACCAACGCTGGTGTGAAACTGTGATTGGCACATGTAGATAGGCATCTCTGATGTCGAAGGACGCCAGGAAATCCCCTTGGGTCATAGAGGCAATGACTGATCGCAGAGACTCCATGTGAAAATGCCGCACCCGGACATGCTTGTTGAGAAGCTTGAGATCCAGGATGGGCCGGAAGGTACCGTCCTTTTTTGGAACTAGGAAGAGGTTTGAGTAAAAACCTCTGAACCGTTCTCGAGCAGGAACTGGTACAATCACACCGTTTGCCTGCAAGGATGCCACGGCCTGTGAGAAGGCGGCGGCCTTGGAGCAGGGGGGAGTTGAGAGAAAAAATCTGTTTGGCGGGCTGGAAGAGAATTCTATCCTGTAGCCGTGAGATATGATGTCTCTCACCCACTGATCGGAGACTTGCTTTAACCAAGCGTTGCCAAAGTGGGAGAGCCTGCCACCGACTAAGGACGTGGCTGGAGCGGGCCGAGAGTCATGAGGAGGCTGCCTTAGTGGCAGAACCTCCTGCGGACGCGCTTTTGTGCGCCAGTTGGATTTCTGATCCTTAGCTGAGTTAGCGGACGAGGCGGAAGGCTTAGAGGATGACCAGTTGGAGGAACGAAAGCTCGATTGATTCCTACCCTGGGCGGGTTTCCTGGTCTTGGTTTGTGGCATGGAAGTACTCTTCCCGCCAGAAGCTTCCTTAATGATTTCATCCAGCTGTTCACCAAACAGCCGTGAACCAGCAAAAAAGAGAATTTTGTTTACTTACCGTAAATTCTTTTTCTTATAGTTCCGACATGGGAGACCCAAACCATGGGTGTATAGCTTCTGCCTCCGGAGGACACACAAAGTACTACACTCAAACGTGTAGCTCCTCCCTCCGGGCTATATACACCCCCTGGATGACAATCTACCCAGTTCAGTGCAAAAGCTGAAGGAGGACATCCACCCATAAGTAGAGATAGAGTAAAACTCGGAATAACCGGAACTCTGACTACTAACAACAGCCGGTGAAACACACGGAACAAAAAAACTGCCAACAGGCAACAGGGAGGGTGCTGGGTCTCCCATGTCGGAACTATAAGAAAAAGAATTTACGGTAAGTAAACAAAATTCTCTTTTTCTTTATCGTTCCTTATGGGAGACCCAAACCATGGGACGTTCCAAAGCAGTCCATGGGTGGGAATAAACCAAACTGAGAAGTAGGCAAAACCTAACTTCACAAATGGGCGACAGCCGCCTGAAGAATGCGTCTGCCCAAGCTCGCATCTGCCGAAGCATGAGCATGCACTTGGTAGTGCTTCGAAAAAGTGTGCAGACTGGACCACGTGGCAGCCTGACAAACCTGCTGAGCCGTAGCCTGGTGCCTGAAAGCCCAGGAGGCACCGACAGCTCTGGTCGAGTGCGCCTTAATCCCTGGCGGGGGAAGGCACCTGAGAACACTGGTAGGCATCGGTGATAGCCGACCTGATCCAACGAGCTAGGGTCGGTTTAGAAGCAGCGAGACCCTTGCGCTGACCAGTGGTTAGCACAACAAGTGAGGTGCACCGCCTAAAATCGGCGGTGCGTGACACATAGATTCGGAGCGCCCGCACCAAATCCAAGGTATGCAACGCCTTTTCAAAGCGATGCACAGGGGCCGGACAAAGAGAAGGCAATGAAATGTCCTGGTTAAGGTGGAAAGGAGACACCACCTTAGGGAGAAAGTCCGGAGACGGACGAAGAACCACCTTGTCTTGGTGAAACACCAAAAAGGGGGATTCCGAAGAGAGCGCAGCCAAATCAGAAACTCTCCTGAGAGAAGTTATGGCTACTAGAAAAACAACTTTCTGTGAAAGTCTAAACAAGGGAACCTCCCTGAGAGGCACAAAGGGGGGTTTCTGTAAGGCCGTGAGGACCAGATTAAGGTCCCAGGGATCCAAGGGCCGCCGGTAAGGAGGAATGATGTGAGATGCGCCCTGCATGAAGGTGCGCACCTGAGCCAGTCGGGCGATACGCCGCTGGAACAATACCGACAGAGCCGACACCTGTCCCTTGAGGGAATTGAGGGACAGTCCCAGCTGTAGACCGGACTGTAGAAAAGACAGGATGGTCGGCAAGGAGAACGGCCAAGGAGCATGGTCGGAAGTGCGACACCAGGACAGGAAAATCCTCCAAGTCCTGTGGTAAATCTTGGCCGAGGAAGACTTCCGAGCCTGAGTCATGGTGGAGATGACCTCAGAGGGAATGCCTGAAGCCGTCAGGATCCAGGACTCAAGAGCCACGCCGTCAATCTGAGAGCCGCAGAATTCTGGCGGAAGAACGGACCTTGAGAGAGAAGGTCTGGGCGGTCCGGGAGATGCCACGGCACCTCTACGGACAGACGGAGCAGGTCTGGGTACCAAGCTCGCCTGGGCCAGTCCGGAGCAATGAGTATGACTCGACGGCCCTCCATTCTGATTTTGCGCAGAACCCTGGGCAAGAGCGCTAGAGGGGGAAACACATAGGCCAGACGGAACTGAGACCAATCTTGAACCAGTGCGTCTGCTGCGAAGGCTTGAGGATCGTGGGAGCGAGCCACGTAAACCGGAACCTTGTTGTTGTGCCGGGATGCCATTAGATCCACTTCCGGAGTGCCCCACTTGCGGCAGATTGATCTGAACACTGACGGATGCAGGGCCCACTCGCCGCTGTCTACGGTTTGACGGCTGAGGTAATCGGCCTCCCAGTTTTCCACGCCTGGGATGTGGACTGCAGATATGGTGGACTTGGAGTCCTCCGTCCACTGGAGGATTCATTGAACCTCCAACATCGCCAGACGGCTGTGAGTCCCGCCCTGGTGATTGATGTAGGCAACCGCTTGTGAATCAGAGCCGTGGGACGAGGAAGGAGAAGGTTCCCTGCGTCTCCGTTTAGGGGGACGGGGTCCTAGGACATGCTCTGAGTGCTCTGCAGAGCTCGGAGCCGCAGAGGCACCCTGAGAAGGGGGCTGATGCATGGACAGCAGTGTCCGGGACAGCTGCCCCATGGAGTCGGCAAAAGACTGGGAAATAGCTTGTGAAAAGGAAGCTACCCAAGCCGGGGGTTCAGCCACCGGGGCCGGAGCAGCCGGAGGGACCCCTGAGGAAGCTCCAGGCTGAGACACAAACATGTTAGCACAGGCATCACAATGTGGGTATGTGCTTGGCTCTGGCAGAATGAGCTTACATGCAGTGCATATAGCGTACATGTTAGCAGCCTTGCTTCGGGTGACAGACATGCTGCTGAGGTGGAAGCTCTGCAGCAAGAATACACTCCTGTAGAATGCCCTGAGAGTGTAATAAAAGTCCACAACCGAAGGTTGTGGCTTACCAGCCCACTCTCTGTGTGCCCTCCGGATTCCACCGCTCAAAGACCCTGTGAAGCGTCAGCCTTCCTATGCAGCTGCAGCATCCAGCGCCTTCCAGTGTAAGAACGCTGAGAAAATGGCGCTGGGAGAAGGAGGGGGGGCGTGTATAAGCCCAAGAGCGGGAAAAACGGAGGGCAGAGAGATACAGGGAGAGATACAGGGGAGGGAACATCTCCCCAGAGAGGAGTGCCCTCCCCTCTGCTGGTCGGGCGGTGGGCGGCGCTGTATGCAAAACATGCAGAGAAGCCGAAACCGAAACTAGGCCCAAACTGAAGCCGGGGCCTAGATTTTAAAATGCGGCCGACGAGCAGGCACCTTCGGCGCGGTTCTCAGGGGAAACCCCCAGAACCGGCCGGAATTTACAGTAACGCTAAAGCACATACTGTCCCCCCAATAAAAGTACCCGGGACCCCTGAAAAAACGTCTCAATACTTAGCTTTTGAGACGCAGGGCCATGTCCCTGAGTGGGGGTTAACGCTCCTTCCAGCAGGGACCAGACAGGGCTGCGGATGGAGACCGGCCTTCTGCAAGCAGAGAGGACCGTGGAGGCTCCCACTTCAAACAGAGCCTCGACAGAGGATGCGAAGGAGCGCGGCATGTGAAGGCTCCAGCCTTATAAAGTCAACCTTAACAGCACCCGACAGAGTGGGGTGTGAAGGGACATGCCGGGAGTCCAGACTGGACCCGCTTTTCTTCCAAATCTTTAAAAATAAAAATGAAAAATCAGAGAATGCAAGTGTGTGTGACCTCCTGAAACACAAAGCATTGAACTGGGTAGATTGTCATCCAGGGGGTGTATATAGCCCGGAGGGAGGAGCTACACGTTTGAGTGTAGTACTTTGTGTGTCCTCCGGAGGCAGAAGCTATACACCCATGGTTTGGGTCTCCCATAAGGAACGATAAAGAAAGGGAGCCCAGCAAGAAACTTCTTGGAAGAAGAATCTGCCTTCCACTCTCGAAGCCACAAAATTGTGCGGATAACAAGAGAATTAGCTGAAGCCACCACAGTGCGGTGAGCAGCCTCTAGCATTGCAGACATGGCATAAGATGAAAAAGCTGAAGCCTGAGAGGTTAAGGTAACCATCTCAGGCATAGATTCCTTGGTGAGGGAATGCATCTCCTCCAGAGAAGCAGAGATGGCTTTGAGAGCCCACACTGCTGCAAAAGTCGGGGAAAACGCGGGCCCCGCAGCTTCATACACAGATTTGGCCAAAAGGTCAATCTGACGGTCAGTGGAATTCTTAAGTGAGGTGCCGTCAGCCACCGACACAACGGTCCGGGCTGAGAGCCTAGACACCGGAGGGTCTACCTTTGGAGAGTGAGACCACTCCTTGACCACCTCAGGTGGAAATGGAAACTGATCATCAGAACCACGCTTTGGAAAGCGTTTGTCAGGGCAGGCCCTGGGCTTGGTCACAGTGGTCTGAAAACTGGAGTGGTTAAAGAACACACTCTTCACTCTCTTAGGCGAGGTAAACTGATGTTTTTCTGCCAAAGAGGGTTGCTCCTCTGAGACTGGCGGATTGAGATCCGGCACAGAATTAATAGAAGCAATCAAGTCACTAAGATCTGAGTCACCCTCAGAGAAATCGATGGGATACATAGCCTCCGAGCCACCCGTGAGGGCATCCTCCTCATCTTGAGAGTCAGCTCTTGAGACAGAGCCGTGGGATGAGGAGGGGGAGGAAACCCTGCGCCTTCTCTTAGAAGGACGGGGTCTGGGACTTGATGATGAATCCTCTGTGAGCTCTGATGGACTGAGGTCAGAGGATAGGAATCCTCTGTCAAGAGTATTAGAGGCACCCTGTGAGGAGGGCTGATGCATAGTCATCAAAGTCCTGGACAAAAGTCCCATGGACTCAGCAAATGACTGGGATATGGACCTAGAAAAGGACTCTACCCAGGCCGGGGGTTCAGCCACAGGTGCAGCAGCAGCCTGAGAGACCACTGGGGGTGAGACTCCAGGCTGTGGCACCGCCAAGTTACAGCAACCATCACAGTGTGGATAAGTGCTCTGCTCAGGCAGCAGGAGCTTACATGCAGTGCATACTGAATAAAGCTTTGGAGCCTTGCTCCTTGTGTGAGACATGTTGCTGGAGTGTGGGCTTTGCAGAGAATAAACCCCAGGGAGAATATACAGAGGTCCACAACCGGAGACCGGCTGTGGCTTACCAGACCGCTGGGCGCGGTGTTGTGTGCCCTCCAGATCCCGAAGCCCGGTCCCCCAGTGCACAGCACCTCAGCAGAGATGCAGAGTGCAGAATGTCCCAGAGCAGAGTGAACTCTGCGTGAGAAATGGCCGCCGGAGCGAGGAGAGGGGGCGGGACTAGGGGGCGTTCCTATAGGAGAGCGGGAACTGGAGGGCTATAGAGACCTGCAGGGGAGGAGGGACGCCCCAGCAGTGGGGAGTGTCCCTCCCCTGTGTAGAACGGCCACCGGGAGGAGCCGAGCCTGTCCCTCTGCATGAGTGACATGCGAGGGCAGGAAAACGAAACTAGGCCTCCGGCGAAGCCGGGGCCTAAATTTAAGCGGCGAGGCCGACAAGCAGGCACCATCGGCGCGGTTCTCAGGCAAAAGCTAGAGAACCCGCCGGAAAAGGCAAAATAATCATATACAGCATACTCTCCTCATACAATAAAGAACCGGGACCCCCAACACATAAACGTCTCAGGTACTTAGCTGCTGAGACGCAGGGCCAGGTCCCTGGGGATGAGTGCTCCGGTCCAACAGGATCCTCAAGGGGCTGTGGATGGAGACCGGACTCCTGCCAGGCCTGGCTTGCTCCCACATCAAGCCAGAGCCCAGGAGGGATGGTGAAGGAGCGCGGCATGTAAGGCTCCAGCCTTGGAAATCAACCTTAACAACACCGCCGACACAGTGGGGTGAAAAGGGACATGCCGGGAGTCCAGACTTGGACCCGCTTTTCTTCAAACTCTTTCCAAAAATCAAACAAATCAGATGAAAATGCATGTGTGGATGTATGCCTCCTGAACACAAAGCGATAAACTGGCTAGATCTGGTTCTCCAGGGGGTGTATAAGCTCAGAGGGAGGAGCTACACTTTTAAGTGTAGTACTTTGTGTGTCCTCCGGAGGCAGAAGCTAAACACCCATGGTCTGGGTCTCCCATAGGAACGATAAAGAAATATAAACTCACAATCAGACAGTTGTTTCAAACAATCCTCAAGTTGTCCTAAAAGTTCATATTCTAAAGTGTACAGTTATAAAATAATTTTCCACCAATGTTAAGGAAATAGATAACAAACCTACTACTATATCTTATTAAAGGGGTTGTCCACTACTTGGAAAACCCCTACTCATTCCCCTTGTTCACCCTGTAAAAATAAATAAGCCTATACTCACCTCCGGTGCAGCCGCAGTTCCAGCAATGTCTAAAGCCGCGTTCATGGGGCTCATGACCAATTAGTCCAATTAGTCTTCTCGCCTTTGGACATTTGAGCAGCATGTGAGCGCTGCACTGACGTCCTGCTAAAATGCCCAAAGGCGGGGAGAAGGAAGCCAGCGCTGATTGGTCGCGGGGCCTGCGTGTCACAACAATGTCATGTTGGCCCCCAGAACGCGGCTTTAGACATCACTGGAACCATGGCCGCACCAGAGGTGAGTATAGGCTTATTTATTCATATGGGGACAACTCCTTTAAAGGAAAATACCTTGTTCCCCACCAATCAGACCCTCCTAGTCTGCAGCACTGGTAAGTCAGTAGAATAGCTCAGGTCTCCCATACATAACACACAGGGAGAAAAGAAGATCCAACTCCCCTAACGCTCTGCAGCACACCCTAAGGCTATGTGCCCACGGGACTCTGTACCCGCGGATATATCCACAGGTACGGCCGCGGTTTCCTGCAGCTGATCCCCGGAATACGCAGCTATCCATTGCTGCGGGATTAAAGTGAAATATCTGCGGTAAACCTGCGGACATTCATGCGACTTACCTACAGAAGCCCTGGCCTCTATCTCCATAGTGGAGAGGCGGGACATCCGCAGGAATAATTGACATGCCGCAGCAGCACATACCGCAGCATGGACACAGCACTCCCCATGTCCCATAAGATAACATGGGGAGTGTCTGTGCTTGCTAAAACCTGCGGATTAATGTAGAAAATCCAGATAAATCTGCATGTTTTCCGCGGCAAATTCCGTGGTTACAGAGTCCCGTGGGCATATAGCCTAAGGGCATCAGCATTTAGGACATTATAAAGCAGTACTGAGCAGTTTAACTGTAAATCCAGCATTGGTATGAGACAGAACCTCACTACAAGTAGCAGCATCTCTGTGTATGAAGAGATTCATCAGAAATAATAGACATCATACTTCTGTAAATGTTAGATATACCTGACCACCAGTGTCCTGGCTGAAGCTCACATTAGAGCCTGATGCATGTTTGTTCCGACTATGAGGTTTTCTCTGAGTTTCAGGTCTAGTGACATCATTCTGACGCTCCATAGTCTCCTGCTCATTTACTAGCTGTACATTATTGGTCTCTGCTAATAGTGCCACCATCTCTTGAGGCTACAGAGAAAACAAATAAGAAAGACATTCCAGAGACGACAAGCTTCATGGAAATGACAGTGATACACAAAAGAAAAAAACTTCTGAGCAGTACCTCATCCTCCAAATCGGTCTGGCAGAAGGAACGCAGAGATAATTGATCCGTGAGATCATCATGTTTATCAGTGGTCTGATCTACTCGTCCACTAAAAAACAGAACAGTCTCGGGACTGGGATTCGGCCAGGAAAGGACTCCCTGTTTGTCCACACAGCAGATAACCTTTTAAAAGAACACAGTATACATTACTCAGCAAAACATCCGTATATTTATAGAACTTTACAAACATCATCAACTGATGCACCAAAACAAATGACAGAAGTACTTATTGGAAAGACATTCAGGACTGTTTTGATCTCTTAATGAATTTCTGCAAACAATACTCTCTGGAAGAAAGTTTCATAGTCTCACTGCTTTTAGTGTAAAGAATCCCATCGGCGTTGGGAAAGAAACATAACGCCTCTAAAAATAAAGAATGCCCCATTTTTATATTTATAGTCTTCAGAGAAGTTTTTGTATGTGAACTTAATTGTTTAGAGGCCCTATGATGAATTATCACTAGTTACCTGCCATGCCATTTTAAGTGGGCCCAACATCCATGTAATGAAAGAGGGAGATTTGGGAGCTTGCTATGCGGACTTTAGCGTTCATGTGTATGGGGGAGTCAGGAGAGATTGATATTGGCAGTTGACCATCTAAGGTGTTTGGACATTGATGATTAGGGCATTCCTTGAGTGTAGACTCTTTCACTACGCTAATCTGTGAAAACATGTAAACTTTACTCACCGTGACAGATCCCAGGCCATGCAACAAACGAGAAGTATATGCCAAAGTCTCACATTTCCCCCTAACAACATGCAGAAAGTGAGAACACACAGAGCGCAGCATCTCCTATTAAAAAAATAAACAAATGTCATTTTTAAAAATTAGGCACAAATAAAGAGCAATTGTCCATCAGCTAGACCTTTACATACAGACCTGTGTTGATGCAACCTCTGTATAACTGCTAAGAGTATCTTCAGAGAACTTTGCCACCTAGGAAAAATGACAAAGGCAAACAATATAATATATATACCCACATCGTATTTTTCGGATTATAAAACGCACTTTCCCTCCCAAAATTTTGGGAGGAAAATGAAGGGTCCGTCTTATAATCCAAATGTAGCTTACTGGGAAGTGGAGAATGGGCGCTGTGCTGCCTGCGGTGGGGGCTGTGCTGGCTGCTGTGCTGGCTGTGTGGAGCCGGGCGGTGCGGCAGGTATCCTAGTGCGGGCTTCAAATAATGGCGCCCGGAGTCGGCGAGTGCGCAGATGGAGTTCTCAGTTCAAGATCTCATCTGCGCACACGCCACCTCCAGCCCACTGATCTCCCAGAAGCAGACTTGAGGAAAATGGCACCTGGAGGTTGCGTGTGCGCAGATGAGACCTTGGCCTGTCATTGAGCCAAGAACTCAATCTACGCATGCGCCGACTTCGGGCGCCATTTCTTTGAAGCCTGCACCACCGATAAAGCATTTGGGACACTCACCGCAACACCCTGCTCCACACAGCCGGTATATGGTGCCCGCAGCCAGCACAGCCCTCACCGCCTGCAGCATTACTCTACTCCACCACTGCTCCTGCCTCCTGTGACCCCGCTCCACCACTGCTGCCGCCCTCTCCGGTAAGACACCACTGGAGCATAAGATGGACCCCCCCCCCCTTATCTCTTTTTCAACCTTTTTCATGTCTAAATTTGGGGTGCGTCTTATAAAACGAAAAATATGGTAAATATACTGTATATATATATATCACATATACACACACCCACAAAAGAAATATCCAGTACAATTTGTTTATCCCATTATCACAAAACTTACTACACAAATCTCCTTTTCAGTTCCCACGTAAACGTGGCAGAAGTTAATCAACTATGAAGGGACAAAACCTCCTTTAGCGCTTGTTTACACAGCACAAACTCTTGACTGGAGAGCCACATTTGTTTCCACTCAGTACCAAAAAACATCAACTAAAAAGGATGGGGGTTTTGAGTCCCTTGATACCAAATAGTTAAAAGTCGAAAGTAAAAATGATTTGCGATATCAGAGAAGAGTAGAGAGGGGTGATTCAATGCCGCGCCAATGATCACTGCTCAGATGTCAGATTAACGTATCTTTATTATTAGCACAGGTCTAGGCGTTTCAGGAGCTCAGCTCCCTTCCTCAGGACCGTCAAACACAAAGAGAAACATCAAATGACTTTCACAACTACATCTGGTAAGATTACTCCCCCCTCCCCACCCCGTATATATTGGGGTAATACCCTATCTGCGCTTTTCTTTCCACAGTTTTATCCTGAATGATTTGTGATATGGCAGTCCATCAGCCACGTTTGCCAATAGCCTCTTTAGACAGGCCAAGAAGCGCACAGAACTATGAAAAATAGATGGGTCAGTGTGCATAACCAGCCATAATTCCTGACAGCACAGGTCTTACACAGAACAATGTTTTTTATCTTGTTATCTCTTAAAGCAAGCTAAAAAATCATTTCACCAGACGAACAAGCACTTTGTTGGTATGCTGGGTGATCAGCAGCCTATTTACACGGCACAATTATTTTAAACCAGCGCAAAGGTTATTTTCATGAATACTCACCAGAGAAGATGGGTACTTTCGGCTCATTTGGGCCAGCACACGAGCTTCACATAGTGCTGTTACCAAAATCCACATGACAGGGAAAAGAAGAGGAAGAACTGGCAGTACAGCATTAACCTATATGCCAAGAAAAAGCATCAACAGTTATTATTGAATACACAGATACTTTAGAGGCATTCATTAAAAT
Source organism: Anomaloglossus baeobatrachus (assembly GCF_048569485.1). NCBI lineage: Eukaryota > Metazoa > Chordata > Amphibia > Anura > Aromobatidae > Anomaloglossus > Anomaloglossus baeobatrachus. The sequence goes on along the minus strand of NC_134357.1, from coordinate 299,727,684 downwards.
GTTACTTCTACTGATGATCGCACCACACACTTTCGATATGGCATCAATGGATATGTCTTTCATTTCAACAAGTGAGATAAGTTCTGAATTGCAGTGGACCCCCTCATTACCCTATGACTATAAATATTCTTGCTTTGGTCTAATTATTCAAGTCTACTGGACAGTCAGGGAGCTTGCTATTGACAGTTACACAGTGGAATCTTGGTTTACGAGAACAATCCGTTCTGGGAGTGTGCTTGTAAACCAAGTTAGGCTATGTGCGCACTAGAAAAGTGATTTTTCTTAAGAAAATTTCTTGAGAAACTTCTGGGAGTTGAAGATTACCGCACATGCGGTAAAAAACTGCACCAAAACCGCAGGAAAAACGCATGCGTTTTTGCCGCAGGTTGGTCCCTGCAGTTTTGTTATGCTGTAACTGCAATAAATAATATACAGTCAGGGCCAGAAATATTTGGACAGTGACACAAGTTTTGTTATTTTAGCTGTTTACAAAAACATGTTCAGAAATACAATTATATATATATAATATGGGTGGAAAGTGCACACTCCCAGCTGCAATATGAGAGTTTTCACATCCAAATCGGAGAAAGGGTTTAGGAATCATAGCTCTGTAATGCATAGCCTCCTCTTTTTCAAGGGACCAAAAGTAATTGGACAAGGGACTCTAAGGGCTGCAATTAACTCTGAAGGCGTCTCCCTCGTTAACCTGTAATCAATGAAGTAGTTAAAAGGTCTGGGGTTGATTACAGGTGTGTGGTTTTGCATTTGGAAGCTGTTGCTGTGACCAGACAACATGCGGTCTAAGGAACTCTCAATTGAGGTGAAGCAGAACATCCTGAGGCAGAAAAAAAGAAAAAATCCATCAGAGAGATAGCAGACATGCTTGGAGTAGCAAAATCAACAGTCGGGTACATTCTGAGAAAAAAGGAATTGACTGGTGAGCTTGGGAACTCAAAAAGGCCTGGGCTTGGGAACTCAAAAAGGCCTGGGCGTCCACGGATGACAACAGTGGTGGATGATCGCCGCATACTTTCTTTGGTGAAGAAGAACCCGTTCACAACATCAACTGAAGTCCAGAACACTCTCAGTGAAGTAGGTGTATCTGTCTCTAAGTCAACAGTAAAGAGAAGACTCCATGAAAGTAAATACAAAGGGTTCACATCCAGATGCAAACCATTCATCAATTCCAAAAATAGACAGGCCAGAGTTAAATTTGCTGAAAAACACCTCATGAAGCCAGCTCAGTTCTGGAAAAGTATTCTATGGACAGATGAGACAAAGATCAACCTGTACCAGAATGATGGGAAGAAAAAAGTTTGGAGAAGAAAGGGAACGGCACATGATCCAAGGCACACCACATCCTCTGTAAAACATGGTGGAGGCAACGTGATGGCATAGGCATGCATGGCTTTCAATGGCACTGGGTCACTTGTGTTTATTGATGACATAGCAGACAAGAGTAGCCGGATGAATTCTGAAGTGTACCGGGATATACTTTCAGCCCAGATTCAGCCAAATGCCGCAAAGTTGATCGGACGGCGCTTCATAGTACAGATGGACAATGACCCCAAGCATACAGCCAAAGCTACCCAGGAGTTCATGAGTGCAAAAAAGTGGAACATTCTGCAATGGCCAAGTCAATCACCAGATCTTAACCCAATTGAGCATGCATTTCACTTGCTCAAATCCAGACTTAAGACGGAAAGACCCACAAACAAGCAAGACATGAAGGCTGCGGCTGTAAAGGCCTGGCAAAGCATTAAGAAGGAGGAAACCCAGCGTTTGGTGATGTCCATGGGTTCCAGACTTAAGGCAGTGATTGCCTCCAAAGGATTCGCAACAAAATATTGAAAATAAAAATAGTTTGTTTGGGTTTGGTTTATTTGTCCAATTACTTTTGACCTCCTAAAATGTGGAGTGTTTGTAAAGAAATGTGTACAATTCCTACAATTTCTATCAGATATTTTTGTTCAAACCTTCAAATTAAACGTTACAATCTGCACTTGAATTCTGTTGTAGAGATTTCATTTCAAATCCAATGTGGTGGCATGCAGAGCCCAACTCGCGAAAATTGTGTCACTGTCCAAATATTTCTGGACCTAACTGTAGATAGATAGATAATCGATAGATAGATAGATAGACAGACAGATAATGGATAGTGGGAAAGATGGATAGATAGATAGATAGATAGATAGATAGATGAATAGATAGATAATAGGTGAGAAAGACCTATATAATGTACCACCTCCCTGCATATTCTAAGCTGGCACCCTTTAGTGACTTTCATGTGGCTCTAAAGGGTGCTTTGCCTTGTATTTAGCCAATAAATAAATAATTTAAAAAAAACGACGTGAGGGCCCCCCTATCTTTTGTAGCCAGCTAGGGTAAAGCAGACCACAGCTGGCAGCATTACCTTGGCTGGTAATCCAAAACAGAGGGCACCCCACGCTGTTATTTTACATTAAATAAATAATTTAAAACAAAAAACGTGGGGTCCCCCCCAAATTGGATCACTAGTCAAGGTAAAGCAGACAGCTGTGGTCTGGTATTCTCAGACTAGGGAAATCCACTGTTATTGGACACTCCCCAGCCTAAAAATAGCAGGCCGCAGCCGCCCCAGAAGTGGCGCATCCATTAGATGTGCCAATCCTGGTGCTTCGCCCCAACTCATCCCGTTGCCCTGGTGCGGTGGCAAACGGGGTAATATATGGGGTTGATGCCAGATGTGTAATGTCACCTGGCATCAGGCCCTGGGGTTAGTGATGTCACGCATCTATCAGATACCTGACATTACTAACCCAGTCAGTAATAAAAAAAAAAAATTGACGACAAAAAAAGTTTTACTTGAAAAAACACTCCCCAAAACATTCCCTCTTTCACCAATTTATTGAAAAGAACAATCAAATCCGGGTAATCCAATAAGGGGGTCCCACGATGATCCATACCATAGTCACTGTCCCAGTCAATGAAGAACAGAATGTTCGCCATTGGCTGAGAGAGCAAAGCAGTGACCTGAGCTAACATCAATAGGTCAGCCCAGGTCACTGCAGGGGATGACGAGCGCTGACTTCAGGTGGTTAGATGAGATCATTACCTGCAGTGATCTCCTGCCCTGCTGACGTCAGCGCTGTCACTACCTTCTATGCCGGCCGCGTTCTCAGCAGTATCGCGAGAGCCCGTGACGTCACCGCTAGTGACAGTCTCGGGCCGCCCGCGAGATGGGCATAGGAGGCAGTGAAAGGCAGTGAAAGCGCTGACGTCAGCAGAGCAGGAGATCGTCACTGCAGGTAATGATCTCATCTAACCTCCTGAAGTCAGCGCTCATGATCCCCGCGGCTGCCAGCACTGCAGGGTGAGAAGCTGCTGATACTGCGGGCAGACACTGACACTGCTGTCTAGGCAGCCGCGGGGCTGGAGCGGGACACAGACTGCACGGGCACCCGACGGAGGTCACACGGAAGTGCTTCCGTGCGGCGTTCAGGGAGTGTGATCTGTGTGTTTACTCTGCTCCGCTTCCTCTTCCTGTCATAATGACATCACTGCCTGCAAAACACAGGCAGTGATGAACATTACCGTAGGTAAATCGCAGCTATACCTGCAGAAAAGAAGTGACATGCACATTTTCTCAAGAAATTCTGCAGAAAGAATTTTCTTGAGAAAAAAAGAGAATTTTGTTTACTTACCGTAAATTCTTTTTCTTATAGTTCCGTATTGGGAGACCCAGACCATGGGTGTTTAGCTTCTGCCTCCAGAGGACACACAAGGTACTACACTCAAAAGTGTAGCTCCTCCCTCTGAGCTTATACACCCCCTGGAGAACCAGATCTAGCCAGTTTAGTGCAAAAGCTGAAGGAGAATAGCCACCCACAAGTAAAAACAGAGCAAAAACCGGAACAACCGGAGACTCTGTCAACAACAATAGCCGGTGAAAACACGCGGAACAAGAAATTGCCAACAGGCAACAGGGAGGGAGCTGGGTCTCCCAATACGGAACTATAAGAAAAAGAATTTACGGTAAGTAAACAAAATTCTCTTTTTCTTTATCGTTCCTATGGGAGACCCAGACCATGGGACGTCTCAAAGCTGTCCCTGGGTGGGAAATAAACAGAAAAACTAAGAAGTAGGCAGAACCTAACTTCACAAATGGGCGACAGACGCCTGAAGGATGCGTCTGCCCAAGCTCGCATCTGCCGAAGCATGAGCATGCACTTGGTAGTGCTTTGAAAAGGTATGCAGGCTAGTCCAAGTGGCAGCCTGACAGACTTGTTGAGCCGTAGCCTGGTGCCTGAAAGCCCAAGAGGCACCGACAGCTCTGGTCGAGTGTGCCTTGATCCCCGGCGGGGGAGGCACCTGAGAACACTGGTAGGCGTCCGATATGGTCGACCTAATCCAACGGGCTAAGGTCTGCTTAGAAGCAGAGAGGCCCTTGCGCCGACCTGTGGTTAGCACAAAAAGAGAAGTGCACCGCCTAAGAGCAGCGGTGCGAGACAGATAGATCCGGAGAGCACGCACCACATCCAGAGTATGCAGCGCTTCTTCAAAGCAATGAACAGGAGCCGGACAAAAGGAAGGTAGGATAATGTCCTGGTTAAGGTGGAAAGGAGAGACCACCTTAGGAAGAAAGTCCGGAGTCGGACGGAGAACCACCTTGTCTTGATGAAAAACCAAAAAAGGTGACTCCGAAGAGAGCGCAACCAAATCGGAGACTCTCCTGAGGGAAGTTATGGCCACTAGAAAGACCACTTTCTGTGAAAGACGAAACAAAGAAACCTCCCTAAGGGGCTCAAAAGGGGGTTTCTGCAAAACCGTGAGAACCAAATTGAGGTCCCAGGGATCCAAGGGCCGCCGGTAAGGCGGAATGATGTGAGACGCGCCCTGCATGAAGGTGCGGACCTGAGCCAGCCGGGCGAGACGCCGCTGGAACAGCACTGACAGAGCTGAGACTTGTCCCTTGAGAGAGTTGAGGGACAGTCCCAGCTGCAGACTGGACTGTAGAAAGGACAGAAGGGTCGGCAAGGAAAATGGCCAAGGAGGATGGCCGGAAGAGCGACACCAGGACAGGAAAATTTTCCAAGTCCTGTGATAGATCTTGGCGGAGGAAGACTTACGGGCCCGAGTCATAGTGGAGATGACTTCAGGAGGGATACCAGAAGCCGTCAAGATCCAGGACTCAAGAGCCACGCCGTCAATTTGAGAGCCGCAGAATTCAGGCGGAAAAACGGACCTTGTGAGAGAAGGTCTGGACGGTCCGGAAGATGCCACGGCACCTCTACGGACAGAAGGAGCAGGTCTGGGTACCAAGCTCGCCTGGGCCAGTCCGGAGCAATGAGGATGACTCGACGGCCCTCCATTCTGATCTTGCACAGGACTCTGGGCAAGAGAGCTAGAGGGGGAAACACGTAGGACAGACGAAACTGGGACCAGTCTTGAACCAGAGCGTCCGCGGCGAATGCCTGAGGATCGTGGGAGCGAGGCACGTAAACGGGAACTTTGTTGTTGTGACGGGATGCCATTAGGTCCACATCCGGAGTGCCCCACTTGCGGCAGATTGACTGAAAAACTGCCGGGTGCAGGGACCACTCGCCACTGTCCACGGTTTGACGGCTGAGATAATCTGCCTCCCAGTTTTCCACGCCTGGGATGTGGACTGCGGATATGGTGGACTTGGAGTCCTCCGCCCATTGAAGGATGCGTTGTACCTCAAACATTGCCAGGCGGCTGCGTGTCCCGCCTTGGTGATTGATGTAGGCAACCGCTGTCGCGTTGTCCGACTGGACTCGGATGTGCCTGCCCGCCAGCAGATGGTGAAAAGCTAGGAGAGCCAGAAGCACGGCTCTGGTTTCCAGCACATTGATCGAAAGGGCTGACTCGGACGGAGTCCAAGTGCCCTGCGCTCGGTGGTGGAGACATACCGCTCCCCAGCCGGATAGACTGGCATCCGTGGTGAGGATCACCCAGGACGGGGCCAGAAAGGAGCGCCCCTGGGACAGAGAGAGGGGCTGAAGCCACCACTGAAGAGAGCTCCTGGTCTGTGGCGACAGAGCCACTAACCTGTGCAAGGAGGAAGGCCGCTTGTCCCAACAGCGGAGAATGTCCAGCTGCAAAGGACGCAGATGGAACTGGGCAAAGGGAACAGCCTCCATTGACGCCACCATCTGACCCAGCACCTGCATCAGGTGCCTGAGGGAATAACGGCGGGGCCTCAGCAGAGAGCGCACCGCCAGTTGGAGGGACTGCTGTTTGACTAAGGGCAACTTTACAAGTGCCGGCAAAGTCTCGAACTGCATCCCTAGGTACGTGAGACTCTGGGTCGGAGTCAGAGTGGACTTGGGAAGATTGACAAGCCACCCCAATTGGGCTAGAGTGGCGAGAGTGAGCGAGACACTCCGCTGACAGTCCACGCTGGATGAAGCCTTGACTAGAAGGTCGTCCAGGTAAGGGATCACTGCCAACCCCTGTAGGTGCAGGACCGCAATCACTGCTGCCATGACCTTGGTGAATACCCGAGGAGCTGTGGCCAACCCGAAGGGGAGAGCCACGAATTGGAAATGTTCCTCTCCGATTGCAAAACGTAGCCAACGCTGGTGTGAAACTGCAATTGGCACATGCAGATAGGCATCTCTGATGTCGATGGATGCCAGGAAATCCCCTTGGGTCATTGAGGCAATGACTGATCGCAGAGACTCCATGCGAAAATGCCGCACCTGAAAATGCTTATTGAGAAGCTTGAGAAGAAGCTTGAGATCCAGGATGGGCCGGAAGGAACCGTCCTTTTTGGGGACTAGGAAGAGATTTGAGTAGAAACCTCTGAACCGTTCCCGGGCGGGAACCGGTACAATTACTCCGTTTGCCTGCAAGGATGCCACGGCCTGTGAGAAGGCGGCGGCCTTGGAGCAGGGGGGAGTTGAGAGAAAAAATCTGTTTGGCGGGCTGGAAGAGAATTCTATCCTGTAGCCGTGGGAGATGATATCCCTCACCCACTGATCGGAGACGTGTTGAAACCACGCGTCGCCAAAGTGGGAGAGCCTGCCACCGACTAAGGACGTTGCTGGCGCGGACAGATAGTCACGAGGAGGCTGCCTTGGCGGCAGCACCTCCTGCGGTCTTTTGTGGACGCGCTTTTGGGCGCCAGTTGGATTTCTGGTCCTTGGCTGAGTTAGTGGACGAGGCCGAGGGCTTAGAGGACGACCAGTTGGAGGAACGAAAGGAACGAAACCTCGACTGATTCCTGCCCTGGACAGGTTTCCTGGTTTTGGTTTGTGGCATGGAAGTACTCTTCCCGCCAATAGCTTCCTTAATACTTTCATCCAGCTGTTCACCGAACAGCCGGGACCCAGCAAAAGGGAGTCCAGCAAGGTACTTCTTTGAAGAAGCATCTGCCTTCCACTCTCGAAGCCACAAGATCCTGCGGATAGCGAGGGAATTAGCCGAAGCCACCGCAGTGCGGTGAGAAGCCTCCAGCATGGCAGACATGGCATAGGATGAAAAAGCTGAAGCTTGAGAAGTTAAGGTAACCATTTCGGGCATAGATTCCCTGGCGAGGGAATGCATCCCCTCTAGAGAAGCAGAGATGGCTTTGAGAGCCCACACTGCTGCAAAAGTCGGGGAGAACGAAGCCCCCGCCGCTTCATATACGGATTTGGCCAGAAGGTCAATCTGGCGGTCAGTGGAATCCTTAAGAGAGGTGCCATCAGCCACCGATACAACGGTCCGGGCTGAGAGTCTAGACACCGGGGGGTCTACCTTTGGGGAATGAAACCACTCCTTGACCACCTCAGGTGGAAAGGGAAAGCGATCATCAGAACCACGCTTTGGGAAGCGTTTGTCAGGACAGGCCCTGGGCTTGGTCACAGCGGCCTGAAAACTGGAGTGGTTAAAGAACACACTCTTTGTCCTCTTAGGCGAGGTAAACTGGTGCTTTTCTGCCAGGAGGGTTGCTCCTCTGATACTGGCGGATTGAGATCCAGTACAGAATTAATGGACGCAATCAAATCACTAACATCTGAGTCACTTTCGGACAGATCAATGGGGTACATGGAGTTAACCTCCGAGCCCCCCCGTAAAGGCATCCTCCTCGTCCTGCGAGTCAGCTCCTGAATCAGAGTCGCGGGACGAGGAAGGAGAGGGAACCCTGCGTCTCTACTTAGAAGGACGGGGTCTGGGACCAGATGATGAATCCTCTGTGAGCTCCGGTCCTGAGAGACCCCTAGCAGCAGAGGCACCCTGTGAAAGGGGCTGATGCATGTTCAGCAAAGTCCTGGACAGAAGTCCCATGGAGTCAGCAAAAGACTGGGAGATAGACCTAGAAAAGGATTCTACCCAAGCCGGGGGTTCAGCCACAGGAGCAGGAGCAGCCTGAGAGACCACTGGGGGTGAGACTCCAGGCTGAGGCACCGCCAGGTTAGAGCAGGTATCACAATGTGGGAATATGCTCGGTTCAGGCAGCAGGAGCTTACATGCAGTGCATACTGCATACAGCTTTGGAGCCTTGCTCCTCGTGTGAGACATGCTGCTGGAGTGGGGGCTCTGCCAGAGAATGAACCCCAGAGAGTATAATCAGAGGTCCACAACCGGAGACCGGTTGTGGCTTACCAGACCGCTGGAGCGGTGTTGTGTGCCCTCCAGATCCCGAAGCCCGGACCCCCAAGCACAGCAACTCAGCAGAGATGCTGCAGACCAGCGCTGCAATGCAGAGAGAACGCTGAGAAAATGGCCGCCGGAGCGAAGAGAGGGGGCGGGACTTGCTGAGGAGCGGGATCTGGAGGGCCATAGAAACCTACAGGGGAGGGGACACACACTGCAGTGGGGAGTGTCCCTTCCCTGTGCAAAACGGCCGCCGGGCGGAGCCGAGCCTGTCCCTCTGCATGAGTGACATGCAAGGGCAGTGAAACCGAAACTAGGCCTCCGGCGAAGCCAGGGCCTAAATTCGAGCGGCGCGGCCGGCGCGCAGGCACCATCGGCGCGCTTCTCAGGCGACAGCCAGAGAACCCGCCGGAAATGTCATAAAACACAATCAGCACACTCTCCCACAACAATAAAGTACAGGGACCCCCAATATATAAACGTCTCAGGTACTTAGCTTGCTGAGACGCAGGGTTCCAAGTCCCTGGGGATGAGTGCTCCGGTCCAGCAGGGTCCTGAAGGGCTGCGGATGGAGACCGGTCTCCTGCCAAGCATGGAGACCGTGCTGGCTCCCACTTCAAGCCAGAGCCCAGGAGGGATGGTGAAGGAGCGCGGCATGTAAGGCTCCAGCCTTGGAATCAACCTTAACAACACCGCCGACACAGTGGGGTGAGAAGGGACATGCCGGGAGTCCAGACTTGGACCCGCTTTTCTTCAAACGCTTTCCAAAAATCAAAAATCAGATGAGAATGCATGTGTGGATGTATGCCTCCTGAACACAAAGCGATGAACTGGCTAGATCTGGTTCTCCAGGGGGTGTATAAGCTCAGAGGGAGGAGCTACACTTTTAAGTGTAGTACTTTGTGTGTCCTCCGGAGGCAGAAGTTAAACACCCATGGTCTGGGTCTCCCATAGGAACGATAAAGAAAAACGCAGTGTGCGCACAGCTATTTTTTTTCCCATAGGTTTTGCTGGGAATTGTCTGCAGAAAGATTACAAACATTTCTCAAGAAATTTCTGCAGCAAAACCGCGGGTAAAAACGCAGTGTGCGCACAGGGCCTTACTCGTTTAGCAAAGCAAGATTTCCTATAGGAAATAATGCAAGCTCAGACAATTCGTTCTATAACTCGTTCAATGTCCCATCCTGGTCCCCTATTGTGCCATTCCACACACACACAAACACGCACGCACGCACAGACACACATTATACTCGCTTTACCTTCCGTTCCATCGCCGGTCTCTCGGTTCTTGTAGTCCGCCGGTACAGGATGTGTTTCGGGTAACCATCGTGACCGATGCCCCGGAGCTTCTGCTGCTAGAGTGCTGACATCAAAGGCAGAAGCCGCTTGCCTCTGATTGGTCAGCGCGCTGCCTTTGAGTAGCGGTGTTGAGGATAAGAATTTAGTAACCAAAAATACTTAATTCAGCCATTTCATAAACTAAAGGCCGCTTTACACGCTGCGACATCGCTCAAGCGATCTCGTTGGGGTCACGGAATTTGTGACGCACATCCGGTCGCTTTAGCGATGCCGTTGCGTGTGACACCTTTGAGCGATTTTGCATCGTTACAAAAACGTGCAAAATCGCTCATCGGTGACATGGAGGTCCATTCTCTAATATCGTTGCTGCAGCAGTAACGAAGTTGATCCTCGTTCCTGTGGCAGCACACATCGCTCCGTGTGACACCGCAGGAACGAGGAACCTCTCCTTACCTGCCTCCCGACCGCAATGCAGAAGGAAGGAGGTGGGCGGGATGTTCGTCCCGCTCATCTCCGCCCCTCCGCTTCTATTGGGCGGCGGTTCAGTAACGCAGCTGTGACACTGACCGAACCGCCCCCTTAGAAAGGAGGCGGTTCGCCGGTCACAGCGACGTCGCAGGGCAGGTAAGTAGTGTGACGGGTCTGGGCGATGTTCTGCGCCACGGGCAGCGATTTGCCCATGTCGCACAACCGATGGGGGTGGGTACCCACGCTAGCGATATCGGTCACGATATCGCAGCGTGTAAAGCGGCCTTTAGGTATGTAGCTTAGTAGATGTAATCTAACACACATATTTATGAATGCTTTTGTTTCTTACTAACACACACACATTATATATATATATATATATATATATATATATATATATATATATATATATATATATATATATATATATATATATATATTGCATATTTAGTGATTTTCTTTAATACAGCATACCAGCACATGTAACTTAAAAATGGCTGCTGTATCCTGGATAACTCCCAAAGAAGTTAAGGAACAAAGGAATTCCTAAAGTTTGGACTGACCAATCCAGCAGAGACTATGCAAATTCCTATATGTTCTGAGTCCAGACGGCGATACTTGATTGGACTATACTTTCGTCTACACCCATACTATAAAAAGATTTGTTTTTGGAAAATAAAGAGTAAAGAGTAGAGAGCCGTTCACGCCAGTCGTGAGAGAGAGAGTCATAATTGGTCTATCCAATTATTATCTATCTCGCGTGCACACACGACATTCTATATAATTTGGACACGGCAGTCAGACCTTAAGAGACCCATTGTAGTCTCATCTCAACAGTTGGCGCTCCATGTGTGGAGCCACCGAAAGAAAAATGAATGGCTAAATTTCCCTTCCGGATCGAGGAGACTGTTTCCAAGTACCCGAAGGTCCCCCAACAAAAGAACTGATCACTCTCAAAAACCACAGGTGAGCTTCATCTACATTGTGTGTATTGTTTTGCCTGTGGGTCAGGGGGTTTTCGGAGAAAGGTTTGGCCTTTCATCTGGGAGGGGGATTATACTGCAGGCCTACAGTGTGCCGATTTAATAATAATAATCTTTATTTCTATAGCGCCAACATATTCCGCAGCACTTTACAATTCAGGAGGCTCATATACATATCATATACATAAACATATACAAACAAGTAACAATTATAGAAGATACAATATTTAAAGGGAAAAATGGCAACCCTGCTCGTGAGAGCTTACAATCTACAATGAGATGGGGGGAGGGGCAAGGTACAAGTGCTTATTTACAAAGACAATCCAGCCATCTCATGGGAGATAGATAATGGCTTCCTGGACCAGTTGGCCAGAGCCTTGAGATGTATTTGGAGCCATGGCGTTTGACGTGGGGTTATGTTCTGAGAAGTTGTAGAGGGATTAGGTGATATTAGTTTGGCTAGGGTTACCCAATACACATCCTGTACCGGCGAACTAAAAGAACCAGGAGGCCGGCAAGAGAACGGAAGGTAAGGTGAGCATAATATGTGTGTGTGCATATGTGTTTGTGCGGACTGCAAGAGTGGGTCAGAGCGCGGTGAAAGTACAGAACAGGAAGTGTGTGCGGCGAGTATTTGCTCATACGGCAAAGCTTGCTCGTAAACAGAGTTACAAATTTACAGCAAGCTTTGCTCATATAGCGAAATACTCACACACCAAGTTACTCGTAAACCGAGGTTCCACTGTACAGTATATGTTAAAATAAATGTAGTAAAATCTGCAAGTATCATGGTAAAGAGCAAGAAGACTAGAGCAAAATCAGACGTGTAGCTAGGGGTCCAGCTCGAAACTTTTCCCGTTTTTCCATCTGGCCCAGAGCGACACAACTTCTTCCAGTCACAACTCGTCTGCAGAGATTACAACAAAGGCACATCTGACTCCTCACATTGTCTGCACTGTCCCCCTCTATTCCCAACCTACACAAACTCCCCATCCTATTGTCACCCCAATGCTGAACCGCTGCTATGTGCCCCTATTACTGATCCTTTTAGTACCCCACATAATGTCCACCACCGTGCCTCTTCCAGAGCAAAATATCTCCTTTGTGCCCTCTAGATGGTAAAATTGCCCTCCTAGAAAATATTAACACCATGCCCAAGTACCCTAGAAAACAGTACCCACATTTTGACCCAAGGAAGAAGTAACACCCCTTTGTGCCCATTTCACAATCACACTACATTGAGTGCCCCATAACAATAATGCTTCGTAAGTGCACACTTTACATTTAATTATGTCTCCTGTATCTCCCCATATATTGTTTCCCTCTACACAGCATGATGTCCCCACAGCTCCCACATAGATACACAGCATGATGCCCCCACAGCTTCTACATACACAGCATGATACACAGCTCCCTATACACAGCATGATGTGCCCCACAGCTTCTACATACACAGCATGATACACAGCTCCCTATACACAGCATGATGCCCCCACAGCTCCCACATAGATATACAGCATGATGCCCCCACAGCTTCTACATACACAGCATGATACACAGCTCCCTATACACAGCATGATGTGCCCCACAGCTTCTACATACACAGCATGATACACAGCTCCCTATACACAGTATGATGTGCCCCACAGCTTCTACATACACAGCATGATACACAGCTCCCTATACACAGCATGATGTCCCCCACAGCTTCTACATACACAGCATGATACACAGCTCCCTATACACAGCATGATGTCCCCCACAGCTTCTACATACACAGCATGATACACAGCTCCCTATACACAGCATGATGGGCCTCACAGATTCTACATGCACAGCATGATACACAGCTCCGTATACACAGCATGATGGGCCCCACAGCTTCTACATACACAGCATGATACACAGCTCCCTATACAAAGCATGATGGGCCCCACAAAAAAAACCCATAAGAAACCACAAAGTCTCCTGATGTACGCTAACAACTCAAGGTGATTAAGAACCAAGAAATTACATAGTAATGAATCACAGACACTGTCTTCATTCATATTACAGAGCATTTGACATGAAACTGCAACATGCAACACGCCCTAAGGGTTAATTAGTGAGTGCGCAGAGCTCAAATAGGAGTTCAGGGGTGGCAGGCCTCCTTAGTATGCCAGATTACCTCCTTGTGGTAAGGAGGACACCAGAATTGTCAGTTTTCAAAACAGTTCTCCTAATTACAGCTTCTGTTCACGAGTCACAGTAGCAGGAGAAGCTACTGACCAGGACTGTGTCTCAGGGAGGAGCACCCACCCTACAAGCAACAAGGAAGTAAGGAGACTGCAAAGCTCTAAGCTGCTCAAGAGACAACTTGAGAATACCCATTTCTTTACCTCATGTTTTGATATATTGGATGTTAATTTCTCTATTGTAAATATAAGACATTAAACAAAAAAAAAAGGAGTGAATTGATTTTTCATTTTGAATCTGCAATTGCTTAATATTGGTACTGGGACCCATTGAAGCGTGAATAGACACGAAACGGCCATCGTCCTAAATGCTTCCCATCTCCTCCCATTATGTTTTAAAGGATCACTAATTAAAGGATTTTATGAATGATGAGATAAACTTGATTTTTTCTTTTTTTCTGAATGGTCAATGACTTTTCAAGTTTTTGCATCACGGAATCCATTTGTAGGAGTGTTTGGTAAGCTTATTTTTCAGTTATATAGGTAATGCAGAAATGTTTCTCTTAATTTTTTACTAACGTTAAAATGACGTTTTCCGATGAAGCTCAGCCACAATTTGGGCTTCAAAGAATGACAAAGATTGCAGCCGTGTGGGCCTTCACCAGGCCATATGCTGCTATGGAAATCCACTGATTCTTTGCGATCTCAGGGCTGGCAGGATGTAAATGCTGCTGTCAAAGATTGACAGCAGCATATAAATACCAAACAGCAGATATCACTCACTCTGGTCTATTGCAATTATACAGATATGTCGATTATGTCAAACAATTGGCATCTCCATGGTATTGTGTGGGCTCAGATCCTGACCTTGCTCCACATACAAGGACCCGACCTGTGATATATTACGTCACATGTCGGGAAACATGTAAGCCATGGCAAATGTCACCATATCATATAGGGCTGGTCAGAATACACGGTCAAAGCATATTTACTATGATCTTGTAATCTCTGTATATAATATTGAAAAGTAAAAAGTTAGAAAATGTCAGTAAGAAAAATTGTTAACAGTTCTACAAACAGAACAAAATCCTAACTATGTATCATGAAACAAAAACAGAACAAGATGCAAACTATGACGTCCCAATACCTGAAGCTGAAGCAAAGCATAGGCAGCAGGGGGTGTCCCAGGAGCATGGAAGATGAAACGCAGCACATTGGTGATGAGGAACGCAGCCTGTAGGTTTGGAAAAGTAAAGAACACAATAATACGGGTCGCTCACATGTTTGTGCCAAATATACTGAATGCATAAAAGAAATTTACAATAAATATAAAATATAAATTATAATATTCAAGACTTTCTTTATAAGTGTACTGTGCGTGTGTAAAACTAGGGCTAAATCAACTCACCATAATGACAGGGACGGCATGGATGAGTATCACAGACTGAACGGTGAATCTTTCATTATCCAGAGCAGTGACAGGACGGGAGAGAGCCTGGTCCAGCCAGCTCCTGAAAAAGAAAGGTCATGTCACAGGACAACGTACAGGTCTGCTTGATAGATACCAATAAAGAAGGAGCCAAATCCAGAACTGTTCTAGATCCAGAGATGGGGGAAAATATAGAATTTTAAGTATATGTCCGCTGTACCTGACATTATCCATCACTGGGGTTTTCAAGACACGAAATAGATGATGCTGCTGAGGGTACTGCGGTGCTTTCTTGCCTTCAGCTTGAGGGGATGGTGGTGGAGAGAAGGGAGGGAAAAGATCTCCTGGTTCTAGGACTATATGTTCATCATCCTGTAAGCAATGGAAGAGACAGAATATATATTGTTACCTGTTATCTTACAGAGTTTAGGCACCATAAACACTGATCTTTAAAAGGGGCTTGTCTGGCCTTCAGGCAAACTGCACCAGCAGCAAAGATGTGTTCAAAATCTGATAACGTCACCCCAGTGGATCCAGTGCAGGCCACTCCTATGGTCTGCGCTGAGTCAGAAAGCCATAATGTCCGTTCTTCAATTACCAGACTGCTGAGGCCTGTTATTGCCTGCAGACGTCCGGTGACTGAAACGGCAGACTCTTCCACTCACCTGACCACTGCAGTCGATCACAAGTCTCATCAGTCAGGTGATTGAAACCGGGACTTATATCTACACACTACTACTAGGCGGCACAGTAGCTCAGTGGTTAGCACTGCAGTCTTGCAGCGTGCGCTGGGGTCCTGGGTTCAAATCCCACCAAGTAAACCATGTGCAAGGAGTTTGTATGTTCTCCCCGTGTTTGTGTGGGTTTCCTACGGGTTCTCCGGTTTCCTCACACACTCCAAAGACATACTGATAAGGTAATTTAGATTGTGAGCCCCAACGGGGACAATGTTACAAATGTATGTAAAGCACTGTGGAGTTAATAGCGCTATATAAATGAATAAATATTATTATTATTACTAACAAGAAAATTTAAAATACTTATGGCAAATAGAAATTAGAAACAGCCATTATTGTGGGGGGGAGGGGTAGTGCCTGATCTCCTAGATCAAATCTTAAAGAATTTTTCAAAGATGTCTCTATTGTTAATGTACTGAGACAACGTACAATTAAACGGAGGAATTTTAGTAATTTCTTTGTATATTTTTTATACTATACTTTCCGTTAAATGTAACCAGCACATCATAGGAACACAGTCATTTTGATGTTGGTGTGAAGCATATATTGATCCACTTACCTTCATGCCTCGTAGAGATGCAAAGGCTTCCTGCCCTGGCCTCAGGGCAATGACATCCCCATCGACCAGCAGACTAACCGGGAGGTTCACTAGTCGGCCATCTCTATAGACCCAGTGAAGAGACCATGATGGAGCTGATGGCATGTACAGGTCGGGATACACAGTATCCTCCCATATTGGCTGTGGCCCGCTGTTTAGAATATCTGCAGGAATGTAGTAAATGGAATAACATGATGGAATAGGCTAGCTTCTGTTGGATAAAGACTGCTTATTTACAGTAAAAAATATGGCACGCTAGCCTATTCTATATACAGTGCTGGCCAAAAGTATTGGCACCCCTGCAATTCTCTCAGATAATACTCAGTTTCTTCTTGAAAATGATTATCTTTATTTAATTTGTCTTCAATGAAAAAAAATAAAAAAAATTGTCATAAAGCCAAATTGGATATAGTCCACACCAAACATAAAAAAAGGGGGTGGACAAAAGTATTGGCACTGTTTGAAAAATCATGTGATGCTTCTCTAATTTGTGTAATTAACAGCACCTGTAACTTACCTGTGGCACCTAACAGGTGTTGGCAATAACTAAATCACACTTACAGCCAGTTGACATGGATTAAAGTTGACTCAACCTCTGTCCTGTGTCCTTGTGTGTATCACATTGAGCATGGAGAAAAGAAAGAAGACCAAAGAACTGTCTGAGCACTTGAGAATCCAAATTGTGAGGAAGCATGAGCAATCTCAAGGCTACAAGTCCATCTCCAAAGACCTGAAAGATCCTGTGTCTACGGTGCGCAGTGTCATCAAGACGTTTAAAGCCCATGGCACTGTGGCTAACCTCCCTAGATGTGGAAGGAAAAGAAAAATTGACAAGAGATTTCAACGCAAGATTGTGCGGATAGTGGATAAAGAACCTCAACTAACATCCAAAAAAGTTCAAGCTGCCCTGCAGTCTGAGGGTACAACAGTGTCAACCCGTACTATCCATCAGCGTCTGAATGAAAAGGGACTGTATGGTAGGATACCCAGGAAGACCCCACTTCTTACCCTGAGACATAAAAAAACCAGGCTGGAGTTTGCCAAAACTTACCTGAGCAAGCCTAAAACGTTTTGGAAGAATGTTCTCTGGTCAGATCAGACAAAAGTAGAGCTTTTTGGGAAAAGCCATCAACATAGAGTTTACAGGAAAAAAAAAGAGGCATTCAAAGAAAAGAACACGGTCCCTACAGTCAAACATGGCGGAGGTTCCCTGATGTTTTGGGGTTGCTTTGCTGCCTCTGGCACTGGACTGCTTAACCGTGTGCATGGCATTATGAAATCTGAAGACTACCAACAAATTTTGCCGCATAATGTAGGGCCCAGTGTGAGAAAGCTGGGTTTCCCTCAGAGGTCATGGGTCTTCCAGCAGGAAAATGACAAAAAAAAAAAAATTCAAAAAGCACTAGAAAATGGTTTGAGAGAAAGCACTGGAGACTACTAAAGTGGCCAGCAATGAGTCCAAACCTGAATCCCATAGAACACCTGTGGAGAGATCTCAAAATGGCAGTTTGGAGAAGGCCCCCTTCAAATCTCAGGGACCTGGAGCAGTTTGCCAAAGAAGAATGGTCTAAAGTTTCAGCAGAGCATTGTAAGAAACTAACTGATGGTTACTGGAAGCGGTTGTTCACAGTTATTTTGGCTAAAGGTTGTGCAACCAAGTATTAGGCTAAGGGTGCCAATACTTTTGTCTGGCCCATTTTTGGAGTTTTGTGTGAAATGATCAATGATTTGATTTTTGTTTCATTCTCTTTTGTGTTTTTTCATTGCAAGCAAAATAAATGAAGATAATAATACCAAAGAATTTGTGATTGCAATCATTTTCAAGAAGAAACTGAGTATTATCTGACAGAATTGCAGGGGTGCCAATACTTTTAGCCAGCACTGTAGTAAAGTTAAATGGGATCAGATCACATTTTATACTGTACAGATCCTGTAAAAAGCCAAGAAACAAGTGTGAAAGGAGCATGAAATGTGCAGAAAAATGCAGCTAAAAAGGGCAAGACCAGACAGTGCCTCAAATATTTGGGCTGTGAGGTTAACAAAGGAGTTGTTTTTCCAATCCCATGTATGGATAGGACACAGAGTATACTGGAAAGAGAATAAAACTCAAGAAATAGGATTCATAGCTTTCCTGAGACCAGCAAAGCCATGGTAGGCCATCTGTATGAAGGGTACCATGAGAGGGGATTTCATAAGGGGCAATACACACACAATTTGTGTCTACCTTGCATTTCTCTGATACGAGCCACTCTGTATTAGACCTAGCAGTATAGATGTGATGTGTGTAGTTACAATCTCTGCACAGCAGAGGACATCAGTGATATATTAGCTCCTGGCAATAGGGCACCCTTTGTGGCAATGAAAAGAAAAAAGTTGTAGTTACTGTCCCATGTATAATAACAGAATGACTCGTGTTTTACAAACTCAGGTACATTGGGAGACCGGGTGCCAGCCATTGTTTCCAGCGAACAACCAAACTTGACATGGAGTAAGAGGGAAAACTCATCCCTTTAGGGCATTCCACAGTATACATCCAGAAGAAAAAAAAATTAACCATCTGATAATAGATCTATGTGTTCAGGAAACCAGGGACGAAGATGTTAGCCCAGTGTAAGGGGTACTTTGCCCACTACGACATCGCAGCTGCGATGTCGGTGGGGTCAAATCGAAAGTGACGCACATCCGGCGTCGTTGTCGACATCGGAGTATGTGAATCGTTTTTAATACGATTAACGAGCGCAAAAGTGTCGAAATTGTATGATTGGTGTAGTGTCGGGCATTTCCATAAAGTCGCTGCAGCGACAGGTACGATGTTGTTCCTTGTTCCTGCGGCAGCACACATCGCTGTGTATGAAGCCGCAGGAGCGAGGAACATCTCCTTACCTGCGTCCCGCCTGCAATGAGGAAGGAAGAAGGTGGGCGGGATGTTTACGTCCCGCTCATCTCCGCCCCTCTGCTTCTATTGGCCGCCTGCCATGTGACGTCGCTGTGACACCGCACGACCCGCCCCCTTAGGAAGGAGGCGGTTCGCCGGCCAGAGCGACATCACAGGGCAGGTAAGTGCGTGTGAAGCTGCCATAGCGATAATGTTCGCTACGGCAGCTATCACAAGAGATCGCATGTGCGACGGGGGCGGGGACTATCGCGCTCGGCATCGCTACAATCGGCTTGCGATGTCGTAGCGTGCAAAGTACACCTAAAAATCTGTCACTTAGACCCAACATTCAAATCTGTGGGCAGCAAGATACAGAGCTAGAAGAGCTGAACAAGTGATATATAGTGTTGTTGGAGAAGACTCAGTCTAACTTCTGATTCTTTCATAGAAAACCTTACCCTTTCTAAGCTTTGGAGTCCACGGGGCAGGTGTACTTGGTGTTTGACAACTATATTTCTATGCATAGTCAAAGAAGGAAGACTATCAATCACTTGAAGGACCACCCACCGGACTCCTAAGAAGCCTACTGAATCTTTGTCCTCAAAACTAAATTTACAGTGGGGAAAATAAGTATTTGATACACTGCCGATTTTGTAAGTTTTACCACCTACAAAGAATGGAGAGGTCAGTAAGTTTTATCAAACTGTGAGACAGAAAAAAAAAATACAGAAACTCACATTGAGTGATTTCTAAAGGCCGCTTTACACGCTGCGATATCGGTACCGATATCGCTAGCGTGGGCACCCGCCCCATCTGTTGTGCGACACGGGCAAATCGCTGCCCGTGCCGTACAACATCGCCCAGACCCGTCACACGTACTTACCTACCCGGCGACGTCGCTGTGACCGGCGAACCGCCTCCTTTCTAAGGGGGCGGTTCGTTTAGGCGTCACAGCGACGCCACAGCAGCGTCACTGAACCGCCGCCCAATAGAAGCGGAGGGGCGGAGATGAGCGGGACGTAACATTCCGCCCACCTCCTTTCTACGCATTGCGGCCGGGAGGCAGGTAAGGAGAGCTTCCTTGTTCCTGCGGTGTCACACATAGCGATGTGTGCTGCCGCAGGAACGAGGAACAACTTCGTAACTGCTGCAGTAACGATAATTGAGAATGGACCCCCATGTCACCGATAAGCGATTTTGCACGTTTTTTGCGACGATGCAAAAACGCTCATAGGTGTCGCACGCAACGGCATCACTAAATCGACCGGATGTGCGTCACAAATTCCGTGCTCCCAACGACTTCACATTAGCGATGTCGCAGAGTGTAAAGCCCCCTTAAATTATTCAAGCAATAAAATGCAAACTAAGTATTTGATACAATAGAACAACAGAATTTAATATTTGATACAGAAACCTTCGTTTGCAATTACAGAGGTCAGACGTTTCCTGTAGTTCTTGACCACGTTTGCACACACTGCAGCAGGGATTTGGCTCACGCCTCCAGATCTTTGAGGTTTCCCTCCAAAGATTTTTTATTGGGTTCAGGTCTGAAGACTGGCTAAACCACTCTAAAACCTTGAAATGTTTCTTACGGAGCCACCAGTTATTTGCCCTGGCTGGGTGTTTCAGGTCATCTTCACAGCTCTTACTGAGGGAAGCAGGTTGTTGGCCAAAACATCGCGATACATAACCCCATCTATCCTTCCTTCAATACGGTATAGTCGTCCTGTCCCCTGTGCAGAAAAGCATCTTTAAGGCATGATGTTTACACCCCCATGATTCATGGTTGAGACGTTGTTCTTCCAGTTATACTCATCCTCCTTCTTCCTCCAAACACGGAGAGTGCAGTTGATACCAAAAATAAAATGAGCACATACCTCCTCGAGATCATCCAGACGGTAACTGAAGAACCTCAAACCGGCCTGGACATGTGCTGTGAGATGAGGGACCTTGCGTGCTCTGCAGAATTTAATCCATGATGGCGTAGTGTGTTACTAACAGTAATCTATGATACTGTGGTCCCAGATCTCTTCAGGTCATTCACCAGGTCTTGGGCTGATCCCTGACCTTTCTCAGAATCACCCTAACCCCACATAAGATCTTGCATGGAACCAGTGACCTTGTAAGATTGACAGTTATCTTGTGTTTCATCCATTTTCTTGTAGTTGTGCCAACAGTTGTTGCATTCTCACCAAGCTGCTTGCCTATTGTCCAAGCTCATCTCAGCTCCTATGTAGTTCTGGGCTAATTTCAGACCTTTCTTAGAATCATCCTTACCCCACGAGGCAAGATTTTGCATGGAGCCACAGACAGAGTAAGATATTGACAGTCATCTTGTGTTTCTTCCATTTTCTAATATTTGATCCAACAGTTGTTGCCTTCTCACCAAGTCGTTTGCCTATTGTACTGTAGCACACCCCAGCCTTGTGCAGGTCTACAATTTTGTCACTGGTGTCCTTTGACAGCTCTTTGGTCTTGGTTATGGCGGAGAGGTTGGAGTGTGATTGATTAAGTGTGTGGACAGGTGTCTTTTATACAGGTAACTAGTTGAAACAGGTACAATTAATACAGGTAATGAGTGTCAGAGTAGGAGGGCTTCTTAGCAAAAAAATAACAGGTCTGTGAGAGCCAGAATTCTTGCTGGTTGATTACTGACCAAATACTTATTTCATACAATAAAATGCAAATTACCGTATTTTTCGGACTATAAGACGCACCTGACCATAAGACGCACCCTGGTTTTAGAGGAGGAAAATAAGAAAATAAAATTTTAACCAAAAAGAAGGGAATTTTGTTTACTTACCGTAAATTCCTTTTCTTCTAGCTCCAATTGGGAGACCCAGACATTTAGTGTATAGCTTCTGCCTCCGGAGGCCACACAAAGTATTACACTCAAAAGACTATATTACTTACGGTAATGGGATTTTCCTGAGTCCACGACAGCACCCACGAGAGAGGGATCCGCCCCCTTCAGGACAGAAAACCTACAGATAAAAAGGGGCGGTCCCCCTCCCTCATCAGTTAGTTTCAGAGAAATGGAGAGGAACCGCCACAAATTAGTAACAAGACAATAAACAACTAGAACCACCAAACCCAAAAGGGTGAAGAAAAACAAAGGGCAGGGGTGTAAAGGGTGCTGTCGTGGACTCAGGAAAATCCCATTACCGTAAGTAATATAGTCTTTTCCAGTCGTCACGACAGCACCCACGAGAGACTTAGAGAGATAACACTCAGAGGGTGGGAAAAAACCGCGCGAAGGGCCAAGCCTCCAACGGAAGACAGTGGAAGAACAAAGGCTAGCCGGCAGAGCCCGGAAGGGCGGACGGAGAGGACCAGGACGCAGCCGTACAATACCACCGAAGGAGACACCGGCCACATCCGACCAAGGAGGAGGCAATCGCCCAGGAGAAGGATCCGACACCGAGAAAGGCCAGAGGAACTCGCTTCCCACAGACGAAAGGGACACAGCATCCGCATCCAGCGGGACCAGGGACGCCACGCCACGCGAGGACCACAGCCGGAATCCTGAAAGACAAAGAACAAAAAACAAAGACCAATCCCGCCGCCAAGGGGCCGCCTAGCGACACAGGCGAGGACAGAGCCTTCCCAACGACAGGCAGCGAACGAAGGAACGGAGGGAGAAGCACCCCGCGCGGGAAGAAAAAACTCCCGAAGACACCCCGCGCGGCGGAAGAATAACCTGAACCGGAACACCCCAAGGAAGGAAGGACCAACGGACAGGGCCGGACAGGCGCGAACACGCCCAGAAGAAGCAAGGGCAACCAAGAGACAGAGGAACAGAGACACACCGGAACGGACGAGGAGAAGAGACGCAGATGCGAAGCAGGAAGCCCAAGGCGTCAGTCCAGGCGGAAGGCCAGGAAGGCGTAAGGCGGCAGAGGCGCAAAGCAGGAGCGCCGCAAGAAGCAAGCACAAAGCGCAAGGCCCAGAGACGCAGGACGAGAGCACAGGCCCACACGACCAGGAGGCCTCGAGGCACAGATGCCAAGAGGTACACAGGCACAGAAGCCAAGAGGCACAGAGGCACAGATGCCAAGAGGCACATAGGCACAGAGGCCAAGAGGCACATAGGCACAGAGGCCAAGAGGCACATAGGCACAGAGGCAAAAAGACAGAGGCCAAGAGGCACAGAAGCCAAGAGGCCCAGAGACCAAAGGCACAGAGACCAAGAGGCACAGAGACCAAGAGGCACAGAGACCAAGAGGCACAGAGACCAAGAGGCACAGAGCCCCAGAGGCCCAGAGGCCAAAAGGCACAGAGGCCAAAAGGCACAGAGGCCAAAAGGCTCAGAGGCCAAAAGGCTCAGAGGCCAAGAGGCCCAGCTGCCAAGAGGTCCAGAGGACAAGAGGTCCAGAGGACAAGAGGCACAGAAGACAAGAGGCACAGAAGACAAGAGGCACAGAAGACAAGAGGCACAGAGGCCAAGAGGCACAGAGGACAAGAGGCCCCGAGGCCAAGAGGCACGGCACAGAGGCACAGAGGCACGGAGGACAAGAGTCCCAGAGGCCAAGAGGCCCACAGGCCAAGACGCCCAGAGTCCAAGAGGCCCAAAGGCCAAGAGGCCCAGAGGCCAAGAGGCATAGAGGCGAAGAGGCACAGAGGCCAAGAAGCACAGAGGCACGGAGGCACGGAGGCCAAGAGGGAAGAGGCACCGCGGCACAAGGGCCAAGATGCACAGAGGCCCCGACGTACAGAGGCCAAGAAACCCAGAGGCCAAGAGACACAGAAGCCAAGAGGCACAGAGGCCAACGGCACAGACGCCAAGAGGCACCGAGGCCAAGAGGCACAGAAGCCAAGAGGCACGGAGGCCAAGAGGCACAGAGGCACAAGTGCCAAGACGACAAGCGCCAAGAGGTACAGAGGCCAAGAGGCACAGAGGCATAGAGGCCGGAGCCAGGAGGTACAGGGTCGGGAGACCCAAGCCAGGAGGCACAGAGGCCAGGAAAACCCAGAGGCCAGGAAGGCACAGAGGCCAGGAAGGCACAGAAGCCAGGAAGACACAGAGGCCAGGAAGACACAGAGGCCAGGAAGACACAGAGGCCAGGAAGACACAGAGGCCAGGAAGACACAGAGGCCAGGAAGACACAGAGGCAAGAGGCCCAAAGTCCAAGAGGCACATAGGGCAAGAAGCACAAAGGCCAAGACGCACAAAGGCCAAGAGGCATAAAGGCCAAGAGGCCCAAAGGCCGAGAGGCGCAGAACCCAAGAAGCCAAGAGGCATAAAGGCCAAGAGGCACAGAGGCACAAGGTCGGAGCCAAGAGGTACAGAGGCCAAGAGGCCAAGAGGCACCGAGGCCGGAGCCAGGAGTCACAGAGGCAGGAGGCCAGGAGGCCCAGAGGCCAAGAAGGTACAGAGGCCAAGACGGCACAGAGGCCAAGACGTCACAGAGGCCAAGACGGCACAGAGGCCGGAGCCAGGAGTCACAGAGGCATGAGGCCAGGAGGCCCAGAGGCCAAGAAGGCACAGAGGCCAAGACGGCACAGAGGCCAAGATGGCACAGAGGCCAAGACGGCACAGAGGCCAAGACGGCACAGAGGCAGAGAGGTCGGAGCCAAGAGACATAGAGACACAGAGGCCCGAGCCAGAAGGCACGGGGCCAGGAGGCCCAGAGGCCCGAAGGCCACACAGAGGCCCGAAGGCCACACAGAGGCCCGAAAGCCACACAGAGGCCCGAAAGCCACACAGAGGCCCGAAAGCCACACAGAGGCCCGAAAGCCACACAGAGGCCCGAAAGCCACACAGAGGCCCGAAAGCCACACAGAGGCCCGAAAGCCACACAGAGGCCCGGAAGCCACACAGAGGCCCGAAAGCCACACAGAGGCCCGAAAGCCACACAGAGGCCCGAAAGCCACACAGAGGCCCGGAAGCCACACAGAGGCCCGGAGCTACACAGAGGTCAGGAAGCCACACAGAGGCCAGGAAGCCACACAGAGGCCAGGAAGCCACACAGAGGCCAGGAGGCCACACAGAGGCCATGAAGCCACACAGAGGCCATGAAGCCACACAGAGGCCAGGAAGCCACACAGAGGTCAGAGGCACCGAGGCAGGAGGCACGAGGCCAGGAGGCAACTGAGGCGCGCGGCCAGGAAGCCCAAGGCACAGAGACAGTACACACAGAGGCCCGAAGGCAGGAGGCACCGAGGCCAGGAGGCACAAAGACCCGAGGCCAAGACCTGAGGCCAGAAGGCACAGAGAGCCGAAGTCAGAAGGCACAGAGGCCCGAGGCCAGAAGGCACAGAGGCCAAAGGCCAGGAGGTACAGCGGCCAGAGACCAGGAGGCACAGCGGCCAAAGGCCCAAGGCCAGGCCAAGGCAGGCAGCACAGAGGACCAAGGTCATGAGGCACAGAGGACCAAGGGCAGGCAGCACAGAGGAACAGAGGCACCAGCCAGGAAGCACGAGGCCCGGACTAAGAGACACAGAGGCCCGAGGCCAGGAGGTCCGGGGGCCAGGAGGTCCGGGGGCCAGGAGGAACAGGGACCAGGAGGCACCGAGACCCAACCCCAGGAGGTGCAAAGGTCAGGAGGCTCAGAGGCCGGAAGGACCAGAGGCCAGAGGCCAGGAGGGCCAGAGGACACAGAGGCCACAAAGACCAGGATGCTAGGAGGCCCAGAGGCTAGGAGGCCACCCCCCCTCAGAGGCCACAGAGGCCAGGAGGCTCAGAGGCCACAGAGGCCCGGAGGCCATACACCGGCCACATGGCCCAGAGAAAACACACACAGAAGGCACAGGGGCCCGAAGGCCACAGGGACCAGGAGGGCACAGAGGCCACAGGGGCCAGGAACCCACGGAGGCCACAGGTGCCAGGCGTCCCCAGAGGTCACAGGGGCCAGGAGTCCACAGAGGCCAGGAGGCCACAGAGGCCACGGGGGCCAGGAGTCCACAGAGGCCACGGGGGCCAGGAGTCCACAGAGGCCACGGGGGCCAGGAGTCCACAGAGGCCACGGGGGCCAGGAGTCCACAGAGGCCACGGGGGCCAGGAGTCCCCACGGGGGCTAGGAGTCCACAGAGGCCACAGGGGCAGGAGGCCACAGAAGCCACAGGGGCCAGGTACCACCGATGCCAGGAGTCAAAGGGGCCAGGACGCCACAGATGCCCCGGAGCCCATCAAGAGGTCACCCCTGCACACACCCCAGGCAGACACCATCAGGACGCCGACACATCAGGAGGGAGGCAGCCGACCTAGAAGGGGTGCAACCCCGGACAGGACAGGGCACCGCCAAGCAGGGGGGAAAGGCCGGCAGAGCCCCGAACCGCAGAAGCAGGAGCACAGCTGTCGGTGACATCAGGAGGGAGGCAGCACGGAGACAGACCTCGGACGCGGCAGGCCCAGGATACCCCTTCCCACGCGTGCACGCCGTGCAGTGGAGAAGACGCAGGCACGCGACAGGGAGAGGCTCTGGCCCCACCGCCATAGACTCACCAGCACCGCAGCGTCAGGCGAGGATGGAGGGGTCACGGGCTTCACAAGGAATCTTCCCGGCCGCTCCCCCGGAAGTGCTCCTGCCGATATCCGGGTCACTGCAGCAGGGAAGCCTTCAACGCGGCAGGGCCCCCCCCCCGCCGCGCACACGATCCAGGACCAGGACACCCCTTCCCCTGCTGCAGGCGTCATTCCCTGGCGGCAAAACCGGACCAGGAGAAGAGGACGAGGCGCACCGGAGGACGGAGTCCACGAGGGGAGCTCCACCGACCGTGCTTCCGGATCCAGAGCTCCGCCGTTCCCATGAAGACCGCACGGACTCAACAGGACCCAGGCACTGCAGGTTCCGATCCCAGCAGGACAGGAAACCAACTGATGAGGGAGGGGGACCGCCCCTTTTTATCTGTAGGTTTCCTGTCCTGAAGGGGGCGGATCCCTCTCTCGTGGGTGCTGTCGTGACGACTGGAAAAGTGTAACCCCTCCCCTCTGCCTATACACCCTCCCGTGCCTCACGGGCTCCTCAGTTTTGGTGCAAGAGCAGGAAGGAGGAAACTTATAAATTGGTCTAAGGTAAATTCAATCCGAAGGATGTTCGGAGAACTGAAACCAAAGAAACAATTGAACAACAAGCCCGAAGGGAACAGGGGCGGGTGCTGGGTCTCCCAATTGGAGCTAGAAGAAAAGGAATTTACAGTAAGTAAACAAAATTCCCTTCTTCTTTGTCGCTCCATTGGGAGACCCAGACAATTGGGACGTCCAAAAGCAGTCCCTGGGTGGGTAAAAGAATACCTCGATAAATAGAGCCGACAGGGCTCCCTCTTACAGGTGGGCAACCGCCGCCTGAAGGACTCGCCTACCTAGACTGGCATCTGCCGAAGCATAGGTATGCACCTGATAATGTTTCGTGAAAGTGTGCAGGCTAGACCAGGTAGCTGCCTGACACACCTGCTGAGCCGTCGCCCGGTGCCGCAATGCCCAGGACGCACCCACGGCTCTGGTAGAATGGGCTTTCAGCCCCGAAGGAAGCGGAAGCCCCGAAGAACGGTAAGCTTCAAGAATCGGTTCCTTGATCCACCGAGCCAAGGTTGACTTGGAAGCCTGCGAACCCTTACGCTGACCGGCGACAAGTACACAGAGTGCATCTGAACGGCGCAGGGGCGCTGTGCGAGACACGTAGTACCGGAGTGCTCTCACTAGATCTAATGAGTGCAAATCCTTTTTACATCGGTGAATTGGATTAGGGCAAAAAGAAGGTAAGGTGATATCCTGATTGGATGAAAAGGAGATACCACCTTAGGGAGAAATTCCGGAACAGGACGCAGAACCACCTTATCCTGGTGAAAAACCAGGAAGGGGGCTTTGCATGACAGCGCTGCAAGATCCGACACTCTTCGGAGTGATGTAACTGCCACTAGAAATGCCACCTTCTGCGAAAGACGTGATAAGGAGACATCTCGCAGCGGCTCGAAAGGTGGTTTCTGAAGAGCCGTTAGCACCCTGTAAAGGTCCCAGGGCTCTAGTGGGCGCTTGTAAGGTGGGACTATGTGGCATACTCCTTGCAGGAACGTGCGGACCTGCGGGAGCCTGGCCAGGCGCCTTTGAAAAAATACTGAGAGCGCCGATACTTGTCCCTTGAGAGAGCTTAGTGACAAACCTTTGTCCATTCCAGATTGAAGGAAGGAAAGAAAAATGGGTAAGGCAAAAGGCCAGGGAGTAAACCCATTCACAAAGCACCAGGACAAGAATATCCGCCAAGTCCTGTAATAGATCTTGACGGACGTCGGTTTCCTGGCTTGTCTCATAGTGGCAATGACATCCTGAGATAACCCTGACGATGCTAGGAGCCAGGACTCAATGGCCACACAGTCAGGTTGAGGGCCGCAGAATTCAGATGGAAAAACGGCCCTTGTGACAGCAAGTCTGTGCGGTCTGGAAGGGCCCACGGTTGACCCACCGTGAGATGCCACAGATCCGGGTACCACGACCGCCTTGGCCAGTCTGGAGCGACGAGAATGGCGCGGCGGCAGTCGGACCTGATCTTGCGTAATACTCTGGGTAGCATCGCCAGAGGAGGAAACACATAAGGCAGTTGAAACTGCGACCAATCCTGTACTAATGCATCCGCCGCCAGAGCTCTGTGAACTGCGGAGATGGTGGATGCTGTGGCTTCCACCCACTGCAGAATTCGCCGTACTTCCTGGAAGGCTTGACGACTGCGAGTGCCTCCCTGGTGATTGATGTAGGCGACTGCAGTGGCGTTGTCCGACTGGATACGGATCTGCCTGCTCTCCAGCCACTGATGGAACGCCAATAGGGCTAGATACACTGCCCTTATCTCCAGAACATTGATCTGAAGGGAAGACTCCCTCGGAGTCCAGGTCCCCTGAGCCCTGTGGTGGAGAAACACTGCTCCCCACCCTGACAGGCTCGCGTCCGTGGTGACCACAGCCCAGGTTGGGGGCAGGAAGGATTTTCCCTGCGATAGAGAAGTGGGAAGAAGCCACCACTGAAGAGACATCTTGGTTGCCAGGGAAAGAGAGACATTCTTGTCGAGGGAAGTCGATCTCTTGTCCCACTTGTGGAGAATGTCCCATTGGAGTGGGCGTAGATGAAATTGCGCGAAGGGCACTGCCTCCATCGTTGCCACCATCTTCCCTAGGAAGTGCAGGAGGCGCCTCATGTAGGACCGCCACAACGGATGCCATGACTTTGGTGAAAACCCGTGGGGCTGTCGCCAAGCCGAAGGCAATGCCACAAACTGAAGGTGTTCGTCCCCTATGGCGAAAACGCAAGAAGCGTTGATGTTCGGGTGCGATCGGCACATGGAGATAAGCATCTTTGATGTCGATCGATGCGAGAAAGTCCCCCTGTGACATCGAAGCGATGACCGAGCGGAGAGATTCCATCCTGAACCGTCTGGTTCTCACATGTCTGTTGAGCAGTTTGAGGTCCAGAACGGGACGGAATGAACCGTCCTTTTTTGGCACCACGAACAAGTTGGAGTAAAAGCCGCGCCCCTGTTCCTGAGGGGGGACGGGAATCACAACTCCTTCTGTCTTCAGAGCGGCCACTGCCTGAAGAAGTGCGTCGGCCCGAGCAGGGGGGGGGAGGTTGTGAAGAAACGAGTTGGAGGACGAAAGATGAACTCTATCCTGTAACCGTGAGACAGAATGTCTCTCACCCATCGGTCTTGAACATGTGGCCACCAGGTGTCGCAAAAGCGGGAGAGCCTGCCACCGACCGAGGATGCAGTTCGGGGATGCCAACAGTCATGAGGAGGCCGCCTTGGAGGCAGTGCCTCCGGCAGCCTTTTGGGGGCGTGACTTAGACCGCCACGCGTAGGCGTTCCTCTGACCTTTCTCCGGCCTATTGGACGAAGAGGATTGGGACTTGGCGGAGGGGCGAAAGGACCGAAACCTCGATAGTATCTTACGTTGCTGAGGTCGCTTCGGTCTGGACTGGGGTAAGGAGGAGTCTTTTCCCTCTCATCCAATCGTTCTCCAAACAATCGGTCGCCAGAAAACGGCAAACCGGTTAGGAATCTCTTGGAAGCCGAGTCTGCCTTCCATTCGCGCAGCCACATGGCTCTGCGGACTGCCACAGAATTAGCGGATGCAACCGCTGTACGGCTAGCAGAGTCTAGGACTGCATTCATGGCGTATGAAGAAAACGCCGACGCCTGAGAAGTCAAAGACGCAACCTGCGGAGCAGAAGTACGTGTGACCGCATTAATCTCGGTTAGACAAGCCGAGATAGCTTGGAGTGCCCACACGGCTGCAAAAGCCGGGGCAAAGGACGCGCCCGTGGCTTCATAGATGGATTTTCCCAGGAGCTCTATCTGCCTGTCAGTGGCATATTTTAGTGATGAGCCATCTGCAACCGATACCACAGATCTAGCCGCCAATCTAGAGACTGGAGGATCCACCTTGGGACACTGAGCCCAACCCTTAACTACGTCAGAGGGGAAGGGGTAACGTGTGTCAGCAAGGCGCTTAGTAAAGCGCTTGTCCGGAACCGCTCTGGGTTTCTGGACAGCATCCTTGAAGTTAGAGTGGTTGAAAAACGCACTCCGTGTACGTTTGGGGAACCGAAACTGGTGTTTCTCCTGCTGAGAAGCCGACTCCTCTATAGGTGGAGGCGGGGGAGATAGATCTAACACCTGGTTGATGGACGAGATAAGATCATTTACTAAGGCGTCCCCTTCAGGTGTATCAAGGTTGAGGGCAACGTCATGTCAGAGCCCTGAGCTGCGACCTCCGCCTCGTCCTCCAGCGAGTCCTCCAGCCGGGAACCTGAGCAGCGTGATGAAGCTGATGATTCCAAGCGGGCCCGCTTAGCTGGTCTGGGGCTGTGGTCCGTGGAGGAGTCCTCCACGTGAAACCTAGAGCCCACCCCGGGAGCGCGCTGCGGCGTGGACCGAGAGGGACCTGGAGGCGCCGATCCAACAGTGTCCTGGGTCTGTGTAAGGACCGGTCTGGACTGCAAGGCTTCTAGCAGCTTGGCAGACCATTTTTCCATAGACTTAGCCATGGATTGTGAAAGTGACTCAAAGAGCTTCTCAGCAAACACTGCAAACTCTGTCCCTGCCGCCTGGACAGTGGTAGCATGGGGGTCTACCTGAGCCGAGGGGCCCACAAGTGGTTGCGGCTCCGGCTGAGTCAGTGTAACAGGGGTCGAGCATTGCTCACAGTGAGGGTAGGTGGAACCCGCAGGCAACATAGCCCCACAAGAGGTACAGGTCGCAAAGAAACCCTGTGCCTTAGCGCTCTTGCTCCTTGTGGACGACATGCTGTTGTGTCCCAGGAGAGTGATCACAGAGGGTATAAGGGAAGAGTATACAGCCCGGCCGAACAGAGATCTATATATATATAAAGATATATAATACGTATCTATTCAGGCAACCCAGGGGGACCAGCACCGGATGACCGGTGTGGCTTACCGACCGCTAAAAAGCGGCGTGTGTGTCCTCCAGATTCCCTGCTCCAGGTCTCCCAGCGGTGAAGAGCTTTTTCCTGATGATTCTCCAGCACAGAATGTCTGAAAAAAATGGCTACTGGAGCTCTCAGAGGGGGAGTGGAGCGGTGGGCGGCACCAGGAAAAAGTGCGGGAATCTGGGGTCCCTATTGTGATCAAAGAGGGGGGAGGAAGCATACAGGATGCTCCGGCCCTCACTGCCGACGTCAGGACGGCTGTCCCGCCCCTACCCTGACAGACAGGTCCGGGGGCGGGAGTCTTGCCAGTAGGCCGCAACTGAAGCCGGGGACTAAATTTATGACCGCGGCCGACAAACAGGTGCGGTCGGCGCGGAAGTCCCCCGGCTTTCACGGATCAGCAGCCGCTGTGTGTCCCAGGCAGCGTCCGGTCGGCTGTCCCGCCCCTACCCTGACAGACAGGTCCGGGGGCGAGATTTTGCAAGTAGGCCGCAACTGAAGCCGGGGACTAAATTTATGACCGCGGCCAACAAACAGGCGCGGTCGGCGCGGAAGTCCCCCGGCTTTCACGGCCTAGCAGCCCTTGCAGCGTCCGGGTGCCAGGCGCTCCATGAACCGTCCCCATGGGGACACAGAGTACCTGACAGATGCAGGGCCCGGTCCCTGATAAAGAAAATACTCCGGTCCGGCAGATTCCACACAGGGGCTGCGGAGGGAGCACGGTCCCAGTACCTGGATGACCGCTCAGGATCCCACTTCTCCCAGAGCCCCCAAGGGATGGTGAAGGAAATACGGCATGAGGCTCCGGCTGTCGTACCCGCAATGGGTACCTCAACCTTAACAGCACCGCCGACGTAGTGGGGTGAGAAGGGAGCATGCCGGGGGCCCCGTGGGAGCCCTCTTTTCTTCCAACCGATAACATCAGCAGCTGCTGCTGACTAAAATGGGAATGCATGAGTGGATGTGTGCCTCCTTCCACACAAAGCATAAAACTGAGGAGCCCGTGAGGCACGGGAGGGTGTATAGGCAGAGGGGAGGGGTTACACTTTTGAGTGTAATACTTTGTGTGGCCTCCGGAGGCAGAAGCTATACACCAAATGTCTGGGTCTCCCAATGGAGCGACAAAGAAAATATGGTCATGACACACTGTTATGGGGCGAGGATCTGCTGCTGACACTGTTATGGGGGTAATGTCCCCAAATTCTCTACTAAGGTACCCCATTCTGATAAGGATCCTCCTGCCTTGTATATGATCCTGCTCATATACCCCCCATCCTGCTAATAATATACCCCCCATCCATCCTGCTAATAATATACCCCCCATCCATCCTGCTCATGATATACCCCCATCCATCCTGCTCATGATATGCCCCCATCCATCCTGCTCATGATATGCCCCCATCCATCCTGCTCATGATATGCCCCCATCCATCCTGCTCATGATATGCCCCCATCGATCCTGCTCATGATATGCCCCCATCCATCCTGCTCATGATATGCCCCCATCCATCCTGCTCATGATATGCCCCCATCCATCCTGCTCATGAAATGCCCCCATCCATCCTGCTCATGAAATGCCCCCATCCATCCTGCTCATGAAATGCCCCCATCCATCCTGCTCATGAAATGCCCCCATCCATCCTGCTCATGAAATGCCCCCATCCATCCTGCTCATGAAATGCCCCCATCCATCCTGCTCATGATATGCCCCCATCCATCCTGCTCATGATATGCCCCCATCCATCCTGCTCAAGATATGCCCCCATCCATCCTGCTCAAGATATGCCCCCATCCATCCTGCTCATGATATGCCCCCATCCATCCTGCTCAAGATATGCCCCCATCCATCCTGCTCAAGATATGCCCCCATCCATCCTGCTCATGATATGCCCCCATCCATCCTGCTCATGATATGCCCCCATCCATCCTGCTCATGATATGCCCCCATCCATCCTGCTCATGATATGCCCCCATCCATCCTGCTCATGATATGCCCCCATCCATCCTGCTCATGATATGCCCCCATCCATCCTGCTCATGATATGCCCCCATCCATCCTGCTCAAGATATGCCCCCATCCATCCTGCTCATGATATGCCCCCATCCATCCTGCTCATGATATGCCCCCATCCATCCTGCTCATGATATGCCCCCATCCATCCTGCTCATGAAATGCCCCCATCCATCCTGCTCATGAAATGCCCCCATCCATCCTGCTCATGATATGCCCCCATCCATCCTGCTCATGATATGCCCCCATCCATCCTGCTCATGATATGCCCCCATCCATCCTGCTCATGATATGCCCCCATCCATCCTGCTCATGATATGCCCCCATCCATCCTGCTCATGATATGCCCCCATCCATCCTGCTCATGATATGCCCCCATCCATCCTGCTCATGAAATGCCCCCATCCATCCTGCTCATGAAATGCCCCCATCCATCCTGCTCATGAAATGCCCCCATCCATCCTGCTCATGAAATGCCCCCATCCATCCTGCTCATGAAATGCCCCCATCCATCCTGCTCATGATATGCCCCCATCCATCCTGCTCATGATATGCCCCCATCCATCCTGCTCATGATATGCCCCCATCCATCCTGCTCATGATATGCCCCCATCCATCCTGCTCATGATATGCCCCCATCCATCCTGCTCATGAAATGCCCCCATCCATCCTGCTCATGAAATGCCCCCATCCATCCTGCTCATGAAATGCCCCCATCCATCCTGCTCATGAAATGCCCCCATCCATCCTGCTCATGAAATGCCCCCATCCATCCTGCTCATGAAATGCCCCCATCCATCCTGCTCATGATATGCCCCCATCCATCCTGCTCATGAAATGCCCCCATCCATCCTGCTCATGAAATGCCCCCATCCATCCTGCTCATGAAATGCCCCCATCCATCCTGCTCATGAAATGCCCCCATCCATCCTGCTCATGATATGCCCCCATCCATCCTGCTCATGATATGCCCCCATCCATCCTGCTCATGATATGCCCCCATCCATCCTGCTCATGATATGCCCCCATCCATCCTGCTCATGATATGCCCCCATCCATCCTGCTCATGAAATGCCCCCATCCATCCTGCTCATGAAATGCCCCCATCCATCCTGCTCATGAAATGCCCCCATCCATCCTGCTCATGAAATGCCCCCATCCATCCTGCTCATGAAATGCCCCCATCCATCCTGCTCATGAAATGCCCCCATCCATCCTGCTCATGAAATGCCCCCATCCATCCTGCTCATGAAATGCCCCCATCCATCCTGCTCATGAAATGCCCCCATCCATCCTGCTCATGAAATGCCCCCATCCATCCTGCTCATGATATGCCCCCATCCATCCTGCTCATGATATGCCCCATCCATCCTGCTCATGATATGCCCCATCCATCCTGCTCATGATATGCCCCCATCCATCCTGCTCATGATATGCCCCGATCCATCCTGCTCAAGATATGCCCCCATCCATCCTGCTCATGAAATGCCCCCATCCATCCTGCTCATGAAATGCCCCCATCCATCCTGCTCATGAAATGCCCCCATCCATCCTGCTCATGAAATGCCGCCATCCATCCTGCTCATGATATGCCCCCATCCATCCTGCTCAAGATATGCCCCCATCCATCCTGCTCATGATATGCCCCCATCCATCCTACTCATGAAATGCCCCCATCCATCCTGCTCATGATATTCCCCCATCCATCCTGCTCATGATATGCCCCCATCCATCCTGCTCATGAAATACCCCCCCATCCATCCTGCTTATGATATACCCCCATCCTGGTAAATGGCGTGTATCCTGTGGCACAGGAAAAAAAAAAAAACGTTTATACTTACCTTTCCTCACTCCCTGAAGCACCGATCTGTCTCAGCTGCAGCGCCGCTGTGTGGAGCCGTCACCGGTGTCTGTAGCATCACGTCTTCCTGTCTGTGCCGGCGGTAAGCTGATCGATTCTGGTGGATACTAGCGGCGCGCACAGCGATGACGTTATCGCGGTGCGCGCCGCTAGTGTCCAGATCAGCTGACCGCTGGCACAGACAGGAAGACGCGATGCTGCAGGGGGGCGGCTCCACACACGGGGACGGGTGAGTACACTGATTCACTGCACCCCGCGCTGATAATGATGCACGGGGGGCAGTGAATACAGCCGCACATGATCACTCCAGGCTGTAGTTGCCAGGGGTGATCACGGCCGGCTGCGAATTATGCACGCACCCCCCCCGCCCATCACCCCGCCCACCTGTCAGCGCCGGTTTCGCTGAGAGATGATGGGCGGGAGGATGGGCGTGCATATGTAATGAGCGGGCCCACGTGGTCACGGCAGGCTGCTGCAGGCTGCTACAGCCTGCTGGTGCCGCCGATGACCCGCTCCACCGCGGCACCCTCATTCCCCGCACCCGCAACCTTATAGTCAGACCATAAGACGCACCCCCCACTTTCCCCCAACATTTGGAAGGAAAAAAGTGCGTCTTATGGTCCGAAAAATACGGTAATTATTTAAAAATCATACATGTGATTTTCTGGATTTTTTTTAATCTGTCTCTCACAGTTGAAGTGTACCTATGATAAAAATTACAGACCTCTCAATTTTTTATAGGTGGAAAAACTTGCAAAATCATCAGTGTATTAGATACTTATTTTCAGTGCTGTAGATCTGCTCAGCGCCTTCTATTCCATGTTCAATATGACTGGATCCCCTTATATAGGAATGCCCTATGGGTATTTTTTTTAGAATACAGTATAGAAGGCAAGTCATGACTAGGATGGCCTTTTACAAGAATGGTTCCAATTACTACCAAAATATCTTGAAGATAGTGAACACCTAGGACACAATACATCAAGAATGGCGTTCTTTATACCGATCTTGATGCGAGGGTGTGTTGGAGTCAGGAACTCTTTATTCTTGAAGACATGCACGCTTCTTCATGAATCAGGACCAGCAGAGAAGTTGCGTGCACCTTTGTGTGTGCCTTGGTATTAATCTTACTCCAGTCGTGGACTGGAGTAAGATTTGTGGCGGTAAAACTCTTCCACTCTTCATGAATTTAACAAGTGGCGATGGCCAACTCCCCGGTCATACCCACCTCAGCCTACTTTGTCGGAGCTCGGTAAAAATGGTTTGAGAATGTCAAAAGTTGAAAAATGTTAGAGTAGCTGTGAGTTGCACCAAAACTGTTTAACTTTTTTAAAGCTTTTTAAGCCAGAATTCTGACATAGAAGCTTTGCTGAATAAGGCCATAGACATTAGATAACAGATTTTCACTAAAAAGAAAACCCTCCAAAACATTAATAGGGTTTCTGTTATGATCTGGTCACCGTGGATGATCACAAAAATCCCATCAGGAGAAAAAACACAAGAGTAGTTGGAACCTGAGCTGACCGTAGAACAGGACAGGACAGATAACTGATTGCAAAACCCTGAGGAAAAATACCAATCTCCGGATAAGAAAAACACAGACCACACGGACTCCTCCCCACTATATCAGGTACTCTTGTAAATAATGAAACAAAAAAACAAAAAAAACAAAAGCAATACAAAAGTGCAAATAATCAAAAACAGTAGAACCGGGAGAATCTCCCTTTTCTTGCAGTGGGACCTGCAAAAGGGGGAACCCCCATGCTCATCAAAACAGAAAGACAATTCCTCTCCTGCAAGCAAAAAAAAAGACTTTAAGCAAAACAAAAAGAAAAACAACAACACCCTTAGGTGTGGATCAGGCAATAAAGCAAATAACTTGCAACTTATCTGGAATGGTACAGGCACAGGATAAATGGAAGGACAATTCCAAGCCAATTCAGAGACACAGGAACAACATCTATAACTGGACCCAGCCAGCAGACACTCCTCTTCTATATAATCCATTAATTTATTTTATCCATCGGAATTGTGGTTTTCTAGCGCAGCATTTAACCCGTTTTTCTCTCAGCCATCTTGTTATTCTATATAATCCAGGCTGATCTGCAATTGGGCTTCCCAAACGCCCAATTAACTCCCACACCTGTTGAGACACAGTCAGCTTCACCCCCAGTCCTAACCACCAGAGGGAGCTCCAAACCATCACCCCCTCGGATGACATTCACAAGAGGTTCCATAGTTTTGAGGATTGACTGAGCACATACGTAACGGACCTGCAGCTAACAATAGCTGCAGTTGAGACATTTCCTCCATATTGACGTCATCGCTGCACAAGCTATTTCCCTGAAACCCTCCAGTTTATTGACAGGTCATGTTTGTGGCCAACAGTGTGGTTTAGTAAATCTGTGCAGTAGCATATTTATATGGAAAGTAAAGACCGCTGTAGACTTAAAAGAAATTTACCATCAATCTGGGTAATGATACTTCGCAATCTCCTGTCCACTTCTCTTTCCTTCAGCCTCTCATGGCGTCTCATTAAAAACAAGTCGAGAAGGAGTAACAGCAACAAGGCGCACGCATTACCCACCTCCGCCCCCTGGCTGGAAGAAATGAGGAAGAAAACTAATATTAAAACTTCAATGACAAATATATTTTCTTGGAAACACGACCCTGAGGTTGGCAGCTAATGACTCATTTCCTGGGTATAATTAATTATAGGTTTAACGCTTTACTGATGCACAGTTTACGAACCAGTCAGATCTCTCCATGAGCCAATAGGAGATTTCTGGGGTCTGCCGTTAAAAGGATTCCGATAGCAAAAACTACAATTATACATCAATTGATTAGAAATGGAGATTATACAGTGACATTGCTGGCTTAGAATCTGTACATTTATAAAATTGAGGACAAAAGGATGGCTCATCACATGGAAGTTGCTCTTTAAACGAGCCCCTGAATTTGTCCAGAACCTCAGTTCTTGTAAGCCCCTGAATCCACTTTGGTGAAACTTGAAGCATCAATGATTTGAAACATTTTCCCACAATATCTGAGAAGGCTACAATGTTCTGCTGTGTTACCGTGTCCTTCTGCTCACACTTCTGTAAATGTATGCCTATACACTCACTGACAGAAGTTCTGTGGCTTATCCATGTTATGCAAATAAAAGCTTATAACCTGACTTTAAATTCATCCATTGGATTCATAAATTACTCTTTTGAACTTGCCAAAATCTGACTTTTCTGTGTTCATTAAATCATCAATATTTCAGCTTTGTAGCAACTTTATTTTCATAACCTAAACCAAATTTTGGAGGGTTTCAGCTTTCAAAAGAGTAATTTATAAAACCAATGGATGAATTGAAAGTCAGCTTATAAGCTTCTATTTACATAACATGGATAAGTGACAGAACTTCTGTCAGGGAGTGTATGTTGTGACCATTTGTAAATTGCTATAAGTTGGAGTCAAACATTGCGTTATATCCATGTGTAGCCAACATCCTAGATGGGCTGCTGAGAAGTGCCTTCCTAAATGTTGCAGCGGTTTTCTGCCGCTTCACGAGAAATATAGAAATTGCTGATGCTGTACTTATTGTTAAAGCACAACTCCAGCATGTTTTTTTCAGCACTTCAGTGGTGCTTTAAATCTAAATTCCCTGCAGCTAGTCTTATACTCAGTTTCCAGTGGCTTCACCTTTTTTCAGTGTCGCTCCGGTCCCGCGGCACCATCTTGTGCCTCTAACTTCTGACAGTCCGTAAGTCATAAGATGAGTTACAAGCCTTCAGTGCAAGTCTATGAGAACCCCAACAAGGCTCTCATAGACTTGTATTGAGTTGTGACCTCCGGCGCACACCAGGAAACACTGGAGCTGACGGCAGGTCACTAACTACGAAGATCTACTGAAGCGTGGGTGAAAATAGATGAGTGAGGGTGAGTATAAAACACAGGGAAGGACTTACAATTAAGTAACCACTCCAACAGTGAAATAAATTAAAAAAAATGCTGGAGTGCCGCTTTAAGGCTATGTGCGCACTTACCGGATTTTTCGCGGATTTTGCCGCGGATTTGCTGCATGTTTCGCTGCAGAAAATGTTCATAACATCTCTGCAGTGAATCACCAGCAAATCCTATGGAGAAAAAAAATCCTGTGCGCACTGGGCGGAATTTGACAGCTGCGTGTTTTGCTGCGGAAATCCCGCAGCAAAAACAAGTGCATGCCACTTCTTTTCCGCACATCGCTGCGGGATTTCACTCCATTGACTCAATGTTAATCATGAAATCCCGCAGGGAATAACGCAGGCAGCAAATTCTGTGCGGTTCACTGCGTTTTGCTGCGTTATTCCCTGCGGTATTTCGCGGTTTACCTCCGGTAATGTACATCACTTGCTTGCGGTTTTGCAGGGAAGTGATGTCATTACAGGAACAGGAAGTCGTGCAGAGAGTAAACACACACACATCACAGACATAGAACACATCACAGACATAGAACACATAGACACAGACACATAGAACACACATAGAAAGAAAACGGAAATATAGAAAACAAAGAACGTGGGCTCCGCTGCATATTCACCGTCCAGCCGAGGTAAGCACACAGCGGCGGCCGGTATTCTCAGGCTGGGGAGGGAGAGGGGCAGGGGTAATGTCCCCCGCCTCACTCCCCCTCCGGCAGCCGAGAATATCAGCCGCAGCTGCCCCGGCACTGTCGCATGCAATATGCGGCACTGCCGGCGTGTCCTCGGCTCTTCTTGCCACCGTGTAGCAGTGGTGGCAAGGTAATAAAAGGGTTAATGATGATGGGGGACCACCGCCATTAACCCCAGGCTTGATCATGGCAGCGTCTATGTGACAGCTGACATGATCAACCCGTAAGTAAAGTGAAGAAAACACAGACACCGAAAAATCCTTTATTTTAAATAAAACAAACAAGCCTCGTTCACCAGTTTATTAACCCCTCCCGCACCAAAGCTCCGGCGTAATCCACACAGCTCCGACTCCGGCGTCCTGCACTGCTGACATCCAGCCGCGATGTGTCACAGACACAGGCTGAATGCAGCAGACAGCAGAGGTAATTATCGGTCATTTCCCACGGCCGGTAATGTGAACTCACTGCCGACCGTGGGAAATGCAGCGATCTGTCCTCTATCTATCTATCTATCCCTCTATCTGTCAGTTTATCTATCCCTCTATCTATTCTTCTGTCTATCTATCTACTCAGAATTAAATGACTTTTTTTTTTTTTTTTTTTTCAATGTGCTTTATTGCAGTGAATGCAATAAAGCACATCCCAACCCGCACGCGGCAAAACCGCGGCAATACCGCGAACAATACCGCGGTAAAACCGCGGCAAACCGCGGCAAACCGCATGCGGTTTTCGGGTGCGGTTTCCCGCGGTTTTTTACCGCGAGTGCGGTAATCTTTGAGAGGATGCGGAATTTTCTCAAGAAAATTCCATTTCCCAGTGCGCACAGAGCCTAATAGACACATGGCTACTGCAAAAGAAAACTGGGGAGGAAAGTGGAAAAGTGAAATAGTAATGAGCCAAAATTGTCAGCAAAGACAAGACATGAATAAAAGAAGTCATCATGTCTGTCTGTGCCGAATGGAGAGGAAGATGCAAAATGAATGACTGTTCAGAAAGAGCGTCGCCTGAGAGTCCCCGGACTTATCCACACATTATACATATATAGGACACAGAGTTGTATGGCTGTACTATTAATGTCAAGTTTGGTTACAATGTAAGGGGCATGTAAATGGGTGTAGTATGTAACGGGGGCATGGTTTTCCCACACAAAATGGAAACCTACTAACAATGCCCATTCCACCCCAGGATGCCCCACAATATTTGTGCACGTTGGAGGAGATTTATCACAACTGGTACTATGTGGAGCAGTTGGCTATAGCAACCAAGTAGTTATCCATTATTGGGAGAGTACATAGAGGCGTCCTCACAAATTGGTAATATGAGGAATTGTATTCCAATCCAGCAAACAGAATGTGGCAATAACATCTCACCAAGTGAGAACTTGACTGAAGAAACAAAAACATGTCCGACGTGACAGCTGCTTTCAGCAGTAGAATGAGAAGTGCTAGCACCCATGGAATGATATGAAGCAGAGCCAAGCTCACCTCCCATCCGGCTGGCTGCCATAACAGCATAGGAGCAGCAGCGTAGCAATCAACATCAGCGCAGCCCCAGGCCAATGAAAGCAAGACGAGCGGTTACCATGATAAAGGAAGCTCCGGCTCCAGTCCTGCGGAGAGAAAACCTACCTATAAAACATGACCTTGGCGCTTCAAAGGGCAAGTGCTGAAAGAAAACAAACCAGCAAGCGTGTCATATAGGATGAAAGCAAATCACAGAACAGAATCCCAAAACACTCATTTTGACCAAGATAGAAAGTTATGAAACCTTACAAAACACTTTACTAAGTAATTTTTCTTCATTCTCGTAAGAAACAACAAACATAAAAATCTGCTTTTCCTCTGTTTATTTGTCTACACTGATATCAGAATGTATTTATGTGGAGTACAGAGGATGGCAGTTATGTGGAGTACAGAGAATGGCAGTTATGTGGAGTACAGAGGATGGCAGTTATGTGGAGTACAGAGGATGGCAGTTATGTGGAGTACAGATGATAGCAGTTATGTGGAGTACAGATGATGGCAGTTATGTGGAGTACAGATGATGGCAGTTATGTGGAGTACAGATGGTGGCAAAATTTTGTTTTCGTAAAAATGGCACCAAAATTTATCACACAATTTCTGATTAACATTGCAATACCTCACAAGTCTCTGTACTGTACTGCTTAGCCACACAGTGATACACGCTAGGGAAGAAGCGATACTTGTCTCTTGGAGAACAGAGTTTCCTAGAATAGCTTGCAGATTTCATATACAGAGCCCCAGGTGCCATAACAGCAAAAATCCCTCCTAAAGTGACCCCATATTGGTAATTACATTTATCTACAGGTGTACTAATTATTTTGACTCCACATGTATATTCCAAAAACAAGCAGCAAAGGATGTTGCAGAGTGAAAATTGCAAATCTGCCATTTTAATGCCCAATACATCGTAGTGCCCATGCATTACGTGCCTCTGGAGACAAGCAGCCTGTAAATTAAGCAGGCTCCCCTCGCTACTGTAATGCCAAACATGTGGATGCTAAATGTGGTTTAGGCTATGTGCGCACTAGAACTGTGAAGTTTCTCAAGAAAAGGTCTTGAGAAACTTCTGGGAGTGGAAGATATCCGGACCTCCGGAAAAAATCCGCACCAAATCCGCATGCGGATTTGCCGCGGATTAGCCGCGAATTTGCCGCGATTTTCCCGCAGGTTGTTCCCTGCGGATTTTGCAGGCTGTACTGCCGAAATCCGCAGGGTAACTGCGGAAAAGAATTGACATGCTCATTTTCTCAAGAAATTCTTCTCAAGAAATTCTTCTCAAGAAATTCTTCTCAAGAAATTCTTCTCAAGGAAATTTCTTGAGAAAAATCTGCAGCGTGCCCACAGCTATTTTTTGTTCACATAGGATTTGCTGGGAAATGTCTGCACAAAGATTGCAGACATTTCTCAAGAAATTTCCGCGGGTAAATCCGCGGGTAAAACGCACTAGTGTGCACATAGCCTTAGGCACGCTGTGGTGCTCAGAAGGGAGTACCCAGAATTTGCTGGATTTCTTTTTTTTTTTTGGGTGGGGGGGTGCATTTCACTTTTCCAGGGATTTTGTTTTACTAGTAAAGTGGAAACCCCCTATATTTCCATTAACAGATAACACGCGGGGACTTTGTTTTTTGTGGATTAAATTGAAACTTTAATTGAAAATATTTTACATAAAATTTTGGATCTCATTTACCCTGTGCTCTCCACTGAGCATTTACATCAGGTTTCCATCTAAATCTCCCAATGATGTGATTCAGTTTAAACTCCAGAGGGATCCACTCACTGTTCAGCTTGACACCTCCAGATTAAAGGCCAGAGAGAGTCCAAAGTGACTTCATCTAAACCCTAGTAGTTAATGTTCCATCGAGGGTTCTGTATAAATCAGGCATTTCAACGATTTACACGTAAACTCTGATGTATGCGCTCAGCGTAGAGCGCAAGATAAATGTGAGCTGAGCATTATTGTGATCTTTGAGAGGAAGAATGATCAAATCAACAATAGGTAAAGAATTAGTATTTATTTTTATGTTGTTCGCCCAGCAGTAGAACTAATATTTTTCAGGTCAGTGTAATTACAGCTATAACAGATTTAATTTTATTTTTTTATTGTGTTTGGCCACTATCACACAAACTAAAACATGTGTGGGTTTAGTTTTTGGGGGTTTTTTTACAAAAAGTTTTCGCATCACTATATTTTGATATTTCTGCCGACAGACTCGTGTGAGGGTTTGTTTTTTTACAGTATGAGTTGAAGTTTTCGAGCACATTACATTTTTTTATTCTGATTTTCTGACTCAGAATGAACAAAAAACAGCAATCAGAAATTGATTTTTTGTTGTTTTTTTTTATGCCGTTGAGGCAGGGACTCCGGGGTTACCGATACCACATTTATATCATTTTTTTTATGTTTTGCACTTTACACAAACTATTTTATAGAAAAAAAGAATTGTTTTTTCATCGTTATATTATGAGAGCTATAGCTTTTTTATTTTTTTCTGACTGAGTGGGGGGCTTGTTTTTTGTAGGACAAGATATGACGTTTTCAGCGTTACCATTTTCATTTGAATTCAACTTTTTGATTGTGTTTTATTCCACTGTTTTTCGATGGGACAGGTTTTGCAACTTTTTTTTTTTTTTTACCATATTCACTGACCATTTCATAGATCGGGTCGCTCTGGATGCAGTGATACCAAGGATGTGTACTTTTTTTATTTTTGTTTTTACATAAAGATATGTATTTATTGGTACACATTTTTTCAGTTTTTTTGTACTTTATTTTGTGATTA
Source organism: Anomaloglossus baeobatrachus (assembly GCF_048569485.1). Classification (NCBI taxonomy): domain Eukaryota; kingdom Metazoa; phylum Chordata; class Amphibia; order Anura; family Aromobatidae; genus Anomaloglossus; species Anomaloglossus baeobatrachus. The sequence goes on along the minus strand of NC_134357.1, from coordinate 299,683,346 downwards.
TTACAAAACAATTTTTGAAATTTGTTACTTAGTCCTTCTATAGGACTTTAAATTTTATTATTGTATTAGTCTGATCACTGGTCTAAAGCTGGGTTTACACACTGCAACATCTCAAACGACATCACTGTAACGTCACCGGTTTTGTGACGCAATAGCGATGTCGTTTGTGATGTTGCAGTGTGTGAAACACATCAGCGACCTGGCCCCTGCTGTGAAGTTGCTGATCGCTACTAATCGTTCAGGACCATTCCTAGGTCCTTTGTTTCCCGCTGTGCAGCATGCATCGCTACAAAGTTTCAGTGTGTGAAAGACTTTGCAGCGACTTTGTTAGCAACTTCCCTTTCAAAAAGCTGCTTATCAACGTCCCCAACAACCAGCTAGGTCGCTCTGCAGGTCCGGATCGCTGTTGCGTTGTTGGCCAGGTTTGCCTGTTTGACAGCTCACCAGCGACTCACCAGAGACTTAGGGAGGTCGCTGTTACGTCACAAAACCGGTGACGTTACAGCGATATCCTTTGCGATGTTGCAGTGTGTAAACCCAGCTTAATGCATTGCAACACACACACATTGCAATGCATTAGACCAGCCAGTGTGAGACTGACAAAACACTTTCAGACCAGCTCCTGGCATGGTTTAACCAGCCACCATAGCTGGGAGAACAGGAGGTCATTATTTGATATATATGTCATGGCAACCATCGGGGCCCCGCGATCACTTTGTGAGGGTACTGATCGGATGGGAAAGGGAGCACCCTCCATTTCTCAACCTTCGATATGTTGTGTTTTGTATTGATCACGGCATATAGAGGGTGAAACAGTCAGGTGTGATGAGGGCAGTTAGAGTATCACTTTAGCCAAGTTCCTGGCAGAGACTGTGCGGGCACGGCTCCGATGCCTGGATAATCACTATGACATACCGGTATGTCATATGTTGGCAAGTCACTACAAAATATGAGTGGAGGTGATGAATGAAAGCTCATGCGTCTACTCAGCCTCCGTTCACACAGCCTGACTGACAGCTGCAGGTTGTACTAACCAATGTGAGCAGAGACACTGAGGAGCTGTCCATCGGGCTAGGTGGGAAGACTTGGAGCTTAAACATTTCTAAACAACTTTTTAAAAACAAAAAAAAAATTAAACTTTCGAATTTGGTTTGTGTCGTCATAGACCCACAAGTCTTTAATTTTTTGGTCACACTTACTATAAGATGCACTCGAGCTTTTGCCAGCAGAACATAGAAATGATATATTTCCTACTAGTTTAAACTTCTCTGACAGGTTAAATAAGCAGAGGGGTCACTAGAGGTCAATAAAGTGCTCTCGGGAGGAGGTCTCTAGAGTTTCACCGCTGATCACAGCCCAGCATCTTGTGCCCTTCCTCCTTCACTGCAGAGTGCTGCAAGCAGGAGCGATACTGGGTTGTGACGAGCGGGGGAAACTCCAGCCACAGCCCAGTCACTCACGGAAGACTGGGGCCGGCCGCAGTGATGTCGGGTCAACTGGATGTTAATATGACATCACCGGATCTCAGGGGTCACGGAGCCCAGGGGTCATGTGGTGGAGATGAGTGGACTGTAATAGCGCCGCTCATAGGCAGAATTGATTACAAAAGGTATCTGAGAAAAGCCTTCTTTATGAGCTTTACATTGATGTGTGGCCACTATGCTGTGTAGAGAACCACCCCTATCAATAACAAGGGAATCCCCAGAGTGCTGATAGGAATTAGGAGTAATTTATGTAAGCCAATATCTGATTGAAATGAAGCTATAATATATATATATATATATATATATATATATATATATATATATATATATATATATATATATATATATATATATAAGAAAAGACATACATATATATGTGTCTTTATACATATATATATATATATACACATACACACACACACACATATACACATATGTATACACACATATAAAATATATATATATATATATATATATATATATATACACATACATACACACACATTTTAATATATACACACACATACACACACACACATATACAGATATATATATATATATATATATATATATATATATATATATATATATATACACACACATATACATATATATATACACACATATACATATGTATATATATATATATATATACACACGTACATATACATGCATATATGTGTGTGTGTGTGTGTATGTGTCTTATGTATATATATATATATATATATATATATATATATATATATATATATATATATATATATATACACATATATATTATATACACATATATATTATATACACATATATATATATATATATATATATATACACACATACATATACATGTACATGCATATATATATATATATATATATATATATATATATATATATATATATATATATATATATATATATATATATATATATAAAAATAAACAAAGGAGATATATATATATATATATATATATATATATATATAAAAAGAGATATGTGTGTATATACAGTGCCTACAAGTAGTATTCAACCCCCTGCAGATTTAGCAGGTTTACACATTCGGAATTAACTTGGCATTGTGACATTTGGACTGTAGATCAGCCTGGAAGTGTGAAATGCACTGCAGCAAAAAAGAATGTTATTTCTTTTTTTATTTTTTTTTAAATTGTGAAAAGTTTATTCAGAGGGTCATTTATTATTCAACCCCTCAATCCACCAGAATTCTGTTTGGTTCCACTAAAGTATTAAGAAGTATTTCAGGCACAAAGAACAATGAGCTTCACATGTTTGGATTAATTATCTCTTTTTCCAGCCTTTTCTGACTAATTAAGACCCTCCCCAAACTTGTGAACAGCACTCATACTTGGTCAACATGGGAAAGACAAAGAAGCATTCCAAGGCCATCAGAGACAAGATCGTGGAGGGTCACAAGGCTGGCAAGGGGTACAAAACCCTTTCCAAGGAGTTGGGCCTACCTGTCTCCACTGTTGGGAGCATCATTCGGAAGTGGAAGGCTTATGGAACTACTGTTAGCCTTCCACGGCCTGGACAGCCTTTGAAAGTTTCCACCCGTGCCGAGGCCAGGCTTGTCCGAAGAGTCAAGGCTAACCCAAGGACAACAAGGAAGGAGCTCATGGCAGTGGGGACATTGGTTTCAGTCAATACCATAAGTAACGTACTCCACCGCAATGGTCTCAATTCCAGACAAGCCCGTAAGGTACCTTTACTTTCAAAGCGTCATGTCAAGGCTCGTCTACAGTTTGCTCATGATCACTTGGAGGACTCTGAGACAGACTGGTTCAAGGTTCTCTGGTCTGATGAGACCAAGATCGAGATCTTTGGTGCCAACCACACACGTGACGTTTGGAGACTGGATGGCACTGCATACGACCCCAAGAATACCATCCCTACAGTCAAGCACGTTGGTGGCAGCATCATGCTGTGGGGCTGTTTCTCAGCCAAGGGGCCTGGCCATCTGGTCCGCATCCATGGGAAGATGGATAGCACGGCCTACCTGGAGATTTTGGCCAAGAACCTCCGCTCCTCCATCAAGGATCTTAAGATGGGTCGTCATTTCATCTTCCAACAAGACAACGACCCAAAGCACACAGCCAAGAAAACCAAGGCCTGGTTCAAGAGGGAAAAAATCAAGGTGTTGCAGTGGCCTAGTCAGTCTCCTGACTTTAACCCAATTGAAAACTTGTGGAAGGAGCTCATAATTAAAGTCCACATGAGACACCCAAAGAACCTAGATAACTTGGAGAAGATCTGCATGGAGGAGTGGGCCAAGATAACTCCAGAGACCTGTGCCAGCCTGATCAGGTATTATAAAAGACGATTATTAGCTGTAATTGCAAACAAGGGGTATTCCACAAAATATTAAACCTAGGGGTTGAATAATAATTGACCCACACTTTTATGTTGAAAATTTAACTGAGCAACATAACTTGTTGGTTTGTAAGATTTATGCTTCTGTTAATAAATCCTGCTCTTGTTTGAAGTTTGCAGGCTCTAACTTATTTGCATCTTATCAAACCTGCTAAATCTGCAGGGGGTTGAATACTACTTGTAGGCACTGTATATACATGTATATATTAGATATATATCTACTAATATATGAGATCAGCTCATGGCCTATATAATGGGTACTTTGCTTGTTCTTCGCTCACATCTAATATTAGTACAGTCAATGGTAAACTATAAATATATTTAGATGTGTTACCAATCCTACAAAAAAACTTTTATTTTGCAAAACGAGAATACTAGAGAATAGGAAACTGATAAATGTGATGTACTCAATAACTTGTTTCACAGAATGACACAGAGAACTGTAGTATGTGATACAGAAGTGTGAAGATAGGAGTATTTATGACACACGGTGATGACCCTTCCCTGGCAAACAACCAGACATCCTTCTACACCTCCTGATGCTGCCCTTCCAGACAGAACACATATAGAGTACACCGCACACATCATTCTCTGCATACAGAACATCCCATCTCACTCATCAAAATCTGTCACGTTTTCTATAAGGTGGCAGCTTTTCCAGTCAGAAAAGATGAGCAGTACACAAACATGATCTTAGCCAACCGAATCTGTAATTCTATTCAAAGGGGTTTTGGAATCTTTTTTGTTACCTTGTGCGTCCCCCTTATTGCTGAAGAACAAACAAGCATGCATCCTTTGGAGCAAATTAAAAGGAACTGGTTACATCCCAAAACACTATTGCAGATATGCAGTTAATTTTAATCTTCAGGTTAATAGCGCTCCAAAGCTGCCAGGCAGCTGCACCGAAAGCCCGGTTACTGGGAAGAAATTAACTTTATTCATCCCAGCAGCCTCCAACTTTCAGTCATAGAGGCGCATCTGGCCTGGCTAGTGTCACCGCTTAGTACATAAGCATAAATCCATAGAAGATCTTTGGATAGTTCTCCGAGATGTTTTGAAAACATCCCTATTGAGTTGCTTCAAAACCTGTGTGTAAGTGTACCTTAGGCCCTGTGCGCACACTGCTTTTTTCCTTACAGGTTTTGCTGCAGTTGTTTTGAAGCAAAAAGAAGCAACATGGCACTTCTTTTCTGAAGGAACCTGTGTTTTTCCATGTGTTTTGCCATTGATAATGTTTAAAAAATGCAGGGACAAAAACACCAAAAACGCACCAAAACTGCATGCATTTTTGGGTGCGTTTTTTTCAGCCAGAGGTGCGTTTTTCTACCAGAGGGTGCGTTTTTTGCTGAAGAAACATATCTGCAGTGGGCACACATTTGCTAAAAGGATTGATACTTTGATGCAATTCTGTAGGCAAAGTTAGATTATTATTTTGTTCTTTTATGTTGCATTTTGGCAAATGCTAAAATTAAAGCATTCTTACTTTGCAGCATTTTTCACACTTAACACTTTTGTTCAGTACTGTATTTAAAAGGGTGGTTCACCCATATTTTTTATTGTCTAGATCGATATTATATTGAGAAACAATGTTTCTCTCAAATACCTTGTGTTGGCAATAGTGCCTGTGAGAGGCGCTAATGCAGACTCCTGTTCCCCGCTCCAGTGACGTCACGTCAAGTGCCGCACACGTCACATCCGTGCAGCCGGCTGCATTCTTCCAGACTCACTGAGCTGTGAGTGATGTTTCACCGCTGTCACAGCCCATCTGCTCCCCGCTCCCCCCTCCCTCCTCCCTCACAGCACAGAGCGTCGCGTCTCCTGCTTGCAGCGTTCTGCTGTGAGGGAGGGGGGAGCGGGGAGCAGATGGGCTGTGACAGTGGTGAAACATCACTCACAGTTCAGTGAGTCTGGAAGAATGCAGTCGGCTGCACGGATGTGACGTGTGCGTCACTTGACGGTGACGTCACTGGAGCGGGGAACAGCGGTCTGCAATAGCGCCTCTCACAGGCACTATTGCCAACACAAGGTATTTGAGAGAAACATTGTTTCTCAATATAATATCGATCTAGACAATAAAAAATATGGGTGAACCACCCCTTTAATTTATTTTGTTCATTTTAATGTTGCTAACTATGCAGGAGATGACAATGTTAGCCCATGTTCACAATCTATTCACACATATGTTTAATATATACACTTGCACGTATAGGAGCCCATGGCAGCTGTAACCCATTAACAATCTGCAATCACGTCACAAGGAGACTTATGGGTGATAAAGGAAACCTGATCTCCGCCATTGCATCCGGAGTGCTGCTGTTCGTTACACCCAGGCTCCCGCATCAATTTTGTGGGAAGGAAATTTCACGACTAATTATTTCAATTTCTAAATCAATACCTGACCAAGGACTTCTACAAAAAATATTAAATATAAAAAGTATACCAAATAGCAAATTCTCCATGAATATCCTTGTCTCCTTCTATACTATACAATAAAAACCATTTGCAATAAAGGAAGACGGTGCCCTAACAAATAATCTATTTCCTTCCTCAACACAAATTTCAGATCTATTGGAGAAATTGGGTGCAGTGAGTCCGAGTGGGGTGGTCTCAGGACCTCCATTCTACAGATCAAAGTGGGTCCTAGAGTTTTAGCTCCCAGGAACAAGTCATTTATCCCCTATTTTATGGATAGATGAGAAATGGTTATTGTGGTACCAACCCTTTAATAGCCATCCGAATATGTAAAGGATCAGAAGGATTTGAAGAAAATGGTTTGCTAATTTACAAGTCCTGACCCAAAGGGAAAGGGATTAGTGAGCTAATCCTACTCAAATGGATCAATACAAGAAAAAAAACCTCAAGGACAGATGTTGTCGGAGACCTCAATGAGGTCTGAGTGTGCTATTATGTATAGGAACCCTTTAAAGATGCAGTCTAAAAATAAGATGGAAGCTATTTGAAATGCTTTCCTTGTGCATAGCACTCCATGTAACCTCACCCTCCAAAACACTGTCCTTTTCTGCTGATGACTCCTCAGCGCAGATGACAGTTGCTCCTGTAAGTGTGACAGGGCCTGGCGTGTGGAGAGTCCCAGACCTGGATGAAGACCATCCTGGAAGTAAGTAGAAAATATCAGGTATTAAACAAAGGCTCAAACCAACAGAAAAGAATACACGAAAATCACTTATCTACCTGGATCTTCTCATTTGGCTCCATAAGGTATAACCTTTGAAGGCAGTCATGTAAAGGCTTCTCGGCTGCCACCGCCACCACTGTTCCTACAGATACAAAATATAACCATTATGGTCCACGCATCGATATATCTCAGCAAGGAAAATGCCTACTTTTATATTACAGTGATTTCCAATTACATAACAAACAAGAACACAAATACCTCGGTATAATCCAGGATTTGCTGATGCTAAGCAACAAAGAATAATGAGAAGCTAATAGCTTCACCGAGACTGTCAGGCTTCAGGGACGAGAGCACACCATCACATAGCTACTCATCTCCCCAGAGGATGTAGGGCGACATAGACGCTGATGGGGACGGCTGGGGACGAGAATTAGCTCATCAGCTAAATACTCAACGGCAAAGTGAAACGCCCCACCCCCATTATATTTTCAGGATGATAAATGAGAATCAAAAATTATGTAAAATGGGGCATCAAAACTGTGTGGCCAGTCATGTGGATGTTGACTTAGTTCACTCAATGTGGAAGATTTACAAAGATAAATGTGCCTAATATTCAGGGCCCACTGGGAGGCGGCGAGGGCCCGCTGGGAGGCGGCGAGAGCCCGCTGGGAGGCGGCGAGAGCCCGCTGGGAGGCGGCGAGAGCCCGCTGGGAGGAGGCGAGAGCCCGCTGGGAGGCGGCGAGAGCCCGCTGGGAGGAGGCGAGAGCCCGCTGGGAGGAGGCGAGAGCCCGCTGGGAGGCGGCGAGAGCCCGCTGGGAGGCGGCGAGGGACCGCTGGGAGGCGGCGAGAGCCCGCTGGGAGGAGGCGGGGGACCGCTGAGAGCAAGCGAGGGACACCTGGGACCGGCGAGGGACAACTGGGACCGGCGAGGGACAACTGGGACCGGCGAGGGACAACTGGGACCGGCGAGGGACAACTGGGACCGGCGAGGGCCAACTGGGACCGGCGAGGGCCAACTGGGACCGGCGAGGGCCAACTGGGACCGGCGAGGGCCAACTGGGACATGGTGTTCATATTATATTTGATCCCTTCAGTGGCTATGTGAGTGCCTAATATCAGGGCCCACTGGGACATGGCATTCATATTATTTGATCCCTTCAGTGCCTCCGTTAGAGCCTAATATCAGGGTCCACTGGGACGCGGTGATCATATTACATTTGATCCCTCCAGTGGCTCTGTGAGGGCTTACATATGAAGCCCTGGAAAGAGGATTTGGACAAATGAGCTGACGGGGCCATTGACTATTATGATTCAGACATTGTGTGCTCTGTTGGACATCATTTTCAGCTGTATCCGCCTACTTGCTGCTACTTGGTGTCAAAGTCCAGATCCGCGTGGTTTCAAAACGTGTCAGAGTGCTGGGCCCGGAATTCTCAGGGAATTCTGGCTAATGATCCGGACCCAGCACTCGGAAATAAAAAAAAAGTAAAGGAAAAATAAAGAAAATGAGAATGAAACAAGCGCTTCATACTTACTGAGGCTCCGACGCGGCTCTACTCTGCTCCCGTGGCTGCTCATTCACTTCCGGGGCCGCACATTATTACTCATACTTATGCACTGCTTTCCCCGTCCACCGGCTGTCCTGGTGTCTGTGATTGGTTGCAATCAGAAGTGCCCGCAGCCTGTGTGACACCGTCTGCCTGCAACCAGTCATAGGCGCTGTCTGGGGCTCTCTATCATTGTAGAAAATAAATAGATAAATAGTCGTATGGTCCCCCTTATGATACTAGCACAGATAAAGCATACGGCTACAGGCTATAACCCCTAGCTGGGCACTTATCTTGGCTGTGTATCAAAATAGGAGAAATTGCATATGGCGTTTTTTTTCTAATTATTTAAATAAATAATTTTAAAAAAACAGCGTGAGCTCCTCCCTACCCAGCCATGATAAGGCCTAACAGCTGGAGGCTGATATTCTCAGGTTGAGGAGACTCATGCTTATAGGGCCACCCACACCTTAAAAATAGCAGCCTGCAGCCGCCCAGAATTGTCACATCCATTAGATGCAACAGTGCTGGAACTTTACCCTGCTCTTCCTGATTGCCCAGGTGCGGTTGCAATCGGGGTAATAAGGGGATAATGTTAGCTCACAGATGCCACTAAGCCCTAGATTAGTTATGGGAGGTGTCAATGAGACCCCCTATTACTAATTTGTAAGTGAAAAGAAATAAACACAAGCACAGAAAAATCCATAATTTGAAATAAGACAAAAAAATACACTATTTCACTCTTTATTAACCCCAAACACCCCTGCAGTTCCGACGTAATCCACACGAGGTCTCACGATGATTCAAGCTCTGTTACATATCTGAATTCACATCGAGCAGCCACAGAACATGTGCATCCGCTGTGAGGTTCAGGCAGAGACTGAGTGAGCCACGCGATCAGAGGTGACCACTCAGGTATTTGCGGTTAGAGCTGGAGGTTCCCACGATCCTCCACCTGGGAGTGCATCTGATCGCAACCAATCACAGTCTACAAAATCGGCAGTGTAGCAAATACTTATTTTCCCCATTTTATATATTTGGGAACACTATCAACATTTATCTTTGACAGAAATTCAAAATAAAACATAAGAGCCTGCAGTTGGTCTATGCCTTATGCAGTATCTTCTATGGCAGAGGTCCCCAACCTTTCTGACCACGAGAGCCACATTCGGCTCTGGGAGAGGGTCCCGAGCCACTTCCAGCTTCCATCCTCCTCACAGTAGTGAAACCCAGAGACACCATTATCAGTACAATGACAGCCAAAGCTTTTCCACAGAAACCACCACAACAAAGCAGAATACCAATAGATCCAGGGGTTTCTACGTGTCCACCATTCAGGTCTGCTCTTCTGTGTGGGCCACAGGTTGGGGACGCCTGTTCAATGGAATTTCTCTCCTTAACCCCTTCACCACCCAGAGATTTTCTATTTATCGTTCTTTCCTCCCCTTCTTCCAGGAGCCATAACTTTCATATTTTTCCATCAATATAGTCATATGGGGGCTTTTTTTTTTTTGCGAAACAAGTTGTACTTTTGAATGACAAAATTCATTATGCCACATATTGTACTGAGAAACAGAAAAAAAAAATTCTAATTGGGGTGCAGTTACAAAAAGGTGCAACTCCACAATTGTTTTTTGGGGTTTTTTTTATTTACCACGTTCACTATCTAGTAAAACTGCCCTGTCATTATGATCCCCCAGGTCAGTACAAGTTCTTAGATACCAAACATGTATAGTTTTACTTTTATCTACGTGGTGAAAAAAAACTCAGATGTCCTCATTTTTCGGGATCTGGGGCTCGGAGATGTGTTATTTTTTGCGTCTTGAGCTGGCGTTTTTATTTATACTATTTTTGTGTAGATGCGATGTTTTGATCGCCTACTATTGTATTTTAATGCAGTGTTGTAGTGACCAAAAAACTTAATTCTGGCATTGTGAATTTTTTTCTCGCTATGCAGTGTACCGATCAGATTAACTGATCTTATATCTTCATAGATCAGGCATTTTTGAACATGGTGATACTAAATATGGTTTATTGGATTTTTTTGTTTTTTTTAATTATTCGTTTATTTTCAATGAGACAATTTGAGCTTTTATGGGTTTGGTTTTTTTTTTACTTTTTATTGAGTTTATTAGGACCCTTAGGGGACTTGAATCCTGCACTGTCCGATTGCTTCTGCTGTTCCAAGTGATGCTTCAGCAGAAATGCCGGTCTTCTGAGAATGACGGCACTCAGCTGGCGTTCACAGACACATTAATATGACAGCGACAGGGGTCATCAGATGACCCCCGACGGTCATGACAACCCATCGTCGCCCCATGATCGCGTTACGGAGCCACCGATGGTGGACAAGAATGGCACGCTCCCGGCCAGTGCGTCTTAAACCCAGCTGTCAAAAATTGACAGTGGGATTTAACTAGTTAACAGGCTCCGATCCACCCATGATTGTTAGCTGTACAGGTCGGCTCATCAGATCAGCAGACATGTAGGGAAAAATGTGGGCTGGGCGAGCCCGCATTAAAGGGACAGACACGGCCTTGGACGAACAAATACGTGCAAGGTCGTGAAGGGGTTAAAGAGCGCCTCACATCACAGAATGACTGTTCAAACCAAGTACAAGCGCTCAGTGCATCATGGCGGGATTAATCATCTAACTGTGCCCTTCTCCAGCTCTATGAAGTCAGAGCGGTCAATCGATGAGGGTGTGTGGAGAAAGAAGGAAACAAACCAGAGCAAAGCTTAAATGTTTGGTCACACCGTGTGGCACCGAGTGACAGTACTTGGTTTGAACAGTTATTCTGTGCTGTGAGTCCCTTTAAAGCACCATTCCAGTAGGGGGGGGGGTCAGCGCTGGAGTGGTGCTTTAAATGCAAGTCCCCTGCCCCTAGAGTTGTACTCAATCTCTGGCATTTTTGTGTTTTTTTGGCACCGCTACGGTCCGGTCCTGCATCGCCATTTTGTGACTAAGTTCTGAAGTCAGATGCTATGTCACAAGTGGACAAATGCAAGTCTATGAGAGCCAGAACGAGGATCTTATAGAGATACACGAAGTTGTGACCTCCGACGCGCTCCAACAAACACTGGAGCTGCTGGCAAGTCACAAATCACCAGAGACCGACCGGAGATAGAAGATGAAGCCGCAGGAAAGGGAGTATAATAAAGGGAGCAGGGGACTTAGATTTAAAGCACCACTCCACTGGGGACATAAAGTAAATCTCTGGAGTGGTGCTTTAACGAGAAACTGTCATGTTCAGAAATATTAACCCACAGATACAGTGGTAATCTGCAGGTACAGTGGTCATAAATCCTGTCCATGGAGCTTACCAAAGCAGCAGCTACAGAGAGAAAATTAAATTATATTCTCCCTGGAGCCGCTTCCATGCAGTCATCAAGGTGGTTCAGGGAGTGGTTACAGTCACCACTCTTCATACAGTGAGTGCGCTGTGATCACTCACCTGCACCTTGACCAACAGCCAGATCAGTTGTGTGTGTGTGTGTGTGTGTGTGTGTGTGTGTGTGTGTGTGTGTGTGTGTGTAGCCAGCTGTCAATCAATGTGAAAGGAAATGATTACAGAGCTCCCTACATGCCCCAATGGCTGCAAGGAGAATAATACAATTTTCTCCCTGTACCACTGATCCAGTTTGACTGCAATAAAGGAACGCTGTTTACCAGGAGATTACCCCTGAATCTGTGGTAAATAGCATTTCTGGAGGTGACCATTTATAGCCGGGTCCAGATGAACAAACATAAAATAATTTGATTTTCCATTCAGAAAAACAAGACGATTTTTTCATTCGTATGTACGTTTTAAATCCACATGAAATCTGTTTTTTAGATCATAATTGAATAAATTGTCAGATCCAGTTATCCTTGCAATAACTGCAGTAGCTCCATCCGTAGGGTATAATTTTTCTTTACTATGGCACACAATGAATATAATGGGTGATTCAAATGTAAAAAAATGGCTGGCTCTCAGTAATGCATGCTGTGGATTTTTACATGTGGACCATTTATGGGAATTACACCATTGATTGCAGTGGTCAGTGCTGTATAACATTTTGCACAGTGACAGATTATACGCTTGTCTGAACCTGGCCTTATAATATACAAGACAGTGCTCCGATACCCCTGTATGTGTGACATCCGTTTTTAACACGGATGCCACATGTACCCATGTTATTTTATGCTGTATTCACACGGTGGTGTTTTCAAAGGACCGTGTGACCCCGCACGTACACATGTAGACATGTCCGTTTTTTCTCCAGCCACACGGGTGTCACTCACACGGATCGCACACTAATGTGATCCATGTGACATCAGTGTGACACGTTCCGGAGAAAACACGGCTCTTTGACATAAAAATATATTCTATATTCACCTGTATCCAGCGATGTTGTCTCCGGCTCTGCTGTCTCCCGCTTCTGACCCACGCTCATTATATTCATTGATTATTCACTGCACTGAGGACCTGGAAGCCAGAGTATTGCGGGGACAGCGCTGCCAAGGACAGCATCGCCGGGGACACTATAGCACCAGCCGGGGACAGCATCGCCAGGGACACTACTGCACCAGCCGGGGGGGGGGGCAGCATTGCCGGGGACACTACAGCACCAGCCGGGGACAGCATTGCCGGGGACACTACAGCACCAGCCGGGGGGGGGCAGCATCGCCGGGGACACTATAGCACCAGCCGGGGACAGCATCGCCAGGGACACTGGGACACTACTGCACCAGCCGGGGGGGGGGGAGGGACAGCATTGCCGGGGACACTACAGCACCAGCCGGGGACAGCATTGCCGGGGACACTACAGCACCAGCCGGGGGGGGGCAGCATCGCCGGGGACACTACAGCACCAGCCGGGGGGGGGCAGCATCGCCGGGGACACTACAGCACCAGCCGGGGGGGCAGCATCGCCGGGGACACTACAGCACCAGCCGGGGACAGCATCGCCGGGGACACTACAGGACCAGCCAGGGGGGACAGCATCGCCGGGGACACTACAGCACCAGCCAGGGGGGACAGCATCGCCGGGGACACTATAGCACCAGCCGGGGGGGGGACAACATCGCCGGAGACAGGTGAGTTATTCAGTAAGCAGTGTGTGTGCAGTGACGTCCAGGAGGTCATTGGAGTTCCCAATGAACTCTGATGAACCCATGAAGTCACCGTCGTGACACCCACTGTAGTGCGGGTGTCATCAGGATGTCAAAGGAGTTCATTGGCACTCCAATGACCTCCTGGATGTCACTACACACACACTGCTTACTGAATACTCACCTGTCACCGGCGATGCTGTCCCCGGTGATGCGGCGATGCTGTCCCTGGCGATGCTGTCCTTGGCGGTGCTGTCCCCGCGATGCTCCGGCTTCCAGGTCCTCAGTGCAGTGAATAATCAATGAATATCATGAGCGGGGGTCAGATGCAGGAGGCAACAGAGCCGAAGAAAACAGGACTGGATACGGGTGAATATAGAAAATCTTTTTATTTCAAAGACCCGTGTTTTCTCCGGTATGTGTCCCACGTATGCAAACACAGATGTCACACATGTGACACACGTATGACCATACTGATGCACGTGGCTTGTACCGAATCAAACACGAACATCTGAAAGGGGCCTAAAATATAGAGTGGAGCTCGGCCCTGTGCATCCACCTTCCCACAGCATTGGGCGTCAAAGGCAGATTGGGCCAAAAAAGATTACAAATTCCCTGCCACACCGTCACCGCGAGCTCACTGACAGATTCTAAGTTAACTCATTCGGAACGCAGTGGCTGCGGCTCTCTTGACCAGAACGTGGCAGCTGCATAGAAATAAATGAAGCGGTCATGCTCAGCTTAGTGAGGCGCTGGCCGGTCTGTGCAATGCCATCCGATCTCGCTGCAATTTGTACCATCTGACACAAAGGCTATAGAGGGCAAATAGTGCAAATTTCAATTGCAGAAAGGATTTTTAGCCCCAAATAGAATCATTTAGGTAAGAAAAAAATAGGCACGAAAGGTGAACAATCCCTTTAAAACGTCGGTCAGACCAATCCTGGCTCAGTGATCTCATGTGCATTTGTCGCACATGAGACAAACACATTGTTCTCATGCCTGACTCCAACTGAGCCAAACTGTGGGTATTATAATCAGTGGCTAGTGTCAGCAGAAGGTGGCTAGCAAAACACTATTAGACACCATACACAATGTTCCCACAGGCCATGGCTTCACAGACCTGCAGGACTCAGTATAAAACACTTGTCCTCACCAGTCCAAACTCTGTCTCCACAACGTCTGTCACCAGCCTCTCCCGGGTTACAGTTTAGCCACAAGCCGCCATGTTCCTGTCATCATTAGCCGCGTTCTGCAATAGTTTTCACCCGCTGTTCTCAATTGTCCCCGTTGCTGAAGTCATTTTCTTGACAAGCGACGTTCAACAAAACAGTGTTCGGTCTCCAACAAAATGGCTGCCTAAGCGGTCTTTAGGGGGATTAATCGGAAGACACTGGTCCGTCTGGAATAAGCGTCGGTTTTCTCTCTAGCAACTAAACATCAGCAGTGGAAAGTTCGCAGTGAAGCAATCAGTGCTTGCCTGCAGGGGGCAGTGTCTGCTGGTTTATACCTACTAGGAGGCTGCGGAGAATACTGCAGTCAGGGAAGGAGTGTTGTGTGCGACCTGCTCGGAACAGGCAGGGTCTGGGGGGGGGCTTTCTTAACGTTTTGGGTGGGCTTCAGTAGTAGGTAGTGTGCACAACACGTCTTTTAGCCCTAGCTAGTATTTTAACCCCTTCCTGATTTGTTGTTTTTCTATTTTGGCGTTTTTATTTTTTCCTCGCCTTCTTCCAAGCGCTTGTTTTATTTTTCCGTTGACACAACCGTGTGAGGATTTATTTTTTATTTTTTAAAAGTTGTTCTTTTGAATCCTGGCAATGTATTAGAAAATGGGGAAAAAAATCCAAAGTGCGGCAAAATAGCGAAATTCTGTAATGTTTTGGAGTCTTCTTTTTTACAGTGTGCGTTATACAGTAAAAATGACCCGGAAATATGATTCTCCAGGTCAGTATTATTACAACAATACCAAACGGGCATAGATTTGTTTTTTTTTTTTTTTATTTAAATAGTTAAAAAAAATTGAGAAATTAAATTTCACTTGCGTATCCATTTACGAGAGCCATGACATTTTCCATTTTCTGATGATGTAGCTGTGTGAGGCTTATTTTCATGGTCCCTGAGCCGAAGTTTGATTTGAAGCCATTTTGGGGTAGATTTTATATATTTATTTTATTTTATTTTTTATTTATTTAATTTTAATTATTTATTTATTGTTTTATTTATTTATTTTTTAACTCTTGAGCCTGTTTTCACCTTCCTGACCCAGCCATTTTTTTCATTACTGACCAGTGTCCCTTTGACAGGCTATAACTCTGGAACGCTTCAGCGGATCTCGATGATTCTCAGATTTTTTTTTTTCGTGACATATTGTACTTCAGGATAGGGGTAAAATTAAGACGATATTTTTTGCACTTTTTTTTGTGAAAATATTGGGAATTCAGCTAAAATTTTAAACATTTTGCTATTTTCAATCTTTGAATTTTCATCCCCATTAGTCCGAGAGTTCTGTCACACAAAATAGTTACTAAATAACATTTCCCACATGTCTACTTTACATCATCGCAATTTTTTAAACATTTTTTTCTTTGTTAGGAAGTTAGAAGGGTTCAAAGTTCATCATCAATTTCTCCAATAAAATTTACAAAACCATTCTTTTAGGGATCACATCACATTTAAAGTGACTTTAACCCCTTCACGACCGGCCGATTTTGCCCTTTCCGTGTTTTTTTTTCGCCATTCTTTTTCCAAGAGACGTAACTTTTTTATTTTTCAGTCAATATGGTCATGTGAGGGCTAGTTTTTTGCAGAACGAACTGTACTTTTAAATGAAACTGATAGTTTTACCATATAGTGTACTGGAAAATGGCAAAAAAAATCCAAATCCTGAAAAATTGCAAAAAAAAGTGTGATTACACTATTGTTTTTGAGATATTTTATCTACAGTGTTCTCCATATGGTAAAACTAACGTGTCACTGTGATGCCGCAGGTCGCAGCGAGTTCGTAGACACCAAACATTAATAAGTTTACTTTTATCTTAAAAGTTTAAAAAAATCAGAAGTTTGTCCAAAAAAAGTGGCGTACGTTTTGCGCCATTTTCAGCAACCTGTAGTGTTCTTGTTTTTCGGGATCTATGGCTCAGTGACGGATTATTTCTTGCGTATCGAGCTGATGTTTTTAACTGTACCATTTTTGCACAGATGCTACGTTTTGATCACCTGTTATTGCATTTTGCGCAAAATTTGTGGCTACCAAAAAACTTAATTTTGGCGTTTGGCAGTTTTTTTGCTGCTATTTTGTTTACCGATCAGATTAATTGCTTTTATATTTTGATTGATCGGGCGTTTCTGAACGCGGCGATACCAAATGTGTGTATATTTTTTATTTTTTAACATTTTAATTTTCAATGGGTCGAAAGGGGAGTGATTTGAACGTTAAGCTTTTTTTATTTTTTTTAATTTTTCAAAACTTTTTTAACTTTTTTTTTTTTATTTTACTAGGTCCCCTAGCGGACTATAACGATCAGCAGTCTGATCGCTCATTCATTTCTCCCGATCAGAGCAGCACCACTCAGAGCGGGAGAAATAGTCATCTCTTGTAATAGCCAGTACTCGGCTGTTTGTTTACAGGTCTAAGGCTCTGTGCGCACTAGGCCGTTTTGCCCGCGGATTTACCCGCGGATTTGCTGCGGAAATTTCTTGAGAAATGTCTGCAATCTTTGTGCAGACATTTCCCAGCAAATCCTATGAGAAAAAAAAATAGCTGTGCGCACACTGCGGATTTTTCTCAAGAAATTTCCTTGAGAAAATTTTCTCGAGAAACTTTCTTGAGAAAATGAGCATGTCCATTATTTTTCGCAGGTACCTGCGGTATACCCCCGGAATTTCACTCCATTCACTGTAATGTAATCGCGAAATTCCGGGGGTATACCGCAGGTAGCAAATGATGTGCGGTATACCCCCGGTATAGCCGCGATTTACCTGCGGTAATGCTCATCACTGCCTGCGGTTTTGCAGGAAGTGATGTCATTATGCCAGGAAGAGGAAGCGGAGCAGAGTAAACACAGACGTCACACTCCCTGGACGCCGCACAGAAGCACTTCCGTGCGACCTCCAGGTGCCCGTGCAGTCTGTGTCCCGCTCCAGCCTCGCGGCTGCCTGCACTGCTGTGTGTCAGTGTCTGCCCGCAGTATCAGCAGCTTGTCACCCTGCAGTGTCAGTGTGTGCCCGCAGTATCGGCAGCTTGTCACGCTGCAGCGCAAGTAGACACTGACACAGGCAGACACTGACACTGCACTGCAGGGTATCAGTGTCTGCCCGCAGTATCAGCAGCTTGTCACGCGGCAGCGCAGGCAGACACTGACACCCTGCAGTGCTGGCAGCCGCGGGGATGACGATCGCTGCTGTCAGGAGGTGAGATCATTACCTGCTGTGACGATCTCCTGCCTCCTGACGTCACCGCGGTCACTGCTGTCTATGCCCGTCTCGCGGGCGGCCCGAGACTGTCACTAGCGGTGACGTCACCGGCTCTCGCGATACTTCTGACAACGCGGCGGGTATAGAAGTCAGTGACAGCGCTGACGTCAGCAGTACAGGAGATGATCACAGCAGGTAATGATCTCATCTATGCTCCTGATGGCAGCGCTCGGCATCCCCTGCAGTGACCTGGGCTATTGATGTTAGCTCAGGTCACTTCATTGCTCTCCCAGCCAATGGGGAACATTCTGTTCTTCATTGACTGGGACAGTGACTATGGTATGGATAGCCGTGCCCCCCCACCTTATTGGATTACGCCGGATGTGGAATTGATTGTTCTTTTCAATAAATTGGTGAAAGAGGGAATGTTTTTTCAAATAAAACTTTTTTTGTTGTCTATTTTTTATTTCTTACTGACTGGGTTGGTGATGTCGGGTATCTGATAGACGCCTGACCTCACCAACCCCAGGGCTTGATGCCAGGTGACATTACACATCTGGCATCAACCCCATATATTACCTCGTTTGCCAACGCACCAGGGCAACGGGATGAGTTGGGTCGAAGCGCCAGGATTGGCACGTCTAATGGATGCGCCACTTCTGGGGCGGCTGCGGCCTACTATTTTTAGGCTGGGGAGTGTCCAATAACAGTGGACCTCCCTAGTCTGAGAATATCAGACCCCAGCTGTCCGCTTTACCTTGGCTGGTGATCCAATTTGGGGGGGACCCCACGTTTTTTGTTTTAAATTATTTATTTAATGTAAAATAACAGCGTGGGGTGCCCTCTGTTTTGGATTACCAGCCAAGGTGAAGCTGCCAGCTGTGGTTTGCAGGCTGCAGCCGTCTGCTTTACCCTAGCTGGTTACAAAAGATGGGGGGACCTCACGTCGTTTTTTTTTTTAATTATTTATTTTATGGCTAAATACAAGGCAAAGCACCCTTTAGTGCCACATGAAAGTCACTAAAGGGTGCCAGCTTAGAAAATGCAGGGAGGTGGGACATTATATAGGTCTTTCTCATCTATCTATCTATCTATTCATCTATCCATCTTTCACTCTATCCATTATCTGTCTATCAATTATCTATATTATTTATTGCAAAACTGCAGGGACCAACCCGCGGTAAATCCGCGGCAAATCCGCATGCGTTTTCCCCGCGGATTTTCCCGCAGGTGCGGAAATCTTCAACTCCCAGAAGTTTCTCAAGAAATTTTCTTGAGAAAAATCACTTTTCTAGTGCGCACAAAGCCTTAGTCATGTGAGCACAGGAGTCATCACATGACCCTATGCTACCATGACAGCCACCGGAAGTCACATGATCACGTCACATGACTTCCGGTATCGGCATGTAAGTAAAGTTTCAGCGCTATCGTGGTTATAATGGAGCTATCACTTATTGACAGCGTCATTTAAGGGGTTAAAAGGCACGGGAGTATAACGATTCCGCTTGTGCCTGGCAGGCACACATATCAGCTGTATAAATCAGCTGAGATGTGTGCCGATTTCCCCGGCATAGATTAACACTATGACCGCTAGGGCGTAATTTTCCCGCCTGTAGTCGTTAAGGGGTTAAGAGGAATTGGTGACAGAAAATACCCAAAAGTGACAACATTCTAAAAACTGCACCCCTCATATTGCTCAAAACCAAATCCAAGAAGTTTATGAAATTTCATGTTATTATTTAGATTTCTATTGCTGTGCCGGACCCATCTCCTTGTGTTATTTTTCGGTATCTTTTTTCTTAAATTTTGATTTAATATACATTATTATGCAACTATTTATTG
Organism: Anomaloglossus baeobatrachus; assembly: GCF_048569485.1. Classification (NCBI taxonomy): domain Eukaryota; kingdom Metazoa; phylum Chordata; class Amphibia; order Anura; family Aromobatidae; genus Anomaloglossus; species Anomaloglossus baeobatrachus. Next base: position 299,663,445 of record NC_134357.1, on the reverse strand, counting down.
TTGTTTGTGGCTATTTCTTGTGAATTGGTTTTCATGCTTGGGCACATTGCAGGGCTCGGAAGTGAATGAGCGCCATTTAAAGTTTAGAGCGCAAAATTGTCTGGAATCATTAGCAGACGGCATGTCATGTTTGGAGACCCTCTGAGGGGCCTAAACAGTGGAGCTCCGCCACATGTGATCCCATTTTGGAAACTAGACCCCTAAAGGAATTTATCTAGATGTTTGGTGAGCACCTTGAACTCCCGGGTGCTTCACAGAATTTTATAACATTGAGCCGTGAAAATGAAAAAATAATTTTTTACCACAAAAAAGTGGTTTTCACATCAAATCTTTCATTTTACAAGGGTACTAGGAGATAATGCAAAGTACATTTTGTTGTGCAATGTTTCCTGAGTTTGCCAGTGCCCCATATGTGGTTGAAAACTATTTTAGGCACAATACAAAATAAATTTAAAGTGTTTCAGCGCACACTCTGATTAGAAAATGCAAAATTGTGCTTTATTGTATAGAGAATTGTTGGACAATATAAGGTGCAGGGGTTTGCGACAGCAAGGTGACGTTTTGACCCACACTGGTTTTGTTCACAATGTCGCTTAATGGTGCTGGGGTAGAGGGCTTTCCCGCGCCTTTGTCATGCTTGCCTTATAGTGTCCAACAATTGTTTATACAGTAAAGCACAATGTTGCATTTTCAATTAAATTGATTCTGGGGTGTGCATACCCCCTCTACCTGCACCTCAACATTTGGACCGAGAGCACAACGAGATATATATCCTACGGTACAAAGTGAAGAGAGGAAGGAACACCATATTTAAGTTCAGATTTAGCTCGAGCGATTTGTCTTTTTGAACTCAAAATTGTCTGGAATCGTTAACGGATGTCAGTCACGTTTGGAGAGACTCTGATATACCTAAACAGTGGAGCTCCCCCACAAATGACCCCATTTTGGAAACCAAACCCCTCAAGAAATGTATCTAGATATTTGGTGAGCACCTTGAACCCCCAGGTGCTTCACAGAATATTATGACATTGAGCCATGAAAATGAAAAACTACATTTGTAACTACATAAATGTTGCTTTAACCCCAAATCTTTCATTTTCACAAGGGTAACAGGAGATAATTAACCATGTAATTTGTTGTGCAATTTCTCCTGAGTATGCCAATACTCCACATGTTGTTGAAAACTATTTTTGAGGAACAGTACAAAGTGAAGGAGCCCCATATTTTAGTTCAGATTTAGTTGGAATGGTTTGTGGGAGCCATGTCACATTCATAGAGCCCCTGAGGTGCCAGAACAGTAGCTATCCCCCACAAGTGACCTCATTTTACAAATTGTACCCCTCAATTCATCCACGGGTGCAGTAAGCATATTGACACTACAGGTGTTATACTATTTGGCAGTAAAGAAAAAATAATTAAATTTTTTCCACAAAATGTTGTTTTAACCTCAAATTTCCAATATTCGCAAGGGTAATAAGTAAAGGAAAAAAGGCCCCATAATGTACTACACAATTTCACCTGAATGTGGCAATACTCCATATGTGACTGTACAGTACTGTTTGGCTGCACCGCAAGACTTCGGAGCGAAGGAGCTCCATTTGATTTTTGGAGCACAGATTTTCCTATAATAGTTTGCAGACTCCATTTGCAGAGCCTCCAAGTGCCAGAACAGGAGCAACCCCCTCAAGTGACCAAATTCTGGAAATGATACCCTTCTGGGAATTCATCTATAGGTGTAGTGACGATTTATTCTTTGGAAAACAGCCATGGTGACAAACGTAATGAATGATGCAGAATGAAAAATTGCAAATAAGCCCTTGTCGTGCTCAGTACATTGTAGTGACCATACATTGAGCCCAGATCGTGATTCTATAAACTTCCACCTCGTAAATTAAGCGGGAACGCCTCAATACAACAATGCCAAATATGTGAACGTTAACTGTGGTTTAGGCACATTGTGAGGCTCAGAAGGGAGGGAGGGGGCATTTGGATTTGGGATTGCAAATTTTGCTGGATTTCTTTTTGAGGAGGGGGCATAGCGTTTTTCCAGAGCCTTTGTGCTACCAGTAACATGGAAAACCCCTATATTTGTGTTAATAGCTGACAGACCTGAGTGGGAACTTATGTTTCTGTGGAACAAAAACAGAGTAAAGTGTTCAGCTCACCAATATTGCAGTCCCGTAGTGAAAGTCCAGCGCACGGATGGTTAGGAATCCCAAGCAATAGCAGAATTTGTATATAAATCCAGCGTAGTCTTATATTCAGTAAAAAAGTTTTTCTTCTTTATTAAAGTAAATAGTCAATTCTAGCCCTAGGTCAGAGCGACGCGTTTCAACAAGACAACTTGTTGAAACGTGTCGCTCTGACCTAGGGCTAGAATTGATTTTTGTATGTCCCTGGATTTTATATATATCTATTTACTTTATTAAAGAAGAAAAACTTTTTTTTACTGAATATAAGACTGCGCTGGATTTATATACTAATTCTGCTATGTTTCTGTGGGTTGCGTTGAATGTAATTTGGTGGCAATTTGGCGTACGGAACATTTTGGATCAAATCACATTTATTTTATACTCTATGCTGAGCACTTTTATCAGGGTTTCCATCTACATCTCTGAAATTCATGAATCAGGTGAAACCCCTGACAGATCCATTCACTATAATGAGGCAGCAGAGTTACTCCGGAGTCCACTTGGCCTCTGTTCCACGGTGTCCGTCTTTTCAAAGGTGAACAAAGTGTTGATAACCGCACTTTGGTGCACATCAAAAAAGATGGACACTGCAGGATCACAGGCCAAATGGAAGTTCAAAATGACTCCCTCTGCCTCATTACAGTGAATTTTCTGTTAGGAATTTTGTCCAAATCACGTTTTTCAGAGATTTGCATAATCCCTGGTGTAAGTGCTCAGCGTAGAGCGCAGGATAAATATGAACTGCACCGTTCTGCCAACTTTGGGAGGTAGAATAAACAAACCAGCAGCAGTTGAAGCATTGGCTTTATTTACTTATTTTTTATAGCGCACACGATGGCTTTATTCCTCAGGTCAGTACGATTACAACAATACCAGATTTATATATATTTTTAGATTTGGTTGCCATCATGCTAAAAACACTTTTTTTTTGTTTTTTTAAATAAAGTTTTTTTGCATCACTGAATTTTGAAGGCTATAGTTTTTTTGTGCCAACAGAGTCATGTGAAGGCTTGTTTTTTTGTGGGGTGAGTTGGAGTTTTTATTGGTTTAATTTTGGGCCACATAATATTTTTTGATCGCTTTCTATTCTGCTTTTTGTGAGACAAAATCAAGAAGAAACAGCAATTCAGGATTTGATTTTTTTATTCTGTTACGCCATTCTTCGTGTCTTACAAGTGATGACAGTTCAGGTCAGGTCAGTACAATAACAGCAATTAAAACATTTATATACACATGAAGTTTTTTGGAGTTGAAAAGGTTAGCCCCCAACCAGAGGTGAGGATTGGTAGAAAAAAGTATACATGCGGGAGGCGTATTAGATAATTAAACTTGACACAAAATACCCGAAAGGCATGGACAACAGAAAGGACACCATGTTTATTTACTAATACTAGCTGTACTACCCGGCTTCGCCTGGGTTAATAACTGATGTTAACAAAATAGAATGTATTAACAAAAATTTATTCTGCACACAAAAAACACAAACAAATACTGTAGATAGAAATGTAATTATTAAAAGGCAAAAACTAAGCTAATAGAAGCATTTCACAACATATATTTCAACCCCACAGATATTCCACACAGATTTAACTAAATTGGCCAAGTAATGTGCTCCGTCTGTCTCTTTCCAGGTCTGTCCTTTTCCCCGTCTGTCTCTTTTCAGGTGTCTCTTTCCAGGTCTGTCTCTTTCCCCGTCTGTCTCTTTCCAGGTCTGTCTCTTTCCCCGTCTGTCTCTTTCCCCGTCTGTCTCTTTCCCCGTCTGTCTCTTTCCCCGTCTGTCTCTTTCCCTGTCTGTCTCTGTCTGTCTCTTTCCCCATCTGTCTCTTTCCCTGTCTGTCTTTTTCCCAGTCTGTCTTTTTCTCCATCTGTCTCTTTCCCCGTCTGCCTGTCTCTGTCTGTCTCTTTCTTTGTCTGTCTTTATCTCTCTGTTTCTTTCCCCATCTGTCTCTTTCCAGGTCTGTCTCTTTCCCAGGTCTGTCTCTTTCCCCATCTGACTCCCCGTCTCTTTTCCTATCTGTATCTTTTCCTGTCTGCCTGTCTCTCTCCTTGTCTGTCTCTATTTCTCTGTCTCTTTCCCCGTCTGTCTCTATCAAGGTCTGTGTCTTTCCCCATCTATCTTTGTCTGTCTCTCTGGCTGTCTCCTCCTTCCCTGTCTCTGTCTGCATATCTGTCTGTCTCTTTCCCCATCTGTCTCTTTCCCCATCTGTCTCTTTCCCCATCTGTCTCTTTCCAGGTCTGTCTCTGTCTGTCTCTTTCACCGGCTGTCTCTGTCTATTTCACTGTTTGTCTCTGTCTGTCTCTTTCCCTATCTGTCTCTATCTCTCTGTCTCTTTCCCCGTCTGTCTCTTTCCCCATCTGTCTCTTTCCAGGTCTGTCTCTTTCCAGGTCTGTCTCTTTCTCCGTCTGTCTCTGTCTGTCTCTGTCTCTTTCACCGTTTGTCTCTCTCTGTCTCTCTCCCTGTCTGTCTCTCTCTGTCTCTCTCTATCCGTCTCCCCACCGACATCTTATTACCTCACATATAAGCTTCTTATACTATGAATGTCTTTTGTTCCTATAGCAACCACTCACAGCTCCTACTAATAACCTGTAGTTCCCAGGTAGTAGCGGGGTTAAATTTTCCTGTCAAAACATAGTCTACGACGTTTCCTGGGTCACATGGGGTTTCTGTGTAAAATTTCGTGATTGTAAATGCGACGGTGCGGATACACTTTTCGTTTCACTTTTTCCCCATTATGTAGATAGGGGCAAAATTTGTTGGTAAATTGGAATGCGCAGGGTTAAAATTATTCCTCATAACATAGCCTATGATGCTCTCGGGGTCCAGACGTGTGAGTGTGCAAAATTTTGTGGCTGTAGCTGCGACGGTGCAGATGCCAATCCTGGACATACATACACACACACATACATACACACATTCAGCTTTATATATTAGATTATGATACTGTATTTACAAATAACTCCTTCAACCCCAAGCTTATTTGACCTTCATGTTCTGGGCCATTTGTTTTCCAATTCTGACCAGTATCACTTTATGAGGTGTAAGATGACTGCTGGTCACATACTAAATGGGAGGTATGTGTCGCAGAGGTGGTTATCTTCTGTAATGCAAACCCGTGAGCAAGCTCCAGTATACATTAGTACTAAGAGAATATTAGGGCCGGGTTTTACGAACAGCGGGAGAGACAGGTGGGCCTGGCTGCTCATAAAGCGCCACCTTTGAGTCATATACCAATTATAAAAAGAGACCAGTAGCCTCATATGGTGTTTGTGAGTGAAGGTTGCTACACCTTCAGAAGCTTGAGTGGCAGAAGGACCTCATATTGAGCGGGCTAGCCTGCAGTAACACGGACTTGCTATTTTCTTGTTTTTGTATCTATATGCTGAGAAATGCTTGCTTTATATTTTCTCCTGGAGCGGTTTATGATATCTGTAAATAAACCAACTGGACTGTTTAAACGGAAACCGTTCCTGTCCTGAACCCACAGCAGAGCGAGCAGCCTCATCACAGAGGTTATAACTCTGGAAAATTTCATTTGATCTCAGTGATTCTGAGATTGTTGGGGTTTTTTTGTTTTTTTCATGACATATTGTACTTCAAGATAGTGGTAAATTTAGGAGTATATTTTGTGCCCTTACTTGTGAAACTATCTGAAATTTGGCAACAAATTTTTAAAATTTTGCATTTTTCAAACATTGAATTTTTATGCTCTTAAACCGGAGTGTTATGTCACACAAAATAGTTAATAGATAACATTTACAGTATATCTACTTTACATCAACACATAATTTTATTTTTGTTAGGCAGTTAGAAGGGTTCAAAGTTTAATCAGGAATTTCTCATTTTTCCAACAAAAATAACAAAACCATTTTTTTAGGTACCACATCACATTTGAAGAGATTTTTAGTGGTCTAGTGGTGATAGTAATATCACTCTTCTGGCCTAAAAGACCATGGTTCTTATGGTTGAGGAGGATGTCAGTCACCAATCCATGGGTGTTCCAGATGTTCTCTCCCAAGGGCCAATTCACTATCCTCAGACAGACAGGTTTCATTTAAAAGCATGGAATTTGAAAGGGCACTACTGAAAGAAAGAGCTTTTTTCCCACAATTTAATATTCACTCTCCTTCAGAGTAGAAAGCTGGTTACCACAAAAAATTATGGTAGAACTTGGAAAAAGTTTTTAGTTTTTACTAGGACGATTCTAGAAGGGTCAGTGCTGATTAGCTCTATTTTGGAATTCCTTCAGAAGGGATTAGAACAGGGTCTATCAGTTATTACTCTAAAAGTCCAGGTGTTAGCTCTTGTGGCCTTTTATGAGCTGGCAGGAGACCATTGGGTTCCTCGATTCATTAAGGCTTGTTCTAGATCAAGACCTATTCGTAACATAGCTTTACCTCCATGGGACCTCAGTCTCGTTCTGAATGCCCTGACAAATCATCCCTTTGAACCTATAGGTTCTATATCAATAAAATGCTTGTCACTTAAAAGTAAGGTGTTGCGTTTTTTTATTTTTGTATTAATAATAATGATTATGAAATCAAGTATTTTTAATACAAAATTAAATTCCCTGTTTATTTAGTTTTTATTTAACTCTAGTTTTACTGAAGCACTGGGGGCTGCCATCTTGGATTTGCTGTGGGTAACAACAGTTATCTCCTTTATGGCAGCCTCCTGTGCAAAGCAGACCGTTGTCGGGCTTCAAAGCCTATACTTAACACAGAAACAGCATCTGCTGTCATCTAGACAAGCCCCCTGGGCTGTCCAGATCACAGCAGAGGGAGGAGATCAGCGCCATCTTTGTGGAGCTCACAGCGTATGCTGTGTGCTCCACTTTCCCCCTGTCACCTCCCCGGATGGATGGGATGAATACTGGCAGCACAGTATATGGGGGCGCGAGGCATTGGGGTACAATCAGTGGGTTATTGGGAAACAGTCAGTGGGTTATTGGGATACAGTCAGTAGGTCATAGGGATACAGTCAGTGGGTCATTGGGATACCGTCAGTGGGGCATTGGGAAACAGTCAGTGGAGCATTGGGATACAGTCAGTGGGGCATTAGGAAACAGTCAGTGGGTCAATGTAAAACAGTCAGTGGGGCACTGGGAAACAATCAGTGAGGCACTGCAAAACAGTCAGTGGGGCATTGGAAAACAGTTAGTGGGTCATTGGGAAACAGTCAGTGGGTCATTGGGAAACAGTCGGTGGGGCACTGGGATACAGTCAGTGAGGCACTGGGAAACAGTCAGTGGGGCACTGGGGTACAGTGCGGCGTGGGATACAGTGGAGCATTATGCATCTGGCCTTAGTGACACTTTAGACATATTAGGATCACTTTGTGGTCATCATCAAAATGGCTCCGCACTGTGATCCTAAACTTCATTCTCTCTTATCCTTTTGGAAACACCCACATTGGGAGGGGGAGGTGTGAGATTATACACAGGAGAGCAGATTTCACCCACTTTTACTGCAGTTGTAATGTGAGCTAGTTCTACAGTAGCTCTACAGTAGTATTTCAGCAGCTGCTCCCTCTAGTGTTTAAGAGGGGAAAATTTCAAACTTTTATTTATTTTTTTTATATTTTTCTCAACTAAAAACAAATAATATTATTTAAACATAAAATTAAATCATTAATACTTTTTATTTTTTCAGTTATTGAAAAAAAATCTTTTTTACGACAGTTTCCCATTACGACAGTCATCTTAACTACTCTGACTTCAGCCAGTGAGGGGAGTGATATTGAGGCGCTATCAATAGATCCCCTTTTACACAATTTTTAAAAGATAGTAATATTGAGACCAGATACAGCATATCTCCCTAAGGTGGTTTCAAAGTTCCAAAGATCCAAAGAGATTGTCCTTCTATCTTTCTTTAAAAATCCTAAAACTCATAAAAAAGAGAAACAGCACTGTTCTGAAACAATACACCATACCGGTAGTTACATATTTTCCTTTTTCACATAAAAATGTTACATTAGCATCAAATTTTGTATTTTCACAAGGGTAACAAGAGAAAATGCACCATACAATTTGTTGAGCAATTTTTCCTGAGTACCCCGATTGCCCATGTGTTATGGAAATCAACTGTTTGGATGCACAGCAGGGCTCAGAAAGGAAGGAACGTCATTTGAGTTTTAGAGTGCAAAATTGTCTGGAATAGATAGCGGACGCCATGTCGCGTTAGGAAAGCCAATGATGTGCATAAACAGTGAAAACCTCCCACAAATGTCCCCATTTTGGAAACTAGACCCCAAAGGAACTTATTAAGATGTTTGATGAGCACCTTAAACCCCCAGGTGCTTCATAGAATTTTATAACATTGAGCCGTGAAAATGAAAAAAATACATTTTTACCACAAAAATGTTGCATTTAACGTCAAATCTTTCATTTTTGGAAAGGTAACAGGTGAAAATTGCACTGTACAATTTGTTGTGCAATTTCTCCTGAGTATGCCAGTACTCCATATGTACTATAATATACTTTTGAAGTTAAGTAAAAAGTGAAGAAGGGAAGGAGTGCCATATTTGAGTTAATATTTAATTGGAATGGTTTGCGGGTGCCATGTCACATTGGCAGAGCCCCTGAGGTGCCAGAACAGCAGAAATCCCCCTCAAGAAAGCCTATTTTACAAACTGCACCTCTCAATGAATTCATCTAGGGGTGCAGTGAACATATTAACAGTACAGGTGTGTCATAACATTTTATATAATTACATTTTTACCATTAAAATGTTGTTTTAACCCCAGATTTCCAATTTTCATAAAGGGAATAAGTAAAAAAAAAAAGGCCCCATAATGTGTTACACAATTTATCCTGAACCTATCAATACCCCTCATGTGACTTCACAGTACTGTTTGGCTGCACCACAGGGCTCGAGAGGGAAAGAGCACCATTTGATTTTTGGAGCACATATTTTCCTAAAATAGAGTGGCATGGGGGAGGGTAGCGGCGGAGGCCCGGCACCAGTACTCTCACAACCCGAATGGATGACGGGGAAAGTGCAGCACACAGCATACACTGTGAGATCCACAAACATGGCGGCGATCTCAGGGGGCTTGTCCAGGTCACAGCAGGTAGCAGACATAATGCATGAGATAGGGTCGGGGAACAACAACTGTCTCTTATGCACAGGGGCAGCCGTACTTGAGGTGAGTAACTCACAGCAAATCCAAGATGTAAGCCCCCAGTGTTTCAGTAAAACTAGAATTAAATAAAAACTAAATAAACAATGAATTTAATTTTGTATTAAAAATACTTGATTTCATAATCAAAAATAGACCAAGGTTATAGTGACTAGGGTATCTTATACAACTAGACCATAAACAATTAAATACCCATAAAAGATATAAATTTATTTGAATCAATTAAAAAACTCTCAAAAACAAACAATCAAAACATACAAAGTGCATGTAATGTGTAGGTACGCATTAGGTGGAAATGTATAGGAAATGTGGAGGGGTCTGAGGTAGGTATATAAGATAGATTGATGTTATATGGACCAACGGGGATATATCTGTCCCTAATCTGTGTCCTACCTACCAATGGGGCTTTAAGCACCCTAGACATGTGGTGCCCCATTCCTCGGTGGCTCGCCCTCACTATTCCTAACTACCTAATTATATATCCACCACCAAGATGAAGAAGTACAAAGTGCAATAAAATCAGCACAAAATTAACAGACACAGCACCATTTATACTCAAAAAGATGGTTGAGACTATTAAGGCACTATATAGACTCTACCCACTAGTTTAGTTATATCCCAGACTGGGGACAAAACCAATATTCCGGGGTCAATGCCTTAAATACCCCCTTTTTATGTACATAGGATCAATACAGAAGGTGCACATCTCTCATAAACTGACCATTAGTTCGATATTAGTCATAGACAAATTAAATAAGTGCTAGAAAAACCACTTACCACTAGATGTTTTTTAGGAAACAATATGAGGTATATAATAAACCTTCCCCAGTAATTTACTGGGTAACCTAATAGTCTCTTAACCATCTTTTGGAGTATAAATGGTGCCGTGTCTGTTAATTTTGTGCTGATTATATTGCACTTTGCACTTCTTCATCTTGGTGGTGGATATATAATTAGGTAGTTAGGAATAGTGAGGGCGAGCCGCCGAGAAATGGGGGCACCACATTTCTAGGGTGCTTAAAGCCCCATTGGTAGGTAGGACACAGATTAGGGACAGATATATAACCATTGGTCCATATAACATCAATCTATCTTATATACCTACCTCAGACCCCTCCACAACATTTCCTATACCTTTCCACCTAATGTGTAGGTAAATTTGTACGTTTTGATTGTTTGTTTGTTTTTGAGAGTTTTTTAATTGATTCAAATAAATTTATATCTTTTATGGGTATTTAATTGTTTATGTCTAGTTGTTTGATTTCATAATCACTATTATTAATACAAAAATAAAAAAACGCAACACCTTACCTTTTAATCCTATATTTACATTATTATTGTGTGCACGTGCATTGAAGTCAGGGGCTGGCTGGCACATTTTAGCATGGGGGTACAATCATAAGTGTTGTGAATTCCATCAGAGATGGTGCTGTCCCTGGGAGTGTTTCTTGACTCCCTCTGGTGGCTAATGCTGGTAGTGAGACTGATTCTGCATCTGTTGCTCAGACAGGTGTAGAAGATGATTGCTGTTTCAGGTAGCCTATTGAGTCCAGTCTGGGGGTATAAAGGAAAGCTGTCTTTGTCTAACCTTTGACGGTGATAATTGTTTTTGCCTCATGATAAGATGTCCTGAATCCTTGTCCTCCAGCCTTTTGGCTTTTTGCCTGCCTCTTTAGGTTTTTGTTTTACTTTTTGAGCCTTTTTTTGGATTCTCCAGGAATGCTTTCAACAGCGTTTTTTCTTTCCTTTGTATCGGTTCTGTTCCCATTTCATCCTGAGTCTGCAGCAATGCCTGATAAGTATTTTGCTCTCTTGGTCTGGGCTTAGTTGGGTCTGAATTTGCACTGAAGGTCTTTTCTGCTTAATGTATGCCTTTTCCTAAACCTGTGTTTGAGAATATTATCTTTTGTGTCTTGCTGGTGAATAAGTGCTTTTCCTGCACCATTTATGGAGAGCGATTTATTCCCAGCAAGAAAGGGAGTTGTTACTACCTGTCTGATCAGAATTTGTATTTTTGTATTTTATGTGTTTTTCGTAGTTATGATCTTTTCTATTACATTTGCATTTTCCATTTACCATATTTTTCGCTTTATAAGACGCACCTGATTATAAGACGCACCCCCAAATTTGGTGAAGGAAAAGAGAATTTTTTTTTTTAATGTTAAATGGGGTCCATCTTATAATGCCAATGTCCGTCTAACAAATCATATAGGGTATATGTCCCTCATAGCCCCCCATCCTAAAATTACCCCCCCTTAATCTGGATATGGCCCCCTTATATTGAATATAGCCCCCTTGTGCTGGGACACGTCCCCCTGTGCTGCCCATAGCCCCTATAGATGCCACACCTCCCCTGTGTTTGATATGGCCACCATGTGTGCTGCCCATGGCCCCTATAGATGGCACACCTCCCCTGTGTTTGATATGGCCCCCATGTGTGCTGCCCATGGCCACTATAGATGGAACATCTCCCCTGTGTTAGATATGCCCCCATGCTGCTGCCCATAATAAAATAAAACACTTTCCTTACCTTCTCAGCGCTGTAATCACTGTGTCTCCCTCCTCGCAGTTGAGCTCCAAGTCCTCCCTCCTACACTTCCTGGTTCTTGCTGCCGGTCATGTGATCGGCACGGCAGAGTGATATCATCTCTGCGTGCCTTATCACAGACAGCAGCAGCAGGAGACCGGAGATCAGCGCTGGAGGAGGTGAGTAAAGCTTTTTTTATTTTACTATGGGCAGCAGCACGGGGGCCATATCTAACACAGGGGGGATCATGTGCGATCAAAGGAGGGCGCAGGCAGATATAATATGCCCGCTGCCCCAGCCCCTCAGCGGTTTATAAGACGCACCCCCTACTTTCCCCCAAAATTTGGGGGAACAAAAGTGCATCTTATAAAGCGAAGAATACGGTAAATCTATGTGCAGAAGAGTTCCTGATATAGTGGGAAAAAGATCGTATGATCTTTAAGGGAATTTGTTTATGATCAGGTGTTGGTATTTTTTCAGGGTTTTTGCTAGCTGAAACCAGTAATCTATCCTATCCTTTTGTATCTAGCTAGCAGGGCTTCACTTTGCTTGACCCTATACTTTCCATCTGTGTGTTGTTTTTTCTTACATCACCGTCGTTATATGTTGGGGGCTTTTACTTTCCTTTGGGGCTCTTCCGAGGCAAGTCAGGTTTCCACATTTCATCTTTGAGGTTAGCTAGTTCTCCGGCGGTGACGAGGCATCTAGGTTGTTTAGGAACGCTCTACTTCTAGTTGTGTTGTTGTAGGTAGGGGATTGCAGCCAGCTAAGTTTCGAGCTACTCTTTGTGCATTATCATCAACCTTTTAATGAGATTTTTGTAGATCTTTTTGCAGTCTCCTGACCATAACACATAAGGCAGTGGCCCTTAAGTTGCGGTGGCCCACCTTTGGTCTGTTTATCTCTGGCCGCTGCATTAAAGCAGCAGTAGTAACAGGCTTCATGAACAGACCGGTACATATATATATGGGAACAGAACTGCGCTTACTGCTTACATAGATACTGCAACAGAACCAAGATGACTACATGGGAACTGCAAGGAGCTTACTACAGAGATATGGGAGAAGGACTGAGCTTACTACAGAGATATGGGAGCAGAACTGAGCTTGCTGCAGAGATAAGGGAGCAGAATCGCGCTTACTACAGAGATATGGGTGCAGAACCAAGCTTACTACAGAAATAAAGCTGGGTTCACACTAAGCGACAGCGACAACGACGTCGCTGTTACGTCACCATTTTCTGTGACGTAACAGCGACCTTGTAAGTCGCTGTTATGATCGCTGCTTAGCTGTCAAACACAGCAGCCGAAGCAGCGATCATAACGACACGTGTCGCTGTGCTGCAACATGTGCAGAGAGCAGGGAGCCGCACACGCTGAGCACTGGCTCCCTGCTCTCCTAGCTACAGTACACATCGGGTTAATTACCCAATGTGTACTGCAGCTACATGTGCAGAGAGCAGGGAGACGCGCACACTGCTTAGCGCTGGCTCCCTACACTCCTAGCTACAGTACACATCGGGTTATATACCCGATGTGTACTGCAGCCACATGTGCAGAGAGCTGGGAGCCGGCGCTGGCAGCGTGAGAGCGGCGGAGGCTGGTAACGAAGGTAAATATCGGGTAACCACCTTGGTTACCCGATGTTTACCTTGGTTACAGCTTACCGCAGGCTGCCAGACGCCGGCTCCTGCTCTCTGCACATTCAGGATTGTTGCTCTCTCGCTGTCACACACAGCGATGTGTGCTTATCAGCGGGAGAGCAGCAATAAAAAAACGAACCAGGGCTGTGTGTAACGAGCAGCGATCTCACAGCAGGGGCCAGATCGCTGCTCAGTGTCACACACAGCGAGATCGCTAATGAGGACACTGCTGCGTCACAAAAACAGTGACTCAGCAGCGATCTCGCTGTGTGTGAAGCACCCCTAAGGGAGCAGAACCTTGCTTACTACAGATAAAAGAGAACAGAATCAAGCTTACTACAGATAAGGGTGCAAAACTGAGCTTACCGCAGAGATAAAGGAGCAGAACCACACTTACTACAGAGATAAGGGTGCAGAACCGAGCTTACTGCAGAGAGAAGGGAGCAGAACTGAGCTTACTGCAGAGATAAGGGTGCAGAACCGAGCTTACTGCAGAGATAAGGGTGCAGAACCGACCTTACTACAGAGATACGAGATCAGAACCGAGCTTACTACAGAGATAAAGGTGCAGAACTGAGCTTACTACAGAGATATGGGAGCAGAACTGAACTGAACTTACTGCAGAGATAAGGGTACAGAACTGAGGTTACTGCAGAGATAAGGGAGCAGAACCGAGCTTACTACAGAGGTACGGGAGTAGAACCGAGCTTACTACAGAGATACGAGATCAGAACTGAGTTTACTACAGAGATTAGGGAGCAGAACCAAGCTTATTACAGAGATGAGGGTGCAGAACCGAGTTTACTACAGAGATATGGAAGCAGAATCAAGCTTACTGCAAAGATAAGGGTGCAGAACCAAGCTTACTACAGAGATAAGGGAGCAGAAACAAGCTTACTACACAAATAAGAGAACAGAACCGAGCTTACTACAGAGATATGGAAGCAGAACCGAGCTTACTACAGAGATATGGGAACAGAACTGAGCTTACTACAGAGATAAGGGAGCAGAACCGAGCTAACTGCAGAGATAAGGGTGCAGAACCGAGCTTACTACAGAGATAGGAGATCAGAACTGAGCTTACTATAGAGATACAGGAGCAGAACCAAGCTTGCTACATAGCTATGGGAACAAAATCGAGCATAATGTATCCATACAGGAAAAAAATCGTACTTATGCAGGCATCACACGAGACGATATATTGTGCGATATGTCGGCGGGGTCACGTCGTAAGTGACGCACATCCGGCATCGTTTGATATATCGTAGCGTGTGACAGCTACAAGCAACGGTGAACGAGCAAAAATACTCACCTTATCGTTGCTCGTTGACACGTCGCTCATTTTCAAAAAGTGGTTTCTTCTTCTCTGCGCTGGTTGTTCATCGTACCCGGGGCAGCACACATCGCTACGTGTGACACCCCGGGAACGATGAACACAGCTTACCTGCGGCCGCCGGCAATGCGAAGGACGGAGGTGGGCGGGATGTTTACGTCCCGCTCATCTCCACCCCTCCACTTTTATTGGCGGGCTTACGTCCCGGGATCCCGGGAGCGATGGCGGAGAGCAGCTGAGGTGTTGGCCCCTCTGTGGGTAGGGGCTGTTGGTCCTGGGGCCCCGGTTGGGGAGTAGGGAGGAGGTATAGGTGCAGGTGCCGAGGCGGGGAGGCAGCGTGGGCGCGGGTGCAACGTTGCGGTGCCGGATGGCACTGTTGTACTCACTCAGACACAGAAGGACAGAGTCTCTGGTAAACCAAACGGCTGGATGGACGGGGCCCACAGCCGGCTGCGGTGTTCTCACTCTCCCCGGACGGGTTGATGGTGGCTGTCGTTTTCCTGCACCTGTGTAAGTGTATTTGACTCCTATGGCTTCCCACGGGTAGTCCGCTCCCCGGCGTGTACGTGTCGGGAGAGCCCGTTTGCCCGCAGGCACTGGCCTTTGGATCTCTGGCCCTTGGCGGTGGCACTTATCCGGACTGGTTGGGCTGTTGCCTTCTGACGGGACTTAGGTGGGAATGAACCCCTGAGGTCCAGACCGCAATCAGATAATTTGACCTTTTCGGCGGCTCCTAGCCTAGTCAGGGTCTGAGTACCCTGCCTTGGTGCTTGGCTTCAATCTGCTCCCCGGTTTGGTACCGGCGGGCCACCGCTCGACCCCAGTCCTACGGTTCCGCTGACCTACACCAACTCCTGCAGACGGCTACCACCGTCTGCCGACCTTGCTGAACATGCCTGGGCTCCAACCCAGACACCAACAGTTTTTCACTCCTCTCACTTTCACTGCCTAACACAATCTCTTCTGTCTTTTCCCGCCTCCAGGCCTGTGAACTCCTCGGTGGGTGGGGTCAACCGCCTGGCTCCGCCCCACCTGGTGTGGACATCAGGCCTGGAGGGTGGCAACAAGGATTTGATTGACTGGTGTCACCTACCCAGGGGAAAGGGTGTGTGTGTGTGTGTGTGTTAGTGTACTGTGACCCCTGGGGGTCCAGGGCATCACACTCCCCCTTGGTTAAATGCAGACCGTCCGCGGGCTGCCCGTCCATCACCGGTTTTATTTTCTGAAAAATATAAATAACAGGGAAACAAACAAATGGTATGCATATTTTTTTCAGATCTTCCCTTACGGAAGGCGCATTACTTCAAACGTTGCAAACGGTAATAAAACATTTTTAATAACAATGGACGGGTCCCAGTTCTTCCGCTTTCCCTCCCTAACAACCTAAACCTTGATGCTGCCCCTAAGAAGCGTGCAGCACCCCTTTTCCCCAGTCCGGAAACAGGAACCTTGTTCAGGTCGCCCAAGCGGAAATGGGTACGGTGTCTCGCACCCGGTTGTCATTCAGGGGGCCCCACGTCCAGGGGGACCCCTGACCCCGGAGGATGGTCACCGGTCCTGGTGGTGACTGGACCCCAGCCTGCTCTGCTGTGGGTCCTTCCTCCAACCTACCTCTCCGGAAGCGGTTAACGGAACTCCAGCCCAGAATTATTTACAAGCCCACCAGTTTGTGGGTGGCCTGCGAGTTCTCGGCCATGTTCATGATTTCTCATGTGGGAAGGGGCTTTTAGGGGTTAACGGTGACAAAGGGGGCCACATCAGTCCCAACTGGGACGGGCGCTTCACAGCTCAGCACTGCCTGAAGAAAAACACAACTTAGGGTCCCAACGGGGGACAACAGTTCCGCAACGGGGGTCCGCTGCCTTTACTTGAGGTCGCCTTCCTCATACTCCTCCAGCTCCACATCCGGACGGTACGGTGGGGGAGGGGACTGGGGCCGCCTCGGGACACTACGGCTTTCTCTCTCCTTCACATCAAGGGCGAACCAGCCCCTCTCCCCGCAGTGCCGGGTGTACGTCACCATGTCACCCGGTTGCAGGTCACGGCCAGGGTGGCCCATTGGGAGATGGGAGTTCACGTCTCTGCGAGCCACAAAGATTTCGGCCTCCAGGCCCGGCTCGTAAATGAACCCATATCCTCGCTTGGGATCGAACCGCCTGACCTGGCCCTCGTAGATCGGGCCCCGCACCCGGTAGGTGGCGTTCCGGAGATTGTCTTTTTCCCGGATTGTGCGGGCCACCACTTCAGCTCTTTGCTGCTCCCTGGCGGCAATCTCACGGCCCAGCTGGCTCGGCTGCCGATCCCAAAAGGGGGCACCTGCGTACCCCTGCTGCGCGCGGGTCGGGCCCCGCCGGATCTTCCCCGTACCGGCTACGACCAATACCCTCGCTGGGAAGTCCTGCGGTGACGCGGTCTGGGATGCTGCCTTACAGCGGCGACCCGGCGCTGCCTCAGCCGAAGCTTGGGGTTCAGGGATGACAGGCCTCACCTGCTGGGCCCTCCTGCTGGCGTCTTCCACTACTTCCGTGGCCGGGCGGACAGCCGGAGCGGGACTCTCTTGGGAGCGGTCACTTCCGGGACCGGCGGCTTCACCTCACGGACGGACACCTCCTGAGGAACCTTCCACGGTAACTGGATCGGTGCGGGTTGTTCATAGGGTCGTCCGCGGGCAGCGCCTACAGGCTTGTCCTCTGGGGCGGGCGAGTTAGACTCCGCTGCCAGTGTTGGGGGCAGCGGACCGATTGACAGGGCAGCGACAACCGATACGGGTGGCTGGGGAGGCAGCAGGGTGAACGGTCACAGACTGGGCCCCTCAGCCACAGCGACCGGTCCCTCCGGGACACAGGGGCGTGGGTCGCTTACCTGCTCTTCCAGCACTGCCTCCGCCTCGCGTTTCCGCACGGCCGCCGCCACCTCTTCTATTTTGGCCGCCCATCGCTCCATGAGGAACCGGACTTGGGCCTGCAGACAGCAGCACATCTGCACTGTCCGGGCCTCCACCCACGCCGCTGTTCCTGGCGCGAGCTCCGGGATCTCAGGGTTGCCAAACGGGACGGACATCTTGCGCGTGTGCTTCCAGGAACCGGATGGATGGCAGAGTCCTGGCGTCCCTGCCCTTTATCCCCTCTGTTACATGAGGCAGGCCTTCACCTGTTCCCCCTTGGTTCTCTCCGGCACCTCCTTTCTCTGGGGGTGGGGCTTCACCTTCGCGCCTTCCCTGCTCGGGGAAGACGACTCAAGCGGGAACTTTCGCGCCCAAGATGGCGGATTTTCAAATTTTTCGGCCGGACACCACCAGCGGGGACTGCAAGGCGCACTTCTACTGGTAAGTAGACGGTTCTATCCTGTTCGTGACGCCAAGTTGTCGCGGGCGGAGGGGTGGGGAACGCCACTCGTCTGGAATCGCTGGCGCTCGGGTCCGGTGCTTCTGCTCCTCGGTGGCTCGAGCAGCGCCTTCTCGCCCACGAGTGAAAAGGGGAGGTTTGTGGTGGGTATTTGGGATGTCGGTCGTGACGCCACCCACGGGTTGTGGAGATGGTGGGCACCACCGCTGCTGGTGACGGGGCATCCCGGGAGCGATGGCGGAGAGCAGCTGAGGTGTTGGCCCCTCCGTGGGTAGGGGTTGTTGGTCCCGGGGCCCCGGTTGGGGAGTAGGGAGGAGGTATAGGTGCAGGTGCCGAGGCGGGGAGGCAGCGTGGGCGCGGGTGCAACGTTGCGGTGCCGGATGGCACTGTTGTACTCACTCAGACACAGAAGGACAGTCTCTGGTAAACCAAACGGCTGGATGGACGAGGCCCACAGCCGGCTTCAGTGTCCTCACTCTCCCCGGACGGGTTGATGGTGGCTGTCGTTTTCCTGCACCTGTGTAAGTGTACTTGACTCCTATGGCTTCCCACGGGTAGTCTGCTCCCCGGCGTGTACGTGTCGGGAGAGCCCGTTTGCCCGCAGGCGTTGGCCCTTGGATCTTTGGCCCTTGGCGGTGGCACTTATCTGGACTGGTTGGGCTGTTGCCTTCTGATGGGACTTAGGTGGGAATGAACCCCTGAGGTCCAGACCGCAATCAGATAATTTGACCTTTTTGGCGGCTCCTAGCCTAGTCGCAGTCTGAGTACCCTGCCTTGGTGCTTGGCTTCAATCTGCTCCTTGGTTCGGTACCGGCGGGCCACCGCCCGACCCTGGTCCTATGGTTCCGCTGACCTACACCAACTCCTGCAGATGGCCACCACCGTCTGCTGACCTTGCTGAACATGCCTGGGCTCCAACCCAGACACCAACAGTTTTTCACTCCTCTCACTTTCACTGCCTAACACAATCTCTCCTGTCTTTTCCCGCCTCCAGGCCTGTGAACTTCTCGGTGGGTGGGGTCAACCACCTGGCTCTGCCCCACCTGGTGTGGACATCAAGCCTGGAGGGTGGCAACAAGGATTTGATTGACTGGTGTCACGTACCCAGGGGAAGGGGGGTGTGTGTGTGTGTTAGTGTACTGTGACCCCTGGGGGTCCAGGGTGTCACACGATCGCTCGTGCGATCGCACGATAGATCGTCTCGTGTGATGCCCACATTAGTCTACAACATAGAAACAGCAATAGAACCAAGCCTCCTACATAGCTATGGGAAAAGAACAAGCTTAATGCATAGACATAGTACCAGAACTAAGCTAACTGCTTAAATATGGTACCATACCTGAGCTTACTATATATATATATATATATATATATATATATATGTATATATATATGAGCAAAACCACACTTACTACATAGATACAGTACCATAACCCAGCTAACTACATGTACAACAATTACAAAGCTTCTCCTATATTTTCATTGTTAAACTTGTACGGAACACGGATGGTACACGGACTATACACTGAAGCAATCTGTGTGCTGTACGTGTTTTTCACGGCCCCATAGACTTCTATTAGCCCTTGTCATCTGTGCTGCTGGAAAAAAACAGATGTCTCCATGTTGATCACACACAGTTTGTGTAAATACACGGACATGTGAGCAGCACCATAGGTTATAATGGGTACGTGTGGTAACTGTGAAAAAAACTTATACAACACGAATCAGATACACAGACACGTGAGGATACCATAGGTGGTGACATAGCTACGTCAGTGCAGGGGTTAATTTCATTTTTCTTTTCATAAACATGGAAAGACAAATGAAATTCCCTAAGACATTTGTGAACGAAGCCTTAAGGGGGCGTTACACGCAACGACATCGCTAACGAGATGTCGTTGGGGTCATGGAATTCGTGACACACATCTGGCCTCGTTAGCGTCGTTGTTGCATGTGAAACGCACGAATGACCGCTAACGATCAAAATTACTCACCTAATCGTTGATCGTTGACTCGTCGTTCTAATCCCAAATATCGTTGCTGTTGCAGGACGCAGGTTGTTCGTCGTTCCTGCGGCAGCACACATCGCTGTGTGTGACACCGCAGGAACGAGGAACAACATCGTACCTGCGGCCGCCGACAATGAGGAAGGAAGGAGGTGGGTGGGATGTTACACCGCTCATCTCCGCCCCTCCGCTTCTATTGGGCGGCCGCTTAGTGACACCGCTGTGACGCCGCATGAACCGCCCCCTTAGAAAGGAGGAGGTTCGCTGGCCACAGCGACGTCGGTAGGAAGGTAAGTATGTGTGACGGGTGTTAGCGATGTTGTGCGCCACGGTCAGCGATTTGCCCGTGACGCACAACCGACGGGGGTGGGTGCTTTCACCAGTGACATCGCTAGCGATGCCGCTTTGTGTAAAGTGTCCTTTAGGACCCGTGCCCACGATTAGTGTCAGCAGAGTTTTAGACTCAGAGTATTTTCACTGTGTCCAATATGCTGTGTTGTACAGTACAAGCACAGTGGATGGGATTTATAGAAATCTCCAGCCCCCTGGTCTTCTTCTAGATGCTCCATAAACAGACCTATGGCGCTGCTTTCCTATTCTCAACATGTCAATTTATTCTAACAGCAATGCTAGTGATCTGAGCGGGAGAACACCGCAAAAAGCCACTGGCAGTCACCCTGATCGTGTGCATGGACAGTGCGATCTCCGGCCCCAGAGACTAGCGTCTCCACCAGAGATAGTACGCTGCGTCCGTGAAGATGCCTAATGGTGGGCACGCACCCTTATAGATTTAGTGTTGTGCCCTAAAGATACAAATGTTTTACAAATACACCACAATACACTATAAGGCTCTCCTGCGGGGCTGAAAGTGCTCTCCACAGGGACCACAGTGGCCTGTGCCCACAATCAGGGTTCGGGCCACTGTAGTCTCTCTCTTCTGTTCTCTCTGTGGAAATACTTGTGGCTACATATCAATAAATTGACATGCCAGGGCTTAAGAAGCCGCACCACAGGTCAGTTTTTGCTGTGGATTGTACACGTGCAGTGGGCATACCATCTACCTGCGGAGGGCCTACCATCTCAGCTGCCACTACCACCCTCCTTGGGAGTACCCACATTGAGCAGTGGCGGTTCCCAATCTCTAACCGCAACCCGCAAGTGGCGTCACGAACATTAAAGCGGGCTTTACACGCTACGATATATCTAACGAGATGTCGGCAGGGTCACGTTGTAAGTGACGCACATCCGGCATCGTTAGTGATATCGTAGCGTGTGACAGCTATGAACGAGCAGAAATACTCACCTTCTCGTTCATCGTTGACACGTCGCTTATTTTCTAAAAATCGAACGTCCTGTTGTTCACTGTTCCCGAGGCAGCACACATCGCTCCGTGTGACACCCCGGGAACGATGAACTGCAGCTTACCTGCGTCCTGCCGGCAATGCGGAAGGAAAGAGGTGGGCGGGATTTTACGTCCCGCTCATCTCCGCCCCTCCGCTTCTATTGGCCGGCCGCTAAGTGACGTCGCTGTGACGCCGAACGTCCCTCCCCCTTCAGGAAGTGGATGTTTGCCGCCCACAGCGAGGTCGTTTGGAAGGTAAGTACGTGTGACGGGGGGTTACAACATTGTGCGACACGGGCAAGAAATTGCCCGTGCCGCACAAACGATTGGGGTGGGTGCGATCGCAAATGCGATTGCACGAGAAATCGACACATGTAAAGCAGCCTTAAGACTCATGCCCAGGGCTTCCAAAAACCTGAAGCCAACCCTGCTGATCACCATGGAGAGGAAATGGTGATGTGCTCCTTCCCTTTTGGGGAGACAAGTGGAAATTTAACCTCTTCCCAACTTGTTTTTTTCTGTTTTTGCATTAATTTTTCCTCTCCTTCGTCCAAGAACATAACTTTTTTTGTATTTTTCTGTTCACATAATGGTATGATGGCTTGGTTTTTTTGCAGTACGAATTGTACTTTTGAGTGTCACCATTCATTTTATCATGTGAAGTATTGTACACTGGGGCAAAAATCGCAAGTGCTGTAAATTTGCAACAAATTTTTTTTTTATCATAATTGTTTTGTTTTTTTTATTTAGGGTGTTCACTATACGGAAAAAAAATCTCCGCAATATAACTCTCCAGGTCAGTGGGAATATGGCAAATACTAAAAGTCTAGTTTTTTTTTTATTATATTTCAGTGGTGAAAATAAATTTCAAAATTTACACACACAAAAAAAATCGGCCAGTTTCCAAGTCTCGTGTGGGTCTGTTTGAGTGCATCTTTTTTAGTGCCATGAGCAGACTTTTTTATTGATACCATTTTGAGGTATACGGTAATTTCATGTTTTGATTACCATTTATTCCATTTTTTGCAGTGTTGCAGCAGCCGAATAAACTTAATTCTTGCATATCGATTACGGTATTTTTTTCTCAGTACACAGTTTATCGTTTATTTTAGAATTTGATACATTGGACTTTTACGAACACATCGATACTAGATATGTGTATTTTTTATTATTATTTCTTTATTGTTAATAAGGAAAAGGGTAGTGATTTGAACTTTTATATTATTAAAATATTTAAAAAATATTTTTCCAATTTTTATTGTACTTTATCAGTCTTGGAAATTGAACCTGCGATTATTTGATGACGTACTATACAGGGCTTTGCTATAGTACTACTGTGTGTAGCAAAAATTACGGTTAGGCTTTCACAAGCGTTCCGTTATGACATGCTTTGGGGTGTTCAGCAGATCACTGCCTAGCATGTCAACTGTTCGAGGTAGATGATGGCTAAATATTACAGCCATGATCTGTCGGGAAAGGTGAGGGCTTAGCTTGCGACTTCACATCAAATTCAGGGAGCTGGCATATGACATGACTAACTGTATGTCATATGTCGATAAGGGGATAAACTGAATCCATTGCTTATATACCATGGTGATAACCTAAGAACTTTGAAAAGAAACAAGGCTATGAAGAGCAAGCTTATTCTAATGTGGAAGGTAAATGGTAAAGCACAAGTAACCCGGCAATATTTTGTGTATTCATGTATGTTGTCTTTGGCCTATCGGTGAAAAAATATCTTCAGGGGAAAAACAGGTGTCACTGAGAGCTCTTGTCATGGGTAATGATCCTGCAAACACCTAAGGACCAGAGGAAATATTGATGTTTATATTTAATTTCAGTCACAATTTTGCCACCAAATACACCTCCTTATATTCAGCCTACAGTAGTATCCCATTTTCACAAACTCTACACAAGTGATCTCTTTCAGAGGTGCTTTGAAATCACCTCTGACACTCTGTTGACTGACCCTACAAAAGTTTTGGAAGCAGCATTTAAGCATTCTATATAGCATACTCAAACCTTGGGGTGACATCTGTCACGCTGCCCGGGTCTCGCCGCCTGTCACTCACCGCTCCGGTCCCCGGTCCTCCTGCCCGCGGCTGCCCCTCTCACTCCCCCTCCTCTGCATCCTCCGTGCCTCCCATTCACCGTCCCGGCGTCTCCCTGCGACCCAGGACACTCTGTCTGGCACCCCTGCATCTCCTTCACCGCTTCCTGTACTGGCCTTCGGCACTCGGGCCTCGCGCATGCGCATTAGGGCGCGTGCGCGCTCACTCACCTGCTCTTAAAGGGCCAGCGTCCCGGGAATAGGATATGACTGATACAGGTACAGGGTATATAGAATTCCCTTTCCAGGTGGGCGGTGCCTTTTCAACATGTTCCCAGAGCTAGGTGTTCAGGTCCCTCTGTGCCTTGTGTTCCGATTAACACTATCTCTTCCGCAGAGTCTGTCTGCCGCCCTGACCTGGTCCTGACTGCTGAATCCCCAGGAAGTACCCCGGTGACTGTCTGCTGGGGATCCTGCCATCTTCCGTCAGCCTGAACCCGTCACTGATCCCCGACTTCACCTGGTAACACCAGCCTGCACGTCTCACTGGACCCGGACCCCGTCTGCTTTTCCTACCCAGCACCTGAACCTGGTTACAGTCATCCGTCCTGCCTACGGTGCCCTTGGACTCAGAGACATTCCTGTGCAGATAACTAAAGGACTCTAAAGGGGGCTTTACACGCTACGATATTGTTAATGTTTTGTCGTCGGGGTCAAGTTGTTAGTGACGCACATCCGGCGTCATTAACGATATCGCAGCGTGTGACACTGACCAGTGACCTTAAGCGACCTCAAAAATGGTGAAAATCGTTCACCATGGAGAGGTCGCCCCAAACTCAAAAATCGATAAGGGTTGTTTATCCAGGTGGTTCATCGCTCATGCGGCAGCACACATCGCTGTGTGTGACACCGCAGGAGCGAGGAACGTCTCCTTACCTGCCGCCGACCACAATGCGGAAGGAAGGAGGTGGGCGGGATGTTACGTCCTGCTCATCTCCGCCCCTCCGCTTTGATTGGCCGGCCGCTTAGTGACGTTGCGGTGACGTCGCTGTGATGCCGAACGTCCCTCCCCCTTGAAGGAGGGATTGTTCAGCAGTCACAGCGCCGACCAGGTAAGTATGTGTGACGCTGCCATAGCGATAATGTTCGCTACGGCAGCGATCACAAACAATCGCATGTGCGACGGGGGCGGGTACTTACACGCTCGCTATCGCTACAAATTGCTAGCGATATCGCTACCGTGTCAAGCCCCCTTTACCCCTAGTGTTCCGGCTACCGTGCATCTTGGACCTCTGGTGGGGTGATCGGACAGTCCCTGTATATGGGTTAGCTCTGGGTTGCCTCACTGGGGGAGTCCAGTGCACGCCCCGTGAATCCACCTCCAGGACGTTACAACATCATGAAGAAACTGTGGACAGATGCTGTAGCAGAGGGGAACTTAAAAGGATTTGGGTATGTGTCCATGGGCCTGGAGAATGACTGTGATGATGTGGAGAAGTTGGTAAATGAGCACCAAGAATAGCTGAAGACGAAACTGTAGAACTTGGAGAAAAAAATGTGAGAGATGGCAGCACTGGAATCAGAATATGCAGCTGAGGAAAAGGAGCAAAGAGGAACTTCCCACTGCAGTGCTAAAATAAATTTGTGCCAGATGGTCAGAAATGCTAATCATCACTGTAACAGAGCTTGAACAGACTGTATTCTTTTTTTTATCAAATATTTTTATTGAATATATATATATATATATATATATATATATATATATATATATATACAGTACTGTTCAAAAATTTGGGGTCACTTAGATATTTCCTCATTTTTTAAAGAGCACATTTTTTTTCAATGAAGCTAACATGAAATTATACAGAAATACAGAAAAACTCTGTACATTGTTAATCTGGTAAATGACTATTCTAGCTTCAAACGTCTGGTTTTTAATGCAATATCTACATAGGTGTAGAGAGGCCCATATCCATCAAGCACTACTCCAGTGCTCTATTGGTACATTTTGTTTGCTGTGTTAAAAGGCTAATGGATGTTTAGAAATCCCTTGAAAACCCTTGTGCAAGTATGTTAGCACAGCTGAAAACAGTTTTGATGATTAGAGAAGTACTACTCCCTTCAGAGGAGAGCACTAACATGCTCTAACCAGAGTAGAAAGAGAAGTGGGAGGCCCCGCTGCACAACAGAGCAACAAGACAAGTACATTAGAGTCTCTAGCTTGAGAAATCGACGCCTCACAGGTCTTTAACTGGCAGTTTCATTAAATAGTACCCGCAAAACGCCAGTGTCAACGTCTATAGTAAAGAGGCGACTCCGGGATGCTGGCCTTCAGGGCAGAGTGGCAAAGAAAAAGCCATATCTGAGACTGGCTAATAAAAGGAAAAGATTAATATGGGCAAAAGAACAGAGACATTGGACAGAGGAAGATTGGAAAAAAGTGTTTTGGACAGACGTGAGAGACTAATGATGACCGGTGGCCACAGATGTGCTGAAGTCATTCAAAGCAAAGGCCTGTACACTTCCTACTTATTGGTGACTGTTGTTACCTTCAGAAAATGTAGTTGTAATTACAGTTCGGGTTCGCCCATCACTAAAGTTCGGGGTCTGTACCGAACACGTGTTCGTTCATACGACCCCGAACACGAGTTTTCCTGGGAAGCTCGTGTTACAGTTTGGGTCCAGTTCGGCTCAGGGGCTGTAAAAAAAAGCACATTATTAAAAAACATTGTCATTATGCTTATAGGTCCTGCGACGCATCCTGCAGACTCTGTCTCCGCTTCCGCATCCGTCTGATCATTGCTGTGCCGCCTGGTAACCAGCACAGTTACAGGACCTTCCGTGACCTCATACCCATGTGACCAGTCACGTGTGAATGTTGTATTACCTCATTGGCTACAGACTGGTCACGTGAGTATGACGTCATCAAGGGTCCTTGTGTGCCATGATGCGAGTGTCGCGTTGCATCGCATGACGGTGCACAATCTCCTGACAGCAGTGGGTCAGCTGTGTTTATTTCCATGCAGCTGAGTCACTCCTGTCCTGAGAGTGGGGAGATGCAATTCGAGATGTAAGTGCAATCATCCCCTCACTGTCAGCTCTGCTACATCGCTCTGTCCAGAGTGATGAAGCAGACCTGACATGGCTCTCTGTGCTTCTCACTCTGTATAGACTGTGTCTGTGCACAGTGATGTAGCAGAGCTGACATGGGTCTCTGTGCTTCTCACTATGTATAGACACTGTCTGTGCACAGTGATGTAGCAGACCTGACATGGCTCTCTGTGCTTCTCACTGTGTATAGACTGTGTCTGTGCAGAGTGATGTAGCAGAGCTGACATGGGTCTCTGTGCTTCTCACCATGTATAGATTAGCATACTGTCTGTCCAGAGTGATGAAGCAGACCTGAAATGGCTCTCTGTGCTTCTCACTATGTACAGACACTGTCTGTGCACAGTGATGTAGCAGAGATGACATTGCTCTCAGTGCTTCTCACTATGTATAGACACTGTCTGTGCACAGTGATGTAGCAGAGATGACATTGCTCTCTGTTTCTCACTGTGTATAAACTGTGTCTGTGCAGAGGGATGTAGCAGAGCTGACATGGGTGTCTTTGCTTCTCACTATGTATAGATTAGTAAAGTGTCTGTACAGAGTGATGTAGGAGAGCTAACATGGGTTTCTTTGTTTCTCACTATGTATAGACTGTGTCTGTGCACAGTGATGAAGCAGAGTTGACTTTGCTGTCCCTGTGGATTACGTCGGACTAATGATCTTTTAATAATTAATATGGAGTCTCTACATTTTTTTTTTGTTTTATTTCTAATAAATGTTTTTCTATGTGTTGTGGTTTTTTTTTACTGTTTCCTAGAAATTCATGGTGGCCATGTCTAATTTTGCATGACACCAAGAATTTCGGGCTTAGAACCGTCTGAAAATACAGAGCTGGTATTAACCCCTTTATTACCCAGCGTGCCACCCAGCACCAGAGCTACTGGATGAGTCAGATAACGCGCCTGGAAATGGCGTTAATAAACAATGCACCATTTCCAGGGGCGGCTGCGGGCTGCCGGGAATCCCAGCCCCCAGCGGCCTGGCTTTACCTGACTGGTGATCAAAATATGGCGGGAACCCATGCATTTTTTTAAATTATTTTTTAAAATAAAAAAAATGAATGGGCTTCCCTGTATTTTGATCGCCAGCCAAGGTAAATCAAGCAGTGGGGGTGGGGTGGCAGCTCGAAGCCGTCTGCTTTATCTGCGCTGAGAATCAAAAATACTGGGCGTCTGTGATTGTCTGTTTCAGGAGGGGACAGCCATGTAGTCTTGTTCAGCTGGTCACACCCACTTACCAGATCATACAATCATAAATTCAGAAAAACTGAAAATTTTGCAGTGGTCTCTTAATTTTTGCCAGAGCTGTAATATATATATACAGTCATATGAAAAAGTTTGGGCACCCCTATTAATGTTAACCTTTTTTCTTTCTAACAATTTGGGTTTTTGCAACAGCTATTTCAGTTTCATATCTCTAATAACTGAAGGACTGAGTAATATTTCTGGATTGAAATGAGGTTTATTGTACTAACAGAAAATGTGCAATCCGCATTTAAACTAAATTTGACCGGTGCAAAAGTATGGGCACCCTTATCAATTTCTTGATTTGAACACTCCTAACTACTTTTTACTGACTTACTAAAGCACTAAATTGGTTTTCTAACCTCATTGAGCTTTGAACTTCATAGGCAGGTGTATCCAATCATGAGAAAAGGTATTTAAGGTGGCCACTTGCAAGTTGTTCTCCTATTTGAATCTCCTATGAAGAGTGGCATCATGGGCTCCTCAAAACAACTCTCAAATGATCTGAAAACAAAGATTATTCAACATAGTTGTTCAGGGGAAGGATACAAAAAGTTGTCTCAGAGATTTAAACTATCAGTTTCCACTGTGAGGAACATAGTAAGGAAATGGAAGAACACAGGTACAGTTCTTGTTAAGCCCAGAAGTGGCAGGCCAAGAAAAATATCAGAAATGCAGAAGAAGAATGGTGAGAACAGTCAAGGACAATCCACAGACCACCTCCAAAGACCTGCAGCATCATCTTGCTGCAGATGGTGTCACTGTGCATCGGTCAACAATACAGCGCACGTTGCACAAGGAGAAGCTGTATGGGAGAGTGATGCGAAAGAAGCCATTTTTGCAAGCACGCCACAAACAGAGTCGCCTGAGGTATGCAAAACCACATTTGGACAAGCCAGTTACATTTTAGAAGAAGGTCCTGTGGACTGATGAAACAAAGATTGAGTTGTTTGGTCACACAAAAAGGCGTTATGCATGGAGGCTAAAAAACACGGCATTACAAGAAAAGTACTTGCTACCCACAGTAAAATTTGGTGGAGGTTCCATCATGCTTTGGGGCTGTGTGGCCAATGCCAGCACCGGGAATCTTGTCAAAGTTGAGAGTCGCATGGATTCAACTCAGTATCAGCAGATTGTTGACAATATGTGCAAGAATCAAGGCTGCTTTACAACAGACAATCTATCGTGCGATAGATCGTCGGGGTCACGGTTTTTGTGATGCACATCCGGCATTGCTTGCGATGCCGGCCTGTGGGACACCTCCTAGCGACGCAGTATCGCTCACAAATCGTGAGTCGTGTACTGGTCGCTAGGTTCCATAATATCGTTCAATTTAGTTGTTCATCGTTTCCGTGGTAGCACACGCCGCTCCGTGTGACACCCCGGGAGCGATGAACAGCAGCTCACCTGCGTCACGCGGCCGCCGGCTATGTGAAGGAAGGAGGTGGGCGGGATGTTTACGTCCCGCTCATCTCCGCCCCTCCGCTTCCATTGGTCGGCGGCCGTGTGACGTTGCTGTGACGCCGAACGTCCCTCCCACTCCAGGAAGTGGACGTTCGCCGCCCACAGCGTGGTCGCACGAGAGGTAAGTACGTGTGATGGGGGGTTATCGACTTTGTGCGACACGGGCAGCGATTTGCCCGTGACGCAAAAAAGACGGGGGCGGGTACGATCGATTGTGAAATTGCACAATCGGTCGTACCGTGTAAAGCAGCCTTCAGTGACGAAGTTGAAGTTACGCAGGGGATGGATATTTCAGCAAGATAATGATCCAAAACACTGCTCCAAATCTACTCAGGCATTCATGCAGAAGATCAATTACAATGTTCTGGAATGGCCATCCCAGTCCCCAGACCTGATTATCATTGAAAATCTGTGGAATGATTTGAAGCGTGCTGTCCATGCTCGACGACCATCAAACTTAACTGAACTGGAATTGTTTTGTAAACAGGAATGGTCAAATATACCTTCATCCAGGATCCAGGAACTCATTAAAAGCTACAGGAAGCGACTAGAGGCTGTTATTTTTGCAAAAGGAGGATCTACAAAATATTAACGTCACTTTTATGTTGAGGTGCCCATACTTTTGCACCGGTCAAATTTTGTTTAAATGCAGATTGCACATTTTCTGTTAGTACAATAAACCTCATTTCAATCCAGAAATATTACTGAGTCCATCAGTTATTAGATATATGAAACTGAAATAGCTGTTGCAAAAACCCAAATTGTTATAAAGAAAAAAGGTTAACATTAATAGGGGTGCCCAAACTTTTTCATATGACTGTGTATATATATATATATATATATATATATATATTGCTAAAAAAAATAGAAGGAACATTTAGAACTAGGATGTGGTGTTTTAGTGTTCTCCTTATTTTTTTTGAGCAGTATATATATGTACACAATATATAGTTGTATAAAAATAAATAATTTTAAAAAATGACGTAGCGCTCCATGGTATTTTTGATTCTCAGCAAACATAAAGCAGACGGCTACGGGCTGCCACCCCCATCTGCCTAGCTATACCTTGGCTGGCAATCAAAATACAGGGAAGCTCTTTTTTTTTTTTTTTTAGTTATTTAAAAAAATTATTAAAAAAAATGCGTTGGCTCCCGCTGCATTTTCTATTGCTGGCTAAGGGTAATCCGAGCAGCTACTGGCTGCTAACCCACGCACCTTGGTGTTACCTTCACTGGCAATGGAAAATCCAGGGAAGCCCTTTTTTTTAAAAAAGGTTTTTTGCCAAAAAACTAAAAAGAAATTACGTGGGCTTCGCCATATTTTTGTTTGCTAGCCAGGTACAGCAGGCAGGTATGGGCTGTCCCCAACCCCCAGCTGCCTATTTGTACCTGACTGATGGAAGGTTCTTTCGTCAGTGATCGTTACCGGGAGGGCACAGCGATGATCGGAAGCAGAAGCGGCGGGAGACAGAGTCTGCAGGACGCGTCGCGGGACCCGTAAGCATAATGACAATGTTTATTATTCACTGTATTCTTTATTTTACACAGTTTTGGCCGCTGGGGCTGGTGGTGATGGCAGCTGGGATGTAGGGCCCTCCGCAAGTAGGGCTGAGCCCCCGGGGGTAGATAATGGAGTGCAGCGTGGAAAGAACAGAGACCACACGATGGGAATGCAGTGCAACTCTTGTTTACATAAAGCGATGGTAATGCTGGATGGCTGGTTCAGACCACCGGTCCCTGTAGTCTCAGTGCCAGTGTGGTAACCTGGTGGCTTCTTTCCGCTGCACCTCTCAGTTGTTTTGTGGAACCCTGTGGCTTGGAGAGTCTGGGGGTCCCCTCCTGTTAGTCATCAGGCTCTAGTCCGTACGGCGGGCAGTGTGAACCCTGTAGAGTCGGTGTTGTGTTCCTGTCTCTGGCTCTATCGTTATTGCGGGTGCCCCCGGACTCTTGGGTCAGTGAGGTCCTGGATGGTCCCCTCACTGTGCAGGTATTTGTCAGGCAGCTTGAAGCGTTCACCTAACCTAGGGCCCTGTACCCCGTCGGTGCTTTGGTTCCAGGGGTACCTCATCGTACCCTCCCTGGCAACCACTCTCATGTACCAGTCAGGTCACTGCTACACGATCCTGTCTCAAGACATGTCCGTCTCCTACTACTGTCACTACTGACTGACCTACTTGCTGTCTTTTCCCCCATGGGTTGTTGGCTAGTGGACTGGATCGGCTCCACCCCTAGGTGGCCATCCATTTGGTCCCCAACTAATCAGTCACCCACGATTGGGAGAGGGAACTGAGGGTGTTATGTGTTTTGTTGGTACCGGCACTCAGCTTCCAGGTCCCTGGGGGTAGACCCTGCGTCTTTGTCAGGATTCAATACCTAGTAGTGCCCTGAAGTGTTCAGGGGCGCTACACTAGTATAGATAAAGAGATCTTTAGAAAAAGTATTTCTAAAGAGCTTTTGCCATGTGCTAATGAGCGAGGGCACTAGTCCCCTGGGTGTTTGTTCCCTGGCCAGTCGCCCCTGATTAGCATGTTAGTATGCCCCTGTGGGCGTGCTATTATGCTAATAAATACACAGCGTCACAGGATGATCTCACTCACCTCTCCGCCGCCATCTCATCCGACAGGGAATTTCGGCTCAGTGCGCATGACCCAGGAATTTGGGTCATACGCACTATGAAGGTGGGTATACACGTCCTGGCTTCAAACTGAAATAGTGCGCCTGACCCAAACTCCGGGGTCATGCACACTAAGCTGAAATCCAATGATGGCGGTGAAGAGGTGAGTGAGATCATCCTGCGTATTCATTAACATGATAGCACACCCACAGGGACGTACTAACATGCTAATGAGAGGTGACTGGCCGGGGAACTAACGCCCAGGGGACTAGTCCCTGCGCTCATTAACATACACTAGAAGATCTTTAGAAATACTTTTTCTAAAGATCCCTTCATCTATGCTAGTGTATACAGGGACGGTTAGGCAGGGATTAGCAATATGCACCCAGAGCTGCTCGTGGTTCTGGGTGCATATTGCACCTGACAGGTTCCCTTTAATGGTGTTATGACTCTTGTGAATGCCATCATATCTGTTGCCTGTTCATAAGAGCTTACTGAAATAGTCATAGTATTTTAACACCTTTTCTGGGGATTTTTTGGTTATGCTCCAACTTTCTCAGCCTACTCTGAGCATCATACGCATGTTTCACTTGAATGTACTGAAAAAGGCAAATGTCAGCGAGGAAAAACTCATGTTTTATGCTTTCAAACGTTTTAAGAGTGCCCGTATCAAACAACTGGCAGACAAACTAGATACCAGCCAATTTCCAATTCTCAAAGTTAGGCAAAAGAGAACATTCCTTCAAAAGGGTGTTATTCCAGACAGCTGTGTAGATTGTCAGATGTTTTATTACCCTAAAGGCGGCTTTACATGCAACAACATCGCTAACGAGATGTCGTTCGGGTCACGGAATTCGTGACACACATCCAGCCTCGTTAGCGACGTCGTTGCGTGTGAAACGCAGGAACGACCGGTAACGATCAAAAATACTCACCATATCGTTGATCGTTGGCACGTCGTTCTAATCTCAAATGTCGTTGCTGCTGCAGGTACGATGTTGTTCGTCGTTCCTGTGGCAGCACACATCGCTATCTGTGACACCGCAGGAACGAGGAACATCACCATACCTGCGGCAGCACGATAAATTGGGACAAATCTGTTTTAATGCCATTAGATGAAACACCCTCCAATGTGGTGGTGACTTGTGCTCCGGTTCAGGTGGTGTCAGAGTTTAAATATCTGGGAATTATGATATCCAATAAACTGACTGAGTATGAACGTCTTAATATCGCCCCCCTTTTACTTAAGTTCAAACAAAAGATTCTGGACTGGTCCAAACTGTACCTTGTGGTGGTGGGGAGAGTCAACTTAGCTAAAATGATACTAATGCCCCAACTGCTCTATGTGCTCCATAACGCCCAGTGTGGCTACCACAAAATAGGTTTTATAAAATAAATTCTATTTTCCGAGGCTTATTCTGGGGAAGGAAGCGCCCACGGATGAGGTTAGAATATTTACAGAGACCGAAAGACGAAGGGGGACTGGCTCTACCTAACCCTTGGTGCTATTACTTAGCTGCCCAGAGTCAACACATGGTGGGACGGGGTGTGACAGGTTTGGAGACCTCTAGAAATATCAAAAAACTGACCCGCACATCCAACAAATGTGAACAGGTGCTATAACTGAAAAAACATAGTAACTATAAAAGCATACAGTTGCAGACTGAAAAAGCCAAAAATGTACAAGGGAAAATATGGCACTGCATTACTGCAAAAGAGAGATATTTAGTTTATGTATTGGCCAATGCATGTAAGCCCGGAAACTAGGAACAGGTGCTAACTGAAAAAGGTTTGGAGACCTCGGCAGGGAAAATACTACAGTATGTGATCGGAAAAGGTCCTCTGCTGGCAAGTCTGGAGGCGGGAAAGTTTCGTCCACACTCTGCATCATATCCTACTATAGAAATCCTGAAAACCTGATTGAGGAAAACCTGAAAACATGATCTGTTGGTAGGTTTTGAGGACTGGAGTTGAGAAACACTGTACTATACAGTCGATAGATAAAGTATGGGGTAAGATCAAACAGGTGAGACAGGTAACCGGGTTCAATAGATATACCCCCATGTGGGACAACCTCAACATTCCGGAATTTTTATCCCTTAAAGAATTTGGGCAATGGAGGAGAATTGGTATCTGGTACCTCTCCCAAGTGATGGATGGAAACATATTTAAGACTTTTGAAGTACTGCTAAAAGACTTCCCACTGGGACATAGTATGTGTTATAAATACTGTCACGCTCCCCGGCTCTCCTGCTAGGCTCCCCGGCTCCCCTGCCATGCTTCCCGGTCCCCCGCTCCACAGCCTTCCTGCCCCATCGCCTGCGGTCCCCAGGCAGCCCGGTCCCCGCTCCCGGCGCCCGTCGGCAACTCGGCCTCAGCCCGGCTCTCCTGCTTCCTACTCACCGCTCCCTCCTCTGGCTTCTGGCACCCGGGCCTCGCGCATGCGCATTAGGGCGCGCGCGCGGTCATTGACCCTCTCTTAAAGGGCCAGCACCTAGAAACAGGAAATTGCATAGACAGGTACAGGGTATATTAAGGTTCACTTTCCTGGTGGGCGGGGCCTGTTCTACGTGTTTAGCAAGCTAGTGTTCAGGTCCCCTATTGCTTTGCCTTGTGCTTTGCCTGCATTAACCCTGTCCTGTCTCGTAGAGCCTGTCCTGCCACGCCAGACGCTCCGAACCACGCTCATTCTCGTACCCTGACGGTGACTTCGGCGGATGTTCCACCACCTCTGCAGCTCCGCCAGTCTCCAGTCCCTGGCTCCGTTTGGTGATCCGTCCCATCGCTCAGCAGGTTCCGGATCCCGCCTGACCTTACCACCTGGCCTCGGACTCTGAGCCTCGTCACCCGGACTACCGTCCAGAACTCCATCCACCTTTCCTGCTCCCCTACGGACTGTCTGACTACCACCTGTGCTTCGGCTGCCGTGCACCCAGACCCTCTGGCGGGGTGACCTGCCTGGCTGCCTCCTCAAGGGAAACCGGTGTACGGTCCAGAGGTTCCACCACCCGGACGTTACAGCTAGAACAGGCCATGGATCCCGCCGAAGCACTAGCGGCCTTGCAGCAGAAACTCACACGCCAGCGTGAGACCCAGACCCGCATGCTGAACTTCATGTCTTCTGTGGATACCCGCCTGAACGCGCTACAAGCGACGGCCACATCCTCGGCATCTCGGGTTTCCACAGTACAATCCACGGCCACTGCTCCCGTGGCAGCCTCCTCGGATGCCTCCAGTCTTCGTTTGGCCTCACCACCCCGGTACGCCGGAGATCCCAAGACCTGCAGGGGATTCATCAATCAATGCTCTGTCCATTTCAAGCTGCTGCCGCACTTGTTTGCCTCCGACCAAGCCAAGGTCGTGTTCATGATGTCCCATCTAGAGGGAGAGGCACTGGCCTGGATGAACCCCTTGTGGGAGAAGGAGGATCCGGTGACCACTGACATCCAGGAATTCCTGCAGGCTTTTCGTAACACCTTTGACGAGCCCGGACGCTCCACCGCCTCTGCTTCATCCCTCCTCCAGCTACGTCAAGGGACTCTGACGGTGGGCCAATATGCTATTCGTTTCCGCACCTTGGCCTCGGAACTCGGGTGGAACAACGAGGCCCTAACCGCCGCCTTCTGGGAAGGACTCTCGGGTCGCATTAAAGATGAGCTGGCTGGTCGTGACGTGCCTTCCACCCTGGATGCCCTGATTGCTCTAGCGACTCGCGTGGATCTTCGCTTTCAGGAACGATCCAAAGAGGTGTCCCGCGAGAGGCGTCCAATACGGCACTCCTCCCCACCACAGAAGTCCATCGCTCCTCAGTCGGCGTCACCTGGCGCGTCTACCTACGAGCCCATGCAGATTGACCGCCTGAGGCAGTCGGAGCAACGCCGAGCAGAACGACTAGCAAAGGGTCTCTGCTTCTACTGCGGTGATGGCTCACACCTGCTACGCTCTTGTCCCGAGAAGCCGGGAAACTCCAAAGCCTAGGCTTGGTAGGAGAGGCCACCCTAGGTGCTGGGACACTCTCAGACTCCGTCACCTGGACTATTCAAGACACTACAGAAGAGACCCGGTTCACGGCAGAGGCGTATCTCGATTCCGGAGCAGCAGGCAACTTCATCCAGCAGGCCACGGTGGATAAGTACCAGGTGCCTGTCCTTCCACTAGAGAAACCGCTGGTGATCGCCTCTGTAGATGGGAGACCCCTCTCTGACACCGTCTCACTGATCACCAAGCCTGTGGAAGTACGGATCGGTGCCCTGCACACCGAGAAGATCACCTTCTACGTCCTCCCGCGCATGTCTCACCAGATCCTGCTGGGACTCCCATGGTTAGGGACACACGAACCGTCGGTCAGTTGGAGTACAGGTGAAATCACCCGATGGGGCTCCTCGTGCCACGAGAGATGTCTGAAAACCATCCAGCCCGTTCGACGCCCTCCGGTTCCAGAGTCTCTACCAGGACTGCCTTCTGCCTACTGGTCCTTCTCGGACGTGTTTGATAAAAAGGAGTCAGAGGTACTACCGCCTCATCGTCCCTACGACTGCGCCATCGATTTACTGCCAGGAACCATGCCTCCTAGAGGAAGAATATACCCCTTGTCCCCTGCTGAAACACGAGCTATGTCTGCCTATATTACCGAGAGCCTGGCAAAGGGGTTCATTCGGAGGTCCTCATCCCCTGCCGGAGCAGGGTTTTTCTTCGTCAAGAAGAAGGAAGGTGATCTGCGCCCTTGCATTGACTACCGGGGTTTAAACCAGATCACCGTAAAGAACAAATACCCTCTGCCGCTTATCCCCGAACTATTCGATCGGCTCCGAGGAGCCCGTATATTCACCAAGTTGGATCTCCGTGGGGCCTATAACCTGGTTCGCATTCGCTCCGGAGACGAATGGAAAACCGCATTCAACACTCGGGATGGGCACTACGAGTATTGTGTCATGCCCTTTGGTCTGTGTAATGCTCCGGCAGTCTTCCAAGAACTGGTGAACGACGAGTTCAGAGATCTCCTCTATGTCTGTGTCGTGGTATATCTGGATGACATCCTGATCTTCTCTCCGGATCTACAGACCCACAGAGAAAACGTGCAGCTAGTTCTCCAGAGGCTTAGAGAAAACCGTCTGTACGCCAAGTACGAGAAATGCATTTTTGAAAAGTCGTCTCTTCCCTTCCTGGGTTATGTAATTTCGGACACCGGCCTGCAGATGGACCCTGAGAAAGTGTCTGCCATCATCAACTGGCCTCCTCCTTCCGGACTGAAGGCTATCCAACGCTTTCTCGGCTTTGCGAACTATTATCGGCAATTCATCCCGCATTTCTCTGCCTTGACTGCGCCTCTCTCTGCCTTGACCAAGAAGGGAGCTAATCCTAAGGACTGGCCCCGGCGGCCGATGCCGCGTTCTGCTCCTTGAAACAGGCGTTTGCTTCTTCCCCGGTTCTCCATCGCCCAGAATTGAACCGACAGTTCACCTTGGAGGTGGATGCCTCTTCCTCAGGAGCTGGGGCAGTGTTGATGCAGAACTCCCCCTCCGGCAAGATGGTCACTTGTGGATTCTTCTCCAAGAGCTTCTCGGCACCCGAACGCAACTACACCATCAGGGATCGGGAGCTACTGGCCGTGAAGCTTGCCTTGGAGGAATGGCGCTACCTCTTGGAGGGAGCAGTATACCCTGTAATCATATACACGGACCACAAGAATCTGGAGTACCTGCTGTCTGCCCAAAGACTGAACCCACGACAAGCCTGCTGGTCCTTGTTTTTTGCTCGATTTGATTTCCAACTCCATTTTCGGCCTGCGGACAAGAACGTGCGGGCAGACGCTTTGTCCAGGTCCTTCGTGCCCGTGGAGTTGGAGGAGGAGACGTTCCAGCCCATCATCAACCCCAGCAAAATCATTCCGGTGAATCCTGTCGCTTTAACTCAGGTACCCCCTGGGAAAACCTATGTCTCAGATTCTGGCAGACAGAGAGTCCTGCACTGGGGCCATGCCTCGAAGATCGCCTGCCATGCTGGTCAGAAGAAGACTTGGAGTACGATTGTCCGTCACTACTGGTGGCCGTCCCTCCGTAAAGACGTCACAACCTTCGTCTCGGCCTTTCCGTCCTGTGCCCGGAACAAGACACCCAAGCACCTACCATATGGACGTCTCCTGCCTCTGCCCATTCCTTCTGTTCCATGGCAACATATCGCAATGGACTTCATTACGGACTTACCCTTATCCTCCGGACACACAGTCATATGGGTTGTGGTGGACCGTTTCTCAAAAATGGCTCACTTCATTCCCATGGCCGGGCTGCCCTCTGCCCAGGAGCTAGCTGACTCCTTCATCCAACATATATTCCGATTGCATGGCTTTCCCGCACACATTGTGTCCAACAGAGGAACTCAGTTTACCTCGCGCTTCTGGAGGGCCCTCTGCAAACATCTGGGAGTATCTCTGGACTTTTCTTCGGCCTACCATCCTCAGTCGAATGGGCAAGTGGAACGGGTCAATCAGATCCTGACCTCCTTCCTGCGCCACTACGTTAATGCCCATCACGATGACTGGTCCACGCTTCTTCCTTGGGCGGAGTTCTCCCACAACCATCACATCAGCGAGTCCACCTCCAGCTCTCCATTCCGAGTCGTTTACGGACTTCAGCCTTCTGTTCCATTGCCAGTATCCTCGGCTTCCGATGTCCCCGCAGCAGATGCTCTGGTCCAGGACTTCTCAGCCATATGGAGCTCTGTCAAGACCTCCCTTGAGCGTGCTTCTTTGCGGATGAAGAGACATGCGGACAAAAGGCGCCTGGATCCCCCGTGTTTCTCCCCTGGTGATCTGGTCTGGCTTGCATCCAAGTATGTCCGATTGAAGTTGCCATCGTACAAGTTGGGTCCTCGTTACATCGGGCCGTTTAAAGTCATCAGCAAGATTAATGCAGTCTCCTACAAGCTGCAGCTCCCGGCCACGATGCGGATACCCAACTCTTTCCATGTCTCCTTGCTCAAGCCTGTTGTCCTTGGTCCCTTCTCCGCTGATGCCGGTACTGCTCCTCCTCCCATCGCTGACGATGACATCTATGCGGTAAGGGATATCGTGGCCATGAAGACCGTACGAGGTCGGCAGTATTTCCTGGTGGACTGGGCGGGGTATGGTCCCGAGGATAGGACCTGGGAGCCCCGGGAGAATGTTGGCACTCCTCTGATTCGTGCCTTCCTGTCCCGGTTGCGGGGAGGGGGGCGTGGGGGAGGGGGTACTGTCACGCTCCCCGGCTCTCCTGCTAGGCTCCCCGGCTCCCCTGCCATGCTTCCCGGTCCCCCGCTCCACAGCCTTCCTGCCCCATCGCCTGCGGTCCCCAGGCAGCCCGGTCCCCGCTCCCGGCGCCCGTCGGCAACTCGGCCTCAGCCCGGCTCTCCTGCTTCCTACTCACCGCTCCCTCCTCTGGCTTCTGGCACCCGGGCCTCGCGCATGCGCATTAGGGCGCGCGCGCGGTCATTGACCCTCTCTTAAAGGGCCAGCACCTAGAAACAGGAAATTGCATAGACAGGTACAGGGTATATTAAGGTTCACTTTCCTGGTGGGCGGGGCCTGTTCTACGTGTTTAGCAAGCTAGTGTTCAGGTCCCCTATTGCTTTGCCTTGTGCTTTGCCTGCATTAACCCTGTCCTGTCTCGTAGAGCCTGTCCTGCCACGCCAGACGCTCCGAACCACGCTCATTCCCGTACCCTGACGGTGACTTCGGCGGATGTTCCACCACCTCTGCAGCTCCGCCAGTCTCCAGTCCCTGGCTCCGTTTGGTGATCCGTCCCATCGCTCAGCAGGTTCCGGATCCCGCCTGACCTTACCACCTGGCCTCGGACTCTGAGCCTCGTCACCCGGACTACCGTCCAGAACTCCATCCACCTTTCCTGCTCCCCTACGGACTGTCTGACTACCACCTGTGCTTCGGCTGCCGTGCACCCAGACCCTCTGGCGGGGTGACCTGCCTGGCTGCCTCCTCAAGGGAAACCGGTGTACGGTCCAGAGGTTCCACCACCCGGACGTTACAAATACCTGCAGCTACGTCACGCATTTGAATCGCAGAACAGAATAACACCAATTGTTATACAATCAGATAGTGTAATTAATATATTAGGGACGCAGAGAGGGACGGCAGGATGTATATCGATGGTCTACGGGGGACTTCTGTCCATGTCTGTTGGGAGGCAACAAATTGGGGCATATGCAAGGTGGGTGAAGATTTGGGAGAAATTGGGGAGGAGAAATGGGAGTCTATTTTGCAAGATGTCATCAAAATATCTCTGAACGAGGCGAAACGGCTATCGCAATTATATGTTATATACAGGGTATATAGAACCCCCGTGTGGACGAAGAAAGTGGAAGAGAGAACGGATTCCAAATGCCCAAAATGTACTGTGGAGGAAGCAGGGATCATGCACATGTTGGGGGAATGCCCGTGTTTACAAGGGTTTTGGATCACAACGTTAAATGTAATTCAATCAGTGATGCAAGTGGACCTACCCAGAAACCCGCTGGTGTGTGTGCTGGGCTATGTGGACGAAGTGGGGGTGGATGAACAAGAGAAACTGGCTGTGACACGATTGTTGTATGCAGCAAGGAAACTAATTGCCTTGTATTGGCTATCTGAAAAAGCACCGACACGTAAGGAATTTGTTTAAAAAGTGAATTATATTATTTATATGGAGAAAAATGTTTATATTAAAAGGGGAAGGAGAACT
The DNA here is from genome assembly GCF_048569485.1 of Anomaloglossus baeobatrachus. Classification (NCBI taxonomy): domain Eukaryota; kingdom Metazoa; phylum Chordata; class Amphibia; order Anura; family Aromobatidae; genus Anomaloglossus; species Anomaloglossus baeobatrachus. The sequence goes on along the minus strand of NC_134357.1, from coordinate 299,622,732 downwards.
CTATATGAGAAGATCTGGAGCAAGTGGCTGGACTTTCCAGGATTAGTGTCATTTGATCTACTGAAAAATAGGATATTTAGACTATAGGTAGGAAAGAAAAGATCTCAGTGGCTGAGAAATAAGGAGGGCAGGTCATTAGGTGAATAAAGAGGGATGTAGAGAGTGGTGGGGTGAGACTGTCGACCGGAAGAGGGGGGGGAATATGTGTGAGGACTACCCTCACAATTTGTTGTTATGTTTATGAAAGTTTTAAAATGCAATAAAAATTTAGCTGATTTAAAAACAAAAAGTATGTGTGACGGGTGTTAGCGATGTTGTGCGCCACGGGCAGCGATTTGCCCGTGACGCACAACCGACGGGGGCGGGGGCTTTCACCAGCGACATCGCTAGCAATGTCGCTGTGTGTAAAGTCCCCTTAATACCCTTAACTCTGGTCCAAACTTTATAAATTAAATTTATTGTGGGATATGAAGATGATAGACCTATAAACTTATTTCATTCTAAACAACTACTAACTAGCGAGCCTTTTCCTACTACATGTTGTATAATACAACATATCGAGTTGCTCAATTGAGTTTTCCTTCCAGCCTTTTAGATGACATTGAGCTGATAAAAATTATATCTATTGGTTAGGTAATGCTGTCCTTAGTTCTTTGTAGAGTCTCCATTCTGATTCTCATCTGCCCTTTCCGCCATACTAAGTCCCTAAATAAAGTATTTATGTTAGGAAATCTCTCTAAAGGGAGTCATATGGGGGAATTATGGCGAACATATAAAAAGTTGAGGCACTAAAACCATCTTAATAAGATTCAGTCTACCCACACCAAGCCATTATCTTGCTTTTGAACATGTCCATTATGGGAGAGAGATTTAAAATCTCAAAGTCCCATAACTAATTTGAAACATTAATTCCAGGATATTGAAACTCCCGTCTAGGGGAAGGATCACTGACTTACCCCAATTGATAGTAGGATCTGAAACATCTCTGAATTGTTTAAAGGAATGTCATGGTTATACTTAAAGTCTTCCAAAAACAGCAGCATGTTATTTGCATAAAGTGCTATTCTTTCCTTCAGGCTACCCTATTTAAACCATGTTATTCTTATGGTTGTTCTAATCACCACCGCCAGAGGCTCAACAGCAATTGTGAACAGTACAGTTGACAACGGGCACCTCTGCCTAGTGTCTCTGTACAAGGCTGCGGACATTCCACCGTTAGCCCTGACCTTCGCTGTTAGGGATGCTTACAATAATTGCACCAATAACACAAACTGTGGCCTAAATCCCATTTTATACATTATCGCACATAAATTACACCATTCCACACTGTCAACGGCTTTATTAGCATCCAATGATACCACTACTCTATGGCCCCCATTGTCCACTAGGAATTGCATATTTAGAAAGAGTTGACCTAAGTTAATTGCTATTGATTTAGTTGGTTTAAAATCAGTTGGGCCTACTCAAGAGGAAGCGCTGATGCGTTACAGTTACGGGCGATGCCTGGAGGGTCGTTGTTGTGTGGGCGTCGCGGCATTGATCCACTTATTTCATCTTCTCAGGAGTGAGGTCGGTAATGCGATCCTAATTCTTGGGATGTCGTGTCTGAAATCGCTGTTGTGATCGTTTTATGATCATCCTATGCAGGTACTCGGCGTCCCTTGTTATCAAATGCGCGAAATAGTTTTGTTTTCTACACCTCTTCTCTCATGTGAGTGGAGCGGGGTCAGGATCGCAGTTGCGTCCGCGCCTTGATCTCCTGATTTCAGTTCGTTGAGAAGCTGATGAACTTATCAGGATGCGCTGATGCGCTTGTGGCCCTCCGGAAGCATGTGAGCTACTGGGTGCGATTATTATTGGCCTTCCATTGAGCCGGTTTCCAGGTCGGCCCTTCTCGAGTCTGGGCAGCTTGAGGTCGCGCCTGGGATGCGATGTGGCCTGTGTTCACTGCGATCATTGCTAAGCCCAGTTTGAGCTCCGGATCACTCGGTCGCAGGTGCGTCGCTTGTGGGACCAGCCCGAGTTGACATCTGGCGGGACTTGGGCCAGACTGCAGTTGCGGCACCAAGAACACTTTCCAGCGAACTTGTGTTATCCTGTATTTTTTGATCCAACATGAGACTTTACTTTGGGTTCGCAACAGTTGGCAACGCACTTAAGTTCATATTGCTGAATTTGGCTTTTAGAGTTGTATTCAGCTTCTAAGGTTACCATACATCATAATATCTTATAACTTAAGATTACCTGGAAATTCTCCTCTCATTTCCTTCACACTTCCATCTCTTCCTTCCCCCTTCCCCTCTTATTTACTTAATTCCCCATCCTCCCCATCCCACCCCCCTACCCCCTCTTTGTCCTCTTACTCCCCTCCTACTCTAAGTCTCTCCCTGCTCTTCTCTCCAATTTCCCCCTTTACCCTTCCTCTCTTCCCCCAGTTTCCTCCCAGTTTTGCCCACCGTTACCCCTTTCCTCTTCATATCTCTATATTCTCCTCCCTTTTCCTCCCTCTTATCTCATTTTCTCCCCTCTCTCTCTCCTCCCCTTGCCCTCTTTCTTTTCTTTTTCACACTTCTATTCCCCCCCCCCCCCCCCCCCGATTTTTTTTTTTTTCTTCTCTCTTTCTTTTCTTTCCTCTCTGTTTCTTCCTCATCTTTCCTCTCCCTTATTTCTATATTCACCTATTCTTGGTCCTTTCACTTAGGCACGATTAAAGGTTATGTTGCAGGGTAATTCAATTTATTGGACTGCAGGAGAAGCTTAAGTCCTTGTTTGAGGACACCCCCGAACCAAGTTCACCATCTAGCCACGTTGGTTCACCCTAGTCGTTGCTAGGGAAAATCTCTCCTGGTCACACTACTGGACCAGTTCTTATCGGCTGTGTGAGTGCAACCGATTGTTTGTATTTAAGGGTACGTTTACCCCAGTTCTACTGTAGGTTAAGTTTTGACTTTTTTCATTCAATTTAGCAAGTGATATCTTTCAATGGCTTTAAGCTTGATGACATGGAATGTTAGGGGACTGGGCACATCCAGGAAAAGGGCGGCAGTATTTGCACATATCAAAAGATCCAAAGCTCAGATTGTATGTTTACAGGAGACCCATTTATTGTTGGAGACCACTAGAGTGCTCCAGAAGCCTTGGGTTCAATGCTCAGCTCACTCTGTTCATTCCTCATATTCTAGGGGAGTATCGGTACTAATCCATAAAGCACTGCGGTGGGACCCGGGTAAGATTATAAAGGATAATGAGGGGAGGTATGTGTTTATCCAGGCTCATATTGATGGGGTAATGATAGTGATCCTAGCCATATACATCCCCCCTGCGATGGGAATCTCGATTCTGTATGAGGCGGCTAAGTTTGCCTCACAATTCCCACAAGCTTTGGTGCTCTGCATGGGGGACTTCAATTTGATCAATAACCCAGGACTGGATAGATTCAACACCCGACAGGTCCCGATCTCCCCTACGATACAAACTAGACTGAGTGCATTCCTACAGGAGGTGGGATGGTACGACATGTGGCGGTTTTTCAATCCAGTACTGAGAGAATATACATGCTATACTCCAGGGAAAAACTCATTATCTCGAATTGATTACATTTGTGGAAATGAAAGAGTCTGTGCCCATATACAATCGGTATGTCACCTGCCCAGATCAGTATCAGATCACTCCCGGTATTTGTAGGCATTAAATGGGAAGGATGTAAATCTCGTAAAGTGTCACGGAAGATTAACCCTTGGTGGCTCTCACGCTTTGGTACCAATGATAGGATTCCTGACCAGCTCAGGGCATACACTGAGACGAACTCCGTGGAAGAGAATCACTCGGCTTATTGGGACGCGCTTAGGCCTTGTGCGCACTAGGCGTTTTTGCTGCATTTTTAGCGGCGTTTTTTACCGCGTTTTTGTGCTGAAAACGCAGTGACATTGCTTCCCCAGCAATGTCTATAGGTTTTCATAAGTGCTGTCCGCACACAGCGTTTTTTTGTAGCTGCGTTTTTGTGGTGACCACAAAAATGCAGCATGTCAATTATTTCTGCGTTTTTCACTGCGTTTTTCACCCATTGAGTTCAATGAATGTTCAACAACGCAATGAAAAACGCATATAGCCGCGTTTCTATGACTAAAAACGCAGCTATAAACGCAAGGGGTGGGTACTACAGTGACGTGTACAGGAAGAGGATTCCTTCTGTTGGTAAACACAGAAGCATGAATCCTCCCGGTACCGTCACCGCTGCGTCCACAACCCGCCCGGTGCCATGTCAGCTCCGTGCGGCGCCATGTCTGGGCGGGAGGTGGAGGCAGCGGCGAAAACTAAAGTGAACAGTAGAAAAAAAAAATGTCATATATACTCACCTGTCTGCAGGGTCCCGGTGCCATGCCCGCTCCCAGCTCCTGACCCGGTACCGCTGCTCTGGCTGTGTGCAGTCTCCCCGGGGCAGGACCTTGCTTGCAGGACCTGGCGGTGGATCACCTGATGCAGTCACCTGACGCATCAGCTGATCGTAGTCTCGCCGGCTTTTTCGCGCCCGGCCGGCTATCAGCTGATCTCAGTGGACTTCATCAGCTGATTACCGGCAGCTCCTGCAGCGATCGGACGGGATCAGACTCCTGTCCAATCGATCGCTCCAGGAGCTGCCGGTAATCAGCACAGCACATAAGTGAGTATTATTTTTTTTTTCTCTACTGATGCATCAGCTGATTGTATAACCGGCTTTTATACAATCAGCTGATGTGTGATGTGATTCAGGCACTTGATCCTGACACATCATCTGATCGCTTTGCCTTCCAGCAAACCGATCAGATGATATTGGATCCGGATTGGACGGTGCGGGACCCTAACCCAGGATTACTGCGGAGGGGGGTTCTTTATTTCAATAAAGATGGAGTCACTAATTGTGTTGTGTTTTATTTCTAATAAAAATATTTTTCTGTGTGTTGTTGTTTTTTTTTTTTTATCATTACTAGAAATTCATGGTGGCCATGTCTAATATTGGCGTGACACCATGAATTTCGGGCTTAGGGCCAGCTGATAATATACAGCTAGCCCTAACTCCATTATTACCTAGCTAGCCACCCGGCATCAGGGCAGCTGGAAGAGTTGGATACAGCGCCAGAAGATGGCGCTTCTATGAAAGCGCCATTTTCTGGGGTGGCTGCGGACTGCAATTCGCAGTGGGGGTGCCCAGAAATCTTGGGCACCCTGCACTGTGGATTCCAATCCCCAGCTGCCTAGTTGTACCCGGCTGGACTCAAAAATTAGGCGAAGCCCACGTCATTTTTTTTTTTAATTATTTCATGAAATTCATGAAATAATTAAAAAAAAAGGGCTTCTCTATATTTTTGGTTCCCAGCCGGGTACAATTAGGTAGCTGGGGGTTGGGGGCAGCCCGTACCTGCCTGCTGTACCTGGCTAGCATACAAAAATATGGCGAAGCCCATGTCATTTTTTTTTCTTTTTGGTCAAAAAACTGCATACAGTCCTGGATGGAGGATGCTGAGCCTTGTAGTTCTGCAGCTGCTGTCTGCTCTCCTGCATACACTAGTGAATGGAGGATGCTGAGCCTTGTAGTTCTGCAGCTGCTGTCTGCTCTCCTGCATACACTAGTTCTGCAGCTGTCTGTTCTCCTGCATACAATGAACATTTTGAAGAAGGAAATGACATCAGACCTTTTTTTTTTTTTCATCAACAATCTTTAATGGCATTGTGCACTGATTAAAAATGCAGTGAGCAAAAACGCAGCAAAAAAACGCACCAAATCGCGGCAAAAACGCATGCGTTTTTGCCGCGTTTTTTTAGCCGCAGGTGCGTTTTTAGACAAAAACGCACATAAAAACGCAGCGTGAAAAAAACGCCTAGTGCGCACATACCCTTAAGGCGTATCTGAGGGGATGCTGTCACTCCTCTATCTCCTATCTCAAGAAACAGGCGGCCAGAGAGGAGGAGGAATTGGCCAATCAAAATAGAGTGCTCGAACATAGATTCACCTCGGACCCTTCTGAGGAAAATAGATCTCAGTGGTTACAGGCTGGGAGGAAATATCTTTTGTACTTGCAAGATAAGGCTAAGAGACATGTCTTCTTCACGAACCAGAGATATTTTGAGCAAGGGAACCAATCTAGCAGTTTACTAGCGTTCTTGGTGCACCAATCCAATAGCTCACGCCCTTAAGATTAGAGACCCTAGCGGTGAATCAGTCACTTCCGTCAATGGTATTCTGGAGGTGTTTCTGGATTTCTATAAGAACCTATATGAGTCCAGGCTGACCGTGTCAAGGGAGAAGATCACTGATTACTTACGAGATCTGGAGTTTCCCAGATTGACTTTGGCCCAGAGATCGGCCTTGGATGAGCCCATTAGTATGGAGGAGATAGTGGAGGCGATGGGAGCCCTCAATAGGGGTAGGGCGTCTGGGCCAGACGGACTCCCGATTGAGATATTTGACAAATATCAGGGGGAGCTGGCTCCAGCCCTCCTGGAGACGGTTGAGGCTTCGTTCCGCAGGGGACGGTTGCCTGATTCTTTCTATGAGGCAACCATCGTTCTACTATTGAAACCAGATAAGGACCCATTGGATTGTGGCTCGTACAGACCGATATCTTTGTTAAACTCTGATTACAAAATTCTTACCAAAATTCTAGCAACTAGACTCAATAAAGTGATCTCCTCCATAGTACATGAGGATCAGTCTGGATTCATTTCGGGTAGGAGTACCTCGGATAACCTGAGGAGGGCGCAGGTGGTCTTACAGATGGGCACCAAGTTAGAGGAGGATTGGGCTTTGGTCTCCCTGGATGCGGCCAAAGCCTTTGATTCTATAGAATGGCCGTACCTGTTGGAGGTGCTGCGGACATTTGGTTTCGGCAACGAATTCATTAGATGGATTGAGATTATATATAAAGCCCCATCTGCTAACATTCAGGTGGGCGGCGGGGTGTCAGAAACTTTCCCCTTGGGGAGGGGAACCAGACAGGGATGCCCCCTATCCCCTCTTCTGTTCGCCCTCGCCATGGAACCGCTGGCAGTGCGCATTCGGGCGGACCCAATTTACCGGGGAGTGAGACACCGTAGGGGAGATGAACGCTTGTCTCTGTATGCAGATGACTTGCTATTGTTCGCATCTGATCCGGATTCCTCCATTCCTAGAGCCGTGGAACTAATTGACCGATTCGGGGAGTTCTCGGGTCTGTCAATAAACTGGTCAAAGTCGTACCTCCTCTTTCTGTCCCGGGACAGAGAGGAAATGGCGAACACCCGCATATGTAGGGTCCCAGTGGTGGATCATTTTAAATACCTTGGGATTATACTGGCGGGAAGCCCTTCGGAGATGATAGCAAGAAATATTGCCCCCCTGTTATCACACCTCGGGGAGAAATTTAATAGATGGAGCCAACTCCCGCTCTCAGTGGCGGGAAGGATTAACCTCCTTAAAATGATAGTGCAACCAAAGTGTCTTTATATTACCCAGCATGTATTTGTACAGATTCCTCGCTCTTTCTTTCGGTCCCTGGAATCCTTAATGATCACCTTTGTCTGGGGCACGTCCAGATCGAGGGTCCAGTTGGCCAAATTACAGAGACCCAAGGACATGGGGGGTATGGCCCTTCCTGATCTGTACATATACTACCTGGCCGGACAATTGAAATATCTGGGTCAGTGGACACTTCCTGGGGTAAGGGGTTCTCCAGAGGGACTACTGGCAGAGTTCACAGGGGTGGATCTCCTATGGCCACTATTGACAGATCACAAGAGGGCCCCTGAGGGCCGCATCCTCCCGATACACAAACTAGGGGCCAGGATCTGGAAAGAGGCTAAAGCCACATTCGGATTTCAGGATATACCAACTGAGACACCCATATGGGATAACCTGGACCTTCCACACTTTTGTGGGCTGCCGGGGTTTGGCGAATGGAGGAATCGAGGAATAGTCTCCCTGGGATCACTGGTCCGGGATGGTGAACTCCGCCCCTTTGCACAACTGCGTACGGAATTTGATCTGCCGGAATCTCATGGGTTTCAGTATCTCCAGATTAGGCACGCCTTTCGGGCTCAGTTCTCTGGTCGTGGGGTTAGATTCTCTTCCTTTCCAATCATTGGAATTATTAGATCACAGGGCCCTGGTGGCCTTATTTCCAAATTATACTCCTCCCTTATTCGGGCCAAGGCCATGAACAGTCCTCTTTCTATTCGGGAGAAGTGGAGTGCCAGGATTCCTGAAATTGATGATGTAGTGTGGGACGATATTGTCGAATCCCACACGCTGGTCTCTCCCGCAATTAATAATAGACTGATTCAGTTATATATAATACACCAGAGTTATATCACTCCCCAGAGACTAAACAAGATGAAAAAGGCGAATAATTTGGTGGGGGTGGGTTGTCCGAGATGCGGGAGAGACGGTGCTGATTTCTGGCACATGATATGGGATTGCCGGGCCATTCTCTCCTATTGGAGTGAGGTTGTAACGACTCTTTCCATCATACTTCAAAAAGGGGTTGCTCTGTGCCCAATTCTGTGTCTATTTGGGGTGGTGGATGTACACTCCTGGTCCCAAGATGAAAATTTATTAATAAAAGAGGTATTGTTTCTGGCCCGGAAGGGCATTATATTAAATTGGATGAGCACTCATCCCCCAACTAGAGCCTCTTGGATTGTATTGGTAAATGCTATAATCCCGTCAGAACAATTTGTTTATAAGACAAGAGGTTCATTACATAAATTCGACAAAATATGGGGTAGATGGCTGGGATCGCCCTTGACCGGAGGATCACCCGGCTCCCTAGCTGATAACCTACAGTCGGTATTATTGCAATAATAATCAATAATGCTCCGGTGAGAGGAAAGGAGAAACATGTGATCCAAGATATACTGTATCAGGATTATGATGAGGTCCCTGAAACCTGGGTTGCCCTTTCCTTGTTAACATGGGCTTTATGCCTCAGGATGGATATGCCTCGCGAGCTGACACCTTTGTTATGTTTAAGGTACTAAGGCCATGCTGAAAGTAATAGACGTTGACTTGATTATTGATGCTTTATTACTCTGATTATCAACCAGTTTACAGGTATTTTTTTCTTGTACTGTACATTTTGCTGATTTATCCCTCAATGTAATGATTTACTTAACCTTCAATAAAACGAGTTTAAAAAAAATCAGTTGGGCATGGGTGTATAAGTTTAGTAATAATCTCCACTAGGCTTTTGGCTAGGATTTTAATATCTACTGTTACCAAAAATATGTGTCCAAATTATTCCTGTAGATGGGGGTCCATACCTGGTTTATGCAACACAGCAAATAAAGCCTCCCTCATAGAAGGTGGTAATGCCTGCTCTTTAAATTAGCAATTATATATCTGTAACAAAGTAGGAAGTAGCAAATCGCCGAATTGTTTCTATACATCCACTGGAATCCCTTCCAACCCCGAGGCCTTATCATTGGGCATGGATGCCCATGCCTCTTTTAATTCCTCTAGTGACAGGGGACCACCAGTCCACATCCCTCCTTTTCAATAAGCAAGGGTCAATTCACTATCTCTAAGAAATCTTCACTGTCCCTTACTGTGGGGTGTACATGCTGGGAATAGAGTGATTCATGAAAAAGACATCACAACCTCTAAAGTTTCATTTGTTGAGGCTACCATTTCACTGGTATCTGTTCTTAAGCCATATATATAACTGGATCCTCTTTGAGCTGATGCCACTAAACAAAGCAAATGTCCTACTTTTCCCCTTCTTCAAAAAAAGCTTATTTTTTGGAAGGCCCTTTTCTGTTCCATCTTCTGTAACTGCAGTTTATTTGCGTTTCATTGCGCTAGTTTCAGATGATTCTGCACGTCTCTAGAGGGATGCCTTACTAAATCGTCCTTTGCATCTCTAAGCTCTTTTAGGATTAATTCTGCTGCTTTTTTACTTTGGTTTTTATTTCTGTAAATTGCACTAAATTTCACACGTCTTCATAGCGTCCCACACCATTGAGATTGATGCTGTGCCTTCATTAATTTGGAAGTACTCCTTAAGACACAAAAGCACATTGTCAACATCCCGTAAGCAGAAAGGATTCCGCTTCCAGGTTCAGGGACAACCTGTGAACACATTATATAATGTAAAGGTCCAGTCACACTAAGGGTACCTTCACACTTAGCGATGCAGCAGCGATCCGACCAGCGATCTGACCTGGTCAGGATCGCTGCTGCATCGCTACATGGTCGCTGGTGAGCTGTCAAACAGGCAGATCTCACCAGCGACCAGTGAACAGCCCCCAGCCAGCAGCGACGTGCAAGCGACGCTGCGCTTGCACGGAGCTGCCGTCTGGAAGCTGCGGAGACTGGTAACTAAGGTAAACATCGGGTATGGTTACCCGATGTTTACATTAGTTACCAGTGTGAGCAGGGAGCAGGGAGCCGCGCACACTGAGCGCTGGCTCCTTGCTCTCCTACCATAGCTACAGTACACATCGGGTTAATTAACCCGATGTGTACTGTAGCTATGGTAGGAGAGCAAGGAGCCAGCGCTCAGTGTGCGCGGCTCCCTGCTCCCTGCTCACACTGGTAACTAATGTAAACATCGGGTAACCATACCCGATGTTTACCTTAGTTACCAGTCTCCGCAGCTTCCAGACGGCAGCTCCGTGCAAGCGCAGCGTCGCTTGCACGTCGCTGCTGGCTGGGGGCTGTTCACTGGTCGCTGGTGAGATCTGCCTGTTTGACAGCTCACCAGCGACCATGTAGCGATGCAGCAGCGATCCTGACCAGGTCAGATCGCTGGTCGGATCGCTGCTGCATCGCTAAGTGTGAAGGTACCCTAAGCAGTGTATGGTCTGACTGATATGAACCGCCTAGGTAAATATTTTATTTTACTGACCAAGTTGTTCATTAAGCTATTTCCTAATGCTAAGTCTATGCATGATATGGAGTTGTATATTGAGAAATAACAGGAATACTGATATGTTCCTGGGAATCTATTTCTCCACAATTCCACTAGAGTTATTTCTCACATACAACTCCCAAAGGACATTAGATTCCAAAAAAATTTTCACATCATGTTTGTTTTTGTCCCAGTGGGCATCTATACTTTTATTGACGTCTCCTATAACCAAAAAAGGAACTCCCTGATTATGGACAACTCTAGTACGTTGCAAATTACTTTCCCAGAATAAGGAGGAGCAATATAGACAGATGAAATACACCATTTTATGTTGAATATTTTACATACCAGATATATATACTGTATATAGTCCCTCTGCACCAATATGTATGCTTATTAACTCAATGGGGAGAGATGCATGTACCAAAATAGATACTCCTCTAGCATAGGATGAGAATGTAGAATGATATCCCTCTATTATCCATCTCTTGCACATTAGATATGTTTTTCCCTAACCAAATGAGTCTCCTGTAGACATATTAATGAAAGTTTGTGTTCTTGAATATGAAAGGCTTCTGCTCTCTTTACGGTATTGGATAACCCTCTAACATTCCAACATAGAATTACAATATTGCTCACCATAGCACACCGCTACTAATAAATTTGTCATTGTATTTGCTTACCCACTTTTCCCACAGATTTCCATTCTCCAAAAGGTAAGACCCCTGACCAATTACATAGAAATGAACATCTCCCCAACCTCCCTGCTCCCCCATGCCAACCCTCTAGTTGCCTTCAGAAAAAAAACTATCAACAAAGAAAAATTTACCTTGTTCCCTCTCACTGAAAGAGTGGACGTTCAAATTCCCAGTTGAAACCATCTTATCCAGCACATACCAAGAAAGCAGAAATATATTCTCCCTCTTATTTGCTCACCTTATCCAATGTTCTACAAAACCTCTTCTTAACCATTACGGTAGATATCTGGTCCGAATCATTGGATATGTACCATAACCTTGTGAGTATTAAACATTAAAGTGCATCTAATTAATGAAATCTCTTAAACTCTAAGATGCAAACCCAGATGCCCACCATGCTCCAAAGATATGGAGCAACTGTAGCGGGCGGCGGGGCGCTGCGCTCGCTAACGCTTGGGTCCTGCGGGGCTGCTGCTGCTGCTCGGTGGCTCGAGCAATGGGCCGGATCCAGGGACTCGAGCAGCGCTCCTCGCTCGTGAGTGAAAAGGGGGGTGGTTTGTTTGGGGATTTAGTCCGTGACGCCACCCACGGGTTGTGGTGAATATGGGCACCACCGCTGTTGATGACGGGGATCCCGGGAGCGATGGTAGGGAGCAGCTGGGATTTTGTTTCCACCCCCTCCGGGGTAGGAGTTGGTGGTCCCGGGGCCCGGTGGTGAGACGGGGAGGCAGGGTCGGTGAGGTGCAGGGTTGCAGGGACAGCGTGGCGCGGTGCCGGATGGCACGGGTGTACTCACTCAGCAAGAGATGCACAAAGTCTCCGGTAAACCAAATGGCTGGATGGACGGGTCCCGCAGCCAGCTGCAGTGTCTCTCCCCGGACAGGTGATGGTGGCTGTCTCTCCCTGCACCTTTGTGTAGTGTCTTGACTACAATGGGTCCCCAACGGTAGTCCGCTCCCCAGTGTATGGATGCCGGAGGAGCCCGTTTTGCCCACAGGCGCTGGCCCTTGGACTTCTAGCCGGTGGCGGTGGCTGTATGTCCTCACGGTGTGAGCGGTTGCCTTCAATCGGGACTTTGGTTGTTAGGAAACCCCTGGGGTTCCTGTCACACTCAGATTTGACTGTTGACGGCAGCTCCAAGCCTAGTCGGGGTCCGATGGCCCTGCCTGTGTGTGCTAGCTTCACTTCGCTCCCCGGTCGGTACTGGCGGGCCATCGCCCGACCCCGGTCCTACGGTTCCGCGTTGATCCACCACTCCTGCAGACGGCCACCACCGTCTGCCAACCTTGCTGTAAGTGCCTGGGCCGCAAACCCAGACACTCTCCACTTTACTCCTCTCACTTCAACCTCCTGCACTAAACTGCTCCTTTTCCCGCCTCCAGGCCTGTGAACTCCTCGGTGGGTGGGGAAAACCGCCTGGCTCCGCCCCACCTGGTGTGGACATCAGACCCTGGAGGGAGGCAACAAGGGTTTAGTGTCTGGCTAATGTAACTGTCTGGGGCGGTGTGTGTGTGTGTGTTACCTGTGATGACCTGGCTAGTCCAGGGCACCACATTCCCCCTTGGTGACATGCAGACCGTCCGCGAGCTGTCCGTCCATCACCGGTTTTATTTTTCTTTCAAACTGTAAAAATATAAATAACATATAACGGTAAACATTTAAAACATAAGCATTCTTTTGGTCACTTTAACGTTGCACATATAAAACATTTTTAATCACAGACGGACGGACGGACGGATGTCTGCTGCTCTCCCACCCAAGCAACCTAGCCCTGATGCTGCCCCTAAGAAGTGGGCAGCACCCCTTGACCCCAGTCCAGGTTCAGGCTGCCCGAGCGGGAACGGGTACGGTAACTCGCACCCGACTGTCACTTCAGGGGACCCCATGTCCAGGGGGACCCCTGACCCCTGGAGGATGGCCACCGCTCCTGGTGGTGGCCAGGCCCCAGCCTGCTCTGCTGCGGGCCCTTCCTCCAGTCTGCCTCTCCGGAGGCGGCAACGGTATCAATCCCATAATACTATTTACAGGCTCACAAGTTCGTGGGTGGCCTGCTAGTTCTCGGCTATGTTCATGTGGAGTTTCTTATGTGGGTATGGGGGGGTGTTAACGGAACAAGGACAACTCCAGTCCCAACAGGGACGGTTCTCTTTTTGGACGGTAATCAGATGATTTTTCGGATTGATTAGTTGTGCTGAGGGTCCCAACGGGGGACAACAGGGTGCAACGGTGAACCGCTGCCTTTACTGCTCACTTCCGTACTCCTCACCCGGCTCCAGGTGAAGAAACACGGGTTCCAGCCCCTCCAGCGCACGGCAGGCGCGACGAGGAAGGGCTGCCCGGTATCCATTATTTCCGCTCCGAGTGATGTAAGTGGCCTCCATGTCATACAAGCCGAAGATTCCCTCCTCCTCCGAGACAGGCTCCGTGTCAGCCCCCGAGCCGCTGTCATCTGACTCCAGGGGGTTAATGACGGGACCCGGCAGGACAGCAACGGTTTCTAGCTGAGCCCAGACTTGTGGTTCTTCTGAGTCAACCGTTCCAGCTATTGGTTGGCTGGCATCCTCTCGGGCATCCGGGCCCTGGCGGGGCAGCACGGACTCCACCACCTCCATCGGTGACGGCGGCCTGAGCGGGGCCATACGGGCAGCCAGCACGGGCGATGGAGCGGGCTCTGCTGGGACCAGAGGTAGACCGAGTCCTTCAGCTGCAGCGGCCGGTCCCTCAGGGACACAAGGGCGTGGGTCACTCACCAACTCCTCTAGCATGGCCTCTATTTCATGCGCCCGCACGACCGCAGCCAGCTCCTCCATCTCAGCGGTCCAGCGATCCAGCAGGTCCCGTACTTGGGCCCGGTTACGACAGCACAGCAGCATCACTTGCGTTTTCAGCCACGCCGCCATCCCGGGGGCAGGGTCCGGATGTTCAGGCCTCTCATGCGGTGCGGACATGTTGCAAGCCACTTCCAGGAACCGGGTATATCTTGCAGAGTCCTGGCGTCCATGCTTTTATGGCCTCGGCTACATTAAGCAGGCTTTTCACCCGCCCTCCCTTGCTTCTCTTTAGCACTTCCGCTTGTTGGGGGTGGGGCTTCGCTTTCGCGCCTTCCCTGCTCGGGGAAGACGCTCGAGCGGGAGATTTTCGCGCCAAAGATGGCGGCGCTTTCAATTTTTCGGCCAGACGCCGCCGGCGGGGATCACAAGACGCACTTCTACTGGTAAGTAGATCGGCTCGATCTTGTTCGTGACGCCAAGTTGTCGCGGGCAGCGGGGCGCTGCGTTCGCTAACGCTCGGGTCCGGCGCTGCTGCTGCTCGGTGGCTCGAACGGTAGGCCGGATCCAGAGACTCGAGCGGCGTTCCTCGCCCGTGAGTGAAAAGGGGGGTGGTTTGTTTGGGGATTTAGTCCGTGACGCCACCCACGGGTTGTGGTGAATATGGGCACCACCGCTGCTGATGACGTGGATCCCGGGAGCGATGGTAGGGAGCAGCTGGGATGTTGTTTCCCCCCCCCTCCGTAGGTAGGGGTTGGTGGCCCCGGGGCCCGGTGGTGAGACAGGGAGGCAGGGTCGGTGAGGTGCAGGGTTGCAGGGACAGCGTGGCGCGGTGCCGGATGGCACGGGTGTACTCACTCAGCAAGAGATGCACAAAGTCTCCGGGAAACCAAACGGCTGGATGGACGGGTCCCGCAGCCGGCTGCAGTGTCTCTCCCCGGCCAGGTGATGGTGGCTGTCTCTCCCTGCACCTTTGTGTAGTGTCTTGACTACAATGGGTCCCCAACGGTAGTCCGCTCCCCGGTGTATGGATGCCGGAGGAGCCCGTTTTGCCCGCAGACGCTGGCCCTTGGACTTCTAGCCGGTGGCGGTGGCTGTATGTCCTCACGGTGTGAGCGGTTGCCTTCAATCGGAACTTTGGTTGTTAGGAAACCCCTGGAGTTCCTGTCACACTCGGATTTGACTGTTGACGGTGGCTCCAAGCCTAGTCGGGGTCCGATTGCCCTGCCTGTGTGTGCTAGCTTCACTTCGCTCCCCGGTCGGTACCGGCGGGCCACCGCCCGTCCCCGGTCCTACGGTTCCGCGTTGATCCACCACTCCTGCAGACGGCCACCACCGTCTGCCAACCTTGTTGTCAGTGCCTGGGCCGCAAACCCAGACACTCTCCATTTTACTCCTCTCACTTCAACCTCCTGCACTAAACTGCTCCTTTTCCCGCCTCCAGGCCTGTGAACTCCCTGGTGGGTGGGGCCAACCGCCTGGCTCCGCCCCACTTGGTGTGGACATCAGACCCTGGAGGGAGGCAACAAGGGTTTTGTGTCTGGCTAATGTAACTGTCTGGGGGGGTGGGGGGGTGTGTTTGTGTTACTGACTCGCCCACCCCAGGGCTATGGGACACCCGGTGCCGGGCCGGACTAGTCCGGGGGTAGTCAGTGGTGGCGGGGCCCGACTCCGTGGCCCTGGTGGGTGTCCGTTAAATATGGCTGGTGACTTGGGAGCAATTAAAGTATTTGTTTCGTGACGCCACATGTGGTTTGCGGCTATTAAGCCGCCGTTGCTGTGTGAGGCCTCCGGGGTGATGATACGGCAGCAATGGTGGTACTGCTCCCCACAGGTGGAGCGGTGCCCCGGGGACACTGTTGGTGCTCGTGAAAGTCTATGGTGTTGTGTGGATAACACGGTGCAGGGCCGACAGGCAATGAAAGAACCAGGCACAAACAACAGTCTCTTTACCTTCTCCTCTTTTACTTTAAGAACAGTCCAGTCCTGGGAGACCATCACAGGTGGTGAAGGGGATCCGGTCGGCCTGGAAGTACTTGGGGTGATCTTTTTGGCCAGCTGAGTATGAGGCCTACTCCTGTTCTTTTATTTACTATTATAGGACCCTGCTCTCTGGATCTAGCAATGGCCCTCTTGCTGCTGGGACCGGTGGTACGTCCCTTTCCCTCTGTGGTAGGCTGCACAGGCCCTCTCTGGTGCTTCTCTGCTGGAGTCCACACCGGGCCCTGATGATGCAGCTGTACCTTCGGGCTGTTTATGGGCCAGGTGCTTGCAGCTCTCCTGCCCTTCGGATTCGGCTACCAGGGAGTATTTTAAGCCCTGGTGGCCACAGACTCCGATGTCCGAGTCTCTTCTCTGCCTCTCTGCTACTCCTGCTTCCCTGGGCTGCTCCAGCTCTAGGCCCCAGATCCACAGGACAGCACACTCTGCGTCTGCTTGCTATCACTTCTCTCTACAGACTGACCACTACTTCCTCCCTCAGGTCAGACTTAAGGAATGCTCCCTGGAATTCCAGGTTCAGAGCTCCCCCTGCTGGCCGGAGGGAGAACTGCGTTGGATGTTAAACTTACTGGCCAATAGACCTCCCAATTACCCCCAGGCTCAGCATTAACCCTTTGGGAGGGCAATGCTGTTGTGGCGACCAGGTCCTGGGGCGCCACATTACCTGTGACGACCTGGCTAGTCCAGGGCGCCACACAACAAATAGAACATCCTCCCACATCCTTCCTCCACAAGTAAGTCAAAAGGACATCTGCCCCATGCATTTTTCAGTCCCATCTTTCTCATGGCTCTCCTTTCCAAATTACCACTCATGCAAATGCAACCATTTAATGGCCTCCTCTAGGTTTAAAAATATCTGGGGGGCTGCACCTACAGCTCTGGGGGGTCACACATACATCTTTGGGGGCCCATGCAGCTCAGCAGGAGCCCATGCAGCTCAGGGGGGGGGGACACATGACAGCTCTTTCATACAGCTCTGGGGCGCACATTTAGCTCAGGAGGGATAGGCCCAAACAACTCGGAAGGGGCACATACAGCTCAGAGGGGGCGAAGCCCATACAGCCCAGGAGGGCATATGCTGTGCTGGGGGATGCTGGGTGGTGCTGCGGCTTCTCTTCATCTATGGGACGAGAGCTATCGTCCATGTGCTTCCTGCTGCTCCAATGAATTTGTTTTAATACAATTCAATAAAGCAATGATTTTATTTAAAGGATGGTGAGTGCCACTTCTACTTTTCCACTGTTGTTGTGCCTATAACTAGACTGACTAATTGTTGGCTTTGTACTCCTGCTCTGCTGTCATCCAAAACAGTGTATATTGCTGTACCTTAGACCCCCGAGGTATTGTTCACCCAAACTTGTGCTGGTCATCTGGTAAATTATACTATGGAATCTGATGGAGAGTAGAACCATACAGTTGTCTCCCTTAAGAGTGGTGACATGGTCCCAAGCCAATTGGTGGGTAATGAATTTTACACAATATTCCCTCAACATGAGTTGGAGGGATAGCAGGGGCAAATTAACTTCTGTACCTGGATTTAAAGCAGGTCTTGGGAAAATCTCACTAACCTCTGATGTTGCCTTTAGCCTCCAGTGTTCAGGATTGTGTCTGAGAGGCGGCCTTCTGAAGCTGCACCTTCGCGACCCTGACTGGAGGCATAATGAATTTTTCCAGCTAAATGAGACACGTAACCTCCACTTGGAGGATGGAGTATTATTTCCCTTTGCAAGTTGTAGTAACTTTGCACATATTATCTCAGAAAACAGCACGTGCCCCTCTGTTGGGACACCCCCCAGAGGCCTTCTGTGCTCACAAAAATGTAACAAATTTTGTTACTTTAATAAGCCAATTGCTTACGTACCCAGAAAATATTTTGCTTAAAGGTGTATTCATAGTGTGAACTTGCCAGTGAAGTGAAGCCAAAGGTCCAGTGAAGTGCGGGGGTGCAGGTAAGTGCATAGTTTAAGTTTAATCTCATAGTTTGACACAAGAGCATAGTTTGAAGTTATCCTTATAAGTTTCTCATTGTTTTTTTCTTTGTTTGTCTAGTTTTATCTATACTGTTTATCCCCATTTAATTGGTGCTCCATGGACATTGCTACTAGGTGTGTATCTTGTCAGATGTATGAATGCCTTGAACAGCCATTCGAGGGTGAATATGTCTGCACTCATAGCCAGCATGTTTCATATTTGGAAGCCCAGGTAACTGATCTAAATATGCAGCTTGCAACACTCAGGAGCATTGCAAACCTCGAAAGGAGTTTAGAGCTCACTGAGCTTTCTCTGGCTGGGGCCAGTGCTATGGAGGAGGGTGGAGGTGGGGAAGGTCAGGACCCAGAGGTAGGTAGCTGGGTAACCGTTAGAAGAAGAGGTAGGGGGAAAAGTGTCAGGGAGCCTATCCCTGATCTGGCACAACCTAGTAAATATGCCTGTTTGGCTGATATTAGGAATGAAGGGCCAGGACTAGGATCACTACAGCTGGACGTTGCTCCTAGCCACCAGGAAAATGACTGCTGTAGGAAGGAGAGAAATAGGAGTGCAGCAAAGCCCAGACAGATGTTGGTGGTAGGGGACTCTATAATTAGGCGGACAGACAGGGTCATCTGTCGCCGAGATCGTGAATGACGAACAGTGGGTTGTCTGCCGGGTGCTCGGGTTCGGCATATTGCTGATCGGATAGAGAGATTTTTGGGTGGGGCTGGGGAAAACCCAGCGGTCATGGTGCACATTGGTACTAATGATAAAGTTAGAGGCAGGTGGAAAGTCCTTAAAAATGGTTACAAGGAACTAGGAGAGAAGCTGAAGTCCAGGACCTCCAAGGTGGTGTTTTCAGAAATACTACTGCGGTGCCACGAGCATCACTAGAAAGACAGCGGGAGCTTAGGGAGATAAATACGTGGCTTAGAAATTGGAGCAGGAAGGGAGAGTTCGGGTTCATGGAGAACTGGGCCGACTTCTCAGTTGGCTACAGGCTCTACGGTAGGGACGGGCTGCACCTCAATAGGGAGGGTGCAGCTGTGCTGGGGGAGAAAATGGTAAGACGGATGGAGGAGCTTTTAAACTGGGATCTGTGGGGAGGGCGGATAGTGGAGCAAATAAGGGGATAGATAGGGCAGATAGAGACAGTGAGACGGTAGGGGTCAATGAAGGATTAGGGGGCTGGGACATGCAAGGAAAATAGTATCAAGCAGGTCATAGACAACAAGGGATACAAATTGTTTCTTAGAATAATCATAGTTATCTAAATTAGAATCCCAATATCGATTGATGTAGTATAGAATCTACTCCAAATACTCTTATAAATACATTGTGTAAAAAAACACATACAGGAGACTTATTCATGAATATAAAAAATATTTTTTTATTTTAAACATACATAAGGCTAAAAGTTATGAGGTAGTCAATTTCCATATAGATTGCAAATATAAGGTAGCAAGTCAGATTGTATCACACCCACCCACCTACAGCCAGGCAGGTAACACCTCACATCCACTCCATGTATCTCTGAACATCACAACAAAATAAATGTCAGTACTCTGTATTAAGTACATGGAGAAACACCATAGGGTATATAGCTTCAATGTAAATTACATAGTATGTGTCAACCACTTACCCATGGTGTATGGATGGAGGCATACACTGCACACAGGTAGGTGAGGAGATATCCAGGTCCCGACGCGTGTCGCGTTAGCTTCTTCAGTGGGGCACAGGCGAGCAGATGTGCCACTCATCATACTCCCCATTTGATATCCGTGTATGTCATTAGTGGTCAGAGACGTGTTTCCCCCTACCAGGCCGCTGCCAATTCAGCGCATACACGCGGGACGGGAAACCCAGAACTTGCGTCCACATGCGGCGGCTCTCATCCCCAGGGCGCACGTCAGAGGGAAACACCCCTCGATGACGTCTAAAGACATGCGCACAGGAACATAGGGAGGCTAGGAGTAAGGAATGCGTTAATAGTATTAAATGTCTACTAGCAAATGCAAGAAGTCTTGCAAACAAAATTAATGAATTGGAGACTCTTATGTCAACCATGGATTATGATGTGGTGGGCATTACGGAAACCTGGGTGGATGAAAGCCAAAACTGGGTGACAAACCTAGAGGGTTACACTACATTGAGGAAGGACAGGAAAGACAAAAAAGGTGGTGGGGTGTGTATATTTGCCAAATGTAACCTAAAGCCTGTGTTGAATGATGACATTGGAAGAACTGCAACAATGTAGAGTCAATATGAGTAAATGTACATAGGGTGGGGAATAATGGAAAAATGCTAACTGGAGTTTGCTATAAGCCTTCTAACATACCTAAACAGGTAGAGGGTGAAATGCTGGAACAAATTGAAAAGGAAGATAATAATAATAATAATCGGATTCTTATTATGGGAGATTTCAACTATGCAGACATACAGTGAGACATAGAATCTTCTGGTTGTGCTAAAAGCTGTAAGTTCTTATCTACTATTCAAGGCAATTTCCTTTCTCAGATGGTAGATGAACCGACGAGGGGAGATAATTTGCTAGATCTGGTCCTGTCAAATAGACCAGATACAATTTCAGATCTACAGGTCCGGGAGCATTTGTGCACCAGCAATCATAATATGTTAAGCTTCAACATAATATTCAATAGAACATTTCAAAGGGGAAATGCTAAAACCTGGAATTTTAGGAAAGCTGATTTCAACATATTAAGGGAAGAGCTTAAATGTGTAGATTGGGACAATGTCATGGTAAATGGGGATACAGAACATAAATGGGGAAAGTTTAAGGATATACTCCTAGAGTCCTGTAAAAAATGTACCCTCTGGTAATAAAATGTCCAGGAATAAAAAGAAACCACAATGGATAAATAAGACCGTACAAACTATAATAAAACAAAAACAAAGTGCGTTTAAAATCTTGATGGCTGAAAATACAGAAATAGCATTTCAGAAGTATAAAGATATCAATAGGAAATGCAAAAAAGAAATCAAGCAAGCAAAATTAGCTACTGAAACAAAAATCACCAAGGACATTAAAATAAATCCCAAAATATTTTATAAATACATTAATGCCAAAAGGAAAACAAAGGATAGTATCGGCCCCTTAAAATAGAATAACAAGTTAGTTAAATAGGAAAAACAAAAGACTGAGATATTAAACAGGCACTTCTCATCCATGTTCACTAGGGAACTGACTATTCCAGGGATCATTGAACAAGTGAAAAATTCACCAACTGATATAATTAATTTAATACAAGAAGAAGTACGCCTGCATCTGAGTAAATTAAACATTGACAAATCCCCCCGGGCCAGATGGCATTTATCCACGAATATTGAGGGAATTGAGCTCAGTAATCGACAAGCCACTGTATCTCATCTTCATAGACTCGCTTGTAACAGGGTTGGTGCCTCAGGATTGGAGGATTGCTGATGTGGTTCAGATATTTAATAAAGATAAGAGGGTGGATCCAGGCAACTACTGTCCAGTAAGCCTTTCATCAGTAGCATGCAAAGTTTTTGAGGGCATTTTAAGAAATGACATGCAAAAATATATAGCAGAAAATAATATAATAACTGACAGAGAGCATGGATTCATGAAAGATAAGTCGTGTCTAACCAACCTGTTGGGGTTCTATGAGGGGGTAAGTGCAAATCTGGATATTGGTAATGCAGCTGAAGTGATTTATTTGGACTTTGCAAAGGCATTTGATACTGTACCACATAATAGCCTTTTACTAAAGCTCCAGAATCAAGGACTAGGGGAAACTATATGCAACTGGGTAAGGGATTGGCTAAAAGATAGGAAACAAAGAAGAGTCATAAATGGTACATTCTCTAAATGGGCTGCAGTCAGCAGTGGGGTGCCGCAGGGATCTGTGCTAGGACCGATTATTTTTAATCTCTTTATTAATGACCTTGTGGATGGGATTGATAATAAAGTGTCAGGGGTACTTCACACAGCGAGATCGCTACTGAGATCACTGCAGAGTCACGTTTTTTGTGACGCAGCAGTGACCTCATTAGCGATCTCGCTGTGTGTGACACTAAGCAGCGATCTGGCCCCTGCTGTGAGATCGCTGCTCGTTACATACAGCCCTGGTTCATTTTTTTATTGTTGCTCTCCCGCTGATAAGCACACATTGCTGTGTGTCACAGCGAGAGAGCAACAATCCTGAATGTGCAGGGAGCAGGAGCCGGCGTCTGACAGCCTGCGGTAAGCTGTAACCAAGGTAAACATCGGGTAACCAAGGTGGTTACCTGATATTTACCTTCGTTACCAGCGTCTGCACCTCTCACGCTGCTAGTGCTGGCTCCCTGCACACGTAGCCGGAGGACACATCGGGTAAATAAGCAAAGGTTTGCTTATTAACCCGATGTGTGCTGTGGCTACGAGTGCAGGGAGCCAACGCTAAGCGGTGTGCGCTGGTAACTAAGGTAAACATCGGGTAACCATACCCGATGTTTACCTTAGTTACCAGTGTCTGCAGCTTCCAGACGCCGGCTCCCTGCAAGCGCAGCGTCGCTTCCACGTCGCTGCTGGCTGGGGGCTGGTCACTGGTGAGATCTGCCTGTTTGACAGCTCACCAGCGACCATGTAGCGACGCAGCAACGATCCTGACCAGGTGAGATCGCTGGTGGGATCGCTGCTGCGTCGCTAAAGTGTGACGGTACCCTCAGTCTTTGCTCCTGACATCAAACTATGTAGGATATTAACCCCTTCACGACCTTGGACGGATCTAGCCGTCATGGTGCCCTGGTACTTAAAGACCCATGACGGCTAGATCCGTCATGGCGGAATCGCGGCACTGTGGTCCCTGTAATAGCAATCGGTGGAATTTTCCACCATATACTAGAAGGAGGGGACCTCTGCTTGACCTCCCGAGGCGTGGTTTCTCCACCCCGGACCTACGGTGCCTGTGATTGGCTGATTTGTGACAATGAGCCAATCACAGGCATTGTAATGTTTCAGCTAATAAACATAGCTGAAACATTGCAATCCAGCCCTGATCGGTGCTTCTCTAGCACTGCTCATTGGCTGACCTTTGTTTCAACCCCCCCAGCTCTGATTGGAGGGATCGTCCTCGTGCTTGAACCCTCCAATCACCGTGAATCGGCTTCCGGTGAACTGCCGGTGACCGCTCACCTCAGGTTCATTCCATCCGTGGAAGCTGAGGAGAGCGATCCTGCCGCCGTGATCCTCGCCGTGCCTGCCGCCGTGATCCTCGCCGTGCCTGCCGCCGTGATCCTCGCCGTGCCTGCCGCCGTGATCCTCGCCGTGCCTGCCGCCGTGATCCTCGCCGAGCCAGGCTGCGATTCTCTGTAAGTATTGCTGTTCCCCCCACCCCCGCACCGCCCCGCCGCTGTCCACGCTCCATCACTGACCCCGCACCACCTCGCCGCTGCCCCCGCTCCACCGCTGCCCACGCTCCATCGCTGCTCCTCCGCTGCCCACGCTCCATCGCCGCTCCTCCGCTGCCCACGCTCCATCGCTGCTCCTCCGCTGCCCACGCTCCATCGCTGCCCAGGCTCGATCGCCGCTCCGCCACTGCCCACGCTCCATCGCTGCTCCTGCACCGCTCCATCGCCGCTCCTCCGCTGCCCACGCTCCATCGCCGCTCCTCCGCTGCCCACGCTCCATCGCCGCTCCTCCGCTGCCCACGCTCCATCGCTGCTCCTCCGCTGCCCACGCTCCATCGCTGCCCAGGCTCGATCGCCGCTCCGCCGCTGCCCACGCTCCATCGCTGCTCCCGCACCGCTCCATCGCCGCTGCCCACGCTCCATATCTGCTCCTCCGCTGCCCACGGTCCATCGCTGCCCAGGCTCGATCGCTGCTCCGCCGCTGCCCACGCTCCTCCGCTGCTCCCGCACCGCTCCATCGCTGCTCCTCCGCTGCCCACGCTCCATCGCTGCTCCTCCGCTGCCCACGCTCCATCGCTGCTCCTCCGCTGCCCACGCTCCTCCGCTGCTCCCGCACCGCTCCATCGCTGCTCCTCCGCTGCCCACGCTCCATCGCTGCTCCTCCGCTGCCCACGCTCCATCGCTGCTCCTCCGCTGCCCACGCTCCATCGCTGCCCGAGCCTGCTCGATCGCCGCTCCGCCGCTGACCACGCTCCATCGCGGCCCCCGCACCGCTCAGCCGCTGCCCATGCTCCATCGCGGCCCCCGCACCGCTCAGCCGCTGCCCACGCTCCATCGCGGCCCCCGCACCGCTCAGCCGCTGCCCATGCTCCATCGCGGCCCCTGCACCGCTCAGCCGCAGCCCAGGCTCGATCGCCGCTCCGCCGCTGCCCCCGCTCTAACACTGCCACCGCTCCGCCGCTGCCCCCGCACCGCTCCGCCGCTGCCCCGCTCCGTTGACTGCCTGTAATCGCAGGCCAGTGCCTGCTTCCCCTCCCCCATCCATCTCTGCTGCCGATCCCCCGCCGCTGCCCCCGCTCCATCGCTGCCCCTGCTCCATCGCTGCTCTGCCGCTGCCCCATTGCTGCCCCCGCTCCATCGCCGCTCCCCAGGCTCCATCGCCGCTCTGCCGCTGCCCACGCTCCGCCGCTGCCACCGCTCCATCACTGCCACCGCTCCGCCGCTGCCACCTCTCCGCCACTGCCCCCGCACCGCTCCATCGCCGCTGCCCCTGCTCCATCGCTGCCCCACTGCTGCCCCCGCTCCATCGCCGCTCCCCAGGCTCCATCGTCGCTCTACCGCTGCCCACGCTCCGCCGCTGCCCCCGCACCGCTCCGCCGCTGCCCCCGCTCCATCACTGCCACCGCTCCGCCGCTACCCCCGCTCCATCACTGCCACCGCTCCGCCGCTGCCACCGCGCCGCTGCCCCACTCCGCAGACTGCCTGTAATCGCAGGCCAGTGCCTGCTCCCCCTCCCCCATCCATCTCTGCTGCCGACCCCCTTGCTCCCTCCACCCGCCCCCAATCCACCGCTGCCCCCATGTTCTGGCTCACAATCTGCTGCCTGGATGATCTGCTCCAATCACTCCTGCTGCTGAGTGAGTAGTGATTCTAGCTTTCCCCCCCCTTTCCTCCATCCCTCCATCTAGCACTCATCACGCACATAATCGCTCACTGTTTTTTGGGGGGGGTTTTTGTGTGCGTTGAATAAAAAAAAATCCCAAAAGCAAGCGATTATCTACCTGGTGAGCGAGCGGCCTGCAGCCGCCGAGTCACTGATCAGTGATACACATCATTGATCAGTGTCCGTACTTTGGCCAGGACTTTTTTTGTCCATGCCATCTCCTCCCCCCTTCCTTTTTGCGTCATGATTGACATCAGTTTTTATGAGTTTTTTTTTTATAAAGGTCAGCTCAGTGCCAACACGTAAGGGCGATGGCAGAGTCTCGCATCGCATCACCTTGCACGGCCGCCCGCTTCCCGGGCAGGAGCGTGCAGCCGTGTACAAGTACATGCTGCTGCACGCTTCTTACCAAGGAGCCGGCGGCTGTGCAAGGTGATGCGATGCGAAACTCTCACACGTGTGACTCTGGGCTTTGTGTCAGTTGCAGGTGCTCGTGTAAACTTTTTTTTTTTGCAAAATTCTAATTTTTTTTCTTTTTTTTTTTAGGTCTTTTCCTGTTCATAGACACACACACACACTTCTACATTTGAATAAAGTTTTTTTTGCACACATACGCACACCACACATAAGATATCCCAGTCTTCCCAATCTCGGAGGCTGTATTCAGCCGAGGAGGCATATGCCATTGTTGCCTCCGAGACTGATAGCGAAGGAGATGACCCCACATTCCTTTGTTCGTCCCAGTCCTCTTCCTCCTCCAGTGCCGAGGAACCACCAAGAAGACGTCGTAGAAAGAATCGTCCGGCGCCCAGTGGAGAAGACCCGGCGCCCAGTGGAGAAGACCCGGCGCCCAGTGGAGAAGACCCGGCGCCCAGTGGAGAAGACCCGGCGCTGAGTGTGAGTGATGCCCAGCCCAGCACTAGTGCTAGTGACCCCCAACCTAGCACTAGTGATCGAGAGTGGACCCCAGTCCCTGAAAATTTTGCACCTCGGATTCCTGATTTTACTCCCCAATCAGGAATCCAGTTTGATACTAACAACCTTAGAGAAATAGAATTTTTCAAAGTCTATTTCTCTGAAGAGTTCGTTAGTCTCATGGTGGTGCAAACAAATCTTTATGCCCAACAATTTTTGGCCGAAAAACCTCGCTCATCATATTCTAGCTGGACCCCAACGGATTCAGTAGAAACGATGAAGTACTGGGGTCTGGCTCTTCACATGGGGTTAGTGAAGAAGCCTGAACTTCGCCAATATTGGAGTGTTGATGTTTTATACAACACTCCAGTGTTTGGTATGATTATGACCCGCAAACGGTTTGAGGCTATCCACAGATTTTTGCATTTTAGGGACAATTTGGAGTGTCTTCCCCGAGATGACCCGAATTTTGACAGACTGTTCAAAATTTGTCCGGTCATCGAACACTTTAGCAAAAAGTTTGCTGAAGTGTACGTTCCGCAGAGGGAAATTTGTGTGGATGAGTCCCTCATCCACTTCAAGGGGAGACTGAAGTTCCGCCAGTACTTGCCCAGTAAAAGGGCAAGGTACGGCATTAAACTCTACAAGCTGTGCGAGAGTACCTCAGGGTACACTCACAGCTTTAGTGTTTACGAAGGCAAGGACACGCGGATCCAACCCCCAGAATGCCCACCTACTCTGGGGGTGAGTGGGAAAATTGTGTGGAGTTTGATCCACCCACTGCTTGATAAAGGTTATCATCTGTATGTTGATAACTTCTATTCAAGCATCCCACTTTTCCAATCCCTCTCTTCCAGAGGTACCGCAGCTTGCGGTACGATCCGGAAAAACCAGAAGGGCCTCCCTGTTACGCTAATTGGGCAGCTGCTCCAAAAAGGTGAGAGCAGAGCCCAATGTAGCGACAACATGGTTGTAGTTAAGTTCAAGGACAAAAGGGATGTCCTTTTCTTAACCACAATACATGGTCCCGGCACCTCTGCAACCAATGTTCGAGGTACGTCAGCACAGGTTCGCAAACCGGACTGTGGCTTGGCGTACAACAAACATATGGGAGGAGTTGATCTTTCTGATCAAGTCCTCCAACCATATAGTGCCATGCGGAAGGTTAAGGTGTGGTACAAAAAGCTGGCTGTGCACATCGTGCAGATGGCACTATACAATGCTTTCGTGCTTTCACGATGTGCAGGTCAGACCAACACCTTCCTTCAGTTCCAGGAGGTAGTAATCAAGACCATGATCTTTAGAAGAGGAGGAGAAGAAGCAGCAGCAGTTCCTACTACCTCTACAACTGAAGGTTCCCGTGTGGTACCAGGGCAACATTTTCCTGGTGAGGTACCACAAACCACCGGAAGAGGAACAACGCAGAAAAGGTGCCGGGTGTGCTATAAAAAAGGGGTGAGGCGGGAAAGCAAGTATCAATGCGATACTTGTCCCGACAAACCCGGACTTTGTATGAGTGACTGCTTCAAAGTCTATCATTCGTCCGGGTACTAAATTGATATATGCCAACCTAAAATTCCTGAGGCACACTACACGACAAAAGGCTGCTTTACACGCTGCGACATCGCTAGCGATGTAACATGCCAGATCGCACATGCGATCTCGGCAGATTGCATGCGCGATCTGGCGTGTGACAAAGCTAATCAGATCGCTAGCGATGTCGCAGCGTGTAAAGCACCCTAAGGCTATGTGCCCACGGGAGCACGTACCTTTGGATATATTCGCAGGTATGGCCGGATATTTCCCGCAGCTGCCCGCCGGCATTCGCAGCTATTTTTAGCTGCAAGATTCCAGCGAAATAGCTGCGGGAAACATGCGGCCATACCTGCGGATCTGCCGGCCTATATCTCCATAGCGGAGGGCCGGGGATTCCACAGGTAATTCCGCAGGAAGAATTGCCATTCAATTACGTGCGGCTGCGGGACATCCGCAGCATGTTCCGCAGCCGCATAGTGGACACAGACATTCCCCATGTCTCATAGGATAACATGGGGAGTGTCTGTACATGGTAAAACCTGCGGAATTATCTAGAAAATCCAGATAAATCAGCAGGTTTTCCACTGCAAATTCCACAGAAGCAAGCTCCCGTGGGCACATAGCCTCAAGACTGTGACCTGTCACACAATATACAACAAAGACTGTGACCTGATTCACACTACACGACAAAGACTGTGACCTGACACACTACACGACAAAGACGGTGACCTGACACACTACACGACAAAGACGGTGACCTGACACACACTACACAACAAAGACGGTGACCTGACACACACTACACGACAAAGACTGTGACCTGACACACACTACACAACAAAGACGGTGACCTGACACACACTACACGACAAAGACTGTGACCTGACACACACTACACAACAAAGACGGTGACCTGACACACACTACACGACAAAGACTGTGACCTGACACACACTACACGACAAAGACTGTGACCTGACACACACTACACAACAAAGACGGTGACCTGACACACACTACACAACAAAGACTGACCTGACACACACTACACAACAGACTGTGACCTGACACACACTACACAACAAAGATGGTGACCTGACACACACTACACAACAAAGACGGTGACCTGACACACACTACACAACAAAGACGGTGACCTGACACACACTACACAACAAAGACTGACCTGACACACACTACACAACAGACTGTGACCTGACACACACTACACAACAAAGACGGTGACCTGACACACACTACACAACAAAGACGGTGACCTGACACACACTACACGACAAAGACTGTGACCTGACACACACTACACGACAAAGACTGTGACCTGACACACACTACTCAACAAAGACGGTGACCTGACACACACTACACAACAAAGACTGACCTGATTCACACTACACAACAGACTGTGACCTGACACACACTACACAACAAAGACGGTGACCTGACACACACTACACAACAAAGACTGACCTGATTCACACTACACAACAGACTGTGACCTGACACACACTACACAACAAAGACGGTGACCTGACACACATTACACAACAAAGACGGTAACCTGACACACACTACACAACAAAGACGGTGACCTGATTCACACTACACGACAAAGACTGTGACCTGACACACACTACACAACAAAGACGGTGACCTGACACACACTACACGACAAAGACGGTGACCTGACACACACTACACAACAAAGACTGACCTGATTCACACTACACAACAGACTGTGACCTGACACACACTACACAACAAAGACGGTAACCTGACACACACTACACAACAAAGACGGTGACCTGAGGCACACTACATGACAAAGACGGCGACTTGACAAAACCTACACAACACAAATATAAAATTGACATACCAGGTCCCTGATAAAATACATTGCTCATTCCATTCGAAGCCCTGCTGTGCGCCCAAACAGTGTTTTTTCGCCATATATGAAGTATCGGCTTACTCAGGACAAATTTCCCAACAAATTTTAGGGTCTATTTTATCCTGTTCCCCATGTAAAAATTAAAAAATTGAGCCCAAAATAACATTTTTGTGGAAAAAAAAAGTACTTTTTTGTTTTTTCGGCTCAATGTATGAAGCACATGAGGGTTATAAGTGCTCATTGCCCATCTATAATTATGCCTTGGGGGGTCTAGTTTCCAAAATGGGGTCACATGTGGGGATTTTCCACTGTTTCGGCTCTCCAAACGCAACATGGTGCGGCAACAATTTCATCTAATTTTCCGTTCAAAAAGTCAAATGACGTGCCTTCCCTTCGTAGCCTTGCCGTGCGCCCAAACAGTGGTTTTCCGACACATATGAGGTATCGGTATGCTCGGATGAAATTGCACAACAAATGTTAGGGTCCATTTAATCCTGCTACCGTTGTGAAAATTCAATATTTGAGGCTAAATTTGCATTTTTGTAGCAAAAAGTAAAATGTTCATTTTTTCCTTCCACATTGCTTTAGGTCCTGTGAAACACCTGAAGGGTTAATAACCTTATTGAATGTGGTTTTAAGTAGCCTGAGGGGTGCCGTTTTTGGAATGGTTCACTTTTGGGTGTTTTCTTTCATGTAGGCCCCTCAAAATCAATTCAAATGTGATGTGGTCCCTAAAAAAAGTGGCTTTGAAAATTTTATTGTAAAAATGAGAAATTGCTTATAAACTTTGAACCCCTATAACTTCCTTATAAAATTTATTTTTTTTCCAAAATTGTGCTGATGTAAAGTAGACATGTGGGAAATGTAATTTATTAATTATTTTGTGTCATATGTCTCGCTGGTTTACGAGCATAAAAATTAAAAGTTTGAAAATTACAAAATTTTCAAAATTTTCGCAAAATTTCCATTTTTTTCACAAAGAAACACAAAAAATATTGGCATAAATTTACCATTAACATGAAGCCCAATATGTCACGAGAAAACAATCTCAGAATCACCGGGATCCGTTGAAGCATTCAAGAGTTATAACCTCATAAAGTGACACTGGTCAAAATTGCAAAAAATGGCCTGGTCTTTAGGGTCAAAATAGGCTGGGGGCTGAAGGGGTTAAAAACTGACCTTGATAGTACAATACTAAAAAAAAAAATCTAGATAAGATGTCAGAAAGGGCAGATACTTGGCAAATAAGATTTAATGTTGATAAATGTAAAGTAATGCACCTAGGACAGAGTAATCCTATAACTGCGTATACATTAAATGGAAGTAAACTCGGGACTACAGAACAGGAGAAGGACTTAGGTATTCTCATTACAAGTAAGCTGAGCAGCAGCACTCAATGTCAAGCAGCAGCTGCTAAAGCAAACAAGATTTTAGGGTGTATAAAAAGAGAGATTAGATCCCGGTATCCCAACGTATTGTTACCCCTCTATAAATCACTTGTAAGGCCACATCTAGAATATGGGATCCAGTTTTGGGCTCCACATTTTAAAAAAGGACATTCATAAGTGAGAGTCAGTTCAGAGGCGGGTAACTAGACTACTATCCCATTTTTCGTTCAGCTCCTGGGGTATAATGGGGAGATTATCTAAGCCCCTTGTGATATGACTATAGGTGACTGTAATATACTTTTGGGGTATACCACCCTGTAACATATGTGGTTGTAAATAACTCTTATGGATCACTACCTTGCATAAAGATAATTTATTAGGAATAGAAGTCTATACGTCTTGTACAGTGCTAGTATCATGAATAGGAATTCCTGGTTATAGATCAGTAAATTGATACCTTCTTGATCTAAGGAAAACAATACAGGGAGGAGTATTACCATTTGGGAACTCATATATATTGTACTGTGCAAGCACCACTATAGGGCTTTCCATCCCATCCCTATATCAGGGTCAGGGAGAGGGAGAGCCGACGTGGAACGGGGGCGCCCGGTAACTTATGGTGTCATACCCTCCGTTGTTAGGTAGGGATACACTACCCTTATAGGGCTATATTAGTTTCCCTTCCCTTTCCTAAAGTGAGTGTGTATATAAAACTTCTTGGTTATTTACAAGGATAACGTGATCCATTCTCATTTATATGTTTGTGTGTCTGTTTGTGGGTACA
Organism: Anomaloglossus baeobatrachus; assembly: GCF_048569485.1. NCBI lineage: Eukaryota > Metazoa > Chordata > Amphibia > Anura > Aromobatidae > Anomaloglossus > Anomaloglossus baeobatrachus. The sequence continues at coordinate 299,590,870 of NC_134357.1, read as the reverse complement.
TTTTAATGAATATTAATAAAAATTGCACATTTTAAAATAGGGTTGAGATTACATGTTTAGCTTAGAAAAAAGACGTCTCAGAAGAGATCTCATTTATATGTATAAATACATGTGTGGTCAATATAAAGGACTGGCACATGACTTATTTCTTCCAAAGACAATACTAAGGACCAGGGGGCATACACTGCGAGTGGAAGAAAAGCGATTCCGGCAGCTAAATAGGAAAGGGTTCTTTACAGTTAGAGCAGTCAGACTGTGGAATACCCTACCACAAGAAGTAGTAAAGGCAGATATTATAACAGCTTTTAAAAAAGGGCTGGATGATTTCCTCAGTACATACAACATTGTTGGTTATAAATGACTTAGGGACAAAATGTAGCATTGGTGGAGGAAGGTTGAACTAGATGGACCTAGGTCTTTTTTGAACCTGAGTAATTATGGTAACTATGTAACTAAGTGTGTGGGTCAAATGCATACAAATTCATGCAACCCTAACCCTAACCCCACCTGTTGGGCAGACCAGGCATATGCACCTTAGCTAGATTGCAGACTGCCACCTTGGTCTACGAGGAGATGGATTTGACATTCCTGCAGATCTCTAAAAAAATTGTTTAAAAGAACAGAGAGTCCTCAGTGGTTGATACCTTTTAATGGCTAACTGAAAAGATGGTAATAATTGCAAGCTTTCGAGACTACTCAGGTCTCTTCATCAGGCATGATATGAACATGGTATGAAGAGACCTAAGTAGTCTCAAAAGCTTGCAATTATTACCATCTTTTCAGTTAGCCATTAAAAGGTATCAACCACTGAGGACTCTCTGTTCTTTTAAACAATTGTGTTATCTCTACTGGCTAACACGGTACAAAGATATATTTTACTTGTGCAGATCTCTAGACATACGTTATATACGAGGGATACAGGAAAGGCAAAGAATCTCATACATATCTGAGGAGGTCAGAAGTTTGGGTTCAAACTGTCCCTCTATGGTCTACAAGCGAAAAATGCTGATAATATTGAGAGTTTAGATTAATTGTTTGATAATGTTACTAGTGATTTATTGTATTTGATGCTTTGAATATCACTGCTTCTCAGTTGCTTTTGATTACAATGGTAATTAATCAACATACTTTCTTTTTAGGCTATGTGCGCACGTGTGCGCTCTGCACCGCACCGAAAATGTGCGCTTCAGAGCGCAGCTGAAAAGCTGCGTTCTGAAGCGCATGGTGCCGGCAGATTCGTGCGCTCTGTATGCTGCCTCTCCCTATAGACAGCATGCAGAACGCACGAAAGAAGTGACATGTCACTTCTTAGAACGCAGCGATTCGGCAAGCAGCCGAATCGCTGCGTTCTAACTTGCCACGTGCGCACGGCCCCTGCACAATCTCCATAGATTGTGCAGGGGACGCATGCAGTTACGCTGCGGTGCAGAACGCAGCGTAACTGCATGTAAAACGCACACGTGCGCACATACCCTTAGATTACTTTACTGCTTCCCAAGGAGGGCTTTGTCAGATAGTGGGACCTCCCTGTTGCCACTATGTGGATAACACCAGTACAACAAGGATTCTGCATGATATCAAGCATTCCAGATTGATAAAGGAAGAGTTCAGGAAAGTTCATACCCAAGAAGACTGGAGCTTCCAGTGACCCGATTGGCTCAGCTGTCTCAACCCCGCCAACTGGTTCAAAGGAATGGCAGGATGGCTGGTGGGTGTTGTGTACCTTGTCGCAAAGATACTACTGGCAATTATTTGCATCTATGTTCTTGTCAATATACTGTAATTATATTTTGTGTCTCTACTTTTGGCAAACTTAGAACCAGGCGCGTTAGGATTTAAGTTTATGTTATATCCACTTCTGTTGTGTGCTCCAACCACATAAGCTCAAAGGTAACCCCGGAGAAAAATATCTGATAGCCTAGCTTGAGTGTCCGTCTTTTTGGACGAAAATCCCCAAGGATTGGGCGGGGGACTTCATTTCCAGAAGGGGGTCCCAGCTCTGTATGCAGTATATAGTGTGTAGTGTAAGTGTATGTGAAGCCCCTCACCTGCAGCGATCGCCTCCGGGACCTCAGGGACTTCTCTCCACCTCCAGGGACGCCACAGGGTCTTCACGTGTTGGGAATCTTCTGGCAACAGGTATGTCAGGTTCACTTCTATAGGAGTCGTGACGCCACTCTCGGTTTTGCGTTCGGGGTAATAGGGGACCACCACTGCAGTTTAGCGAGCGTCTCGGGCTGATGGTAATTGCCGTTAGATGGTGTGGCCTCCAGAAAGTGAGGCTGGCCCCAGGGGCTCGGGTGTATGTGCGTAGTACCACAGGTCGCAGAAGAACTCACACACAGTCCAGAAATGTCTTTCGGGGTTTTTACTCACGTTCAGTTGGTAGTTGTGAGGCAACCCGGGCGATGCTATGATGAACCAGGTGGAACCAGGTATCCTTCAGGCTGATATAGGGGTGACTGCTGACTCGCCTTCCTAGCACCTTTGTTTCGGACCACCCCTGACTTAAAGTACCGTGGGATGCATCCAGTTAAGTCGCTGCTGCCTTTCTCCCCTTTCTGACCCGTTTGCTGACAGTGTGCACCAAGGATAAGATTGCTCCAGGCTCGATCCTCCTTATGGGCCCCATCGTTGCTGTTGATGCTGCGGGTTCTGTGTTGGTTGGCGTCGAATCTGTAGTCCCACCGCCTGCAGGATTTAGCAGACCACTAAATGGATGTCTGGCTCTAGGGACCTGTACCCCGTGTGTGCATTCATTACCAGGAGTCCTCGTACTCAACTCCTTACTGCTCTCTTTCTTCGGGTGTCTTTCAGTCTGACTTGGTGGTAATGTTCTCCCCTGCCAGCAGCCACTGCACGTGCAGGGTCGGACAGTGTTCCGCTCTTCAGCCCTACACTTCAGACACGGCTGCTCCACTCCTTCTCCTCTGACTGCCACTGCACAACTCTCTTCCAGCTTCACTACAGCACCACACTAACTGAGATGTGGAGGCTCCGCCCCCTCCTGGGTCTGCCCAGGGGTCCCCTCTAATATGTGTGTGTGTGTCCTGGTCAAAGGGTGCATGTGTGTCCACACCCTACTCAGCCATCAGAATTACCTGTTTGTACTGACCCAGCATGGGTGCAGTACTCAGTGGTGCCTGACCGAATCAGGGGCGCCACATGTACAGTTAATATCATGACTTACCAGTGATGTCTCTAGGTGAAGTCATTCATTTTTGCTTTTCCGCTTCATCCAGCGCAGACCGCTCTAATTTCTTCCAGCCAGAACTTGTCTCTGCAGAAAAATAACACACAATCATCTATAACTGATCATGTCTAGAACACATTCCCCACTTTTCCTCCGCAAACAACTTTCCCATGCTCTGATATCCCTCTATTGGCACCCAGCTTTCCTATGTTCTGATAGCCATCTTTTCGGCAGTACCCGGCTATCCCATACTCTGCTATAAATCTTTCCCTTAGCACCCAGATTTCCTATGTTCTGATATCCATCTTGCCATCTGTACTCAGCTTTCCCATGCTCAGCTATATATCTTTCCCTCAGAACCCAGCTTTCCCATAATATCACATCCAGTTGAAGCAGGCACGGAGGTCGGCGGCCGCCCCACCACTGGGACCGGTCACGGTCGTGACCCCTGCAACCGCAATCGTTCAGCCCCTGCCTCCTATATGGCAAATACACATTTATTATTATTATTATTATTATTATTATTTATTTATAGAGCACCATTGATTCCATGGTGCTGTACATGAGAAGGGGGTTACATACAAAATACATGTACAAGTTACAGTAGACAGACTAGTACAGAGGGAAGAGGGCCCTGCCCTTGCGGGCTTACATTCTATAGGATTATGGGGAGGAGACAGTAGGTGGGGTGTAGGTGGGGCGGCAGCTCCGCACGGTGGTGGGGCGGCAGCTCCGCACGGTGGTGGGGCGGCAGCTCCGCACGGTGGTGGGGCGGCAGCTCCGCACGGTGGTGGGGCGGCAGCTCCGCACGGTGGTGGGGCGGCAGCTCCGCACGGTGGTGGGGCGGCAGCTCCGCACGGTGGTGGGGCAGTGAGGTCATTCAAGGTTATAGGCATTTCTGAACAGATGAGTCTTTAGGTTCCGTTTGAAGTTTGCAAGTGTAGTAGATAATCTGACGTGTTGAGGCAGTGAGTTCCAGAAGACTGGGGATGTTCGGGAGAAGTCTTGGAGACGGTTGCATGAGGAGCGAATGAGAGAGGAGGATAGAAGGAGATCTTGGGAGGACCGGAGATTACGTTTTGGAGTGTAGCGAGAGATTAGTTCAGAGATATATGGAGGAGACAATTTGTGGATGGCTTTGTAAGTCAGTATTAGTAGTTTGAATTGGATACGATGGAAGATTGGGAGCCAGTGAAGGGACATGCAGAGAGGAGAAGCGGGGTGGTAGTGAGGCGAGAGGTGGATCAGTCGGGCAGCAGCATTAAGGATGGACTGGAGAGGGGCGAGCGTGTTAGCAGGGAGACCACATAGGAGGATGTTGCAGTAGTCGAGGCGGGAGATTATGAGAGCATGCACTAGCATTTTTGTGGATTGAGAATTGATGAAGGGACGGATTCTGGAAATATTTTTGAGTTGAAGACGACAGGAGGTGGTGAGGGATTGAATGTGTGGTATGAAGGACAAGGCAGAGTCAAAGGTCACTCCGAGGCACCGAACTTTGGATGCTGGGGAGAGCGTGATGTTATTTATTGTAATAGATAGATCAGGTAGATAGTGTAGGGGAGATGGAGGAAAGATGATCAGCTCAGTTTTGGCCACATTGAGCTTTAGGAAGCGAGAGGAGAAGAAGGAAGATATAGCAGATAGGCACTCTGGGATTCTGGACAGCAGAGAAGTGACATCTGGACCAGAGAGGTAGATCTGAGTGTCATCGGCATATAGGTGGTACTGGAAGCCATGGGACTTTATGAGTTGTCCCAGGCCAAATGTATAGATAGAAAAAAGTAATGGTCCCAGGACAGAGCCTTGAGGGACGCCAACAGAGAGAGGACGGGATGAAGAGGTTGTGTGGGAGTGGGAGACAGTAAAAGTGCGGTTGGAGAGGTATGAAGAGATCCAAGAGAGGGCGAGGTCTCTGACACCAAGGGAAGAGAGGATCTGTAGTAGGAGGGAGTGGTCAACAGTGTCAAAAGCTGAGGATAGGTCTAGAAGTAGGAGTATAGAGAAGTGGTTGTTAGCTTTGGCAGTAAGTAAGTCATTTGTGATTTTTGTCAGGGCAGTTTCAGTGGAATGATGTGGACGGAAGCCGGACTGTAGGTTGTCAAAGTGAGAGTTAGAGGAGAGGTGGGAGGAAAGTTCAGCATGGACGTGCTGTTCCAGGAGTTTTGAGGCGAATGGGAGTAGCGATATGGGGCGATAGCTGGCAGCAGAGGTTGGGTCGAGGGAAGGTTTCTTTAGGATGGGTGTGACTGTTGCATGTTTAAAGGCAGAAGGGAAGGTACCAGTTGATAAAGATAGGTTGAAGAGATGGGTTAAGGCTGGAATTAGGATAGTGGTGAGGTTGGGGAGGAGGTGGGTTGGGATGGGATCACGTGCGCAGGTGGTGAGGTGCGCTTTTGAGAGAAGATGTGCAAGCTCTTCTTCGGTGATAGTGGAGAGGAAGTTTATGGGGGAGGAGCAGTGGTCTGTTATATGAAGGGGTTGTGGTGGTTGAGCAGAAAAGACTTGTCTGGTTTGGTCGATCTTTTCTTTGAAATATGTGGCAAATTCTTCTGCGGAAATGAGGGAGGTTGGAGGGGGCAGTGGTGGGCGAAGGAGGGAGTTGAAAGTATTGAAGAGCTGTTTGGGGTTGTGTGTTAGAGAGGATATGAGGTTTCTGAAGTATTCCTGTTTAGCCGAGGTAAGGGCCAAGCGAAATGTGTGAATTGCATTTTTGAATGTGGTGAAGTCTTCCTGGGAGTGCGTTTTCTTCCAGCGCCGCTCTGCAGCCCTAGACACTTGCCGTAGTTTTTTAGTGAGGCTGTTGTGCCAGGGTTGTCTATTGATTTGTCTCACTCTGCCATGCACAAGAGGAGCAACTGAATCAATAGCTGATGTGAGAGTGGCGTTGTAGAAAGTGGTGGCACTGTTTGTGTCGTGCACTGAAGATATGGAGGACAGTGGTAGGATAGAGTCAGAAAGGGTATGTATGTTGACGTGTGCGAGGTTTCTGCGAGGGTGTGATACGTGCTGGACAGGAGGGGCAGGTGAGGAGGACAGGGCAGAGAAGGTCAATAGATGGTGGTCAGATAAGGGGAGAGGGGAGGTAGTGAGGTTAGATAGAGAGCAGAGACGGGTGAAGATAAGGTCTAATGTGTGTCCATCTTTATGGGTGGCAGAGGTGGACCACTGAGATAGACCAAAAGATGAAGCAAGGGAGAGTAGTTTGGAGGCTGCTGACTGGCGGGTGTCAGTGGGGATGTTGAAGTCACCCATGATAATAGTGGGAATGTCAGCAGAGAGAAAGTGTAGAAGCCAGGCAGAGAACTGGTCGATAAAGGAAGTGGTAGGGCCTGGGGGTCTGTATATGATGGCCGCTTGGAGGTTGGAAGGAGAATAGATGCGGACAGAGTGCACTTCAAAGGAAGGCAGGACAAGGGAGGGTAAGGGTGGGATTGGATTAAAGCTGCAGTTGTTAGAAAGAAGGAGGCCCACTCCTCCACCTTGTCTATTGCCAGGGCGAGGAGTATGGGAGAAGTGAAGGCCACCGTAGCACAGCGCAGCAGGGGAGGCAGTGTTGGTTGGTGTCAGCCATGTTTCAGTGATGCCCAGAAAGGATAGATTGCTAGAGGTAAAGAGGTCGTGAATGATGTGCAGTTTGTTACAGACCGAACGGGCATTCCACAGCGCTCCAGAGAGAGTGGGCGGTGGAGTAGGTGAGAGGGGGATGGGTTTTATATTGGAGAGGTTGCGGTAGTTACTAGTAAGGGTGGAGCGATAGGGGGGTGGTAGAGAGGAGTGTCCCATCTGGGGAGGTCCAGGATTGGGAGATATGTCACCAGCAGTGAGGAGAAGTAGAGAAAGAGAGAGCAGGTGGGAGAAGGAGAGTGCACGGCATGGTCTGCGTGTTATTAAGACAGACCTGAGATTTAGGAGCAGGTCAGCAGATGAGGACAGGTGGGGAGGTAAAAGGGAAGGGGAGATGAATATTTGTTTGGCGAGTGCTGACGTTGGGGGATAGCGAAGGAGAGTGAGGAGGAGTGGAGCAAAAACTGTGAGGGCATAGGTGAACATGGTGAGTTTAAGGTTTACATATGGGAATATGAAAAAGTGTAGGGGAAAAATGCAAGTGACAAACAGTTAAGGAGGTAACGCTCACATTCTGGTCACTTCTGGAATATTTCTGATTGCCCACTTAGAAAATCCCACTTATGAAATCACACAGACCATGGTCATAACAGACCTGTGCCAACAAATTTATACAACTCTAGAGGCCTAGAAAATGACTCAGGTGTGAGCAGAAGGGAGGGGGATAGAGGAAGAGAGCTCTGAGAAACACACCAGGGGTGAATTAGTAAGTACAAACTAAGAGAAACATTTGGACTACTTCACAGCTAGAAAACGAACTACTTAAGATGCAGAAGAAATAGACAGGTGTGAACCAAGAACAAAGAGTTACAAGAATATGAAATTCAGATGCCAGTGGCAGTGGTTGGAACAGTATCACATACCAATAGAAATAACATACAGGAAAGGATAGACTTCAATGGGAATGGCAGTGGTTGGAACAGTATCACATACCAATAGAAATAACATACAGGAAAGGATAGACTTCAATGGGAATGGCAGTGGTTGGAACAGTATCACATACCAATAGAAATAACATACAGGAAAGGATAGACTTCAATGGGAATGGCAGTGGTTGGAACAGTATCACATACCAATAGAAATAACATACAGGAAAGGATAGACTTCAATGGGAATGGCAGTGGTTGGAACAGTATCACATACCAATAGAAATAACATACAGGAAAGGATAGACTTCAATGGGAATGGCAGTGGTTGGAACAGTATCACATACCAATAGAAATAACATACAGGAAAGGATAGACTTCAATGGGAATGGCAGTGGTTGGAACAGTATCACATACCAATAGAAATAACATACAGGAAAGGATAGACTTCAATGGGAATGGCAGTGGTTGGAACAGTATCACATACCAATAGAAATAACATACAGGAAAGGATAGACTTCAATGGGAATGGCAGTGGTTGGAACAGTATCACATACCAATAGAAATAACATACAGGAAAGGATAGACTTCAATGGGAATGGCAGTGGTTGGAACAGTATCACATACCAATAGAAATAACATACAGGAAAGGATAGACTTCAATGGGAATGGCAGTGGTTGGAACAGTATCACATACCAATAGAAGTTATCAAGTTTGACATACAATTTATTGGTCCGTAATATCTGTAATACCCGCCTGACGTGCACCTGATGTGTCTTAGGATCGGGGGAGTACATCAAAATGTCATCAAGATATACAGCCACAAACCTGCCCACCAGGTGAAGGAAAATATTATTGACAAAATGTGGAAAAACAGTAGGAGCATTAGTAAGACCAAAAGCCATGACAAGATTCTCATAATGCCCTTCAGGAGTATTAAGGCCACTTTACACGCTGCGATATCAGTACCGATATCGCTAGCATGGGTACCCACCCCCATCGGTTGTGCGACATCGGCAAATCGCTGCCCGTGACGCACAACATCGCCCAGACCCGTCACACTATTTACCTGCCTAGCGACGTCGCTGTGACCGGCGAACCGCCTTCTTTCTAAGGGGGCTGTCCGTGCGGCGTCACAGCGACATCACTAAGCGGCCGCCCAATAGAAGTGGAGGGGCGGAGATGAGCAGGACGAACATCCCGCCCACCTCCTTCATTCCGCATTGCGGGCGGGACACAGGTAAGGTGAGGTTCCTCGTTCCTGCGGTGTCACACGGAGCGATGTGTGCTGCCGCAGGACCGACGAACAACATCGTTACTGCAGCAGTAACGATAATCGAGAATGGAGCCCCATGTCACCGATGAGCGATTATGCACGTTTTTGCGACGATGCAAAATCGCTCATAGGTGTCACACGCAACAACATCGCTAAAGCGGCCGGATGTGCATCACAAATTCCGTGACCCCAACGAGATCGCTTTAGCGATGTCGTAGCGTGTAAAGTGGCCTTTAAAGACCATTTCCCACTCATCTCCCTCTCTGATTCTAATTCAATTATAGGCCCCCTGAGATCCAACTTGGAGAACTATTTAGCTCCCACAATCTGATTAACCAAATCAGGAATGAGCGGGAGGGGATAAGGGTCTTGCATGGTACGGTAATCTAATGTGTCCCTTAGCAAGACTTTCAGAAATGTAATCTTTCATAAACTGTCTTTCAGGGCCAGAAAGATTGTATAACCTGGTCTTGGGTAGTTTTGTTCCCAGTAGCAAATTAATGTGGCAATCATATGCATGGTGAGGAGGCAGTTCCTAACACCGTTTTTAGAGAAAACGTCCTCAAAATCAGACAGAAAAGAGGGTAGGGTTTTAGAAGAGATAGTAAAATAATAGTATTGAGGCAAGTGTTCTTACTTAAGTCACTCCATCAAACTATTTCTCTGGACTGCCAGTCAATAACAGGATTGTGCATAACCAACCAGGAAAGGCCCAATACAATAGGAGTGGAAAGACCTTCAAGGAAATAGCAAGAAAGGCGCTCCTTGTGAAGAACTCCTATGCGAAGGTTTATACCATGCACAACTTACGTAAAACGCGCCTGACCAAAGGTGTAGAGTCGATAGAAAATATGGGAATGGATTTCGCCAGCATGCTACAGGTGAGACCAAGGGTACGTGCAAACCGAGAATCTACCATATTGGCTTCTGTCCCTCTATCCAAAAGGACAGAAATATCAGTTTTCGTACCAACGACCACTTCCACAGATAAGACAAACTGAGACACGCAGCCAGAGGAAATATGTACGTCTAGGTTGTAGGTTGGAATCCTCCACACAACCTGACGTAAGAAATTTTCTGGCTTGTTTCTTCTGCTTAGGGACGGGAGGACAAACCCCGATAAAATGATCCCGTTGAGTGCAAAAGAAACACACCCATGTCTTGCGATGTACCACCAGGGACCCAGACTGAGGAGAGGCCCCCCTAACCGCATGGGATCAACAATGCACACAGGTGAGACTTCACCCCTAAGAAGTACAACGGGGGGTGGAGTCAACAGGTGTATCCCTGAAGCATCAATCAGTATAAGGCCAGGGCCTTAGCTAAAGACTCAGGAGTTTTATGTAGTGGCGGGTTTTACGGGGGAAATTGGGCCAGCATTGTACTTAATAAAGCACAGTGAGATGCTGTTGTCCACGTACAAACGCTCTCTCTTAATATTTTTGATTATGGCGGCTCATTCATGTGTCCCTCTAAACTTCAGGACTGTCAACTGTCTATCGGTAGCTCTGTGGATCTCGAGAGTTAAGACATTATGCACATGGAGGACTTGACTTCTTCGATCCACGACACTTCTGAAACGTTCTGGGCTACATGGTATTATTGGATGGACTTTCAGCAAACAGACGAGTATAAGGAGGCACTAAGATAAATTGGAGGAAGCGTCGGCCCGCTGACTTCTGGGGGATTCGACGCTCCTTCTACCTATCTCTCATGCACCCCCACCAGACCCCCCTCTGTTTTTTTTTCTCTCCTCTCTCGTTCTTTCCCTTTTTGCTCCTCCCCTTCTCCTCTTCCTATCTCTCTTCTCCTTCTCCTGACTTCTCCTCTCCTCAGCCTAGCATTGGGCAGGGTTTTCCAGTCTCTTGTAAATGTTTTTGACAAACCCTGTTTATAACTAATTGACTTTCCTGTGATGATTTGCAATTTTTAAGTAATCCTTTCCTCGCAATGTGATTTCCTGTTGTATAATCAATTGTTGTCAAGTTAAAAAATTATATAAAAAAGGAGTTTTATTTATGTAACACCAGAGTGTCCTTTAGCCTTTCTGACAGACACTGACAAAAAAGGCTTCTTAGAGCAAGGATGTCCCACCTGGTGTCAGTAACCCACCTACGGAATTCAGAACAAAACTCCTATGTTGGCCGGTCCCCCTGCTGCAACATGCAGAGTTTTGACTCAGCAAGGGAAACATGGTCAGGATCATCATAGATGAGGCCCAGAGCTGCAAAAGAAAATCTATTGACCAAAGTGACTGTAGGCCCAGGATTGAGAATCACCTTGCAGAAGGGAGATAATAATTCCTACCCAATGTTCCTCACCCCCAGAAGAACGTGGGTGAAGCTTGAAATAAAGTTTGCAAGCCTCCCAAAAAACCACAAATTTATCATGTCCTCCAGAAAACCTATCCGGAACAGCTATCTTAGATTGTGGTTCAGACTGATTGGCTGCTGAAAACAACAGACCAGAGGACTGCTCTGCTGTTCAAAAACATCAGACCACAGATCTGTCAGATCTAGAGAGACTCTGCAACTGATCCACAAGAGCAGCAACAGGATCCATGAAAAGATTCTGAAAAAACTGGGCCAGCTATAATGTCACGCCTTGGCGATGGAACGCCCGGCGTGTGACACAAGAGGACGGGTATAACAGGGAAGATGTAAAGATAGGCCCTGATGAAAGGGAGAGGGCTGTGGGGTCATTACCTAACTCACCTGTGGCTGATCTCTGAGCTTCCTAACATCCCTATACGGGTCCTTCTCCCTGCGTGTGATCACATGGCTAGGCCTTGGCTGACCCTGGGCTAGCCCTAACTAGTGAGAAGGCCAGCAAGGCACTAGTTTTACTACTAATATAAAGACAACATGAGGAAGAGGAAACAAACAAGGGACACAGAAATGACAAAATAAACTCCATTTCTTCTACTGAGAGGGACTTCACCAAATCCACTGAAAAGAGAACAACAGCTTTCTCCAGAGACAACTCCTTCACAGGTCAGCATAGAATGAACTATAGCCAGCATAAAAGAGAGACTCATGTCTATTTTGAAAACACAACCTTTGGATATGACCTTGAGCACGTGCACTTCTTTGGTTGACTCTGAGTGGAGCCTGTCTTGTTAATTCTCAGTATGGTCTTGGCCACTGTGCTGTAGGGCAGTTTCAGGGTGTTATAGGCCGGGCCATCTTTATACAAAACAATTCTTCTATTCAGATCTTCAGAGAATGCTTTGCCATGAGGTGCCATGTTGAACTTCCAGTGACCAATATGAGAGAGTGTGTGAGAGATAACACCAAATATAGCATCTATTCCCCATTCACATCAGAGACTTTGTAACACTAATGAGTCACATGACACCGAGGAGGGAAAATGGCTAATTTGGCACAATTTGTTCATTTTTACTTAGGGGTGTACTCACTTTTGTTGCCAGTGGTTTAGACATTAATGTCTGTGTCATGAGTTATTTAGAGGACACACCTAATTTACATTGTTATACAAGCTGTACACTGACTGCTGTACACTGTGTGTCTTATCTTCAGTGTTGTTCCATGAAAAGATATAATAAAAAATTTACAAAAATTCATTTTTGTGATATGCTGCTCACGTTAGAATGCAAGTTGCACTTTGAAGCCGTGATGCGATCACACTGTTTTGTAGTGGAACAAAAAGGAAGAAAAAAAATCGGGCACTGCAGTGCAAAGGCTGTGGAGTGGAGCCATACTTCCAGACCTGGTGTGTGGCTGTCAATGGATTAGATTAGCAACTCCAGGTGGTGCTCCACCTGCAGCACAGTCACTGTTCTGAAGAATCCATGCAAAGGAAGAAAGGCAGCATCTCACCATGAGGTTTTTCAGCTTTATTCAAAGCATGTGAATTACAGCATGTGGGGGAGAGGGGAGTGCAGGAACAGCAAGCGGACCGTTCCCGCACTCCCCTCTCCCCCACATGCTGTAATTCACATGCTTTGAATAAAGCTGAAAAACCTCATGGTGAGATTCCGCCTTTCTTCCTTTGCCTGTTTTGTAGTGATTTAAAAAAAAATTATTTAAAAAAGATCAACCTGCCGCCCTAGGCACTGGATTACTGATGCCCAGTGGTAAATACAGCCCTGACAGGAGTGGGTACAGAAGAGAGAGCATCAGTTTTTCCTTCTCGTATTTTCCTCTCTTTTTGACTTTGCCTCCATAAATTTTAGTAAAAAGATGCCCATGTGATTCCAGTCTTAAAGGGGTAGTCAACTACACAGCACACATCGATGTAAAGCTCATAAAGAAGGCTTTTCTCAAATACCTTGTGTAGTACATTCTGCCTCTGAGCGGTGCTATTTCGGTCTGCTCATGCCCATCACGTGACCTCCGGGATCCGTGACCCCTGAGATCCGGTGATGTCACATCAACTTCCAGTTGACCCGACATCACCGCGGCAGGCCCCATTCTCCCTAAGTGACTGGGCAATGGGCGGAGTTTCACAGCTCGTCACAGCCCAGCATCGCTCCTGCTTGTGGCGCTCAGCCGCGAAGGAGAGAGAGCACAAGATGCTGGGCTGTGATGAGCTGTGAAACTCCGCCCACAACAAGTCACTCAGGGAGACTCCAGCCGGCTTCGGTGATGTCAGGTCATCTGAAAGTTGACGTGACATCATCGGATCTCAGAGGTCAAGGAGCTCAGGGGTCATGTAATAGGAATGACCAGACCGCAATAGCGCCGCTCAGAGGCCCAATTGACTACACAAGATATTTGAGAAAAGCCTTCTTTATGAGCTTTACATCGATGTGTGGCCACTATGCTGTGTAGTGGACCACCCCTTTAATAGATTGCATGCCCTTCACCTCGGATCCTGTGTCTTTTGCGCTGGTGGTTAGACGCACGGGTCGGAGTACACTGGGAATGGCACCGGTGCAGAAGACATTGGCTGCCTATGAAGGGTGGAAGACTACGGAGGAAAGAAGCGAAAGCAACGAGCAGGCGCGAGATTTCCTCACCGGGACAGTGACGCTGGCGGGAGGTGAGATATATGGAGGCAGCGCTGGATTCCGGGTAATGTCCTGCCCATAGCCTGGAAGAGCTCATTTCTATAAAGTGATAAAAGATGATTTATCCACCAGGCTTCTGATAGGAGGCAGACAGGTCGCACTTTCCTCAGCAGTCTGTAACCTGTATGCTCATATTAATAGGTTAGATGGGTCAATTGTGGTGACAGATGGCCTATAACCTCCTGCAGCCTCTCCAGTGGTCTCTGCTGGCTTTATGTGCTAAGACCACTGCAGCCAATCATTGGCCTCAGTGATCACATGCTATACTTGGAAATGTCACTACTGAAACCAGTGATTGGCTGCAGCGGTCATGTGAATGATCCCTAGTGGACTGGGGAACAGCACAAGAGCTGGAGTGAATCACTTTTTATTATTTAACCCATTTGTTGCTTTTGATTAACATTTTACAAATTCCAGAACTACGGTAACTGGAGCGCAAAGCGCATAGTGTCGTAAACAGAGCCAGTGACGTAACGCAGAGCCCACAGGCCTGTCACGTCACTGCCCACCACGGAGAGGGTTGTGTATTGGCCACACGTCACACGTCAGCTTCTTTCCTCGGGGCGTAATGACGCAGGACGTTGTACGACCGCGGGATCTGACGCGATCCCGGAAGTCTCGCGGGAGGATCTGCCCCGGGGCGGAGCGGAAGCGGCCAGAAAGAGAGAGGAGAGAGGCGGCTCCGCAGAGAACGGTGAGAACGGCGGACGGGGGATTTGGGGTGTTTGGTATTGTCAGTGACAGGAGGATGAAGATTGGTCAGAATGACAGCCTGAGCGAGGCAGGGGGAAGTGAGCAGCCATAACGGCCGGGCAGGCACGGTGCGGGGTGTCATCCTGGGTGGAGTAACACGGGCAGGGCTCCATCTGATGGCTTCATAGAGAGAGGGTGAACGCTGTGGGTGCCGGTCCTGCGTGGCATCGGCAGCAGTACGGAGGATGGAGAGTGGGAAGTGTCACGGCTGTCCACATACACCACCATAGTGTGATCAGCACAGACCGCTAAGTGTAGTGGTGATCCCAGGGTGTGACACATGCGACCCCGGAGAGCAGCCTGTCATCGCCAGGTCCAGCGCATATCTGCCTAACCTCTGCCCCTGTCAGGGGAGATGATCAGCCCCCCTCTAAAAGACGATGATGATGATCAGCACCCCTCTAAGGGACGATGATGATGATCAGCACCCCTCTAAGGGACGATGATGATGATGATCAGCACCCCTCTAAGGGACGATGATGATGATCAGCACCCCTCTAAGGGACGATGATGATGATGATCAGCACCCCTCTAAGGGACGATGATGATGATCAGCACCCCTCTAAGGGACGATGATGATGATCAGCACCCCTCTAAGGGACGATGATGATGATCAGCACCCCTCCTCTCAGGGCAGATGATGGTGATCAGCCCCCCTCCTCTCAGGGCAGATGATGGTGATCAGCCCCCCTCCTCTCAGGGCAGATGATGGTGATCAGCCCCCCTCCTCTCAGGGCAGATGATGGTGATCAGCCCCCCTCCTCTCAGGGCAGATGATGGTGATCAGCCCCCCTCCTCTCAGGGCAGATGATGGTGATCAGCCCCCCTCCTCTCAGGGCAGATGATGGTGATCAGCCCCCCTCCTCTCAGGGCAGATGATGGTGATCAGCCCCCCTCCTCTCAGGGCAGATGATGGTGATCAGCCCCCCTCCTCTCAGGGCAGATGATGGTGATCAGCCCCCCTCCTCTCAGGGCAGATGATGGTGATCAGCCCCCCTCCTCTCAGGGCAGATGATGGTGATCAGCCCCCCTCCTCTCAGGGCAGATGATGGTGATCAGCCCCCCTCCTCTCAGGGCAGATGATGGTGATCAGCCCCCCTCCTCTCAGGGCAGATGATGGTGATCAGCCCCCCTCCTCTCAGGGCAGATGATGGTGATCAGCCCCCCTCCTCTCAGGGCAGATGATGGTGATCAGCCCCCCTCCTCTCAGGGCAGATGATGGTGATCAGCCCCCCTCCTCTCAGGGCAGATGATGGTGATCAGCCCCCCTCCTCTCAGGGCAGATGATGGTGATCAGCCCCCCTCCTCTCAGGGCAGATGATGGTGATCAGCCCCCCTCCTCTCAGGGCAGATGATGGTGATCAGCCCCCCTCCTCTCAGGGCAGATGATGGTGATCAGCCCCCCTCCTCTCAGGGCAGATGATGGTGATCAGCCCCCCTCCTCTCAGGGCAGATGATGGTGATCAGCCCCCCTCCTCTCAGGGCAGATGATGGTGATCAGCCCCCCTCCTCTCAGGGCAGATGATGGTGATCAGCCCCCCTCCTCTCAGGGCAGATGATGGTGATCAGCCCCCCTCCTCTCAGGGCAGATGATGGTGATCAGCCCCCCTCCTCTCAGGGCAGATGATGGTGATCAGCCCCCCTCCTCTCAGGGCAGATGATGGTGATCAGCCCCCCTCCTCTCAGGGCAGATGATGGTGATCAGCCCCCCTCCTCTCAGGGCAGATGATGGTGATCAGCCCCCCTCCTCTCAGGGCAGATGATGGTGATCAGCCCCCCTCCTCTCAGGGCAGATGATGGTGATCAGCCCCCCTCCTCTCAGGGCAGATGATGGTGATCAGCCCCCCTCCTCTCAGGGCAGATGATGGTGATCAGCCCCCCTCCTCTCAGGGCAGATGATGGTGATCAGCCCCCCTCCTCTCAGGGCAGATGATGGTGATCAGCCCCCCTCCTCTCAGGGCAGATGATGGTGATCAGCCCCCCTCCTCTCAGGGCAGATGATGGTGATCAGCCCCCCTCCTCTCAGGGCAGATGATGGTGATCAGCCCCCCTCCTCTCAGGGCAGATGATGGTGATCAGCCCCCCTCCTCTCAGGGCAGATGATGGTGATCAGCCCCCCTCCTCTCAGGGCAGATGATGGTGATCAGCCCCCCTCCTCTCAGGGCAGATGATGGTGATCAGCCCCCCTCCTCTCAGGGCAGATGATGGTGATCAGCCCCCCTCCTCTCAGGGCAGATGATGGTGATCAGCCCCCCTCCTCTCAGGGCAGATGATGGTGATCAGCCCCCCTCCTCTCAGGGCAGATGATGGTGATCAGCCCCCCTCCTCTCAGGGCAGATGATGGTGATCAGCCCCCCTCCTCTCAGGGCAGATGATGGTGATCAGCCCCCCTCCTCTCAGGGCAGATGATGGTGATCAGCCCCCCTCCTCTCAGGGCAGATGATGGTGATCAGCCCCCCTCCTCTCAGGGCAGATGATGGTGATCAGCCCCCCTCCTCTCAGGGCAGATGATGGTGATCAGCCCCCCTCCTCTCAGGGCAGATGATGGTGATCAGCCCCCCTCCTCTCAGGGCAGATGATGGTGATCAGCCCCCCTCCTCTCAGGGCAGATGATGGTGATCAGCCCCCCTCCTCTCAGGGCAGATGATGGTGATCAGCCCCCCTCCTCTCAGGGCAGATGATGGTGATCAGCCCCCCTCCTCTCAGGGCAGATGATGGTGATCAGCCCCCCTCCTCTCAGGGCAGATGATGGTGATCAGCCCCCCTCCTCTCAGGGCAGATGATGGTGATCAGCCCCCCTCCTCTCAGGGCAGATGATGGTGATCAGCCCCCCTCCTCTCAGGGCAGATGATGGTGATCAGCCCCCCTCCTCTCAGGGCAGATGATGGTGATCAGCCCCCCTCCTCTCAGGGCAGATGATGGTGATCAGCCCCCCTCCTCTCAGGGCAGATGATGGTGATCAGCCCCCCTCCTCTCAGGGCAGATGATGGTGATCAGCCCCCCTCCTCTCAGGGCAGATGATGGTGATCAGCCCCCCTCCTCTCAGGGCAGATGATGGTGATCAGCCCCCCTCCTCTCAGGGCAGATGATGGTGATCAGCCCCCCTCCTCTCAGGGCAGATGATGGTGATCAGCCCCCCTCCTCTCAGGGCAGATGATGGTGATCAGCCCCCCTCCTCTCAGGGCAGATGATGGTGATCAGCCCCCCTCCTCTCAGGGCAGATGATGGTGATCAGCCCCCCTCCTCTCAGGGCAGATGATGGTGATCAGCCCCCCTCCTCTCAGGGCAGATGATGGTGATCAGCCCCCCTCCTCTCAGGGCAGATGATGGTGATCAGCCCCCCTCCTCTCAGGGCAGATGATGGTGATCAGCCCCCCTCCTCTCAGGGCAGATGATGGTGATCAGCCCCCCTCCTCTCAGGGCAGATGATGGTGATCAGCCCCCCTCCTCTCAGGGCAGATGATGGTGATCAGCCCCCCTCCTCTCAGGGCAGATGATGGTGATCAGCCCCCCTCCTCTCAGGGCAGATGATGGTGATCAGCCCCCCTCCTCTCAGGGCAGATGATGGTGATCAGCCCCCCTCCTCTCAGGGCAGATGATGGTGATCAGCCCCCCTCCTCTCAGGGCAGATGATGGTGATCAGCCCCCTTCCTCTCAGGGCAGATGATGGTGATCAGCCCCCCTCCTCTCAGGGCAGATGATGGTGATCAGCCCCCCTCCTCTCAGGGCAGATGATGGTGATCAGCCCCCCTCCTCTCAGGGCAGATGATGGTGATCAGCCCCCCTCCTCTCAGGGCAGATGATGGTGATCAGCCCCCCTCCTCTCAGGGCAGATGATGGTGATCAGCCCCCCTCCTCTCAGGGCAGATGATGGTGATCAGCCCCCCTCCTCTCAGGGCAGATGATGGTGATCAGCCCCCCTCCTCTCAAGGCAGATGATGGTGATCACCCCCCCCCCACTCAGGGCAGATGATGGTGATCAGCCCCCCCCCTCTCAGGGCAGATGATGGTGATCAGCCCCCCCCTCTCAGGGCAGATGATGGTGATCAGCCCCCCCCCCTCTCAGAGCAGATGATGGTGTTCAGCCCCCCCCCCTCTCAGGGCAGATGATGGTGTTCAGCCCCCCCCCCCTCTCAGGGCAGATGATGGTGTTCAGCCCCCCCCCTCTCAGGGCAGATGATGGTGATCAGCCCCCCCCCCTCTCAGGGCAGATGATGGTAATCAGCCCCCCCTCTCAGGGCAGATGATGGTGATCAGCCCCCCTCTCAGGGCAGATGATGGTGATCAGCCCCCCCTCTCAGGGCAGATGATGGTGATCAGCCCCCCCTCTCAGGGCAGATGATGGTGATCAGCCCCCCCTCTCAGGGCAGATGATGGTGATCAGCCCCCCCTCTCAGGGTAGATGATGGTGATCAGCCCCCCCCTCTCAGGGTAGATGATGGTGATCAGCCCCCCCTCTCAGGGTAGATGATGGTGATCAGCCCCCCCCTCTCAGGGCAGATGATGGTGATCAGCCCCCCCTCTCAGGGCAGATGATGGTGATCAGCCCCCCCTCTCAGGGCAGATGATGGTGATCAGCCCCCCCTCTCAGGGCAGATGATGGTGATCAGCCCCCCTCTCAGGGTAGATGATGGTGATCAGCCCCCCCTCTCAGGGTAGATGATGGTGATCAGCCCCCCCTCTCACGGTAGATGATGGTGATCAGCCCCCCCCTCGGCGGAGATGTTGGCGAGCGCCCCCCCCCCTCCTCTCGGCGGAGATGTTGGCGAGCGCCCCCCCTCCTCTCGGCGGAGATGTTGGCGAGCGCACCCCCCCCCCTCTCGGCGGAGATGTTGGCGAGCGCCCCCCCCCTCCTCTCGGCGGAGATGTTGGCGAGCGCACCCCCCCTCCTCTCGGCGGAGATGTTGGCGAGCGCACCCCCCCCTCCTCTCGGCGGAGATGTTGGCGAGCGCACCCCCCCCCCTCTCGGCGGAGATGTTGGCGAGCGCCCCCCCCCCTCCTCTCGGCGGAGATGTTGGCGAGCGCCCCCCCCCCTAGGCAGAGATATTGGCGCGCGTTCCCACCCCCCCCCTCTCAGCAGAGATGTTTCGAGCAGCCTTCCCTCTGATGAGCTGCCCATGTAATAGATAAAGCCCAGGCAGCTTGCACTGATGAGGAAATCTCGAAAAAGAGGAAGGAAGATAACGGCTGTGGGGTTATGGGGTTTGTGTTAGACATACTGCAGGTTGGTCTGTGTGGAGCTGAGGTAGAGGCTTTACAATACAGCGATGCCCTATACCCGTCCTCCTGGGCCACTCTGCTGCACATTGGCCATTTGCACAGATAAAAGTTGCAGCTGATGACAGTAGAGGCCATGAGTATAAGTTGTCTCCACACTGTGATATTTCCCCACACGGAGAGTGGCTGTGGGGCGGATCTCAGAACCCACAGTACGTCATTGTCTGCGGTTGTGTTTTCACCGTCTTCCATGTAGAATGGAGAGATTTATGGTAGATTCTTCCCCCAATGTGCAGCAGGATCCACATTCCACCTGCCGATACTCAGGTGAGATTTGCGGGAGCCTTTGTGACCATTTCTTTTATGTTTAGGTCCATGTAGCTGTACCCTTGTCACACAAGACTGATCCACAGCCCCAAACACTACATCAATTGTGTGGTTCTTCTTGAGGATTTAATTACTGTATAGTGATCCAAGTGAAAAATCTCACAAATGTCCTAAGAGGATTGATGTTAGAATGATCTAGCCATAGGGTTGTGTTTTTGGTTGGGCCCATGTTGCATTTCTCGTAAGCCTCCTTTACATGTATGTGTTATATCTGTTTTGGGTTTTTTTCTTCATGGCTACAGCACATTGCCAATCTAATCTATGGTGTTATTCACATGTCCGTTTTTTTTCTGTCAGCACGGTTGACAAGGGCCAATACAAGTCCTTGGGTCCATAAAAAAACATGTATGGCACGAGGATGGAAAGCATGTGCCATCCCTGTGCTGTCCGTATTTAACATTGCAAAGTATAGGAGAAGCTCTGTCATTTGAAGGAAACCTGTCAGGACCCCTAGGCACCTAGAAACAGGAGCAGTTCTGTGCACATATCTATAATCCCGGCCTAAGTGTCCCTTCATGTAGTAGCATAGATAAAGAGATCTTTAGGCCGGGGCCACACGGGGACTACAGCGATCCTCGCCTGACACTCTGCTCACGTTGGCAGCACAGCAGGAGCCGAGTTATGCCAGTGTCACTGCGACTGAGGTCCGATCATGCGATAAGACCACAGATGCGAGGGGAGGGCCGGCGCTGAGAAGGGGAGGGATTTCTCTCCCTCTCTCCTCCGTTGCTGACTATTGCGATTCTCGCCCTGCACTTGCGGGTACACCGGTGTAATGCGAGTGCAGTGTGATTTTTATCTCGCCCCATAGACTTGAATGGGTGCGAGAGAAACAAGGATTGCATTGCACCCGTAGCATGCTGCGACTGTTTTCTCAGTCTGATTAGGGATGAGAAAGTAATCGCTCATGGGTACTGGCACATAGGGTAATATTGGTCCGAGTGGAGTGCGATGTTTTATCACATTCCACTCGCTCCGATTTTCACGCCGTGTGTCTTAGGCCTTAGAAAAAGTATTTTTAATGACCGTTTATGAGATGGTAATGAGTGCAAGGACTAGTCCCCTGGGCGTTAGTTCCCCTGGCTAGTCGGCCCCCTTAGCTTATCACGCCCCTGTGGGCATGCTAACATGCTTTACAACAGCCAGCGTCCTGACAGCACGATACAAAGCCGTGCATGTGTGTGGCTTTGTACCAGTTAGTATTGAACTCATTTGACGCTGGGTATGTGTGCTCACTACTCATGATTGGAAGTTGTCTGCACTTCCGGTCATGCGCACTATTCCGAAGCGGGGTGTACGTGTCCCGGCTTCAAAGTGGAGTAGCGTGCATGACCGGAAGTGTGGGCGACTTTTGATCAGGAGTAGTGAGCGTCTTGGAAGCGGAGTGCACATATACCTGGCGACAAAGAAGCTCAATTTTGACGGGTACAAAGCTGTGACTTTGTATTGCACTATCATGATGCTGGCTGTAGAACATGTTAGCATGCCCACAGGGGCGTGATAAGCTAAGAGGGCGGACTAGCCAGGGAACTAATGCCCCTACGACTGGTCCCTGCGCTCATTAGCATCTCATATAATGGTCTTAAGAAACACTTTTTCTAAAGATCCTTTTATCTATGCTAGTGTATACAGGGACGGTTAGGCAGGGATTAGCAATATGCACCCAGAGCTGCTCGTGGTTCTAAGTGCATATTGCACCTGACAGGTTCCCTTTAAATACTTATCCATCCATGAAAAACCTTGATGACTGATGGTAAAAATGGACTTGCAGGTGACACACTTATCCTAAACATTGGTAACTCCGGTGCAGAGTTTTGTTGTTTTTGTTTCACGTAGGTGTTGAAAGGGAGTTGACCAGCAGATTTTTCCCATATAAAATACAGGCAGTGCCATACTAGCACTAGAATGGTGATTAAAATGATATCTTTAGTTGAGAAATCCGAGGCTTGATTGTAGAAAATGTTTATCAAAGCTTCAGCAATGACGTCATTGGCGCACTCTTTCACATTGGTGCGGGACTTGGTGGATCAGGTCCTCTTTTAAATTAAATTTAAAGAGAATGAATGATAAATTTCGCACTGCCATTGGTGGTGATAGCAGCTAATGTGATGGAGTCTTCAGGAAAATGGCGCTGGAATTGGCGCATGTGCGTACCGCAATTTCAGCGCTATTTTATTGAGGACACTGGAGATGATTGAGCGGCGGCGCATGCGCATACCGCGATATCCAGCACCATTTTACTATGGACACTGGAGATCATTATGAGCGGCGGCGGCGCATGTGCTGATGAACAAAATATTCAATATGCACTGCCACAGCTCATATCCATCTCCACAGTGTCTTTAATAAACTGGCGCGACACATCGTAGTACACGCATGCGCCAATACCATTACCATTTTATTGGAGAATATTTTACAATAGTAATGCACACGTGCCACCAGCATTGGCAATAGTGTGAAATTTAGCTAAAGAAATGGGGGCTAGGCAGGAGGAGAACTCCTTCGAGAAGACCCAGCCCACAAACTCCAGCCCCGATGCTCAAGTCATTGCACCAATGACAATTTCTTAAGGTTTGATAAAGGATTTTTCCGCACGAGCCTCCAATCTCTAAAGGGAAGGTATGATCTGAATCAGCACCCTAGCACCAGTATGGCAGTGCCTGTACTTTATATGGGGAAAGAAATCCTGCTGGCTGGTTCCCTTTAAACACAGACATGGGACTGGGGCCATTGACTTGTCATCTTGATTCATTAGCCGGCTTTGACCATAGCGCAACCCATCCCCCCCAGCTGCCAAAAACTAGTAGCAAGCATGCCATAGTAGCCATGCTGTACTGTCATGAGATTATGTTTTTGTGTTATTTTTCATGAATTTATTTCTTTTATGGCTGAGGTTATTGTGGTAGTGGACCTTCGCCGACATGGCTGAGCCGTGCTGTTTTTGTAAGTCCCACTTCTTTCTATGGGAGTAACGCAGCCAGTGTAGCTCGGCTGCTCCCGGCTCTTTCCGTAGCTCCAGATCGGTAACGGTTATTCCAGTCTCGGTCATGGAAGGCTACGGTGGGAAGAGCCCTATCAGTAATTAGTGGAAGGCGTTGTCTCCAGCTGATTTCTCGCACTGGCTTCTTAATCTTCAGTATCTGCTAATGCAGCACTTTTCATGTTCTGAAAGCGCTGAGTAATGGAATTCTCTAAAACCTCCATATATCTAGTAACTACTGCTGAGATCTATGTGTTAGAGAGATGGCATATACATGGTTAATCCCAAGTGAAACTGTATTTTGGCGATAGACTATAGTTTTTGTTTTCTTGACTAGATAATTGTTTCCATATTGGTCATATTCACAGCTTCGCTGTCATGAATTGCAACCAGATTAGTCAATAACATCTAGAAGGTGCAAGGGAGGATTAAAGTGCTCGGTGTCAGGGCTCCAGATTACTGTCCGATAAAAGGAAAATCAGATGGCACACGTCCAATTTATACGCTCGTCTGCATAAGCCCTTATTTCCAGAGTTTACACTCCTAAAATGATGGCATAGCCCTGCGTGGTAACTACAAAAATATATACAGCTGCACTCTAGAATGCTAACCATGAATAAGGGGGCTCTGGCATTGCATTACTGCTATGGGAATATATGAAAAAAGAAATACTATGTATTGGCCAATGCATGTGAGCCCGATAACCAATAACAAGGTAATCTCTAATACCGGGACCCTAACTTAAATGCCTCTACCTGCGTTAAAAACCTAATTGTCTGAGCAGAAAGGATCCAGCTATAGAGAAGGATGGACAAGGCCTGGTTATAGGGCGGACTTCTTAACCCCTTCAGCCCCGGGCGCATTCCGATTTATTTATCTATTTATTTTTAAGGGTTTTTTTGCTTCCCTTCTTCCGAGAGCCGTAACTTTTTGTATTTTTCCGTCAATCTTTCCATATAAGGGCTTGTTTTTGCGGGACAAGTTATACGTTTAAATGAAACCATAAATTTTACCATATAATGTACTGAAAAACTGCAAAAAGTGTGATCGCACAATAGTTTTTGGGATATTTTATTCATCGTGTTCACTATATGCTAATCAAAAATAGATTCAATATTCTCAGTCTATACAAAGATCCAAAAAATATGAATCAAATAGACACCATTTCAATAGTATAATTTTAAAACTTAATATTTTTATTAAAAATTTTTTTAAAAAAAAAAAAAACATGATAAAAAAAGGACAATACCAACAGTGTGGAAGCAGACAAAGCCAATATATTGAATAATTAATTCTCATAAATACATGTGTAATAAACATCAATAAATAACACAGTACAAGAATAAATAGAATATATAAAAGTGCCTATAACAAGCTCAATTGGTAAAAATTGCTTTACTAAAACAATCTGTTAAGTGGTCTGTACTTCTATACAATATCACCTATAATGGCTCCAACTTGGCCTAATATAATACATTATTGATTTTAGCAGTTTACTTCAAGGTATATACATTTTTACCAGTATAATATATTGCACTAATGCCCACTTAATACTATGCACTTACTTAAACAATAGTCTCCTGGCTTGTGTGTCTGCTTCCCGCCTC
Organism: Anomaloglossus baeobatrachus; assembly: GCF_048569485.1. NCBI lineage: Eukaryota > Metazoa > Chordata > Amphibia > Anura > Aromobatidae > Anomaloglossus > Anomaloglossus baeobatrachus. The sequence continues at coordinate 299,565,931 of NC_134357.1, read as the reverse complement.
CGACGCGCGTTTCGTCACCTTCATATATTCACTATATGGTAAAACAGATGTGTTGGAGTGATGGCTGAGGTCGGTGCGAGTTTGTAGACACCAAACATGTATAGGTTTTCGTGTATCTAAGGGGTTAAAAAAAATTCACAAGCTTGTCCAATGAAAGTGGCGTACGTTTTGTACCATTTTCCGAAACCTTTGGCGTTCTCATTTTTTGGGATCTATGGCTCATTGACGGCTTATTTTTTGCGTCTCAAACTGAAATTTTTAATGGTACCATTTTTGCGGAGATGCTACGTTTTGATCGCCTGTTATTGCTTTTTGCGTAAAACTTGTGGTGACCAAAAAACGTAATTTTGGTGTTTGGAATTTTTTTCCCGCTACGCATTTACCACTCAGACTAATTGATTTTATATTTTCATAGATTGGGCAATTCTGAACGCGGCGATACCAAACATGTGTATATTTTAATTTTCTATGGGGTTAAAAGGGGGCTGATTTGAACTTTTAGTTTGTTTTTATTTTTTAAAACTTTTTTTTTTTATTTTACTAGTCCCCCTAGATGGCTATAGCAATCAGCAATCCGATCGCGCTGCCCAATCTGCTGATCACAGCTACACAGCTTTAAACAGTAGATATGCTCACTTTCTGCTTCAGTCGGCTCCGGGCCGAGTGAAACCGAAAGTGACTCATGATAGCTACAGGCGTCATCACATGACCCTGTGCTACCATGGCAACCACCGAAAGTCACGTGAACGTGACTTCCATTGGGGGTGGTGGCAAGTAAAAGTAATGGCCGCATGCATATACATCTCGCTGCCAGACTTTGACTGTTAGATGTAAGGGGTTAAAAGTTGCATGTGGAAGCGATTCCACTTGTAACTTGCAGGCGCACATGTCAGCTTTTAAAAACAGCTGATATGTGCGCGGATCGCCGCGACCTGCCCGCGGATATATCTGTTATGGGTCGTGAAGGGGTTAATCAGACAGAAATGCACTACAAATATATCAAAAAGACTGACCCACACATCCAACAGGTGTGAACAGGTGCTAGCTGAAAACACCATATAACTACAAAATATATATAGCTGCACTCTAGAATGCTAACCATGAATAAGGGAACTCCGGTATTGCATTACTGCTATAGGAATATTTGAAAAAAGATATACCGTATTTTTCATTTGATAAGACACACCGGGTTATAAGACACACCCTAAATTTAGAGATAAGAAAAGGTAAAATAAAAATTTGAGGTCAGTTTTATTATCCGGTGCTGTCTTACAGGGGCGGTGGGGCGGCAGTGGTGGTGGAGCAAGGGTCACAGGAGGCAGGGGCGATAAAAGAGTACCGTGATGCTGCGGGCAGTGCAATGGAGGGCTCAGATACTCACTGCTGGCAGCTCTGTGCTGGGGCTCGCTGGGCAGTGAGGCACTGGCACATTCTGAAGATGTAGGCGGTGCATGCTTCAAAGAAATGGTTGCCAGAGTCGGCGCATGCGCAGATGAGAGCTCCAGATGTGCAGCATTATTTGAAAGCCCTTATTGACGACATCTTCAGAATGGCCCGTGCCTTGTCGCCCAGAGCAGGGCCGCCCACTGCACTGAGCTGCACCGAGCCGCCCAGAGCAGGGCTGCCTGCCACATCGAGCCGCCCAGAGCACCGAGCCGCCCAGAGCAGGGCTGCCTGCCACATCAAGCTGCCCAGAGCACCGAGCCGCCCAGAGCAGGGCCGCCTGCCACATCGAGCCGCCCAGAGCAGGGCCGCCTGCCACATCGAGCCGCCCAGAGCAGGGCTGCCTGCCACATCGAGCCGCCCAGAGCACCGAGCCGCCCAGAGCAGGGCTGCCTGCCACATCGAGCCGCCCAGAGCACCGAGCCGCCCAGAGCAGGGCCGCCTGCCACATCGAGCCGCCCAGAGCAAGGCCGCCTGCCACATGGAGCCGCCCAGAGCACTGAACCGCCCAGAGCAGGGCTGCCAGCCACATCGAGCCACCCAGAGCACCGAGCCGCCCAGAGCAGGGTCGCCTGCCACATCGAGCCGCCCAGAGCAGGGCTGCCAGCCACATCGAGCCACCAAGAGCACCGATCCGCCCAGAGCAGGGCCGCCAGCCACATCGAGCCACACAGAGCACCGAGCCGCCCAGAGCAGGGCCGCCTGCCACATCGAGCCGCCCAAAGCAGGGCTGCCAGCCACATCAAGCCACCCAGAGCACCGATCCGCCCAGAGCAGGGCCGCCAGCCACATTGAGCTGCCCAGAGCAGGGCCGCCAGCCACATCGAGCCACCCAGAGCACCGAGCCGCCCAGAGCTGGGCCGCCAGCCACATCGAGCCGCCCAGAGAAGGGCCGCCAGCCACATCGAGCCGCCCAGAGCAGGGCCGCCAGCCACATCGAGCCGCCCAGAGCAGGGCCGCCAGCCACATCGAGCCGCCCAGAGCACTGAGATGCCCAGAGCAGGGCCGCCTGCCACATCGAGCCGCCCACAGCACCGAGCTGCCTAGAGCAGGGCCGCAGAGAGCACACAGCATTGTCCTGCCTCCTGTGACCCCTCTCCACCACCTCCTGGTAAGCTACATTTGGATTTTAAGATGCACCCCTAATTTTCCTCACAAATTTTTGGGAGGAAAAGTGTGTCTTATAATCCATAAAATACGGTACTTAGCTTGTGTATTGGCCAATGCGTGTGAGCCCGGTCACCAACAGCAAGGTGATCTCTTATATACCGGGACCCTAACTTAAATGCCTTTATCTGGGTTAAAAACTTGCATGTTTGGGCAGAAAGGATCCAGCTATAAAGGAGGATGGACACAGCCCTGAGTGGTGATATAACTGAATAATATGGGACTAGCACCTTAAAAGTGTCATTTTTTTCATCATGTCGATCACATAATGGGTGAAGCAAAGCCTCTTTATTGTTAGAGCTCTTTAAGACGTCCTTGATTATCAGTCCGATCTCAGCCTGACCGAGCATAACGGCCTCATAGAAATATACGAAGCTGTCACTCTCGAGTCAGGAGACGCGCGACCAGCCTGAGATCGGAACGACGATCACGGTCATCTGAATGAGTCCTTATTCATAGCAATAGTAGTAAATGTAGAAGGAAGGGTTCAAAAAAACCCACAAACCTGCGCTGTCATGAAGAATCCAAAAGACTTGTAAAGTTCATCAGTGATTTATTCAATGTTTCGGAGAACGTAGTCTCCTTCATCAGGAAAATCACATGTATGCTCACGGCAGCGCAGGGTTTTTTTTTTAACCCTTTCATCTACATTTGATCGTCCATAATGGCTGCAGCAGCTGTGCTTGACATACTCTATAGTGGATGTGACTGATCACAACTATTTAAGGGGGGCAGTTCCATGCTATTAGCCCCACTCAGGTAATTAGGATAAGACCCTATTTGCGCCATTGGGTTTTGTTTCCAACCAGCACATCACTACTTCCTCATAGCAAGTAATACAGCACCAATTCGTGACAGAAATGTCCTCGTCATAGAGCATTAAGCGGTTAATATTCTGATTGCGTATTTTTCCCGTATATACGATGGTCTCTAGCAGGGCTGTGGAGTCGGAGTCGTGGAGTCGGAGTCGGAGCTCATTTTGGTGGAGTCGGAGTCGGAGTCGGAGTCGGTATAAAATGCACCGACTCCGACTCCTAAAATATATAATAAATTGGGGACAGGAGTGCAATGCAGAATGTGCTGAATAGTTTACTAAATAATAACATTTAGTATAATGCTTATATTTAAGTGAAAAATGTATTGTAGTACAATGTGAACATCAGACATTTAATTGTTTTTATGATACAATAATCAAGATATTTGGATAGAACATAAAATATTTATTGGAATACAACTTTAGAACACAAAAAACTAATAAATTGTAAATATGTAATATATATATACACAGTGTATATACACACACAAGATATATATGTAATCTACTGTATATTACATAGTGTATTACATATTTACAATTTATTACAGTTTTTTGTGTTCTAAAGTTGTATTCCAATAAATAAATTTTATGTTCTATCCAAATATCTTGATTATTGTATCATAAAAATTATTAAATGTCTGATGTTCACATACACATATTCATGTACTACAATAAATTTTTCACCTAACTATAAGCAATATATGTAGGAGTCGGAGCCGGAGTCGGAGTCGGAGCCGGAGTCGGAGTCGGTGCAAGAGAATTTGAGCAGTCGGAGTCGGAGTCGAAGGTTTGGCTTACCGACTCCACAGCCCTGGTCTCTAGGTGATGTTGTCATGTTAGTTACCTGTAAGTAAAACGCCCACAAAGAAAACATGGGGAGAACAATGGTGGAGATGACAGAAATGATGACGAGCTGTTGCTGCGGTATGCAAATCCTGCTCCTCTATAGACTACTATTCATCTGTCTTAAAGGGGTTTCCACTTTTCTAAAAGTGGATGCAGATCTGATGGTAGTAACCCCCCCCCCAAAAAAAACCCAAATTGAGGTAGTATTTGTCCTCTCTTGGTCCACACATCACCACTGCAGCCAATCGCTGAGCTTGATGACATACAGTATTTTACAAAGAAAATAGGTAGTTAAAGGGAACCGGTCACTAGATTCATGCTTTCTGAGCCAATGGCAGCATAGATCAGAGCCTAGCTGCTCGATAACAATAAGGTATCTTTTACTCTGAAATGCTACAGAATTTCCGAGAAAAACATCTTTGACAGCTGGGGACTATAGGGAAAGATTTGACTAGTCTGGTGCAGTCGCCGGCCTGCTTTGAAAAAGCCGGCCGCATATTATGCCATCTAGTATTCACTGCTTCCCCCGCCCACCGGTGTCTATGATTGGTTGCGCTCAGACCCGCCCCCACGCTGAGTGACAGCTGTCTCACTGCAACCAATCACAGCCGCCGGTGGGCGGGTCTATATCGTGCAGTACAATAAATTAAAAAAACGTCGTGCGGCACCCCTAATTCTGATACCAGCCAAGGTAAAGTCACACGGCTGAAGGCTGGTATTCTCAGGATGGGGAGCCCCACGTTATGGGGAGCCCCCCAGCCTAACAATATCAGCCAGCAGCCTCCCAAAATTGCCGCATCCATTAGATGCGACAGTCCCGAAACTTTACCCGGCTCATCCCGAATTGCCCTGGCAATTGAGGTAATAAGGAGTTAATGGCAGCAGCCCATAGCTGCCACTAAGTTCTAGGTTAATCTATGAGACACCCTCAATGATTAACCTGTAAGTGAAAGTAAATAAACACATACACCCGAAAAAATACTTTATTTGGAATAAAAGATAAAAAAACCCCACCCTCTTTCACCACTTTATTAATCCCCCAAATACCCCTCCAGGTCCGGTGTAATCCACACGAGGTCCCGCGACGCATCCAGCTCTGCTACATGAAGCTCACAGGAGCGGCCGTAGAACACCGCCGTTCTCTGTCAGCTCCAGGCAGCAACTGAAGTGAGTCGTGCTGTCAGGGGGGACGTCACTGAGGGTAGTGTGTGCGGTGATGATGATGAGTGCAGTAGTGCCTGCGTGTGTGCGGTGATGATGTGGGTGGTAGTGCCTGGGTGTGTGCGGTGATGATGCGTGCGGTAGTGGCGGGGCGTGTGTGATGATGATGAGTGCGGTAGTGCCGGGGTGTGTGCGGGGATGGTGATGGGGGCGGTAGTGCCTGGGTCTGTGTGGTGATGGTGAGTGCAGTAGTGCCGGGGTGGGCGCGGTGATGATGAATCCGGTAGTGCCGGTGTGTGTGCAGGGATGATGAATGCGGTAGTGCCGGGGTGTGTGCAGTGATGATGGGGGCTCTCTCGTCTTAACGCAACATGTTATTTCACGGGAATCTGGCCTTTATATCACACTATTTACAACGAATCTCTCACATGCGTCACACAACGCATTGTGACGGATGCCGTTCAACGCAGGTGTGAAACCGGCCTAGCGGTTTCACACCTGCGGCATTAGCCATGACCAGTGTTGTGCTAGATGCTGCTGACAATAGTGACTCCGGCATCTAGATGATTAACGAGCATTGGGGCCTAATGGGACCCTGAGGTCCTGATTGTGTGGTCCTGATGGATGCATGGCAATCGAAGGCCAAGTGATGACCCCAAGGTCTGCCGGCTATAGTGGTCTGTACAGAAGTTGTTCACATTTTAGTGCTAAAAATATAATTTTTCATTCCGGTCCTTCCATGTTGCATTAATTCCTGAAAAGCACCTTGAAAGTTAATAGCAGTCTTTAATGTTTTGAGGGGTGCCGTTTTTAAAATGGTATCACTTTTTGGGGTGTTATCTGGATTATAGGTAAAAGCATTATAAAGTTTGAAAATTATTTTTTTTTTCATTAAAGTTAGCCAAATTTCTGATATTTTATGGATAAACACAAAACGTATCAACCCCTATCATGAAGTATGAGTCCCGAAAAAAAAAGACACTAAGTCACTGGTATATGAAAAGATTTTATCACCAAATAAAGTGACACATCTGATTTTGAAAAAGTTGGCGTGGTCACTCAGAGGTTAAAGTATTTGCTTCTACGAAAAGAACCTGTCAGGAGGTCTATGATGCCCGAAACCCTGCCAGAATAGAACAGGGACAAACTTCCTCATACTAACAGCTGTGATTTACTCTGAAAGATGAGGAAATAGAGAGTGGAGTGGGTGCCTCCCCTCCTGACGCTGCAGATTTCACTCATCTCTATATAGACAGGTAGCAACTAGTGATGAGCGAGCACTGCCATGCTCGGGTGCTTGGTACTAGTGATGAGCGAGCACTACCATGCTCGGGTGCTCTGTACTAGTGATGAGCGAGCACTACCATGCTCGGGTGCTCTGTACTAGTGATGAGCGAGCACTACCATGCTCAGGTGCTGGGTACTAGTGATGAGCGAGCACTACCATGCTCGGGTGCTTGGTACTAGTGATGAGCGAGCACTACCATGCTCGGGTGCTCTGTACTAGTGATGAGCGAGCACTACCATACTCGGGTGCTTGTTACTAGTGATGAGCGAGCACTACCATGCTCGGGGGCTCTGTGCTAGTGATGAGTGAGCACTACCATGCTCGGGGGCTCTGTACTAGTGATGAGCGAGCACTACCATGCTCGGGGGCTCTGTACTAGTGATGAGCGAGCACTACCATGCTCGGGTGCTCTGTACTAGTGATGAGCGAGCACTACCATGCTCAGGTGCTGGGTACTAGTGATGAGCGAGCACTACCATGCTCGGGTGCTTGGTACTAGTGATGAGCGAGCACTACCATGCTCGGGTGCTCTGTACTAGTGATGAGCGAGCACTACCATACTCGGGTGCTTGTTACTAGTGATGAGCGAGCACTACCATGCTCGGGGGCTCTGTGCTAGTGATGAGTGAGCACTACCATGCTCGGGTGCTTGGTACTAGTGATGAGCGAGCACTACTATGCTCAGGTGCTCGGTACTAGTGATGAGCGAGCACTACTATGCTCAGGGGCTCAGTACTAGTGATGAGCGAGCACTACCATGCTCGGGTGCTCTGTACTAGTTAATCATATAAATGTGCCCTTGCCTTGTACTGTGTAATGGCTGTGTCTGACTGTACTGAGAGCAAGGATGAGATCTCACCCCCATACAATTAGACAAAAAAATCCATTTGCCTGGAGCCAAACATTTTTGTGCTTCAGGACACAACATAAAGCATATGAAAGTTGTCATATTAAAAGGCAACTTCAGGTCACAGAGCCATCGCAGGGTCTGGGAATACAAATTCATTAAAATATTTAACTCTGTGGACACAGGACTCAACCTGTCAGGAGGATTTATGGCCCATTATAATATCTGAGGAGTCTATTCCAGAGACTGACCAGACCTCTGATCCTACATGGATATTGGGACAATAAAACTCTCACACCACTAATCAAAGCTAATTAAGGATTCACTTTCTAAGCTCAGTGTTTGTTTATTTAATGTCTTTTATTATGCCATCCCTCTGCTCTGTTTGTGCATATATTTGTGTTTCTTCAGATATTTTGTCATACCATGCCGGATGAAGGGACCTGAGATGTCTCGAAAGCTTGCTTTGTAACATCACTTTATTTTATTTTAGTTAGCCATTAAAAGGTATCACAAGATTATAATTTTGTTCCTCTCACTGAGAACATTCAATAATTTGACTGTACAGAGACATGGTCTGATCATACCACATCTCCTGGTCCGGGGAGGATGGAAAAGATGGCACTGCAAGGGATTGCAGTTGATTCTTTCTGTGAGGTAAAATGTTTAAAAACAGGCAGGGAAAGTTTCACATCATAGAAAGAATCAGCTATGGTGCTGTAATATCTTTATACTCTTTTACTTCCTCCCCTCCCCAGGACCTGTGGTATGATCAGACCATGTCCCTGCAGACAGACACAGCCATTACACAGTACATAGCAGAGACACATGAAGGGTACGTACCCATAATGAGTCTTACTCACGTTTCAGACGCTGTGTGTTTCTCTAGTCCCTTCCACGACAGCATAGGAGGTTGTCTCTCCACGCCCTAATTGGGACAGGAAGTTCAAGAGGTTTAAAAGGACCCTCCCACCTCCCATAGCCAGTGTCTTTCCTGTCCCCATGGGGCATGGAGAGGTTTTTATTTTCTCCTATGCTGTGGTGGCCGGTGAACTACAGTATAATATTTTATTTTTTTTTTCTTCCCCTGTTACCTTAAGCCGGACAGCATCGGTCGGGCCTTCACCGCTCCTCCCTTGCTGTTCCCTCACGCTGTGGGGGACCGCTGCTCCAGCCTTCCGGAACCTCCTCTGGGGTGATGCAGGCTGTTGAGCTCCCCGGCCGGCGTCCTCCCTGAGCCGCCGGCCGCTTCCTGCATGCACGCTGCCGGAGCGATCCGGAAGTGCTCCCGGGGGCGGGACTTCCGGTCTTGCGAACTTCCGGTTGAGCGCTTCCGGTTTGCGGAGGCAGCGTGGAGGACACGCCGCCGCTGACACGGCCTGTCGGGGACCTGCTGCAGGAGGCGGGGAACATTACCAGTCGCTGGGGGGGGCAGGCCTTTCCACAGGAAGGCTGCCCGGAAGGCATCAGAACCACGGTAAGGTTTCTTCTGTGTGCACTGTCAGGTCTTCCTCTGCTTCTGCAGAGCCCAGCGTTTCCCCTGCTTCAGTAGGAGGCTGAGGGACGGACCCTTATGCCTGGTATCAGGCTGACTTGGTGAGTGGTTTCCAGGAGGATGTGCCTGCTGGTATTTGTGTCAAGTCTGACAAGTGTGCAACGGAAACTTTGCCAGCAGTGTACGTCTGTCCCTTCCATGGGCTACTGGGAGTTGAATCTCAGTGGACACTCCTGGATATTGCTGTATCAGGATATGGGCTGGCTGCCTGGTCTGATGACGCCTCTCTGTTCCGTTGAGTGGAGAGGGCAGGCATCGTGTATATAGACACCGTCCCTTGTGCCAAGCTACGGTCCATGTTGATACAGGAGCTTCAGGCCTCGCTGGCCTCCCTCCCTGCTGCTGACCCTTCTGCCACAAAACAGTTACCTCCAGTCGTCTGATCCTGAGGCTGATTCCGCCTCGGTGGGTCCCGATAAAGGTTTTCCTCCGGGAGGCCTGACCGGTCTTTTCTTTTTCCCTGAGATGATTGGGGGATCTTAATGGAGCAGTTGGGTGCACTATGGGGTTGGAGGATGAGTAGGTCCTCCCCTCCGTTCAGGGCGAAATATTCGCGGACCTGAAAACCACTGGGCATGCTACTGTCCTGGATCTTCTCTCTAGAATGGGATTTCCTTGAGGAGCTTTCTGGAGTGTCCTCTGACACAGTTTCCCCATGAGAGTTCTGGGTTGCTTTGGGAGATTCCCATGCAGGTGGCCAAGGTCGCTCTACAAACGGCACTCCCCCTTGCGGACGATTACCAGCTTGGGAATCTGATCGTTAGGTCAGGAGTCTCAGGAAGAAGTCCTAGGAGGCTTCGTCGTCTCCCATCGGGCCCATACTGCCTCCTCTTCGGTCCCCCTGTCCCTCCTTCGCAGGCTCGACCAGTGGAGGCTCATTTCCTGGGGTGCTCCTAGGGTTGAGTACTGGAATCCCTTCCCTTACTTAGGAAGGCAACTAGTTTGACAGGTACCTCTGTGTAGTCGGTCCGCCTGGCTGCCAGGACCTCAGTCTTGTCTAACTCGGACAGACGAGCTCTAGGCTAAGGCTTGGAGTAGGGACTCTCCTTCCACACTGCGGATTGCTCCCGTCTGTTTCAGGGTTGGGCCTGCCCTGGATGATATTCTGGACAGGGCGACTGATCGTCAGGCCAACCGGATACACCCTCCAGGCAACGGTCATTTCGTCCCTCGATACCTCGGGCCTCCCAGCCCAAGGGGTGAGGTGAGTCTGACCGTGGGAACTACCCTTTGGGTGAGGGGAGTACTTTTCTCATCCCTTCCCATCCACAAAGTCCTCAGCATGACGAACAGTGTGTCGGCTCGGGTGGGGAGACGGCTCTCTGCCTTTCTTCCCCAGTGGCGGGCCTTCTCCGCCTGGCCAGGGGTCCTACAAGCTCTTCTCAGAGGGTCTATTGGTCTCTTCCCCCAACCAACCCCCCCCCCCCCCCGGCCTCCGCGACACACCATCTGGAGACGTCCGGTTTTTTCATCTATCTGAGGCGTCTAATTCCAGCGGGTCAGATGCCGTCGTTTCATGCATGGAGTCTGGGAACTCTGTTGTTCCCCTGCTCGGTCTCCGCCACCTGTTGGCCTCGATTGCCCTGAGGGACGCCTAGTTCCATGTGCCCTTCCATCCTTGTCTCCGGCAGTACCTCAAAATTGCGGTTCTGCACGGAGGGGCCATGCTTCATTTCCACTTACAGATACTTCCCTTCGGGTTCTTCTCGGCTCCAAGGCTCTTTCAAGGATCAGGGTTGAGGTGGTCACCTTCCTCCGTTGCAGAGTTGGCCTCATCCTGACAGGCATCCTTCCCCCAGAGGATCACAGATTGACGCTGCTGGCCAAACTCTCTATGTTCATAGACAAGCGCGCCCGACCCTTCGAGGCGCTATATCGGCCCTGGGTTTATGACGTCCTGCATTCCCTCAGTCTTGTGGGCTCCGGCCCACTCTTGTTGTCTATGGGATCATATCCTGGTTCATTGGGTCGGACTCCCTTCCTTCCTGAACTCCGGTTTCGCCTGTCGGCACCCGTCTTCTCGTCCCTTCTCTGGTGTGTCCCTACAACCTGATGGTTGGGGTTGCCTGGACCCGGTCACCCCTGGTTACACTGGCAGCCGATGCCAGCCAGAGGGGCTGGGGGGCTATGGTGGACGACTATCAGTTCAGGGGGGCTGGAGCCCTTAGGTCGGCACCCAGTCCTCCAACTACCGGGAACTCGGGGTGGTCGGAGAAGCCCTCCTCGCTGCCCAGGATCCCATCCGGGACACTCATGTCCAGGTCTACTGGGACAATGGCTCCACAGTGGCACATCTCCGCCATCAGGGCAGTACTAGGTCGGCGCCCTGAAGTCTGTGTCCTCCCGGATCTTCCACTGGGCAGGGCAGTCCCTGCTGTCCCTTTCTGCAGTCCATCTACAAGGGTCCCTACACCTTCCAGCAGACTTCCTGAGTCGTCAGGATCTTCACCCAGAGGAGTGGAGTCTGGCCCAAGCGGTGTTCTGCTCTCTGGTGGCAAGGTGGGGTACTCCAGAGGTGGACCTCTTTGCTTCAGCAGGAACTCGCCAGGTCGCAACATTGTCTCCCTGAACCCTCGGGGCAACGCGTTGGGGGTGAACGCCTTCTGCCACGATTGGTCCTTTTTGCCTCGATACGCCTTCCCGCCTACTCCTCTTCTCGCACGAAGCCTGAGGTCGATCAGGGACGACGGAGCCACGACCATCCTGGTCGCTCCTCTGTGGCCGCGACGGAGTTGGTACTGCCTGATCCTGACTCTCAGCCTCGACGGACCGGTCCTCCTGGGTTCAGACCCCAGTTTCCTGTCTCAGGATCCGATATTCCATCCGGTCCCCCAGGAGCTCCAGTTGGCTGCCTGGCTTCTGAGGCCCGAGCACTGAAGGCCCAAGGACTTTCTGACTAGGTCGTGGCTGCTCTACAAAAGGACCGTACACCAGTGGCTAGTAGTATTTCCCCTGAGGTCTGGATGAGATTTCCTCCTGGTGTGGTTCTCGGCCTCCTGACCCGCTCCGGCCTACCATTGCGCAGATTGTCGAGGTCATCCAGAGTGGATTGGACTTAGGCCTTCGGCCCAGCGCCCTGAGGGTGCAGATCTCGGCGCTTCGTACAGTCTTGTCCCGGCTCTGGCAGATCGTCGCTGGATCCACCGTTTCAGGGTGTCCGCTAGTAGGCTCTGTCCGCGGCGGAGGATCCTGACGCCTTGCTGAGATCTCAATGTGGTCCTTACCGGATTTTCTCGGTCACCCTTTGGGCCACTGTCCTCTTGTAACATTCGTTCTCTTTCTCACAAGACTGCCTTTCTTGTGGCTATTACGTCTTCTCGTAGAGTCGGGGAACTTCAGGCTTTGTCTATTCGGGAGCCTTCCGGACCGTCAGAGATGACAGCATTGTTTTCAGCTGGACCCTTCCTTCCTTCCCAAGGTGGTTTCGGCTTTTCACCGTTCTCCGTCCTTCATCCTGCCTTCCTTCTGTCAGAATCCTCCGGGTGAGGAAGGGTTTCATTCTTTGGTTGTTCGTCGGACAGTGTTGCACTACCTGGAGGTTACTGCTTCCTGGCGCCTTGATTATATCCTGTTCATCCAGCCCTTTGGCCGACATAAGGGCAGGAAGGTGGCTAAGAGTGCCGTCGCCAACTGGATTGTGCGGGCAATTTGAGACGCCTACCTCGCTCAGCATCTCTCTCCGCCTACCGGATTCACGGCGCACTCCACCGGGGCTACCTCTGTCTCCTGGGCTGCATGGGCAGGGGGCTTCTCCTGAGCAGATCTGCAAGGCGGCTACGTGGTCTTCCCTCCATACTTTCACGAAGCATTATTGTCTGGGTCCGGATTCCAGCAGGGATTGGCTTTTGGCAGGACAGTCCTGCAGGCTGTGGTCCCCCCCTAGGTATCAATTCTTTGGTATTCCTCCTATGCTGTCGTGGAAGGGACTAGAGAAATAAGAATTATTCTTACCGTTAATTCGATTTCTAGGACCTTCCACGACAGCAGGTAATTCCCTCCCCTTTTATATTCATATATTCATGGATATGTTGTACTTCTCATTTGCTATGGGTTCTTTGTAAGACACTGGCTATGGGAGGTGGGAGGGTCCTTTTAAACCTCTTGAACTTCCTGTCCCAATTAGGGCGTGGAGAGACAACCTCCTATGCTGTCGTGGAAGGTCCTAGAAATCGAATTAACGGTAAGAATAATTCTTATTTTTGCTGTCAAAAACGCAGCCTCTTTTTATGCTGCGGAAACTGAGCCGCAGCATGTCAATTTCTTTTGGGTGCTCGCTGAGTCTTCCGCACCTAATGATGTCAATACTAGAGATGAGTGAACCTCAGGTCAAACATCAGCTTTAAAATAAAATATGAGAGCGCTTTATGTATGCTGACCATCGCTGTGCTCACACCAGGGGGAGCCACTATCCGTGTGTGAATGGCTCTCGCTGGGGTAACAACGTGATCGGATGTAGTGTGCCCCCAAAACAAGAAATGGAAAAGCCCCTCCCCTAGAAGTGTTTTGCTTATCGCCGGCTGCATGTGGGCGGAGACCCAAACTGCCAATCAGTGACTTCCATTGGGGTTTGGGCCAAGTCCTAACCGGTGGAGGTACGGTTCAGCTGCATCCACCAAACCAAATGTCCATGGGTTTGCTCATCTTTAGCAGATGCCACAAAAAGCTCTATATAAAGGCTGACACCCCAAACAGGCGAAAAACAGTCAATGCAAAAAAAAAATGCAATTTAAAATACGGTGCAGAACAGAAAGTCTGTAGCATCAAAATCTTAACGGACACTGATCGTGGGAACGTAGCCTCATAAGCGTATCTCTGCACAGGAACATTATTTCTAACCCTTCAGATTGTGGAACTGATTATTATTCTTAGATCTATTGATAAATGCACTCTGTGTGACAGCCCTTATAAAGCTGTCAGGGCAGGCTGCTGTAGGGCAGCTCCTGGGCAGCCCCATGGTCTTTTGTTCCATTTCTGCAGATTCACCTGATTTGACAAGTGTCATGTCTGCAGAATCTGACCGGTCTAGCCTCCGGGGCTCTTTGTCTTTCTGTGACGCGCAGCGGAGGAATTCCTCACAGCGCTGGTAGCTTAGTGAATCCTGTATGGCCACCAGTACGGCTTTCATAGCGTGTCACCTCGCTTTCCTTAGACGGCTTTCACACTACGTTTTTTTAACATGCGTCATGAA